>NC_137703.1:1207500-1807500 GCF_964034855.1 Anser brachyrhynchus | reverse complement strand
GATCAAATTCAGGGTTTTGTCTATTCTGTTAAAATAGAGATTGTTTCAATGAACTATTCCTGGAAAGTTCTCAGTGTTTTGCATTGGATTTGCCACTTATTTCACACTTTGCTTTTTTTTTTCCCTGAAAAATAGCATAAAATAGAGCACAGGAATCAAGGATACTCTATATATTTCAGTTAATAATTACGTGATGAACTATGGTCATCAGCTCAGGAGAGGAGTTTGGCCGTGAATGCACCACGTGGGCAATCTGGAAGCGCGCTTGGTAGATCTCTTGCTATCCTCAAAATCAGTAAATATTTTTTAAGATATGAATAAGTGAAGACAGAGGGAATTTTTTCCCTTGTGACGTAATGTTTGTGTTCTCGGGTTTCAGGCTGGGTAGGTGTGTAGCCAGGGCTGCCTGCAGCCTGCAGTGCCAGCTGCCGTGCTCCTGCTGCAGCACCTGAGCTCTCCCTGCGGCGCTGCCGTCGGGGCACGCGTGGCTGTGCACGCCTTCAGCTAACCCAAACCTCCGTGAAAGTGAGGTGGTGTTTGATTCCCAGGCTTGTCGTGCTCATCCAGCTCCTTCATCACTCTGTCCAGATTATGAATAGCCTACTTGTCGTAAAATTCCCTTTTCTTCTGTATTTTACTTCTGCTAATATATGTCAAATCTCTGACTCTTTTACCCCTCTATATAATATAGGGAAATTTTGCTCATTGGAAACACAGACCGTATTATTTAAAAAATGTGCACAAAAGCAGACTGATCCAGCTCTAGTGACTGCTTTTCCAGTTCATAACACTTGAAACTAACTCAAATCCGTGCATTAAATGAGGACCATATTTAGCAGGTGTCTAATGTCGCACCTTTACGTTGACCACCTTTGACTCATAGTCATGCATCTCTTGCACTCTGCAAAGCCAGCCATGAGTGGCGAAGCTGAACCTTTCTTGTTCAACTTCAGCATGAAGTTCATGGTAGGTGCTTAAGGACATCCCTAGATCAGGAATTTTGCATACTGCTTACATGCACAGTTTAAAACTCTTTGCTAAACTGGATGATAGTGAATGCATTTGCTAATTTTTCCTTCTTTTTTTTTTTCCCCTTTTAGATTGTGGCCAAGGAAGTCTTGAAATGTGCCACAGATTTGTTCTTCGTATTACACTGATGGCTGGTCCACAGGGTTGTTCCCGTTCTGTCCTCATCTGACTCCTTCGTGCATATGCTGCATGCAGAGGCCTGGCTGAGTGGCAGCAAACACAGCCATGCATCATCTCTTTGGGCTGGTTTTGGCACAGAAGGACCTTTCACGCGCGGGGGATCTCTTCTCCTTAGATGATGCTGAAATTGAAGGAAGCCTCTCGGAAGCTCTTGAACAAATAAGACTAATTAGTTCATCTCCTGTAAGTGAGACGCTGTCCTCTAATAATTTTTCATGAGATAAAATATATCATATAAACAAAGCATTAAAGGTGGTGACATACACAATTCAAGGTTTTAAACTCAAGAATGCCATACAAAATGTAAGTGTCCTGCTTTTGCTCCTGCATTTATTCATGGACAGCTCCAGGCTTGGGGGTTGTTGCAGTGGGCTGGTTACACAGGCACTGCTGGCTCCTTTGGGGTGAATTGTGTGTGGCTACAAAACGCTTGGTGAGCTTCTGAAAGGAGGCAGGACGATGCTGCCATCGCCAGAGTCCAACCCCTTGTCTCCTGAGACTACCTTTGTCACCTCTTTGTCCCTGAGTTTTGCCTTTAACCTGTCTGGTTACAGAGCGAGTTGTGTCCAGTTTAATGATCAGCCCGTCCATTCCTTAATTATATTTCACAGCAGACTTGAGCCAGAGCCTCAGAACCCCTCAAATGCACTTGTGGCTGGAGCGTGCGCCAGCCTCCAGAAGGGAAGGGCAAGCTCCTAGGAGCGCTAGGATACTCAAGCAGCAATACATAGGTGTTCCAACAGCTGCGCTTTCCTGGCGTGTTACTTCATGTGATCTTTAAAATCAGTTTTGGCAATGTCCAAACCTAACAAGACCTGACTCAGTCTCCAGGATGGCCACTGGGCACTGGCTTGTCTTCTCTTTGGTCATTTCTCCGACAGCAGTTATATCTGCAGTCCTTCACAAAGTTATTTTGGCCGCCGGGGCTGCTGTTTCCAATGCACTTCCACAAACCTGACTGCAGATAACCATGGGGATTTTGTGTAAAACACGGTATGCTTTTCAGGAAAGAATTCCCGAACCTGCCATCGGATTTTCTGAAGCACACGGCTTTGTGTGAAGCAGTACGAGGAGCAGGGCCAGGGCTGGGCACTGCCTGCCAGAGGGCTCCGAGCGCTGCCCGCAGCTGGGAGCAGAGGCAGAGAGCTGCCCCGAGACAGCCCCAGGTGTCATCGCCTCTGCCCGGCACTCGCAGCCATCCCCAGCTGTAGCACAGGCCCTCTGGAGCAGCACATTGTGAACTCATGCTGAATTTGGCCCTTGAAAAATGTCCATATTTTTCCATTTTTGATGGAAATTTTGATGACTTTCGGTTAATACTTTGGTCCGCCTTTCATCTTCGTTACTTTTCAGGGTGGAGCAGCACAGGTCAGAGGGAAGCACGGAGGAGTTGTATTTTGGGTGTGATTCTCCCCAGCAGCCTTTTAAGTTATTGCGCAGTGCTACTGTTTTATTGCCATGTGGCGTGTGTGTCAGTAATTATGGGGGATTACAGGGCTTTGCAATAAAGCCTGTTTAATTAATTTTTATTCGTGTTATGTTAATACTAATTGAAACTAACCGTGCTTACATCAGGGACCTGACATGATGAGAAATATTTGGGACCCTGCATTTGGCTATACGTAGGTAACAATTTCAGTTTGAGTTTCAGGATGCTGGTGGGAGAAGAGGCCCACACAAATGTTTATAAGGCATGCGGCTGCAGTCTCTGGTCAAGAAGGCCATGCTTTGAGACAGTTTGCTAAAAATCGTGTGATAACATAATCTGCATCTTAACAGTAATGGGAACTAAGACTTGGAACAGCGAGTGTATCATCTGTGACGTGGCTGATTTGTTTTTAATCATGCTAAACGTTAATTCTGAAGGTGGAAGTGAGCAAACAGTAGGCAGTTACAAAAACCTCAAGCCTTCTGGTTAGTTTTGTGGGGTCTAATAAAGGATGTGCATTCACTGGCAGATGTCTTTATTTGAACCAGGACTACCAAACCAACGACAACGACCAGGCTGTGGTGGAAATCTGCATCACTCGCATCACCACTGCCATCAGGGAGACGGAGTCCATCGAGAAGCACGGGAAAGCCCTCGTGGCTCTCTGGGAGTCGTGTCTGGAGCACAACCTGAAGCCTTCTGGAAAAGATGAGGACACGCCACATGCCAAAATAGCATCTGATATCATGAGCTGTATCTTGCAGGTAAGAATGAGCTGGAAAAAGCAAGGGAGTGCCATGAATTCCTCAGCTACCCAGTTTTATCTCTGAAGAAGCAGTTGTGCTTCATGTTTTCTGAGGGTGCATGAGAGTAGTTGCATTTGTTTAAAACCAAGAATATGACCCCAAATCTTAATGTAGGTTATCACATATATGTGTTATCTCTTCTGATGAATCAAACGTTTTGGCAGATTTCTTATCTTTAGAAATATTGTGACTATTTAGTGCCAGATTTCGTAGTGCCAGATTTCGTTATCTTAATGCTCATCAATTCTAAGTATTTGCATTTAATGTAAGAATTAAAGTGGGAGACGCAGGGCTACCATTTTCTGTTGTTACAGAAAGTTTCATGGGAAAGCACTTAATATCGGGAAGGAGGTTATTCTTTGGAATTGTTCTGGAAGGCAGAAAAATACTGAAGACATTTTAATAACGTGGCATTTAGGTCATTGGATATCCTGTCAGCAAGGAGACTCTCCCTTTAAATTTGGATTGCAAAAGCTGAGTCCAGATACAACGCAGAAGACTGACTTCTGACCTAAAACCTGATTGCTACGGCTCTAAGCAGAGGACTAGAAAGAGGTTATGCCCTGGCCAAGAGTGTTGAAATAATTTCTTAGAATATTTTACTAAATGCTGGAGGCAGCAACAATAATATGGAAAAAGTATTTAGGTCCCAAAAATGTTTGCTAGAAGAACAGCTGAAAATAGGTCCTATTTGAACCCTGTAAATGGAAGACTAAAAATAAGACCTCAAAGTATATAGCAGCCTTTTAGGGTAGGAGTAGGCTATTCCAAGGCTTTCTAAGAAGGTAATCTTAGGGTGAAAAGCCATTTAAAGATGGGGAGGAGGAAAAAAATCCCCCTAAGACCCAACCTGATTTAATATGGGATTTTTTTTATTTTTTATTTTTACTATATTTTAAAAGCAGGGACTGCAAGCAATGTTATTTCTTGTTGGGAAAAAAACTATCATACACTGGACGGGCCCTTAGAGAAATCTGTGTACAGTTATCTAACGAGGAGCAGAAATCAGGGTTCTTTCCAGAGTCTCGTCTGTGGGTACAGTGTATGGGTCAGATACAGCAGTTGTTTCTCCAAATGCTGTGGAGTGTGTTTTTGTGTGGACTGCTTTGGGGTGGTGTTTGCAGCATGTCTGCTGTCTCGTAATTGCTTTCTGTACCTCTTAAAATCAGATGTGTATTTTCTGGTTCTTTCGTTGTAAGAATTGCAGTGGTACCAGCACAGGTACGTCACTGTGCCATGAAAGCTGCTGCTTAGCCCCTTGTAGGATTGCTCAATAAACTTACTGAGATTCCTCATCTAGTTTTGCTGAAAGTATTTAAAATCCAAAAGAAACAAGAAGTTTCAGGGAAAAAAAAAATTGGAATTAAAGATGAATTTTCTTCAATTAAATTTTAGTTTGCAATCATTTGTGGTAAGTTGTTTACTCTCGGTCCCTCATTCTGACGACACACAAAAAAGTATTATAATAAAATATTAAAAGAAGGATGAGACTTCCTTTCCCGAAGCCAGGTTGTTGCTGGTGTTGGTTTAGGAAGAGTAGGAGCTTATTCTAGCCAGACGTGAGGTCAAGTCTGTGGATGAGATTTAGCAGGATTTCTTCTGCGCTGCGCTGGCAGCTGGGAGCTGCGATTCGTAAGCTGCACCCCGGAGCAGGGCCTGGTAAAGCATCCTCTGAAGGTCCGTGGTGTGCTGGGGGGGTCGCATCCCGGCTGCCCTTCTCTGTGAACGGCTGGCTTTGCTAAGGGCCGTGCCCCCTGGTACGCAGTGCATTCCTGGGGGTGCCGCTTGCTTCCCCTTCTGTCTTGTGTCTCTGGGGGTGAGGCAGTAACTGGATTTGGATGCTGGCTGCAGCACCGCTTAAACTTTCCAGACCAAAGGCTGCAGACTGTAAAATCGTATCGTACTTCATAAGAATGCTACAGTGCGCCACGGCTCGTCCAAGCCTTCAGTCTGTGCTGTTGGCAGCTGCGTGCCTAAATCCAGCGAGCTCTTATCCAAATGTTTTCGGGATTGCGCTGTGTTACAGATTGCTTTGAGAAAGGAGTTCACTGAAATGGGAATTATAAAAACATGTACTGCTCTCTGAAACAGAGCTGCTTTGAGCAAGTTTCTTCGCATAAAAGAAGAATGAAAGGCATAAACTGGGTTTTTATGCAATATGCGAGGGTTAGTTGAAGTAGTAATGAATATCTGACAGCTGGGTTGAATCTCACAGCATGTTTCTGTTGATATTAGCAGCAGGGAGGTCCCCTAGGTTTGCAAACAGCACTATATCATATTATTGGAATCTGGTTTTCATTGTCACCTGCACATAAGTGTGCTGTCATGCCCTGATATTATTTATAAAGGAGCAAATGGAACCTTTCTCCTTCCATCTGAATTAAAACCTTTTCTTAACTATTTCACCTTTATCATAGGTTAAAAAGAAAAAAATCCCTTTCTTTGAAATTTTCCTAGATCTTTTTAATACTAGTCAGAGGGCCAAGTCTTATCTTCCCCTTCTTTCTCCATGGAGCCCTAGAGTATAAAATGGAGGCAGAATTTGGCTCCTACTCAGTGGTGCCTCTCCTCCAAACGCAAGGAGGCATTATGTTGATTTAAATATGCTGCTGCCTAAAGGTCTATTCATTCTGAGGGCTTTTGCTAAAATGCAGTATTTGGTCATGTGGAGTTGCCCCAGTGAGCTGTGTCGATGCCTAGGCGTTGCTGCAGCCCCTTCTTCCGTAGGGGCTGGTGCAAAGGGACCGTCCCGGAGCTGCTGCAGTGCTGCGCTGCTTGGCAGGTCTCTGTTGCAGGGATGAATCCTCACAGCCAGTTAACTTGGCTTTTTTGCATTGGTTGAGCAGCAAACTGCAGCCTTAATTAGGGTCAGCCCTGCTCTCCGTGAGGCTAATGGCCAAGGCAGTTACTACTCACAGAGGCAGCCTAGCAGGCAACGTAGCTGGGTATATGGAACAACAGATTTGTTTTTTTTCTTGGGTTTAAATTTTTTTTTTTCAGTGCTGCTCCAGAATGAGCATGTGTTAAGTCTGGCCTGCCTTTCTTTGCACTACTTTGTTGCTTTCTGGAACATCTGGGTGCCAGTGGTTGCCTGTGATTTCAGATGCTAATTAAATATAATCATATTGCAGGACTATTTTCAAAAACAACGACATACTCTGGTTTCAAAGAGATATTCAAAACTGAGTGAAGATGAGAGAAAAGCACTGATTAAGGAGGTTTCAGAAAGAATGTAGATCCTCAATTGCACATAAACAAATATGTCCTACTTGTTTCAAGGGCAGTGAGGTAACTTAACTTGGGAACTTAATGGGCAATAGATGTTTATAATCTGTGCATACAATTTTGCGTACACAAATAGTTGCAGGAAATCCTTACCCTAATCGCAAGACGTAAGTATGAGTGCAGATAACCCTAAGGTCACTGAAGCTCGATGCCATTTTGAGGACAGAAGTCAGCTGTCTCTAGTTCCAGGTGTAGGAAAAAATTCAGTTGAACCTGGTGTTCAGAGGAATTGACTGGAATTTAAGAAAGGAAATCTTAATTATCAGAGGAAAATTGTGGGTTACCCTGTGAACAAGCCTTCCAGAACACCTTCTCACGTGTACTCTTTTCCTCATTTGACAGGTGTGCCTTTGATTTCAGAGTTAATTACATCTACCCCCTGTCCTTCAAAACAGGGCTTCTTTGTTTTCACTTACTTGGAGCTGCAATTTGAAAAGAGTTCTTAATATTCAGTGAATCGTGCTGTAAGGTTTTGAGTTACAGCTTTGGGCTGTCGTCACACATGGCTGCCATATTCATGCCGTGCTGTATATTCTGAAGAACACAACTAAACAAACGAGGAATTCGGACAGAAACATCGTAGTCATGCCAAATACAAGGGAGACCCTGTGCTGCAGAACCGCGTGGTTCTAGGGTTTTCTCCCCTGTGTTTGTCCTGTGCTCTGATGCTGTTTTTGGATGTGAATGCAGTTCAGGCCTCTGAGCTATCCCCAGCTGGCCTCTGGGGAGGGTGGGTGTTGCAGGGCAGCAGGGCATCGGAGGATGCAGGGCAGGGGAAGGAAGCAAACCTCGCAGCAGCAGCAAAATGCTGCCTGGACGCTGTGCCCGCAGGTAGGGAAAAAGGCAGTGATGGATCTGCTAGCGTGGTGAGTAGTATTTACTGGTCAACAGCGGGAGCGATGCTCTGAGGTGTTTCCTGTGCTTTGGGGTGAAAATTACCTATTCTGTCTGGATGATGGATATGGTTTCTGCTGTGTTCTCTGATGGCACAAAACAAAAAGTATTGTTGGAAATGTTACAGCGGTTAACGTTTAAGTAGTGCACTCAGTATCGTGTTTTCTCCTCCTCTTGCAAAATACGAAAATGGATGTATTGTCATCATCTCCTGCTGCAGCAGTTTTAAGTTTCCTTATGTGCTCTCTCTTTGAAGTCTGTTTTCAGTGGTGTTACCAAAACATAACCTTTTTTGACCTGTTTTTTTCTTCCTCCAATTCTGATCAGCGGGAGATTTCATTTTAATAATTTTTTTCAGCTGCCTATTTTTCAGTGTTTCTTCATGTTGTTCCAGAATTACAATCGACCTCCAGTAATGGCCTTAGCTGTCCCAGTGGCGGTGAAATTTCTCCAGAGGGGCAATAAGGAGCTGTGCAGAAACATGTCGAGTTACCTATCTTTGGCCGCAATAGCCAAGGCGGACCTGCTGGCTGATCACACAGATGCCATCGTCAAAAGTGTCCTTCAAGGTATGAACACACTGAGATTTTGGGTTTAGTCCTGCAGTGTGCCCATAATTACATTAATTAGTCTATAGTAGGTGTATATACAAACATACAAATAAACGTTTTATGCATAAAAACACTTATGAGACATGTATGTATAAAACATGCATGCAAACATTCATAAACATTTGATGAAATATATCAGATACAATCTAAAATAACAGGATGCATCAAGGAACACCTTCCAAGACTATGTGAATTTAATGAACCTTGTTGACTGTGGAAGATTCATTGCAGATTGGATGACCCGTAGGGCAGGAAATATATCTGTAGTTGTTATTGCACTGTACTAATGGACTTCAAATAATAAGCCGTGCTAGGAGACGCTAGTTACTGGGCTCTTATCCTTTCTATTAGTGTCATTGGCAGTATTCCAAAATATAAATGAGGATGAAATGAATCCCATTTTGTGGCAAAGTAGTCAGATGTAAGATATAAAAGCTTCATGGTGATGCTTTAGTCTTGCCCACATCAGTAGTTTTAGACAGTTTTGTTGCTAAACTCCGTAAATTTCACTATTGTGGTTTAAAAAGAAACCAAAAATATTCATACCTCTGCAAAAGTAAGTCCATTTTGGCTGAGGTAGTAAAGTTCACAGTATTAATTGCAATATAGTGCTACTGCAGCAGTAAAGCCATTGTTTTCTCAAGCACAGGTAACAGCAATGAGTACCAATAGCTGTCTAATTATGCCGTGAATATTATGAAAATATTAAGCCCTTGAACTAAATTTGTGCATTATTTAAAAAACAAAAAATGGTGCTAGTTATTTTTTGGTATTATGTGGAGGGATACCCTGAGCTAGAAAGTCACTTGGCCCTTAAAGCACTATAGTAAGAGTTTGCTTATTTCTATCTAACTTGTTTAAGGACAAATGTGATAAATACGATAAAAAGAAATAAATATGTGTGAGCTGTGTGATCATACTAATAGAGTAGTCCAAGAACAGGATTTTGTTAACTTACAAAGCCACGTGGATAATTCTTTTAAGACTTGTGACATGGGTATGTATGTGTTTGTTGTATGCTGCCACGGGAAGCACGGCACTATGAATAGAAAGATGAAGTGACACAAGTTTTGTGGCACAGTCATAAGTTTAGGAAAAGAGGGACAAATGCCCGCAACTGAAGGATTCGACTGTGCCGGCTGGTTTTCATGTATTTATATTATTCTACCAGCAGATGTTGCTGTGGACATCAGAGATGGAAATTGCAGATTGGACGAGAGTACTCTCTGCACAGGCACAGTGCTCTGCTTTGCGTACTGGCTTAGTGGCACCGTACACAATTTGTTTTTTTCAGGCATGAAAAGGCTGGTGTGCAGCAGGCCAAGAACCATGGGTAGAGACTGTCTGCAGAAGGGAGAAGGGAAGCAAGGGGGGATGTTAAAGATGGCTTTACGAAGCAGTGCAGAGACAAAGGGCCTTGTTCTGGTGCTGCGCAGAGCGGGTGCAGCCTAGTGGCACCAGCGAGACTGATAGTAGGCTTTGGCCCGCTGCCGGCGAGTGTTTGAGAGCTGACTGGGGTTTTGGCTACTTGGGGCAACAGCTTGGCTGCGCAATCAGTTTCTTATCGTACTAGTTAAGAGAGCTCTTTAGAGTGAGCGTGTAACTGCTCTGTTCTGTTTAGTGTGAACTCAGCCTCCAAGCACGCGCGTGTCTGTGCCGCGCGCGTGATGCTGACAGGCCGCGTGCTGGCACCTTCCATCAGGATAAGGGACCAGGCAGCCTCATTCCTGCTTCCAGGGGACGGCAGCAGAACCACCCCGCAGTCACTGCGGTCATCTGAGAGTCCCGCTGCTGCTCTGTCTTCTGGGGGAGCTGGGGCAGCGCACACGTGCCGCTGTGCTGGGCAGAGGCTGGTTACAGAGCAGGCCGAGCTCAGCGCCACACACCAGCTTACGGGACCCGCGTCTGCTCCTTCGAGTTTATGTTCCCAGTGCAGGAGCAGGATCACAGTGGCTCTTCTGTAGCTGGAGACCAAACTCGCCCCAGATACTTCTTAATTTGCGTCTTCCAAATGGGCCAAGTAACTGTTAACAAAGAAAAATTTAGCTCAGTGCTGAAGGGGAGAGAAGAGAAGCATGGTGGTGGAGGTGCCTCGTACTGGGCGGGAGGGGACTGGCCGTGGGAAAGCTCTGCTTGTTTGCGGAGGTTAGAAAGGGAAAGAAAAGCGGTTGGAAAGAGGAGGGTGTTCCAGCTGAGCCGATGGGAACGAAAGGACCGGCTTTGCGTTTGGTGATCTGCCAAACCAGTGCGGAGATAGGAAAAGGCTACTTGAAAGACAAAGCATTTCAGGTATGAGGAACAGTAAAGAAAAGCAGCCAGGAATGACTTTCGGTAATCTTTTTGAGGATTTCGCTTGTTCTGCTATATTTCATGGACATTTGTTTTCATTTAATGGATGGCAGTGTATGGAAAGAGGATTTGAGAGTATTTTTGCACTTGCACAATGTTGGGAAGAAGAGTGTTTTTCTTAACTCTGAAGATGTGTTTTCTGGCTGACATCAGATGAACAGAGGTAACCTTTCATTGTTCTGTACTTCAGGTTATTTGCAGATATTATTTAGTAAGGGCTTTTTACATTTTTATTGCAAGCAGTAGGAGAAACTCCAGCATCCTGAGAAGTTAGATTTGCCTTAAATACACAGCATTGCCAAAATGTTGGAGCAGATTGTGTAACTTCAGCTGCGAAGCATAACCCCCTTGAATGGCGTAGTCAAGTGGAAATTACCTTGTCATAGCTTTTTTCTTACTACCTCTGTGTTGCGAAAGGAAGGATTTGGTAGCTGCATTGTGTTCGGGAATGAACATAGCAGCAACTTTTCAGAGCGTGTCCTTAAGACATCTGTAGAGAGTGAGAAAGAAAATGGGAATAGAGCAGAAAGGTGTGCTGCTTCCAGTGGAAGTGAGAATTGCTTTGAATAAGACATTTTCCAAGATAACTTGTTCAGAGGCTTCAGCATACGTTGAGGAATCCCCTCAGGTTGAAGCGCGTTTATCAGTGTCAGCGTTCCTTCTGTACGAGCAACCCTGCCCACGATGGAGAGCTGCTGGAGCAGTAGATCCCTCCACGTGTCAGTGTCGACGGGGGGCTTGTTACCATGACAGACCAGTAAAGCTGGCTTTGCCAAGTGCTTGGAGGTCAGTCCTCTGAGGGGAGGGTCTCTCCATTTGTGTGAGATGTTAATATTTGTGTTTCTCTCTATTAGCAACTAAAACTGTGTGGTTAACAACATGGAAAAATTCCCATTTTCTGTTTATTTCAAGAGTTCCAGTTGATGAATGCCATGGAAAATCTTAGTTTAGTAAAGTATCTTTATTTACAGAACAACTTTACAAAAATAATTTCAATAAAATTATTACAAAGTCAATTTACAGTATAATACAGCTGTGTTTTCTCAAAATGTAACATCGGATTATGATGGTGAATATTACTTTTATATGTTAGGTCAATCCGTGGCATTAAATAATGCTTTAAACAAGAAGCTAGTTTTATTGTAGTCTACAAATTACTAACAACACTTAATAAACAACACGCTTCTTGGCTTTTGTGGTTCCTCTGCACAATTGACATTAGCACTATAAAAACCAGCGACTGGAGAAGCCTGGAAGATGTGCGGCTTTGCATCTGTTCTGCGGAGACGTGTAGGAGCTTAGCAGGAACTGCAGGAGTCCGGTTCTGCTCAGTCCACAGTGGCACTCATTTTTATACGTAAGCTAGAGAGACAGCGGTCGTCTGACCTCAGGAATAGCTTTTCCAATGTCAAGCCTTGATATATTATTTTCAGTGTTTTGCAAAAACAGCAGGCAGAGATCAAATCCCATCTCCACAGTACCTCATTCTGTAAACGTGCAGTGCTAATCTTCCTTGGGAGGTTGGGAGGTGCAGGCTCTTTCAGCTCTGTGTACTTGTATGCATTGGCATTCTGCTCTTAATGAAACACGTTCTCTGCTTCAGAAACTGTTCTACAAGAGTTTAAGAAACATACTGAGCTCCTCCGTATGGCAGAACTTCTGTGACTCCCCACCCGATGATGTTGCCCCTGATACTGCACGCATCTTCTCCGCTCTGCGCTGCTATCTCTTCAGGGCTGAGCACTCTGTCCCACAGGTTAAAGCCTGTTAATTTTCCTGAGAAGGCTAAAGCTTCATCAAATCCACCTCCAACACAGCAGCCATTCTTCTCCTGACCGATCTGCAAAATTCCTCCGTCTGGAACAGTGTGAGCGTCAGCAACGCCCGCGGCAGTGCCTGCGAGCTCTCCGTTCACCCACAGGGACGCGGTCCCGTTGTCCGAGCTCCAGGCGCCACAGAAGTGGATCCACTTTCCAGGAACAATTACATTTTTGACAACTAACTTGTGCTGGTCGCTGCCAACAGCAAGCACTGCAGACTCACGGCTGAGATAAAGCTGAATTTCGTACGGATTTTTCTTGGTTCCATAGGAGAAGACAATAGTTTTGTCCAAAACCTCAGTCACTTTGATCCAGATGCAAGCAGTGAAGGAGCGGAGGGTCATTTCAGCAGTTGGATGAACGCTCCCAAAGATCTTTTTTGAACGCATTGGGAATAGAATTGCTGTTTCGCAGCCTGAAAAAGTTAATTAGAAAGATTATGTAAGTAAAGGTTTGTACATGCAGTTAGGACCCTTGGCATACGCTCACCTCTGGACTTTTCGGAGGGAGCTGTTGGTTTGGCTCATCCTGTGGAATGTAGGGACCCACTTACGGGGTGCTTTGAGGAAGCTAGCAGGTCTGATGGATGAATTTGCTTAGCACTTGGTATGGCAATGAGCCTAGGGGCTAATCATGCTACTTTAACAAGACCCAGCCTTCCCTTCACCATCAAAGTGTATTGCTGTCCTGTAGCGTACAAAATGGGCATTTAGTTTTAATGCTGCCTGCCTGTCCCGACCACGTTATGGTGAAGGGATGGGTTTGCCAATCTATCAGGCTGGAAGTTTTATGTACTGTGACGTTCCTGGGAATAGCAGTGTGAAATGCTGCCGGGGCCGGTGGCACAGAGCCACCGGATAGCTGTGTCACCAGCAGCTGTAGCGTGTCCTGCTGGGCTGGATACCTGATGACGGTCTTCCGAGCACCAGCAGGGCTCGGTATGTCCGTTCTGTGCAACGCAATACGGTGGAACGGTGCCTGCCAGGAGCTGAGCACGGCCCCGGGGAAGCCCTGTCACCGCAGCACTCTGTCCAAACCGGGGCACCTCAGGCCCAAGGGACGAACGGATGCGCTGACGCGTTGCCTGTCAGATTTCTGACGGTGTTTCGGTGCCTATATTTAGGCTCACTTCTGAGGGCAAGGCTTGATCTCGTACGTCCTGTTTCTGGCTCAGGAAATGTCATCGGTTATCGGGGCTGTGATGTGACCCGAGGAGCCCTGCCAGCTCGGAGCGGCACAGGCTGTTTGTTGCTGATGCTGCCCCATAACAGCACGAGCTGAAAATGTGCCTTCCTGAGCCAGCCCCGTTTGGTTACGTCAGCGCGAACCCAGGGCTGCACAACTAGCACCTGGGGGGGATTTGTGCTGGATTAACTACAAATAGGATCTTGCACTAAGTAAGATACTTGAGAGCAGTTTCAGATCCCGGCTGGTTCCCCTGTCCTTTGCAAACGCGTGCCTATGTGCTGGCGATTTCCTGCAGCTGGTCTCAGGCTGCATCCTCCAGCAGCAGAGTGGGACGGGCTGCTGGAAAGCACGAGCAGGGAGCGTTGGCAGAAGCATGCTGAGATGTATTTTTTGTTTTTTTATCGGTTCCTTTTCTGACCCTGGCTTTAGGGCTGTTGGTGACTCTTGCACTGGTTGGTTGTTTCTCATGTTTCCAATATTTAGTATCTTTAAAGCAGTTCCCCTTCCCTCTCCAATTTATCAATATGTTGTAATAGAAGCTAGATTATTAAAGCTATTAACAGGAATTCACGGTTATTAGAGAAGTGTCTGATGATTACTAAACACAAGACATTCTTGGCATTCTAACGTGCTGTTCCCTGGTCCTTAGGTATAACTCAGTACTCTAAGTGAGAGGGGGAAAAGCAGCCCCCTTCTATAATTAAGCTGGTTCGTTTCCTGTTTAAACAAGCTAGAGGATCTAAAATGTCTAAAATGTGTGTGGAAATTTCAGCCTCAGTGCATGAAGGACTCTTTGTGTCCTTCTGGATAGTGCTGCTGTGTTATTTCATAGACTGCTTCCTTTAAACTTTGGGCGGATTTTACATTTCTTCGTTTTTTGGTTTTTTTTTGAGAGAGAGAGAGTTGAGGGGCAGCAAGCAACTGTTGGGGATGCTCCTTAAAATGCTACTTATGAATGCTATTGTGAAATGGCTTTTAATGAGCAAGCTTTCTGACTTTATTGTCAAGGAGTAAACAAAATTAAAAACAGCCTCGCTGAAGAACAAAAAGTGTGATTTGAAAATCCCTCAAGAGTGTCTGGCAGTAATTCAAGATGGGAGAAATTAAAGTCAGTTGCTAAAAATTCCCTTGAAAAAAATATCCAGTGAGAGAGACCCTGGAAGTACTTAAAATGTGTCTTTTAAATTAAGAAAGGAAAAAAAAAAAACAAAATGCTTTCTATAAAATCATGTAGGAACTAGTGGAAATACTCTGAATTTCCAGTGCTGAGTCTGGGATCTTTAAAGCTGAGCGAGTTTTTTTTTACTCTCACCCAGCGCACAGTAACTGACTGCAAGGCTGGCCGTGTTACAGGGGAGATAAAGGGTGAGATCATGCTTTTTGGAAGGCGAGATTCATGTGCTGGGGGAGGGAGGGGAGGAGGAATATGCTGTAAGAGCTACTTCCAGGACATGCAGATTACCAAAATATTACAGTAAAGAAGTAAAAGCAATTTACTTACAAAGCTGAATTAATGTTCTCCATTAAAGGATAGTAAATTGGTGGATTGTAAAATGCTTTGTTATAAACTATTGTTGTGTTTGCAGCGTAATAGGCTCGTGTAAGTTGCTGTTGGCTTTTGCAGCTGCGAAAAGCACACTTTGCTCACCTGTGTAAGCGCTCATGCTGGTGGCATTGCTAAGGGCTCACTGCCAAGGCTGGCGTAACCACCCAGCTCCCTATTCACACGGGTGGGATTCTGTGAGCGTAGGTTTCTTTGTGTTTGGGGTTTTCTATACTACCGTAAAACTTTTGTTTGTGGAATATGTGATCATTAAAGATATGTCAGCTTTTAGAAAACACGCAGCGCCAGTTATCCAGTAGGCAGAGTTACATCCAACGCGGTTACGCTGTGCACGCAGCAACTTTGCACCCACACCCTTTAGGTAGGGGTTTGCTCTGCCATACCTAAGGTGTCACAGCTACTTCTGCTGGGTGGCACATTACAGTGCACAGCAAAACTGCAATGAATTTTGAGATACGAGCTCATCTTTCTATGGCTACCTTGCTTGCTCACCGATACCAACGTTTTGGGAAGAAAAAATCAGTGTGTCAGTTCTGCTGTGTTACCTGCAGGTTCCCTTGCTTGGGGAAGGCATTCTGTCCTGACAGTTGCGTGCGGTGAACGTGCCCTCCCTGCTGCAGGAAGCATGCGTGGCCGTGGCTGGTTGGCACCAGCAGCACGTCCTCTGCCCTGGCTCTGCTCTTGGGCATCAGAGTTGGTGAGGAGGAGGCAGCGCTTAGCTCAGGAGGAGTGGGTACATGCAGGAGGAGGACAGGAGCATTAGTGACTAGTGAGTATCTGTGGGAGTTACCAGCTGGGAAGGTAAAAGGTGAGAGAATATATTTTGTATGTTTAAAATATGTTTGTTGCTCTTTGGCAGCTGCTTTGATCTAGGAGAGCCTCCAGGAGGTGGGATCCTAGCTGGGTGGCTGCTTTGCCCTGTGTAAGGACTTTGATTAAACCCTGCTTTGATCCCTTCTTTGAAAAGCTCAACGCCTCTTTTTTCAAGAACACTTACTGGGTTTCCTCCCCGTATCTGCAGACTGCTCAGAGCTTCTGGGCTATTCATAAGATTGCTTTGGAGTCCTATGTGGAGGTAAATGTTTATAGGATGTCTGCTTTGACAGGCCAACCAAAGAGCTCACCAGTAAAGAATAACATGTGTGGACTTACCTGCTGGCAGCAAGTGCTGAGCTGCCCATTTCTGCGATGCCTTCAGTTCAGCTCTCATCTGCTGTAGCTCTTTCCACAGAGAGTTCAAAATGAGGTTGTCTTCTCTGGTGGGACTGAGTTTGTCCTGCTGAAGTGCTGTTTCTTGAGCCTCCGCCTCAGATCTTCTCAGGCAAGCGCTCTCCAGACGGCTGAGTCTGTTGGACACGTTGTGGCTCAGTAACAGAACGTGCTCGAGAAGCTTTCCTTGCTGGGACTCGTGAAGCCCCTTGGCTTCTTCACCTTGGTCACTGCTCCTCACAAGTGCCTGCTCTACCTGTGAGATGACGTGGGAAGTGACTTTCTCGACCGCAGTGCTGAAGGTGCCAGCGAGGCTGGCAGTGAGCTGGCTCAGTTCTGCTCTAAGCGTCTGCAGGTCCACCTTCAGGATGTCGTCCATTGTCTGCAGCATCATGTTCTCCTTCATCTGCGAGTTCTCGAGCATGATGAAGAGCTTGTCCCACTCGGTGTGCTCTCGCTGGCAGTCACACGAAGCTGGAATGCAAGATGCAGATGCACTTACGGTTTTAAAAAGAAGGGGTATTTAACAAAATCTGGCTCTGCACAAGGCTTATGCGCTCCAGTCTGCCAGTTCATTTTCTTCTGTATCAAAATGGGAAGGTAAGGCAGTGTGTATTAGAGCGATTCTAAAACTGTCAACCCCACTCTTCTGCAGGAAAACAGGAACACTAGTGTAAAGCAAATTTCCAAGGCACGCTATCCAAGTACTGTAGCGTTTGCTGTTCACAATAATCTACTGGTAAGAGCACATGCTTCTTCCTCTTAAAATGAATAAATTTTTGTAACAATTGGTACAAGAGCAAGCAACAAAGAATGCAATACTGCACTTAACAGAAATTTAGTTTAAATCTACTTAATCTACTTACTTTCCTCAGTCCCATGAACCGGACCTTCGATTTCGTTATCCAGGTTCACATACATGAGATCATAGTTGTCATCTTCATCCAGAACAGAAACAGAAGCCCTGAAAACACAGAACAGCGTAAGCAGAGAAAGCACTCCTTGAGGCAGCATTCTCCAGCTGCTTCCTGAAAATAGCTGAGCTGTCTGGAGCTAAAGTCGAAGTCAGACTTCAGCGGAGACGAGACTGCGAGTGAGCCGCGGCGAGCCCCTAATAAATGCTCCGGGTGTCTCAGCTTGAATGAATGAGCGATGCTAGTGCCAGTGTTGTAATAAGAGCACTTCTGGTTGTTGGTTTTGGCAGCGAGGCGAAGGGGGCGTGCAGCTTGCTCAATCGCAGCCTTCCAGGTTTGCGCTGGGGGGGAAGGACTGCCTCATGGAGGGGAAGCAACGGGGAAAGCTGCTCTTGCGAGCTGCCGCTTCCCCTCCGAGAGCAGATTGCCGCAACGTGCAGCGAAGTGAGGGTGAGAGCGGGGGATGAAATCACTCAGAGATCGCTGCCTAAAAGCCCAGGCTGCATCACTCGTGCCATTTTGTGTCCTTTGTGGAAAGGAAAATGTTCTCTGCGAACTCATTTTGCAGTTGGTATGTGCCAGGGCTCTGGAGGGGACTGGTAGAGAAATAAATATATCTGCAACTGGTTTAGATACATATGTACAGTTTCACCTAGACCTTGTAACTTTTTTTGATAGTTTTTTGTTTAAAAACTTCTCTTATACTAGTAGTGTGCTGCCTTAAACAATAAAGAAGAACTTGTGAAAAAAATAAAGATAGCTTGCTAGGGTTTTACTTTTTCTAGTCCTAATTACCAATAATAGCTTTGTAACTGGTGGATAAGGCATTACTGCTGGTATCTTGTTTCAGGAGCCCATAGGTTCGCAGCTGCCGGATGAGAGCTGTTTCTCTTCACTTGGAAACAACAAAACGAGGGACTCGTGGGTTAGATGTTAATCCAGTGACAAGTAGTATTGTTGTTGGTGTTGACTCACTTAAGCTCTGGCAAGCTTATCAGTTTAACGGGCCCTTGATTATTCCAGAATTGAGATTAAGGGTAACATACTGATGGTAGAAGTTTCACATCGGCTATAAATATTTAGAAAACTGGGGGGAAAAACCCTACATAACCGCACTCAGCGTGCAGTCTGCGTTCCCCTTCTGCTTGGGACTCTCAGGCCCAGCCCCTCAGCGCTGCACACAGCGGTGGCAGGGAGGGCCCCGCGCTCCCCCCCACAGCTTCCTCGCCCTGCTCCATCACTGGGGCTTCTGATCAGGGGCAGGAGGTGTGGGGAGGTAGCACGGAGGCGTGCATGGCCTCAGCACACCTCCGGGAGCGGCACAGGGCTGCTCAGAGCCCGGCACTGCTGAGCTTGATGGCGAGCTCCCCGCGCTGCTGGCCCTGTCGCGGTGCCCTTCCTCTGCACCACACGTCTGGCTGTTCCACAGCGTGCGGGTGGCTCCTGCCCCAGCGGGGCCTCCGGCTGCTCTCCCGCTACCTGAAACAAATGGTAACGTTGGCACAGCGTCCTGCAAAGCCCAACGGTTTGGTAAAGCAGAGGTGAACATTTTCAGAGTGCTCCGCCCAGCTTGGGACACCCGAGGAAAGCAGTGCTCTTGGTGCACGTGCTTTTCCCAGAGTACTCCTCCTGGAGTGAAGGCCAGAACAGGGCTGTACGTTCACGCAGCACTGCCAGCCTCGTTTCCTCAGCGCTGCTGGGTTGGGCTGTGGATGGGGCAGAGCTGGGACAGAGCACGTGGCTGCCTTCGCCGCTCCTTGTGCATGCAGGGGATCGGCCAACGTGCGTGCGGCGTGGTCCCGGGGCTGTGGCTGCTGCTGCTGTACGTGCCTCTGCCCTGCCTGACTTGCAGCCAGCCCGGCTCAGCCATCGGATGTCCCCAACTGTACGTTAGTTTCTGCCTGAGTTGCATAATTCCCAGTGTGTGGTCTGCTTGGAACGTCTGAGCAAGTCTAATCTGGAAAGCATTGGGGATAAGGGTGGTAGGGAAGGAAGAGGGAGAGAAGGTAATTAAGGAGCTGAGTACAATGTTTTTCCGTTCTCGGACAGCAAATGTGCTTTTCAGGCTCTTGGTTTAGGCTGAGCGAGATGAAGCAAGATGGAGCAAAGTGAATCAG
This sequence comes from Anser brachyrhynchus, assembly GCF_964034855.1. Taxonomy (NCBI): domain Eukaryota; kingdom Metazoa; phylum Chordata; class Aves; order Anseriformes; family Anatidae; genus Anser; species Anser brachyrhynchus. The sequence continues at coordinate 1,788,105 of NC_137703.1, read as the reverse complement.
TTGGGAGCGGGCAGAGCATCGCCTCTGACTGAGCTCTGAGGATGCAAAAGGTTGGGGAGCTGCACGTGGGGAAATTGCTCAGAAACTGGGAAGGTATGGCAAATGGCAGCGGTGCTCAGAGCTGGCTGGAAACATGCAAACCGGAGAAAGCAGTGAATTGGGTCATGCTTTATGACCTTTCCTAAGTTATACAAAGAACAGGCACAAACTGTGGTGTCTGCTTGGATGGTTTGCAGGTTGGTATATGGGGGTTGTTCAATTAAAAAGGATTCCGTGTCAGTGAGGTCACTTAAACATCACTCCAAAATGATGGGCTAGCTTCTAATTTGCCCTTTTTTTTTTTTCATTTATCCTGCTTAGTGGATATAAAGGCAGTAATGTTTGCTGCGTGGTGACTGGATGAGCTGCCCAAGTTTACTTTTGTACAAAGTACTTTTGTTCAGAGAAGTTTCATAACTGCAATCCATCATGTCATGGCAAATTACACCACCTCCTCTAATGCATCCAATAGTTAAAATGGAGGTTTTCTCAGGGTGAATAATTAGTCTTCGTTTCCAGATATCTTCCTACCAGTGATATTCTGGCTTAGGCAATGGCGAATCTCAGGCTAGTAGCTGTCTTTCTTCATTTAGAGCTGCTACTTCTTGTTTTTCTGTTGAATCATTTCCCTCCATACTTACAACCAAGAATTTTCCCTGTCCAGGAACAAGGAAACTTCATCTTTTGCAGTTGTTACCATTGCTGAAAATTTGACTGGAGCTTAAGGGGTCTGTTCTGCATGGGCAGAAAGCTTCCAGTGGAAACTAAACATGCACAAGTACAAAGAAAGGGCTTAATTCAGTAAGCATGAAATTATCCAGAGAACAAGAATTTTTTCAGTACATTTGGTTACAAGACTGTTCAATTTCAAACTCAGATGTGAGTCTAGAAAACTTCAAGTAAATCGATCTTAACATTTTAGTTTTAGCCGTGGGCGAATTGGTGCTTTAATGGCTGTGTTTCACTGCACTGCTCATAACCACTGCCTTTCCTGGTGCTCAGCTGCCGCTGCTGTCCTGGGTAGTTTAAAAATTATAAAATAAAATCTATAAGCTGCGTGTGCAGGTCAAAGGCGTTTTCCAAAGAACCTCTGTCACTTAGGAGCATGAGTCCCATGGTAAGTTAGTGACTCTTGTGCCCCTCAATTATTTTACATGCCGGTAGCATCAGGAAGAGATGTGCACGAAGGTATGGATAGAAAGTGGCCAGAGCTGAACTGCTTGCTAATCTGTTTGGGGTAATCCATCAGCAAATACCCTTCGTTTGCAACTGGCCTTTGTGCTTTATTTGTAGAACAGAACGAGACATAAATTCTTCGTGTCCATGGGAATTGAGGTGGGGTCTGAACCTCGTTGTTAGCCCTGCCTTCGGGAAGAAGCCAACGACCCTTCAAGCAGAATAAATGCTTCAGGGTAGGATGCAGAAGTGAGGCTGGATAAGCAGTGCGGAGGCACTCCTCCGAAGCATAAGGACCCCTTAAGGATCATTACAGACTGCTTTGCCTAAAAGTTTTGAGTCTGCAATGAGCTTCATTTTATTTACTTGCCTCAGGGGCGATGTTGTAAGACCTAACAGTGTCTTGGGCTGCTCTTTCTGTATCTGGCACGAGCATGATGCGATCAAGTCTGACCCATATATCCTCTTTCTACCATCCGTGAATTGACCTGCTTATCTTCCAAAATTATAAGGCTTGGATTTAAGTGGGAGAAAAAGCAGCAGGCCAGAGTGCTAGTTCGTCTTGGAAACCAAATCCGAAGAGACCTTAAGGACTTTCAAGGGTTTACAAAAAGAAGCCATACTACACTGCAATAGGCAGATGGTTTCCATATGTTGTTCAAGTGAAACTTAAATATATTGAGGCAGGCATGTACAGCGATGTGAAGTTATATATTTTGGTATGAGCCTGGGCTTCAAACTGAATTATGCACAGACATCTTAAGAAAATGTGTGAGAGAGGGTTTTGCATATCTGTGTCTGTCTGCAGTTGACTCTCTCTGGCTTCTTTCTATTCCTGGAAATGGCATCCTTAACTATTTATGTTCAAATTTACTGTCATGCACATTTAGTTCTCTTAATAACTAACTATTCTTTCCATATGCTGGTTACTTAATTTGAAAGCCTTAATCTCAACAAAGGAGAAATAGAGCTTTTATGTGCTTTCTAGCTTTTTTTTTTTTAGTTATTAATTTAAATCACACTTTGTGGAGTCCTAGACCAATTTATCATCCAAATCTGAAAGCTCGTTAAGTGGCCTTCTCATGGTATTGTACTTGAGACTGAAAATTATAATTAATTTTCAATTTTTTATAATTAATAGGAAATACTTTTTTTTACACATACATTGTTATACCTGCAATAATTCATTCTATTCAGATAATTTATTGGGCTTCTTGGCACACTACATGATTTCCTACAGTGAATTTTACACCTCCCTGGTTCTGTGCTTATGGTTCTAAAAAACTGGTGTCTCCAGGTGTGTGCCGATTTTCCAGCGTGCTCCCTAGCTGTGGGGCACTGACATACAGTAAGTCACCGGCCTCTCGTTTGCTCTGTTCTCAGGGAACTCGATGCTGCTGCGTGTCCTGCCTTCCCTGTACGAGAAGCAACCGCAGCCGATAAACCTCCATCTGAGGGAGCTGGTGGCCCTGCTGGCTCAGCTGCACCAAGCCGAACAGCACCACCTCCTCAGGCTCCTCCAGGTCGTGGCGAGGAAGAAAGAACTTGGGGTAAAACTGCGTTTGGAACATCTCACTGCTAAATGTTGCACCCCCTTTTGGGGGAGGTTATTTGTTTCACATGGCTTGGCAAAGTGTGTCTGCTAGCCGCTCTCAGAACAGTAAGAGTCCCGTAACATGCATGGCAGTGCTTTCCTGTGATTTTCCCATGGATTTCCCTGTGAATTCTTTAATTCCATTTCAAATTCTCCATCTGATCATAAAGAGGACGTAACAGTGACTCCGTTGGACCAAAAAGGTTGTGTTAAACCAGAACTGTTTTCTACTTTTTTGGCTCTTCCTCCGTGAGCTGAGCATTAATTCCCATAACTACATTTCTGTTGGAATATGTGAGCTGCATTAAGTAATATATCAAGGAAAACTAAAACGAGTTAGGAACTGATTAAGAGTGAACTGGAGATTAACTGAGGCAAAGCATCCCGTGCTTTGAAAGTTCTAGGACAGCACCCAGCACGTTCAAACAAGACACAAAGCTACCTGCTTTGTAAATTTATGGAATCTATCAAATCTTCGGAAAACAGGAATCAGCAGTACTTAATATCTTCCTCCAGATAGCCAAGGAAACTTTATCATGATACCCTGTCACAGATGAAATAGGGCTGCTTTTGGAAGTATCGTCAGCCGAAGGGCCCTGCACTGCACTGCTGGCTATGCTGAGGCTCCACGCTGGAGCCGACACGTCTGAGGTTGCTTTGTGCAACTGTCAGGTGCTTGCTGTAAGTGTGTGGAGATGCTGCGCTGGTGAAAAGTAGATGTGTAAGCCAAAAAATGTGCGAGTGAGCACTTGGAGCATCCTCCCAAATCCTAGCAAGTTGGTGGAAAGCCTCCCTTTGGCTTCAGCAGGTGTTGGACCAGTCCGTCGTAATAGCATGCAAGTCTTGAGCTTTAATAGCTTTAAAGTATTTCATGTTTGCGCAGTGCTTTGTGTCTGTGCCACACGCTCCATAAATCCAAAGTGTTGTCTTTTACCACTGTTAACAATTTATTCAGTCATGTACCTGCAATATTTTGCCAGAGCCATTGGTAACAACTTGCTAAAACTGATTGTCCGCTTGAGAAAAAAAGGAAAAAAAAGTCACTTTACGCCCTCATTCTGTGCTGTAATGTGTTTTACATGCACACAGCAGTTTCACAGTCAGAAATGTGTTAGTATACACGTAGACATGCACCAGTATACATGTAAAATAATCATTGAGTAGGTAGTTGAGTACACTGCATCCTGTTTGTAAGGTGTTCTGAAGGACTGGACCCTCAACCTCTTGAAAAGTGTGTTGTAAGAAATGACAACTCGCCTGCAGCATTTCTGTGCAGCTAGGATCTTGCCCCTTATTTTTAGTTTTGTACCAGCTATTAACCTTGTCAAGTTATTTAGTTGCTGGGGGAAATCAAAAATTTCTGCTAGTACTTTAATTTACTGTATCGCTGGGGAAGACTAAGATGACCTATGTTGTTTTAATCCATAAAGTATAGAACTGGCCCAGAGCAAAGGAAATATTTGGTGAGGGTTTTTTTGCCTTTTTTTAAACAATTGAGTATTTCCTTACTTAAATATGCATAACTGCAATATTTCAAGGCTACAGCATACCCTTGTTCCATATGTTGAGCTGAACTTCTGTTGACCTCAGCAATAGCTTTGTGCAAAGGTCAACAAAGGTGGAAAACTATTGTGCTAAATCAAAGTCTGGCATTTTAGTTCTATCCCTCCAACGTACATGCCTCTTTTGGTTATATGTATTCACAATTCACAAATATATTCACAATCTTTGTCTTTTTTTTTTTTTAATAGGTGCTGAAAGAGTGTATTCCATGCCTATTGGGACACTTACGAGACCCTAGCCAGAGCGATGCTATTCTAAACATACTTGTAGAAATATCTGGCTATGACCCGGTAGCCTTAGCTGCTTTTCTTCCGAAGCTAAAAGAAATTGGTGAGAGTTTTCCAAGTTTGATTGGGCAAACGGCAAAGATCTTTGGAGCTGTTGGACATATTGATGAGGTAAGCTTGAAAACAAAAGTTGGTTGGTTCGGGGGATGGCTCTGCGTGTGTGTGAGTGTGTGTGCGTGTGTGCTCGTTGTACAACATTTAACAAAAGAAACAAAGCAATATACATAAGTATTCCAAACGAGGTATTGCAAACCCTGGGTATGATACTGAATTTTAGATGCATATAGTCTTCAGGAACGTTGCAATCATGCAGTGAAATGTGAACTCGCTACTACAGTGTAATCCAGCTATTTTGCATTTGTAGGGAAATGCAAACTCCCTACTACAGTGTAATCCAGCTATTTTGCATTTGTAGCCATAGTTAATTGAATACTTCTGACAAACGTCTTTATAAGGACAGTGCCCGGCAGTGATGCTGGACTCAGGCCTCATCACCGGAACATTTTCACTGTTAACTCGGTTTGGGACCTGACCCAGTGGGAACATTGTGCCTTAAAAGGATTTAAAGCCACAAACTCCTAAAATTATTTCATGAGTTTCGTGACAGAGTAACACATCTGCACTGGAGTTTTTCTTCTGCCATAAATGTGCAGTCTGGACGTAGAAGCGATGCACACCTGCTCCAGGTGCTACGAACAGGCTCAGCGTGCTGCACACACCGCCGAGCAGCTCTCAGGTCCCAGCCCCTTGCCCTCCCCAAGCCCCTAGCTCCCCATGGCCCCAGCCGTGAGGGATGCTGCAGATGAAGCACCGCTGTTCGCCTTGTCCCACCGGGACTGGGAAATGCCGTAGACCCTGCTGCCATCCCCAGCTCCTAAAAATGCAGCCTGAGGGAGACAGCCACTGCGAACTTGCGAATTACCAGACTGCTCAAGACTTTGGGTGTCCTGAGGACACCAAGCTAGCTAGACTCGTTTATGATGTACTGTGATTTTTAATACGACTTTTGTTTTCATTCCTGGTTATAAGCTTATGTGTCTTTCACCGCTAATAATAGACATTTTCCCTCTGCCTCAAATCACAGTTCTGTGAAGGTAAAAATAATGTTCTGCTGAGTTCATGGAGCTCCTGCTAAATAATTCAAACTTTCATGGCTGTGATAAAACTTGATTATATAGCCAGAAAATGAATAGTATGTAATAAATCTGTTTGCTGAAGTTAGGTACTGATGCTGCCATACAGTAACCTGGGTAATTTTATTTTGGCAGAGGTGAATCCTTGTAGTTTCCTTGTCCTTTCAGTGATCCTTGCGCCAAACCAACTGGAGTTTGTCTCCATAAAGGCTGGAGAAGTTGGTCCTGTGTATATGGATTGGGCTCGCGGACTATCTTAAAGGTTTTAAAGCCTCCCCAGGAGGTGGGGTCCTGCCTGGGGGCCCAGGAGCTCATGGGCTGGGGACACGTGGCACGACGCAGGGCAATGTTGTGGCATCCTGCACAGCCTCGCTCACGTGTGGTGTGTGGCTGCAGCTTCCAGCATGAACAAAATCGGTTGTTCTCCCCTTATGTATGTAGGATCACCCCAGTAAAATTTACCTTGCTGAGAACTGCAGCAGGCAGTGTTTATTTCTGCGTGCAGCGCTTCAGAGTTAAGAACTCCTAAAAGCTTTACAGCTCGTAACTGGTTAATATGTGAAAGAGCACAGCTGGGATTAGGACTCGAGGATTTCATTCTGGTTCTGTGTTTTAGCATGATGAACCAGCTCTTCCATGCAAATATCTGAGGCAGCCTTTCTGCTGTGTTCCCCTTCTTAAAAGGGACAGAATTTATGTTGCCTTTATTTACTTATTCATTGATTTATAGCAAGAACAAGCAAGCAGCCACCTGGATGTGTTGTGCTTTGTATATTATTGGAAATGACAGACTACTGTAAAGTTTACAAAGAAGCAATTTGCAGAACACTTTCTTATATTTTTTTAATCCCTGGGCTTCTGCAGATGCATGTAACATCCAACTTTTACATGCACAGCCTGGGCCGAACCTGCACGGAATAATTAATCTCCAGTCTTGTAAGCGTCAGGTAACCGCCGTGCTGCCCCATGCCGTACGCCTGATGTGTCCGAGGGGCTGCAGGCTGCTGAAAGCCACGGCTACGTTCCAGCCCAGCTCCATGCCACGAGCAGTGCTTGCTTGGAGAGGTGGGCGCACGCTTGGCTTGGTTGTGTGGGCTCTGCTTTAGTGGCACCCAGGAGACTTTTGACCAAAAAACATTCCTAAAAGCGATGTGCAAAGGGTGGCAGAGGTGAACTCTCTGGTGTGAGGCAGCTGGCTCCTCTAGTCTCCTGGGTTTGCTTTCTAAAAAGATGTCCAAATGTGTTTTGGTTTTTTTTTTTTGTATGTTTTTTGCATCCTCTGACGTGGGACATGGTCTGCTTCCCTGTGTCGCCTGCTCGGGTTCACCTGACGGCTTCCCTTTTCCTTCAGCGTTGCAGCTGAGGGTCTTTCTCACACCTTCTCCTTGCGACTTTTGTCTTTCATCCTATTTTTTTTTTTAATTTATTTTCTATATTTTAGGGAACTCGAGTGCTTTGTGTTCCACAGTTTTCTGGGGGTATGAGGAGCTATTTGGAGGGCCATTCACTGGTCCAGGATTTGCAGGAGACCAGACAGTGACCGAAGGGTCCCTGCCACTCTCACCTGTTCAGAAACACACAGATCTCATTCTCCCCATAAAGCTTTCTTTTCTTGCTTTACTCTGGCTGTTCCTTTTGCAGATTTTTGTCCCCACCCTACCATCAGCAAAGGGACGGGTGCTGTCTGTGGGTGCTCCCGTGCAGATTGGGCACCTTGAAAGAGGGGAGGAGAGAAGCCTTTGTGAGTGCCCCGTGAAATTCACGGATGTGTGAGGCATCGCTCGCTGCAGCGTGGACACCCAGCCTGTGATACAATAGAAGAAACACATCTGGCATCATAAAAGCTGGGCCGATCGTAAAGGTTCAGCAGATAAAAATGAGTCTACCCAAAAGAAATTGTTCAAGTAACACTGATCTGAGAGGAACTGCTCCGTTACGAGCATTACTGCAGCCAGCTAATTTATGTAGGCCCGGCAGAAACGTGTGAGCGGCACAGCGGTCCCCGCACGCCCGTGCGTGCTGATGGGGTCCCTTATCTCGGCCGTGCCTTCCTGAACACGTCTGCGGCCGCTTCGCCCCCTCTCGTTTCCTGCGACGGGGCTGTGCTGCAGATGCACCGCGAGCTGCTGCCTGCAGACGGGACCCTGCACCAGCAACCCCTCGGTGGCCGAGCAAAGCGAGCGAGAAACAAAATGATCACGGCGCTGTTGGAACTTTGTCTGTTGGTGTTTTATTTCACTGGGCGGTTTACTGGGTGAAAAGAGGTGGCAAGGATTAAGGGTTGGCCCGGCGTAATACAGATTGCAAACGTGAGCAGAAAATGTCTTCTGCTGGCTTCTAGAAGCGAGCTCTCGTGCTTTTCCTGAGCTGCTCTCTCCCCCTTGGCAGCTCAGGCAGACCCCTGGAGAGATGAGAGGTTTGGCTGGGAACGGAGCCCTTTATTTTAGAGGTCCCCCTTGTTTATGCGCACCGCTTCCCCTGATGTCAGGGGGAGTCTCACGGGTGAAGCTGCAATCAGAACGTGTCCCTTGACCAGCAACTTGTGCAAAGCAAAACACCACCAGCACAAGTCAGCTGGATATGTAGTTCCTGAAATATATATATGCATATATATCTGTATTAAGATGTTTTGGACAAACTGGAAATTGCAGTTTCTTCTGAAATCATTGTGGCCTCTTTTGTAGTCCCTTGAGCCTGATTTTAAGAAAAAGCAAACGCTGTTGCCACACCTTGTTGCCTGTATTTCAGATCTTCACCTACTGGCGGAGGTAACGCCATAAAGCGCGAGATAAGCTTACGATAAAGCACATGAATACAGAAAACAAGCACAGTTGAAATAACAATGGGTTATGTACGTCCAAACAGGCTTTCTGAATATTTTGGGGTAAAAATTGCGGCGCAGATAATAACTGCTTTCATGTTGAGCTGTTTTGCTGTAATTTTGTTTTGTGTAACAGTTCCATATTATATTACTCACTGGAGTTTATTGTTCTTTTACCTCACTCCAGGCGAGTAGCAGCATTTCAGCGTGGCTGGAGACATTCCAGCTGGATCAAAGTGACATGAAAAGGGTCACAACTTCTCTTCGAGCTGCGTCTGCTGCACAGTTTGTTTAGGAAACAAAAATGTGTTTTAAATGTTAATTGAGCCTATGTTTATCTCTTGGAGGGAGGAATGTCTTCCAAATAAGCTAGTGAGTATTTACCAAAAAGTCAGCCCCTTTCAAACCATTGAGAAAAAGGCCCGTTCTGTCACAGCAGCCCGAAGAAGTAGCCGTAGTTTTTCCACATACGGCTGAGGGGAAGCAATTTGTCCGATAAGCTGCGCTCATTTATCTCTGTCATGGCACGGCGTAGCCGATCTCCTTTTGTTTGAAAGAAGTTGACTTTTCCTTCAAAAAGTGTCTCAGCCGTGATACTTGGGCAACGCTCTGCCAAAGTCTCCCGTGTATTTTTATGACCCAGCTATACTTGGAATTAAACCTCCAGCACTGTTTTTTCTCCTGTTACACAGTCCCGGAAGAATTTGAAGTTTTTTCTCTGAAATCTGAGGCAATAAAGCTATTGCCCTGCAGTGCTGGGAGGATGTATATGGCACGCAGCTTCCCCTCCTTTTCTGCTAATACTTGGGAAGAAGAGATTTAGTTTTTTTTTTTTCCCTAAAGTGCTTCTGCTTGCATTTCAGCACAGGTTCTAACAGCAAAACATCTCCAGGTTTCTGTAACGATCTGCTGAGCGTGGAGGGGGTTTCGCTAAGGGGAGCCGTGCGCTGGTATCCCAGCGGAGGATCCGATATGAGCTCCGAGTTAATTGCTTCTCTCTTTGCTGCTTTTACCACTTAGGTATTTATAGGGTTGTGGAACCTTATACACCTAGAACAATTATAACAAAACAAAGAAACCCTCATGCATTTCTTTGCCGTCAGGGTCTGTGTTTTATTGTGAGAACTTGCCCATGTGCATACAGAGATACTTGGAACTGGAACTGTGTGCACTCGCCAAGCAGAGATAACGTATTTGTTAGCAAATATTTGCCTTTTTTTTTTTTTTTCTTACATTATGATCTGAAGCAGCCCCTTTAATTGTAATTTGTGGGGGATGTGATCTTGCTGATAAATTGACCAGCAAAACTTTGGCTACGGCGGGCATATCAGACTTCAGCGTGTTGGCAGGGATTGATACAGCTGCCAGACAGCAGCTTATCGCGTGTGGCGAGATCGTAAAACGAAATCTCATTTTAAACCCCTCTTTGTTTCGGTGTTAGTCACGGGTCTCATCTGAGCGTTGCTCCTAGATGCAGCACAATGGAAGGAGAGTGCCCCTGTGATTTCTGAGGCCCTCCAACCCGTCGCCATCAGCCCCGTGCTTGGCCCTCCTCTGCAGGACGCCGTCGCAGGAGTCCCTCTCGGTCTGGGGAGCCCTGGTGAAGACAGGGTCTGGGGTGACACTGCTAAATATAGCAAACGGGCAACACCCGACAGATCCAGAAAGGAAGTCATGATTGGGAAACACTTCTGTGCTCTGGAAAAATGGGTATTTGCTCCTGGCTATGTGCTTGTCACAGCTGGTGGCATGCGCAGAGCTCACTCTAACTGCCTGGTGGCTCTTGAGTGGTTGCAGTTGTGGAGGATAATGTGGACGAGGCAATAATTTGGAAATTAGCCCATAAATGCAATGGGTCTGTAACAAAGCCACACCAATGGAGTCAGCCATGGGCCGTGCAGAGCAGCCCTGAGCCACAGGGTCTGCTCCCTGCTGAGCTGGGGGCACACGAGCACGAGTGTTTGCCTGCCAGAAACAGCCCGGGAGTTAGAAGGAAGGAAAAGAAAGAAAAGCAAGCATGGAAACTGGGTTATGGGCAGCTGAGGTAGCTTGGCCAGGCTTACAAGGCTCATCAAAGAAGAAATAGGAGCCAAGCCTGCTGCTGGTGCTCTGATCTGTGAACCAGGTTGATCTACTGCCCTGGAGCAATGCAGGGCCCTCCAAAGGCTTTGGGGACTCCGTTTCTGGGTTGAGGAGCAGACAAAGGTGTACTGAAGCTAAGCCAGGTTGGGCAGCACCAAGCCGAACACCAAGCCAATGTTGACAGCACGCAAAAGTAAAGTGTGCTTTTGGTGCAGCTGCCTTTTTGTTAGTCATGGGGTAGCCACTATTCCCTAATTCCCTGATGGCAATGTTTTAATCAGCAGCATGCACACAAACCAGCCTTGTGCAAGCAAACATTGAATTCATTTGTTTAAAATTTTTTTATCTCCTTATGTTGTCTAGGAGCGAGCCAGGATGTGCCTGATGTATTTGGTGAGCCATCTGGCCAACATGGAGCACTCATTTCACCACATCCTTTTGCTGGAAATTAAGAGTCTCACTGATGCCTTCTCCAGCATCTTGGGCACCCAGAGCAGAGACATCTACCGCATGAGCAACAGTTTCACTGCCATAGCCAAGCTCCTCGTCCGACAGCTAGAGAATGACAACGTGTCAGCAGCCAGGTAAAGCTGGGTTTTGTGTGATGAGGGGCAGTCCCAGGGGCTGTGCGAGGCAGTGTGAATTTATATTAAATATACTCAAGTTGCAATGAATGAGCATCCAGCTGAAAATAAGCTGTACTGCAGTTCCTGTAAGTTTCTATTTTCAAATTGATCTTGATATCTCTCATGTATTGTTCCAGTGTATACTCACTCAGCTATTGGATTGCATTATTTATAGGGTCAGGTAAGCGTGCAGACACCCGATGGAGAACATCCGTACTTGTAGAAGTAACTTGAGGCATGCATTTCAAACACAGGAATAAGGACGATCGACACTAAAGCAGAAATCCATAGTTCCAGGATGTCAGTAAGAGCCTAGGTGCGCTGCAAATGCCAGATGCACGCTACCAGGCAGAATGGCCTCTGAACATCACGCAGTAGCAGCTGTGTCATTTGGCAAGGGAGAAAAAAGAAGCTGTTAAAGTTTTAGCACTTACAAAAGAGCAGAAAGAAGGCTACATCCCAGATAAGTAGACTAAGGCAATCTGAAAAGCTTCAGTTAAAAATAAATCGGTGAAGTCAGGCTACACAATTATCATTGAGTTTATTCTAGAAGATAACCACTGAAGCTGAGGAGAACAATGACTGGCACAGCTCTGTGACAAAGGTTTGCTAAACAAGTCTGAAAAAATATTCTCAAGCGTGTACAAAAATGTTCTGAGCACTTAGCCTCCTTAAACTTGTATCCTGAGATTAAAGCATTGGGAGCACTGCTGCATTTGTCACATTAAGAACGTGTTATTTAAATATCTGATAGTAGTCACTTTTAATTAGGGAGAGACTTATAATTAGCATTGCGTATACTGCAATAGGTCAAGAGGGCACAAAGGAATAGCAATCCTGTGATATAAAATTTAACGCAGATGTCAGAAAACTCATAACCATGAAGGATAGCTTTGGAGACAGACTGGTAGGGTCGAAGCCAAAACATTGAGGTCATTTGAGAAACAATTAATTGGTATCCTGGAGAGTTAAAAATGAGAAAGGAGAGGAACCCCGATATAGCCACTTATTTTACAAGGCTGTAATAAATGTGCACACATCACCTGGTGGCAGAAATCTGCTGAAACAGAGCCCTCAGAACTGGCTTTGTGAAAAGCTTCACTGAAGACAGTGAAAAAGCTTAAGTGGAAATAACCGAGTGAGCATGAAATGACGTACGTGTTTTTCAAACTAGTCAAGTTCAACTACAAAAAAGAGTAGGCAAGTTGTCCCAGCGAAGGGGGCCAGAAGAATGTCACATGTTATGGGAACTGTAACGAAACAGGACAGGAATTGAGGTTTCAGTAACGAAGTGTAATAATTACTCTTGCAGCCCAGGACTGGTCACTTGATTTATGATAGAGAAATTACTTTATTTGCTAAAATGTTATGGTTTTCCTATTCCTTAATTATCTTCTGTGCATGACATTTATCACTAGAGCAGATCTACCCACCCTAAAAAAAAAAAAAAAAAAAGAAAAACAGGAAAAGGTTTTCGTTAGAACGTTGTTGTCGTGTTTCTCTATTTCTCTGTAAAATTCCCCTTTAAGGACTTGCTTTGCTGAGGGGTAGAAGCTGTTTCAGCTGTGTATGTGCACGGTTACAGAAGCAAAATACAGTTTTGTGTGTGGAGCCTGGGGGAGGAGGAGAGGACAGAGTTTGGCCTTCTATCTGCAGTGGAAGGAACTTGAAACACAAGTTCCTCCACACTGTTTGTTTTGCTGTTGCTATCAGTTTTTAATATTTCTGGTGATAAATTGCTGCTTTTAGGAGCTCAGGCAGTTGATGCAACACAGGTGCTCTCACCACGAGGCAGGTGCAACTCGTATTGCTTCACCAGAATAAAACACGAATAAAAGCCTGTCCCTGATGCTGCTCTGGGTGACAAAGAGGGGTGTCTGCCTCACATGCAGCTTTCCTGGACCAGTTGCTGTGCTGGACCCTTTCAAACCAACCTTTCTGGGACTATTTCTTATTTGCCATCTTCCACTTGATTTCTCCTGCATCGTCTGCCTTATCCTTCGCGACCCTGGTCCTCGCAGGCTGGCAGCTGGGGTCCTCAGCGTGGCTGTGAGTGAGCAGAGAGAAAGGCAGACTTTTTGCAGTTATAGATTTGTTATTTGCTTTTGCATTTCAAACCTTTATCAAGCATAATATCGGCTAACTCAGACAAGAACGAGTATAGAGCAGCAGTTAAGGGTAAAGTGAGAGCTCTCCACTGATTTATGCAGCATTTCTTCTGACTTGTGTTAAGTGCAATAATGTTAAGTGGGGAGGATCCAGAGATCAACATGGAAATCCACTCCTGGCTGCAGAGCTGCTGCAGTTACTGAGCTGCAGTGGTTTTTAAAGAGCAGCAATCCGGAGTGTTTGTGCTGTGAAAGGAAAACAGGGTTTTAAAATGTGTGGCTGGATTATAACCATTCCTTCCAGAATCATGTGTTTACATAAAAGAAACTGATTTCTTCAGAGTGATGGCTGGCTTGGAGTTGTTTGACACTGGGAATTTTACATGCATTTAGTAGAGAGTGTAATTAAAACCATGCGATGCTCTATTGCCCCTCGCTGTCACAAAATCGCAAGCTACTCAGTCTCAGAGGGGCTTTTTAAGAACACATGCGGAGTCTTAATGGACTGATCTAACCTACAAGTGTAGCATGGTTAATTAAAAGAAGGCAAGAAAGGGCAGAAGGAAAATGTAACGGTGCTTCCAAGCCATCGTTCTGGGTAAGAGCTGCTGCTCAGTGTGGTGGCTGGATGAAATTCTTTCTTCCTTCAAGGAGAGCATAGGTCTAGCACATAGCATCGTTTAGCATTCATTTGCCTTTCGTTTTGTACAGTATTTGACCTCCTTTAAATCAACACTTGTAGCGGTAAGGAGAACTGGGGTAACATCTAAGATTTCCGTGCGTTTTAGTTCCCCCGTTACCACCCACGGATGCTGAGGCTGTGAGCTGCTGTGTGTTTGACCTGTCGGAGGATGCAGTCCGCAGCTCCGTGTAGCACCTCAGCCTTGGACGTTATCTGGCCGATTACGTTTCCATAATCGGTTACTAGCAATATTTGGAAGCTCTTGATGGGCTTCCTGACTGTGAGCCGGGGATTCTGCTGGCTCTGACAAGCAGTCCCTCCTTGTCTGCCCCGTGCTATCCCCCGCTTGCCTTCTTCAAAGCTGCACTTCTGTCGTGTTTAAGGAGGTGATTATGGCTGCACGCTGATGAACCACGAGGACCTGCACTTGAGCCATTCATGTTACTTCCAAACAGAGTTGAATCCTGGAACCGGTCCCATCTCAGTGTATTTTTAGCAATTTCTATTCTTGTGTGCTCCTCTTCTGCCCATTTTAAGCACCTGACTGTGATGCTGATAATGGTGTTGGTGCTCTGGAGAAATACTCTTCAAATTAATACATCACTCTTGACTTGCTGACCTGTATATTTTGGTGTCTTTCTAAAATTTGCAAAAGAGCATTTAACAGCAGTGCACCAGTGAGGAGCACAGCAACATGGAGGTCTTTGCCAGCAAGGTCCTTATGACTCACGATAAGTTTGTGCATCCTTTTCCTCTTGAAACACTCCAAGCTTTGGTGTAAGCTGATCCTTCTGCAGCAACCTCAGCAATGTACTGGGTGCCTCTTGCCAAGATTTCAAACAATAGTTTATTTTACTGTTGCTGCGAGGGGAGGCCAGCAGGAAGGCCTGCCAGGCAGCCCGTTGGGCGTGGGGTGGAGGCTTCATTGAACTTTTCTCTTGGGGCATGTGCTTTTGGCTTCCTGGGAATCGATGCGAGTGTGAGGCTGGTACACGTGAGAGCTGGTGGTGCCCCGGAGGAGCCCCGCCGTGCGTCGTCCCGCAGCCAGCAGCGCTCGCAGTTGCTCGAAATGCTGGGTATCAGCTGGGTCAAAACCAAGGTGGGGTGCGAGCACCAGTGATGAGCCTTGTGCTTACTGATTTACTGCTGCGCACATGGCAAGAGGATTCACTGATGTGTTTCTTTATCAGAAGCGTTTTCTTGTGTTTCCCTCACAAAGGCACTGGGGTTCAGCTGGAGAATGCTGGGGGAAAAAGGTGCAGTTAGGAAAGTCTGTTCTCATTTCCAAACGTCTTCAAGGCTTGCTGGCTTGGGGCTGTCATTCATAAACCCAGTCAGTCTGTCCATCCATCCCCACTCTGCAGCCAGAGGGCTGTACGTGTATGTATGTGTCAGATGTTTTCCTAGTGCTTGCTTCCCAAAATGAGAGCACTGGTGGCAGAGCTGCTGGAGTGACGGTGTCCTAAGGAATTAAATCTCGTCCTACATCTGCAGGAAGATTTGTTAGCAAAGGCCATACCATGATTCTTTATCGGAAAAAAATATTTTTTTCTAAAATGTTCTGTGCTGTTAATATATTATGAGATATTGCCTAAATTTAAAAACAAAACAGGACAAAACCTTGCCAACCCTCCTGAGAAATATCCTGAGCTGCCTTTATCAAAACAAACAAAAAGGCACACTTCATGATGCACTCAGTATTCACAGTTGTTCTTTTTTGGTTTTGTTTTTTGTTTGGTTGTGTGTTTTTTTCCAAGCATGCTTTGTTTCCACTATTAGTAATTTGCAGTGTTTGGGACTTCTTAATAGGCTTCCCAACTGTGAGCGTGACTTGTTGAGACGCTGTTGCTTTGAAAGTGGTGTGTTAAAATTCTCATTTGTGGCTTTCTGTGTCCATATTTCACAGATTGAGCCATTCAGATGTTTGCTCCTAAGGGGGGCAGAAAGGAAGAACAAAATAAGCGGGGTGGGGTAAAGGGAAAATGAGCTTATTTTTGAACTGCAGAACTAAGTAAATGTTGCCAGACATCCCTTCATTCTCTAGGAGGATTCTGGTTGCGGAGTTTCTGAACGTTGTACGGGTCAGGCTGGTTTCACCTCTGAACACCTGTGGGATGTGGTTACTCATTCGAGCCTGGGTTCCTTCGGAAAGTTGTGGCCCCATGGCTGCACAGAGCTGGGATCTGGGAGGGACAGTGTGCTGTTTTCCATCCCAGGAACCAGCACGGTACCCTGAGGTTTTAGTTTCCTGAGCCTGTTTCTTTCCATGCGCAGAGTTATTTTAAAATATATTTTTCTTACTCTGAGTACATTAAGTCCGTACAAACTGCGTGTACGTTTGTCAAACTTTTTAAACCACAGACTTCTATAAACTCTACAATTAGCTCTACTTTTGGTTTATGAAAATAATGCAATAAGTCACTGTTTAGCAAGCTTGAAAGAATAGTTTAAGTTCAGCTGAAAACCTTCTCCCTGTGGGACTATCAGGAAAAGAGGTTTTTTGCTTATGCAGATACAGCACATGCAGTTTCTAATCCAGTGTTGTCAGAGATGTTCAGTGTTTCTGATCCATCTGACAGAGATGTTGATCTAGAAGATGTTTCTGAAAATGATTAATCAACCTCTATGAAAATCTCTGCTGAAACATAATTATTTTAGCAGACACGTAACAGGGGTCAAGGGCGGAAATGCAGTGTCAGCATCCCTAGGAGCAAAGTGTGCCAGAGCTAAATCTCTGCTTTCTGCTTTCTTAGGACAGAAAATGATATTGAAATAGAATCGCCTGTACCACTGGATGATTTAAAATCTGTTATGAATGGAAATGAAGAAGAAGAAAAGCTTCAAGTTAAGATA
Source organism: Anser brachyrhynchus (assembly GCF_964034855.1). NCBI lineage: Eukaryota > Metazoa > Chordata > Aves > Anseriformes > Anatidae > Anser > Anser brachyrhynchus. The sequence continues at coordinate 1,771,141 of NC_137703.1, read as the reverse complement.
CAGGCTTTTGAAGAAAAAATAAACATCAACAACAGTACTCCTGGCTCAGTAAGAAGATACAGTTTAGGCCAGGTTTCTAAAGAAGAAAGGAAAGACATGAGATTTAACAGGTATGATTCTGTAAAATGCATGAGTGGTTTTTGTGAGTATCGGTTTTGTAAGAAAACTTGGTTCAAATATTGAGAAATTGGTCTGCTTGCATGATAGCTATAGGCATCCTAAGTCTAATAAGAACCAAGTCTCATATCTGTGAATTTAAAGGCTGGTGAAATCTTTCAAAGTTACTTTTTTAATCAGTTCTGTGCCCTAAAATAGCAGGAAGGACAGTAAAATATTTACACACGGATAATTGTAGAAGGGAAGGCATAGAGACCTCTCCTGGATGTTTCTGCTAACGGTATACATCAAATCCTGTGTCTGTGGGTCTGCCTGGGCTCTGTGCTGGGACGAGTGTGACTCTCCCAGGACCTGGGTGAGACAAGGCCCCTCATTCACCAGCACCCACAAAGTTCTTTGGCCGTGTGTGCTCCACGGGTTCACAGCCAAGGCTGCTTCTTCCTGCTCCAATATCTCTGGCAAAGACTCTGCTGTGAACTTGACAGCAAAGGTAACCGCAGCCCTGGTAAGGCTGGGACACTGCCTCGTCCCCTGCAGCTCTGACAAGGGCACGGCCACTTGTGTGCCCTCACAGCCAGTGTCCCTGCAAGCACACATCACCTCTGCTTGTGCGCTTTCAGGCACTTCTTTTCTAGCCTTTTGCTCTTACAGAGACTTCAGTTTTATGTTTGGCATACAGATATGGGGCAGTGAAGAAATGGAGGCTGAATCTTGGTTCGGGTTCAGGTTTGGTGCAGTTAAATCTCTGCTGGATGGCATTTTTATGATGTGATCAATAAAGCACATGCTGCAATGCTGGGGTTTTAAGTTCCTTGCAGATAGGTTGACTGGCTCCTTCCATGGCACGCAGATGTTGTGATATATGGGTATTATTTAGTTTCATTTGCTTATTAAAACTGGCTTGCATTTTGCTTTTGAAATGCATATTTATCAGAAGGTATTTGCCTCTGGCTAAGTTAGCCTTGCACTCTGCTCTCCGAACTGGCTGCATAGAGGTAACTCGGAAGAGCACATGTTCAAATGATTTCTGTCTCGTTGCTCAGCATGTTGTGTTCCACCTTACCTCTATTCCAAAGCACTTCTCCTTCCTTACTTGCCTTCCAGGTCCAAAAGCCTTGCTTTGCATGCAGTCCGCATGAAGTCGGTAAACTTAGACAGTGGACAAGATGAGGAGAACGGGGACGTACCTGCGGGTGTCTCCTTCACCGAGATCTACATTAGCCAAGAAAATGACAAGTTACCTTTTGGTGTTGATACCGAAGAAATGCAACTGGGAAATTCTTTGGTTTCACACCAAAGTATTGATTACACGGAATCAGAAAATTTGCCAGAATCTGCTAGAGAAAAGGCCCATGAAGAAAGCGCAGAGGTGCTGAAGAGTCCTGCAGAATACCAAGACAAACTCTACTTGCACTTGAAGGAAAACTTGGGTAAAGTGAAAGCATATGTCATGGAGATGGGGAAGAAAATTCCTATCCCTGACCAGTGTGTTATTGAAGGTAAGAGGCCTGAGCCTTTCAGGCTACAACTTTAACACGACACTGAATGTCATTACAGCATTCAGGCAAATGGGCAGCAAAGATCCTATAGCACAGAGCTTATGGGTGGGGAGAAGCTAAGTTTTATAAAATAACACCATTCACAAATTGTAGTATTTGGAAATCTTCCAAGACTTTTGCTGTTTTCCTTCAGGGATATAGCGCAGCTCTCACTTATCCCAAACTCCCAGGAAAATTAAAACCTGAGCCCTCCAGAAGAGGGCAAGACCTGTCACAGCCCAAGCAGAAGAGCCGGGGCTGCTGGTGAGGGCTGCAGATACCTGCGGGCACTCCTGCAGGGCACAGGACAGGACTTGTAGCACATGCTGGTACTTAAACGTCCTTCTTGGCCTGCTGAGTTGGCCTAGAGCAGACCTGGATCTCCCTCCTTAACATGACATTGTTAAATCAGATGAGTTACAAGTTACACCAGTGATGAAGCAGGTAAGGAACCTCCCCGCGGCATGTTCTATCCCTGAAAAGAAGCTACTTGAAAGCAATAAAATGAGATCCTGGTGCTCCAGGTTGGGTTGGATACTACCTCACCGCTTCCCTAGGCTTCTTTAATGTTTCCTGCTTTCATCAAGGGCGGGCAGGTATCTGTTTTTAAGTGCCAGAAGGTTGGTTTGTCTGCTTTTGTGAGGCTGCAGGGTGAGGGAGGGGTGCAACACGCTGCAAAATAGGTCCTTTATGCTCTTTGAAGGAAAGTTATTTAGGTTCGGTTGTAAGCCTCTTGCTTATACTGAGCAGTGGTCGGTTACTTTAGCACAGTTCTGTGTGCATCTAACCACTTGTCGTTGATTGTGGGCACTTCACAGTCCAACCCTTCATGGGTCATGTTGATGGTAAGGAGGAGCTGACTCTATAAATTAATTTGCAGTTGCTTAAAATGTCATCTTCTAATACTGTGTAACTTCCATCAAATGTCTTACCAGCTGTTTGTTTACTTTTTCAATAGTCAATAAGTGAAAAGCAGGCTCCACCCATAAAAGGGATATAATGATATATTTTTTAAAATTTATTCTGCGGGAATTTCTAAATAATGACAAGTGTTAGGTCTACTATTTGAAATAGTTATTTGTTAGAATTATTGATGAAACTTTTGTTTCATAAAAATACAATAGAAAAGTAAGAGTGAACAATCCGTCTTGAAGCGCTGAATGCTGTGATCTTGCATTAATCACGTGCACTACAATGAATATTTTTAAATATATTGCTCCATTTCCTTTCTGAAGTACCTATTATGGTATGTTCTAAGCATGTGACTATTTCAAAATTCGTTCAAACTATTGTAATTTCCTGGAAATCCGCAACTAGCATTCTTAGGGAAATTCTTTGAGTAGGGACACATGTGCAGAACTGGAGATTTATGTGACTCATTCTAAATACGCTCAAAGAACTGCAGTCTGGCTCCTTACACAGGGGACAGCTTTGTTAATACTTCAGATATTACATAAAGCACTCCATCAAAGACCTGGCAGTTACTGGACTTCTATGATTCCCACACACTATAAAGACTCATTCAAATGTATCTGTTTTTACTTTTCAAATCAAATGTTTAGAAAATACTAAGAAAACGTTGGAAAATATTAACAGATTTCTAAATATTTTATGTTGGTTTATAGGAATTTTTGAACTGGAAATTTAGTCCGTAAAGGGGTTAAAATATAAAAAGATAAGCACCTCAGAGCAATGTCTCACCATGAAAGAGAACTGGGAGGAAATAGTGGCAAATTGTGTTGCAACACAGGAGTGCTGCAGATTGCTAACAACGGAGAGTGCAAATTTCCCCCAAATTCCACCATGTTGTCAGAGTCGTGCCTTTCCTGGGCTGTCAAGTGGCAGCTCGCGTTCAGGTCGAAAGCGTCAACGTCAGTGACAAGAACGTCTCGTTAGTGATGGGCCAAATTCTGCTCAGTGCACTTGAGCAGAATTCAGAACCGTGCTTGTACTGCTGATGCCGGAGGTGTTTAACCTTCGGCCGGACTGCCTGTGAACATGGTAAATTCCTCATTGCTTAAAACTGAGACTGGGTGCCGTCCCCAGAAGTATGCTGTGAGGCACAGGGGCTAGGAGAGAAGCAGTTTGCACGCTGTTTGGGGCGCCCAGGCTTGGTGGACGCAGCGTGGTCAGGCCCGGGGGCAGCAGTGCCGAGCGTTAGCTCCCGTAAGCGGGGAGCTCACGAAGGTTCCCCAGGTACGACGTGAGTGCCCTGCAGAACGACAGAGGACGTTCAGCTCGGTGCTCGGCAGCAGGCAGAAAAGCAAATGGACCAGGGAAGAATTAAGAACAATAGATACCTCATGACGACAACGTTATGTCGTTGTCTGCATGAATTGGGGCTTGAAGGGCAAGGCAGACCTGTTAAGGGGAGCATGAGCTTAATTGGAGACCTCGAAATGAAGAAAAATGAACTGGACTGGGACTGCACACTGCAGAAAAGAGAAAGGTGATGGGGATCTGTAAAATCAGGAGCGACAGAGAAGACTAGCTGGGAGGCTCACTGTCTGTCCTAATGTGTATACTAGAGAACAAGTAGTGAAGTCAGCAGGAAGCACATTCAAAATATACAAAATAGGTGCCTCGTAACACCTAATCGGATGCACGTAAATAAGTGGCAGAACTGATTGCTGCGGTGCACTAACTATACTGAAGGTGTACCTGTTTTCAGAAGCGATGAGGTAAATTCATGGATTAGAGCCGTTCAAGAGTTACCAAAATAATACCTCCCTGCCGCTGGAAATGCCAGAGCCACAGCTGGAGGTGTGAGGTGAGTGGAAGGGAAATTATTGCTTGTCCTGTTCTTGCACTCCTCACCTACAGCTTTTCCTCACCCTTTGCGAGCGAACACCAGGTTACGGCACTGGCTGGGCTCCTGCTCGAGTCGGAGTCGACATCCCACCCACCCTCGATCCCCGAGCGCTGCAGGCAGCTGCGTGCAGAGGGAAGTCACTTGATTTGATCCCTCCATAGCTGGAGGACGTGCCCTGCAGGTACTGCCCGAGCACTGGAGACAGCAGAGGGAAGCAAGAAGGGTGCCCACGGGTCAGGGAAGCATGGTTTGTGAGGAAAATTGGAAAAAAAAATGCACTTAACTGGAAAAGGAGAAGGCTGAAGGAGGATATGATAATGGTTCTCAGCTATGTGTAAAACTTAAAGGTACAGCCCATGCTGAACAAGACAATGAGCTTTAATATCAACAAGAAAGATGCAGCTTAAACAGTAGGAAAAGCTCTCTAGAAGCACTACAAGCTTGTGCTGCCAGAGGAGGTTGTGGAGGACTTCTGAAAGCACATTAAAGACACCTGGAGAGGCTGGCTTCTGGGTTTGACACAGCTGAAGAATGGCTGGTGGCCCCTCAACCGTTCCTGGTTCTTCTACACCCACCCGTTGGTTTAATAAAAGACATTACTGCTTCTCATCCCTGCCTTACGCTACCAGCCAGCCTGTGGCTACAACTCCAGCGTCACAGGCACTGGAGACCGAGTGTGGGTCGGGAGGCAGATCTGCCGGCCGCTCCAGTTCCCCTGCGTGTCTTTGATTACATCTCTGCTCCGTTCTGCAAATTTCCTTTTTTTGTTGATTCATGCATTTGGTATGTATTTCATAGCCGTGGCAAAATATTTTTCCTTTACAGGATGCGTTTTTTCAGGCTCTTTGTTGATTTATAAGCTCATTCAATTTAAACTATAGTCAAAATTTATGAAATATTGACTCGAGTGATGGATTTTACAACTCTGAAGGGGATACTGGTTAAAAACCGTAAGAGGGGATCCACGGTCAGTCTGTGACAGTTAATTTGAAGATGCCTCCCGTGCACATTGACGTGTCCTCAGCTCTGTTATCCCATTTGGTATTTACAGTTTTGGGCTACATGTGCGTCAGGCAGAGGAGAGCTGTGAACTGGATGATGCTGCTACAGCGCAAGCAGGGTGCAGAACATCTTAGGCTAAGGAAATGGTCAAGTTGAGAAGGTTTTGAAGAATGGACAAGATCCAACAACCTACTGGGTCCGTGTGTACGTGCATAAGTGAATCTTTTGGGACTTACACTGCAGTGTGAGAGGGGATTTAAAATGGTGCATAAAGAAGGCATCTGAAACCACAAAAATCCTTTTATTTTAGGTTGTTTCAGTTTGGGGCTGATGGTTTGGTTCGGTTCCCACTTAGTTTCAACCACCTTGCATGGATTCTCATCTCTGCTGTGCTTTAAGCAACTTGAGACATTCTTTTATATCATGTTCATCACTTTAATCCTCTTAATCCTGTGGACCTTTTCCTCAAAAAAAAAAAAAAAAAAGAGGCCACTGTATTTGTCAAATGCTTTAGCTTCCACGGAGCTAAGCAGTTTTCATCAGCCCATATTTTTCCAGATGGTTTGTGATCTTCTGTCTTATCGGTACCTCCGGGATCTTGCTGATGGCAGCAGCCCAGAGCTGTGCCTCTCTAATTTCCTGAACACTCCCCAGCTTTGCTACTGCTTTTCAGCATAGGCTGGGAAGGATTTCCACCACCTCGGTGCCACTGGAATTTCAGTGACCGAGAACAAGAAACCGTGTTCTGTGTTGGTCATTAATGGTGGTGTGACCTGCCAGAGCTGACCTCAGGAGTGCCACAACACCCAGCCTGAATCAATATCTTACCTGGTTTAGTCCAACTTCTGCTGCGTGCAGCATGGAGCTGGTGGCTCCGTCTGCTCTAGCCTCGCTGGGCTTCACCCCGACCCCTGCATGCTGGGTAAGTCTTGACGTATTCTCCTTTCCCAGACATGAAGGCATAGCGGATCAAATGGCGTGGCTGCAGGGCCTGCCCCTGGCAACGAGTGGCTGGTGTCAAACAGTTCCCAGACACGAGCCTGTGGAACTGCTAATTTTGGCTATAACTTGAGGGGAGATCCCTGTCTTTCCTCTAGTTCTAGGGGCTCTTCAGACAATTGAAATAAAAACACCACTGTTATTGCCTACAGCTCAGTGCCAAGCAAGCCACTGGAAAGAAAACACGGTGTGTGTGCGCAGAGGGCAGTGGAGGATTTGTGCCTCTCTACCTCAGAAGGACCGAGGCCAGAGACATCGGATGCATCACTCAATTCTTGGGTGCTGCAGCCACGTTAAAAATTCAAGGAACGATGTTATAGCCGCTTTATAGTAGCGAGCCGCTCCTGGCTCCTTGTTGCCCTGCAGGAGGAAATATAAACAGCAAATATTTTGTGGGCTTAACGACAGAACTCTGATAAAGGAGGCGGCGGCAGGGGAAACAGGTTGCAATATCTGGCCCGAAATCTGGTTGTTGTTATGTTTTATGCTGTACCGAGAGCTAATCGGTACCACATGACGGAGTAGATGGAAAAGCTCGTTGGTCCCCTGCAGTGCTCGCCTCTGCACCGGGCCGATCGATTCCAGCATTCCTTCGGCCCGGCCTGATTGGGACCAGATGCACCTCCGCTCCCTCAGCGGCACCACGGCGCTGCGCGGGCTCAGGCCAGCGTTTCCAGAGATCAGCCCCGTTTCTGCTAGGCCAAAGAAACATTAGTTGGTGTTTTATCCCGTGGAACTGGTATTAACGTTCAAATCCATCCCAAATGTCAGGTGAGGCGGTGAAAATGGAGGCGTGAACGCGCGGGCTGGCCCTTGTGCTCGCGGCGATCTGGGCCCTGGGCTGCGTAGAGAGCCCCCGTGGTGCGGGGGGCGTAACGGGGGTGTGGAGGCGCTCGTAGCGGCCTGCCCTCGCGTCTGCGGTGACAGCAGCTGGTGTGCTGGTCTGGAAGCCTCCTCTGGAACAGGCCGACCCCCAGATGTGATTTACCTGGTGATAGCAGAGGGGTTCCCGAAGGGGATTTGTTAGCGCTCCTCAAAGGCAAACCGGAGGGCTTGGACTTGGGAGCGGTGGTGGGGACCAGGACGGACCCTGTGCTTCCCTGAGGCGCGCTCTCAGCAGGACGACAGCCCTGCCCTACCCTGCCCTGCCTGCTACACCTGAGCTCCGATTTCGGCAGGGGAGAAGAGCCCTGCATGGCTGGTGCCCGTGCCATGGGGCAAGCACCAGCCCCCCGCCAGGCTGCGGGTGCCGAGTGGAGGTGGCCATGGGGATGGGGACATTTCCCCAGGACCTGGCTGTCCTGCATGGACATCGTGGGCTCTTTGCGCTTCAGTCATCGATTCAGGCAGAAAGGGAAGCGCGCTTTTGCAGCTGAAGATGGGATGACGGGAGAGAGGTAGACCTTCCCAGATGGCACAGGCTTTTCATGACCCTGACGGGGAAGAGAAGGAGTCAGAAAATGTTATGAAGTTAAGCAAATCTGTATGTTCTCATATATGGCTTTTACCACTCAGATTTGAACTCTGCGTACTGACTGCATTGTAGCGGGCTCCCCGAGCCCATTGACATCGTACCTCTGCATTGTAGTTTGGGTGACTTACTGGGGGAAGTGCCCATTGAGCTGGGTTATGGCATGCATGTAAAGCTAGTAGTGCTCCAAAAAATAATAGTTTATTGAAGCTGACTGCTTTAAAAATTACTCTTTTCTCCTACAAACATATTTACTGTTTGCATCCTTATCTGTAATCTAAACTGAAGAGAAAAGGAAACTGAGGAAGCTGAAAATGGTTTGACACTTAAGAAGTTTTATCCATTTCTTGTTCTCCAGTTTCATGTTTATGGGTGGGTTTGAGTCTATTTGGGAAATTTATGAGCATACTTTTACTCCTATTAACAGACTTTATTTAATAGTAAAGGATTACCACTGTAAATCAAATAATGCGTGAATTGTTCCCAGAACCAGTGACTCTGTACCTACTTGACTACGTTACATCCCTCCTGGCTACCCCTGCATGGTAAGCTGGAGTAAACAACAAGCAACAACTCTGACAAATTCTTGTGCTTATATTCTTTTTCCCCAGGCACAAGCACTTAGTAGTGAACTTTAAAATTGCAACATATATTCTCTTGTTTCTTGTAGGAAAAAAAAACAAGTTGGTGCTTATTCTCTTGCTAGGAGTTTAGGACTTGCCAGCAGACGTGGTGAGAAGTGCTTCCTGACCAGCAGTCATGTTTTCAGGGGAGCCTGGTCATCCTTTGGTGTCTTTTGGCACATTGACAAGTGCAAGAGGTTTTTCTGGCCCAAGTAAAATGACCATATCCATTGTCCAGCTCCAAGGGCTAGCACTCTTAAGCTAGTCCTAAAACAGGTCTGTCTGTCGGGTTGTCTTCTTTTTCTGCAGTTAAAGCTTTTATGAGCCCGTGTGGTAGTCACAGCTCTGATGGCTGAAATGGTGTTTCCATGAATCCTAATTTAGGTCAGATGGGACAGGACACTAAATGAAGTGTTTTTCTAAGTTGTGTGTGCTTTCCTGTTATATGAATTCAACTGTTTTTTATTCTCTGATTCAGGCCTGCAAATGATTTATTTTTACTCATCTTAAGCAAAAATCTGTTTGCTCCCCTTTCCTAGCTAGCCTCGTGAACCTGGTCCCTGTTCAGCCATCACATTCCCCTTTGTCAGCCGCTCTGCACTGCCAAATGCAAATGCAATGAGTTGTTTTCCCTAGAAATGGCTGCCTTAAAGTTTCACAGGTGCAAATAGGTCTTGCTATGCATTATCATCTCTGCTTTAATTCCTCTGGGATCAGCTGGGATTACACAAGGTTGAGATTTGGTTCATAGTGTTTCATAGATCATTGCAATGAGGGACTGGAAAAAGTATGCAACATAGCTTACCTAAAGCTCAGCCAATGTGTGGAGATGTGCTTTAGGAAAGCCCAAAAATGTATCTTCTTAAACTGTATATACTGAACACGTAAGTACATGTAATTTGTTAATTCTACACTGGTTTTGGAAGTACCTTTTCCATTCTCAGAGCGTCTGAGCACAAGTATGAACACGGATGTGTTATGTGCGTGCTTCGCTCCTAAATGAGCCTGCCACTCTTCTAGCTTACCCAGAAGGTACAGCAAAAATGGCCTGCTGCAATGGGTGCTTTGAGGTTTAATTCATGGTTCTCTGGGATCCTTGAATAAGATGCTATAAAAGTGTAATGTTATACTAGTAATATCAAGAAGCAGTTAATGTTACTACTCTGTGCTGCAGTGGGATGTAGTGCGGGGACTCTGAATTGAAATCCCTACATGAGAGGGAAAATGCTTGTAAAGAGTTATATTTTCACTTCTGGAAACAGTGCTTTGGTTTAGCTTCTTAAAAATGAAAATGTAGCATACAAGTGTCTAACAACAGCTGGGTGGTAGGATAATACTATATAATACAAACATTTTGGGGGGCGTTTTGAACCAGAAAGGCTCGATAGCCTGTTGAGTAACATTTACAATATCTGCAATGTTTTTATGTGGGATGTAGAAGAAGAGAACTCTATTGACATGGTTGCAGTTCAATGGATGCTGTCAAATTTCGAAGGACCGTGACTCACCCTGTGTGATTTAGGATTAGTTTTTTTTAGTTAGAGGTCTGTCTCTGAGGTTGTTGGTGGGGACGTGTGCTCCAACGGGCTGCTGGTTATCCTGCACTGGTGTTCTGCCGTGTCTGTCGATCCAGTGCGTCAGTCTTGCATGTCGGTCTCTGATGCTGCTGCTAATTAAAATCACCATATAGTTTTTTCCATTTTAAACGTTTTGTGAAAAGGCACAGCGTAACTAGTTGTCTGAAACGGTGGCAGCTTCATGTGCCTGGATGATAAGAAATTCATTTAGCCTTGCCTATTCAAAGATCTCCCACAAGCATAAGAATAAATGGCCATGGTAGTGACATTGTGGTTGGCAGTTGAGCAAAGTACAGTGAAACGCTGCTAGATAGGGATCAGGGTCATCTTAGTTTTCATCAGAAATAGGTTTATTATTTTAATATCACTTCCCACTAACTATGGGATAGCTGAGATTAGCTGTTGTGTGTTGAAACTAGCAGTTCCATGCCATCAATTTAGAGCTGCGTGTAGTAAACTTTGGCTTGTTACCAGATATTGCCACATTCAGCATATCAAATGTAGTAGAAACTGCTATGAGTAATTGCTCATCTCGTACCAAAGGTTTGAATATTGTCTGAATTGAGTAGGAGGCTTTTTTCACTTGGTATTGACAGATGAATGTTACTTTTTTCCAGGAATTAGCTTTCTGCTCAGCCAGCACGGGCTCCAGTGCTTGAGCTGACGTTTATTTTGGCATGCGTTATCAGCCTCAGCATTTTTTCCATGTCATCCAGTGTCTTGCTAAGCGTTTTCTTAGATTTTGGTGTCCCTCCATATATCCCATGCAGTTTTTTGTTCTGTGGCCTTTGGGAACCTCCTTCGCGGTCCTACCGAGCACAGTCCCACCTAACACCAAGTGCCCTTTCTCAGCTGCTCCCCGGGGCTCCGCCGCCCTCTGCCCACAGCTGCAGCGGCTTCTGTGGCAGACGGCACGGCTGGGGCTTCATCGGCTTCGTGTGGACGTGATGTGGGGGACAGGAGCTCCGGCTCCGGGCTCTGCTGCCTTGCACAATTGTTTAAGGCACTCCGGCGCTGGCCTGCAGCCTTCGCATGCCTCCCAGGTTTCTTGTCAATTCCTCCACTTGTAATGAAAAAAGAAGCGCCGTGCTCACTGGAGAGGAAGGCAGTGACTGCCAGCTCCTTTGAGCAGTGGCAGAACGTGCTTTATGGTCACTTTTAGCTAAGAGCGATTTCCCATAATGAAGCATTAAACTTTTCACACACGTGGACCAAAGCCAAACCTCTACGTCTGGGGGAGTATATTGAAATTAAGGTTCTTTGTTAGCATCTGCGATGCATAAGCCAGGGATCTTTAGTTTGGACCATGCTGGTGGAGGAGCGTTCTGTCAGCAGGCTCCTTGGAGACAGCGTTTAGTTCTGTGCTGTAATACATCCCAGGACTTAGGGTCGGTCTAATTAACCCCTTCAGTTTCCCAAATTCCTCTTGTATATTGAATGTGAACACTGTCAGGTTAGTGGCTTGGGTAATTAGATTAGACTCAGGCCTTCCCCACAGCTGCTTAGCCAAGAGTAGCGGATTTTCTGCCCTATCTTTTTTCCTGCTAAGGTGGGAGTGTTGCTCGCAGGCACGGTACATTTGTGATCTGCAGCTAAGGTAATTTTCTTTCCAGGATTATCATCTCAGTTTAGCAGCATTAACATCTTTGTTAGCTTAACTTTAAGCCTCGACTTTCCAGTGCTGAAGGCTTACGATCATATGCTTCCCGTATTGCCTCACTGTAGATCTTGGTGCTCCTTTGAATTTCGAGTGGGTTTGTGCCCAGATGATTAAGAAAGCCCAAACAGCACTCCCAGATTCGTCAGAATTAGTCAAAATGCACAACTCAATGTTACCTTCTTCAAAGAGCGGTCTGCAAATGCCCAACGCCTGGCATCAAGCTCCCCTTCCTGCAGATTTCTCCCTTCTTCAACCAAGGCAACGTTCCTGGGTGGTTTCATTTTTTCAGACCTGCCCAGGACCTCCCAGAAGCCGGGAGCAGTGGCCCCACTTCAGCTCCTCTTCCCATCACTGTATCACAGCGAAGGAAACTTCCTCCAAGTTCCTCCTCGCCTCCCAGCTCGTCTCTCTGACCCTCTAGCGCCTGCAGCTTTCCTTTCCGCGCAGCGTCACTCGTTCTGGCCCCGCGTTGGCTCGTGCACCTGCCTGTGGTTATGGACTGATGAGCAACCCGGTGGTGTCCAGGTAATCCAAGCTTCACCAGCTGTAACGCTGTCAATGATAACTTGTGAGCCTTACCCCGAGGAAGGAGCACTGTTCTCACCCCTTTCTGACTGCCTGTACAGTCAGTTTTAGTTCTTGCCTTCACTTCCCAACACGATGCATTGCCTCGGCCCCTGTTTCCTTCCCCACAGCGTGTGTGGTGCCTCTGCTGTTCTTTGTGGACTCTAATCTTCCTCTGCCTTCACATCCCAGACCTTTTCTCCTTGTGGCAGTGGAGCCCCAGCAGTCCCCACTTGCTGCAGGTGACTTCCTTTCCTCGACAAATTCCAACAGCTTTGTCAAAGGGTAACAGAGCAGGTTCCACGTGCCAGCTTCTGAAGTTTCTCCCAGCCCCTGACAGCCACCTGCTCTCTCTGCAGCACACTGGGCAGGTTCAGGCAGCCCAGGCTGTGAATTTGCCACATATTCTGTGACAATTTGACCCACTGATATTTTGGTTCTGGGGACCCAGCCTTTTGTGCTTCTGACAAATTCATTTCTCACGCAATGCTTGGATGTGAAATACTGTATTTATTACGTTTCTCTCTTGCTTTCACATCTTGGTTAGACGAAAAATGTTCGCAACAAGTATTTCAAGATGGTCACAGAGGCTGGACATAGAGGCTGCCTCCCAGGAGCCTTCCTTCTTGCTGGCTCCCGTTGTCAGCAGGTCCACAGCACTTCCAAAATGTTACCGCTTACTGTTCCGATTAGACTATTTCCTTGCAGCATTTTATTCCTACACCTTCACTGCACTGTGACTCACCGGGACAGCACGAGACCGAGTAACGCTCCTCGCACAGCTGGCCCCGTGTCAGCCACCTCCAGTGAACGATTCACGCCGCGGGTGCTGCGCGGGGAGACCCGCCTGGTGGCTCGCAGGAGCACGCGTGGGCTCGCTGCTTGCCTTGCGCACGCCTGGCTTCCCCCTGCGGGTGCCGGCAGGACGGAGCCTCAGGAGAGGTCAGGGAGGGGGGCTCTGCACATGGATCACTCTATACCAGCTCATCGGCTGCTGCAGGGTGGCTTGTCTTCTGTCTGTCTGTCCGTCTGTTCTGCCTGTGGCTAGGAAGCAAGCGCGGCAGCAGCCGCTGGGACTGGTTGTTCCCCCCCGTCAAGCCCAGCTCTCCAGCTGGGTGATGTGGGTGCAGCACCGAGGTCTTCACTTAAGGATCTTCACCTCCTGTTTTCCATGCCTTTTACCTTGGAACACTCATTGTTCTTGTTCAAAGGGACTATACAATGATATCATTATTTTAAGCTAGTAAAGCAGCCTGATGAGGTTATGCCTAACATGCTGTTATCATTACGAGGCGTCATCCAGAGACAGAAAATGAAGGTTCGAGGTCAGTATTTTTCAAAAGCAGGATCGCATATCTCAGGGGCTTTGTTTCCAGTTAAAACCAGCATGGGAAGTTCAAGTCAGGTAACGTTACGTAGCTATAGCTTTTGTGCTGAGCAGATGGTCCCAAAGGGCGCTTTTGGATCCCACGTAAGCGCTGTGGGATTTTGGTCGATAATGTTTAGGCACAGATCAGGTGTGACCAGCAGACCTGCACCACACGTGGTTGGGAAGAAGTGGGGTTCGCAGAGCCCTTAGCCATTTCCTAATATGGGATTATTTTTTTCCCAGCAAACTCTTTAAAGAAGCAATTCACAGTTCTGACAGGTCTGCCTGGTTCGATAAGCTGCGAAGCAGTGCAGAGTATGTGAGGTTAATGGTAACAGCCCGTGTGCTGTCTTGTACCTCTTGTATTTGGGTGCGAGTGACTGCTATGGAGGATTTAAAGCACCTGAGACAAAATTTCTCTAGTATTGTCCCATGGCTTGTTCTTAATTTGATGGCACAGACACAGCAGTGCCCTTCTGGATGCCACAGGAGCTGGTTTGTGGGTGCCTGATGAGTGGAAGTGTAACGAGCCTGGGGTGCAGCAGCACTGGAAGTGCATCCCCACTCAGCACGGGCACTTGGCTTCTGTCTTCTGTGCAGCTAATTTTAATATTCTCTATATTTATTTCTAGATACCGTGAGAAACTGCGTAGCAAAGCTGTTCTTCAGCTGTCCCCTGAAGGGCCACTACTGCCTGTACAGTAAATCCAGCTTCACCCTCGTCAGCCGGCAGCCCCCGCTGTGGATCCACATCATGTTTCTCTTCCAGCAGGTGTGTGCAGTACGGATTAGTGGCACCTCTGTATTTTTCATGCTGTACCTGGAAATGTACCTGTTTTAATGGTTAATCTGTTGAAATGTGCTTCTAATCCACAGTGCTGTTAATGTGAATTTTTGTGAGCCTTGTGATTTCTCAGAGAGCTGTCAGGTTTATTGTGGGTCTCACCACGGTGGGTACACTACAGCAGGTTGAAGTGATTTTGCAGTTTAAGGATTTCTATTGAATGTAACAAATTCAAACTGTCTGTAGAGATTACAAAGCCTGAAGAGCACAATGTGGGGCCAAACCTTGTTGTCCTGATTCAGGCAAAGCTTGCAGTAAGTCCTAGGTGCTGCTCTGCTGCTTTGCACGTGAACAGGAGAAGCACAGTTGGTTCGTGTGGAAGCAGAATCGACCCCAGAGACTTCAGGTGACGTTCAAGGGGCAGCACCCACTGGATTTTTTTTTTATTTTTTTTTACTGTGGAAGTTTTGACTGAGTGGGATTTGCAAATTAGATCAGTGCTGTTCACCTACCAACCCTAAAATTACTGTCCAAATCTTAATGCCACTTCCAAGTGCGGCCCCTTATTTGGACGTGTATGGGATTTCCTAATAGGTTACAAATAGTGTGAAATTGTAAAAGAATACCTTACGTTCACAGTTCAAGATGAAACAAAAGGTTTCTATAATAAAATGATCAGGTTTGTTTTCTTAACCTTTGTAGTATTGGCCATTGCCATTCACCCCACCCTACTGCAGACTTAGAAATACAAAGGATTTATCTGAACCTTAAAACATGCTTAGTGAGTTACTGTAAAGCTAACAGGTCAGGTCACTCCTCCCTGTGTTTGTTCCTAGAAATAAATACAGAAAATATTTTTAAAAAAATCCAGCGTGGTTGTTACTCGTGGGTAACAGGCAACAGGAAGGAGAGGTCAGAGAAGAGAGATAAGGAAGCAGAAAAGGGCAGCAGCAAAACCAAGAACAAGAAGATGATAGGGAAGGGGAAAATAAAGGGGGTGAATGACTCTGTAAAAGAAAGCCTGAAGGAGGAGGTTGGATTTAAACAGAGCCTAGAGAGATTAAATAAATTATGTCACGAATGTAACATTTTGTTCTCAATGAGAGCAAGGGAAACAGATGTTGAGAAATACGCGCACAGCACTGAGAGGCACAGAACTGAAGGAGGAGAAGCAGGCACGAGGAGGGCAGGCACACCTCGCTCGCTGCCCCGACCCCACCGCCGACCCTCGCCCCACCGGTGCTCCGTGGGCTCACTCAGCTGCACCGACGGCACGCTCGCTGCTCACGCCCGCAGTCCCCCACACCCAGCCTTTTCCTGATGTCTTTCATTGTACCTGCTCTCCCTCTCTACTCCTTCCTCGATCGCTCTGAATTCAGCACTGCCGTTTCTCGTTGGGAATATCAAGCCCCGCGTGCTGCCCAGCAGACAGGGGAAGCGTGCCTTTCCCTCCCTGTCCTCGCTGCCCCCTTCCCATCTCCACCTGCCCCAGCCAGGCTCTGCTTCCTCAGGATGCTGCCCTAAAAGCTCCTAACCAACACTGCCCCAAAGCATCCCTGCAAACACCACGCAAGCGCAGCACTTCGTGCTTTCTCTTGTGAAAAAAGAACGCTGCACCCAAACCTGCAGTGCATTGGTGTGCCTCATGTGAGCTAATTCGTGCTTTTTTTTGTTTGTTTGAAATCCTAAAACTTTTATGTACTGGACACGTAACTATTATTAAATCACGCTGCTCTGAATTTGGCCCTGGAAAAATGTTAGTTAAGTCTGTGAAATTGCACAAGAGATAAATTTGACATAAAATATATTTTATAGTGTGTTAATAATGAGTTAAATGAAAGACCGGTGATAAAAATGTAGCTTTCAGCAGACTTGTCATAGATTAACAGACAGCTAATACACAGTTCCTGCAGATTTCTGTACAAGTTACTGTATTTTTATTCTCTTCTGGCCAGTCGCACTATATTCTGTTGGACATTGCATTCTGCAACAGTAGAAACAAGAAATATTTTTCTCTGAGGTCTCCAGAACATATCCTTAATTTCAAGACCCTGCTTTTTATTTAATTTAAAAAATTTTAATGAGTAGTTGTATCATGTTTCGAAACCCTCAGATGGAAGTTGTGAAACTGCAAATTATTCCTGTTTTCTCAGCTGAGCAGCTTTTGGCCAGTAGAAAGACGAGCATATTTCAATGGAGAGCTGAGAGAGGAGTTGTCATACAGGAAAATGATTATCAATAAAGGAAGAAAATCAGAATAAGGGTGAATAGAGCAGTTATTCGATAGACAAGGTGCTTGATTTCCCAGATTCGTTCGTTAAATCATCCCATACTGCTGTAGGATGTAGGGTTTGATTTCTCTCATCAGGGTGCAGCATCACGCTGGCAAGCAAGCCACTTGCCTGCCGCGGCCCTTTCCAGTCCCTTCCTGACAGCCGTTCATAAATTAGCCCAAGCCAGGTTAATTGGGCTGCAGTCCTCTCGTGCCAGGTGCTGCCTCATGCTGGCTGTTTCTCAGCTTTAATTTGCACAAGATGATCCAGCTGTTTCTGACAGCAGAGCTGGAAAAAAGTGCATGCCCTGGCCACGCTAAAAATGCCTGCTGACCGCTTGCTCAATACCTCCGGTTACATTACGTGCTCGGAAGCAGGAGCAGGCGGCTTGTTCAGGCAGAGCTGCTTGCAGGAGGGTTTGGCCGTCCCCGTGCAGCACTGCCAGCTCCGCTCCGGAGCCTGCAGAGCTCGTGCAGAGAAGGGGGCTCAGGGTCTGGGGATCCCCAGGCTCACAGGGGGGGCAGGCACTGGGTGGGCAGCCCAGGAGGATTACTGCGGGGTAGGGCTTGGGCTTGGGCTGAGGCTTACCTGGGGGTGGAATTGGGATCGGCAGGCTTCGGTTCAGAAAGAGAACAAGGAACATCCATCCAGGAAATCTACGTTAAAAGGACATAGTACACATTGTGAAATCAAGTGTTCAAAATACGGAAAATCAGATTTGCTTGTGCACTGTTAACTTGGCTCCTGCGTGCAGATGCATTTTTTACTTACAAGATCATGTAGTAGACGTAGTGGAGGAATAATGCTAAGCTCTCATAACTGCAGTGCTGTTCTTTTAACACTGACTTTGTGTGCAGTTTATACAATTAAGAACTTAACCTTATGCTGCCTCGAATAATTCTACATCAAATGTTATATCCTAGTCCTCTGAGGCAGGTGGTTTTGGAGGTAACAGCAGCCAACCTAACAGGTTTCATCTTGTGCTGTTTCACCTTGTGCTATGGGTGTTCAGGGGATGACAATTCCCGCACTCTGCACTGAGCAGCTTCCACGGGGCTTTTCCTCTTGCACTTCATCCCCCACCCCTCAGTGCAGCCGCCCTGTAACCCACCGCAGTCACCAGCCCTGCGCTGCGGCTCTTCCCTGCCTGAGGGCCAAATGAGCACAGCAAACCTGCAGCGGTGCTGACCATCTCTTTGCGTTGACTAGTAAATGGCATCTCTGTCATTTCCATAAAGCAGCCCATCGCTAAGACGTACATTGTAGAAGCCTACCTTGGTTACGTTTCCATAGACCACCATTTGCATACAAACATGGCATGCAAGTTGCTGTGCGTAGTAATAGGTGATATATAACGAGCCAAGGACCATACATGGTCATACAGTGAGCTGAGGACCTTAAAGACATGCAGTGTACAATAAAAAAGCCCCAGAAGCAAATTAAATATGTGGGCATTTATCTAACTGTGTGCATATTGATCCATCATAAGTCCCTATAAAGAAAAGAACTTATTCCTGTTTTTTTGCATGGCTGTCCCACTATGAAATAAGAACAAGATGCTCTTTGTTAATGGCCAAGTAAAAAATGCTTGAAATGCTGTTTTCAACATTTTCTTCAGAGCTTGTTTGCAGAACCTTTGTCAATACAGAGTAATTCTGTGCAAGTCCTCAAGGCCCTGTGGGAGAAGACACAGCTCAAGGGGACACACAGTTTTGAAACTGCCATGATCCAGTCTACATTTCCACACCAAAAGGTAAGCATCTCTGAACCACACTCTTAATAATGTGCCAAGTCCTCTTGTGCTGGGTGACCATATGGCAATTTGCAGTGCATGCCTCTGACCGCCCTTTTATAGGAAGCACTTGGCTTGTGGGGAGATTGGGAAATGTTTCCCCAGCCATTATATTTTCTGCAGAGGGTCCACGGTGTTATTTTGTATGGTGCTTTGAAAGATCTCCAGGCTTCTTCTCCAGCCACTCCTACACGCTTTATGTGGATTGTTTCCAAGGTGATGAAAACTAGTGATGCTACATATGGAGTTTTTCCTGCTCACAGTTTTAAACTCCAGATTCAGATTAGCTGCCATTATGGACTGTCTGGCAGCCACTAGGAAATTCACCTAGTTAAACACGGACTTGGATTTTATGAAAACGATCTTTTGCACATGCACCATTAGTTACCCCCATCAGTTTAAAAGATTACTCTTTCAAAGCTGTTTACTGCCTCCAGGATTTCAGGGAACGCTATTTCAAAGCTATTAATCAGGCTCTTGGAAAAGAACGCTATAGGATTGTAAAACAAATATCTATTTATTCCCGAACATCTCCATCCAGTGAAATTGGATGAAATGAATTGTCAAACATGATTTTAAAATACTCTCTCTCAGGATATTTCGAGGCATAGAAATGTCTGACTGAATAAGATTAATTTACTAAGGTTATGGGTGATTTAAAAACGGGAGTTTTGTTAGAAACACCTTCTGAACCTCCAAGATAGCGTTGCATTGAAGTGGGAACTGCCACTGCAGCTTGTGAGAGGAGCGGGGTCCCCACGTCTGACACCCAGCTTATGGGCCAGTTTGACTTAGACACAGTGCAGCTCGCACTAAGTCTTTTAGCTGCTTCTGAAATCCTAGCCTGAGTCATCCGAAAGCATTAGAAATGTCTTTCTGCTCAGTAGTGGCTTAACTTGAGTCCGTGCCAAAAGCTAGTAGTCGAAAGTCAGAGCTGGAGGAGTGTAGAAGAGTTTGGGGTGAATAAAGAGCTTAGAAAAGAGCATGCTTTCATGGCTAGAATTAGATGTAGTGCATCATGTGCACAAATTCTGCAAAATACGTCCAACACCCTAGAAACGTGATTAGTCTCCAGCGCATCAGTTGCATAATCCTACTACTATTTTTCAGATACTAGCGTTTGGCCTATTTTGGGAACTTTCATCACTGCGTAACAGGATGAGTATCTCTGAGTTCCCAAAATAGCGGAGCTGGAAAATGAGATACTGATCTTCGCTGATTTCATGAATGAGGCAGAAAATGGAGGTTTGGAAACTCCAGAAGTTGCAGATTAATTTACTAAGTAATCTGAAATTTTAGTTTGAGA
The DNA here is from genome assembly GCF_964034855.1 of Anser brachyrhynchus. NCBI lineage: Eukaryota > Metazoa > Chordata > Aves > Anseriformes > Anatidae > Anser > Anser brachyrhynchus. Next base: position 1,751,254 of record NC_137703.1, on the reverse strand, counting down.
AGTTCTTCCCGTAACTAATAGAACTTCAAACACAGCGAATGATTTGACAAAATGATTGCAGGTAATATTATTCCTCTTCCAGTCATGCAGAATGCAAAATTCTGGGGGTGGCTGTTTCGGTAAACATAGCACTTTTCCTTGGTTTTTGAAATCAAGAGATTCCAAAACATAATGGTTGAAATCCACTGCAGTATCAGTGTCCTGTGTTACGTTCAAGCTTTACACCTTGTGTTACAGTGACATCTGAATACCTGTACTGGATTTGAGGAACTTGGGTGATGTGGGAGCACGTGGGGAAAGCTCTGGGGCCAGAAGCCACCAGGAACCTCAGTGAAGCCTTGCTGCAACCCCTGCTCTGCAATAAATGAATTTACAATATTTTTTTTAATATGTATTCTAAAGAATGTTGTAAACCTGGAGAAAAATCTATTACATCACTGATTTATTCTGGAGTAAATTCTGAGAAATGCTTGCAGATTTATATCACTGACAGCTATCTGAATTTGGCTGAGCTGCGTGTGTGAGGAATTGCAGCGAATACCTAGCTTACAGAAAGAATGTCCTGTATCACCGGGCAGTCTGTTCATGCCACAAAAAATATTTATACAACACAGCTTAAAATGTGCCAGAAGTAAAGCATTTCCAGATGTACATCCTTACAGATTTCCGTTCAGTTGCTTCATAGTTCTTTATCAAAGTACACGCAGAACACATTATAAAAGCTCTGCTGGTGTGAGCCCTTTGCAGAAGTCTTTGTGTTGACTCATGCTGTGTCAGAGCAGTGACACAGTGACTACTTTACAAGCCCCGTGTGATTCTCTAAGAGAGCCTTTTGTTGAGCAGTGTTGCAAGAGAATAATTAACATTTTTAAGCCGTTGTTGGTTCTGTTCTTCCTTGCCCTTTGTTTGCTATCTCAGTTTACGCAGCAGAAAGAATTGCCACATTTTCACAATGGAGTCACTGAAGCTTTCAAGATGATGTAGGGAGAGGATGAGATAAATCTCTCCTCTCCAATTAGGCTTTTTTGTTTCCCTGTGCTTCACCTCCTAAACTAAGTGGCTCGTTTGAGGTGTCCTAGGTGTACGGAGTGGAAAAGGATGACTGCCGCATTGATATTTCCCTGATTTCCTCTCTCACTGCTTTAGCTCACTGCAGCCACTGAAAGGTTTTTCACAGGAGGGCAAATGTCCTGGTCTTTTTGTGCAGCTCAGTCCACATGCACTTAGAATGACCCGCACAGACCCGCTGAGAGCAGCGCCACCAAGCATTTTGTCCATCCTGCGTCCCCCCAGGTGTGCAGGGATAGCTCTGCGCTGCTGTCCCCTGCCGGGGGACTTCTCCCCTCCATGGGGGACCAAGGGGCTGGTCTGTCTGTCCTGCTCCCCAGGGAGCCAGCTCTCCTGCCCCAGGGGGCAGTTCTGGATCCCACGCCACGCATGAAGCAGCTGAAGGGAGGCGGTGGGCGCTCAGACCACCACATCCACTCCCGACGTACCGGTGGGAGAAATACGGAGAGAGGCTGCACAGCTCTCCTGTTACACAGTGCAGCAGCCAGCTAAATTCCTTGCATGCATAAAATTCCTCTTTGGAGGACAATAAGAACATCATCAATGCATAAAGAGCAAAATAATCAAGTTCTAGCGGCCATTTCCAGTGCCCTGGGGCAAGGCAGGACAGCCGGAGATGGGGGTGCATGCACGCCGTGGGTCACCCGAGGGAAGCGCCAGGTTTGCGGCAGTGGGTACAGCTCCCCACGCGGTGCAGACACCAAAGGAGACCTGGGGGCAGTCGCCAGCTGCTCTCTTGTGCCTGCCCTGCAGGCCAGAGGAGGCTGCCAGAGGAGGGGACTGGCAGGAGCACCAAGGAGCTGGGCCACTCATCTCCTGCACGAGGATGGAGAGGAGAGCTGAGCCTGGCTCTGCTGCCCTGCAGCACCCTCTTGCAACCAAAGCCAACGTGCGTCCGAGCCCTTCAGCGTGTGGCTGTTGTTTTCCCCTGTGCTGTGAAGCCCATTTTCCCTACTGCAAAGGAAAGAAAGCCTTCGTTGTCTGGAGCTCAGGTGACGTTAGTCCTGCTCGCGTGCTGCCTTGCCAGTCTTTAAGACAGCCTGAAATCCATCGGGACTCTGCTCTAAGGCTCAGAGAGGGCACCTGGGAGCAGCTGGTGCCAGCTCAGTCCCAGCCCAGCCTGGGGTCCCCGAGGGCAGGGAAGTGGCCTTGGGTGTTCCAGTTCTTGGGGCAGTAACTGTGTAAGTTACTGTAAGGAACTGTGTCTCGGCTGTTTGCCGGGCTTTGAGAGGCTGGGGAGCAGAGCAGCCGTGCTGCCGGGTCTCGCAGAACTCACAGGCTCCTGCTTTCTCATTCTCTAAAGCTTTTGAGATAGAAACAAATGGGAAAGGCTGGGATCAGACAGTTCTGTCCTTTGTACAGCCTTGTTCAGTGGGTGGATCTCGTGTCCCTGGCAGGAGAGGGTATTTGTCCCATTTACTGCGTAAATCCGTGTTTTCTTTGGGCTGCTGTGTGCGGTATTACAGACCTAAGATGATGCCAGGTAAACAAATAGGAGTGTTTTCTGAGTGGTCTTGGCAATTCCTTCTGTGTAGCGAGAAACTTGATGTTAGTTAACATCAACATTTGTCTAAATGCAAGATAACAGTATTTTTTGAAATTATACAGTGTTTTAAGTGCCTCAGAAAGAGCATCTCCTGGCTTTTCCCATCCTTGAAGATGCAGATGTAGTCTCTGTAGGTTTTTCATCAAGTCAGACATTACATTTACTTTGGATAATCCTTACTTTACTTTGCCTAATCCTTGCTTTCCTTACTGCTTTCAGTGGAAGAATAGCATCATGTTTACCTGGATGTGTTTTGCATAAAATAAATCACTCCTGCTGTTGCGGCATTTTTTTGAGACATTCATGTTAAACATTTGTATTAGTGCATCTTGGATGAGGTTCAGGACTTCTTTTTTAACAAAAACAACAACAACAAAAGGCACGGTGTGCACTTGCTGCGCCGGGGACCCAGGCAGACTGGCGGCACTGCCTTGTTCGTTGGGAAAGTCCCACAAGGGCTGGAGGTGATGCAGGAGGCTCAGCCGGAGACAAACCAGGGCTGCTGCGAGCGCTGCAGGGGCACGAAAGATCGCAGATTGGTCCCCTGCCTCCCTGACGTGTTAGGCTAGGTGCTGCTGGTGATGAGGGAGGTGCGTCCTGCTGAGCACGCCTGCCCCGGCAGGCTGTTCGTCCCCGTGAGATGTACAGAAGAGGACACATGTCAGCGCCCGCTGTGACGGGGGCTCCGAGGCGCTAACTGCAGCCATTCGCCATCTAAGTGCCTTTGGTTTCTCTCCTTGTTGGCCCAGGATCTGGACCACGTGCAGATGCACCTGGAAGAAGTGAGGTTCTTCGATTTGTTCGGCTACAGCGAGGAAGCGGGAACGTGGCAGTGCTTCATGTGCAATAACCCCGAAAAGGCAACAGGTGAGTGCTCTGCCTTCGTTCCCGACGGGCTGCGAGCGGTGGCTGGGCTGCGGTGGATGGAGGATGCGGCGTGGCTCTGTGCAGGAATGGTGACGGTGGCAGAGGCTATGCAAAAAGTACAGCAAAGCTCCCAGCACAGCACTGACAGTGTCTATTTTAACTGGAATTCTCCATTAAACTCCTTCTGTCTGAGCATTTCTGGTGAGATAGTCAAACACAAACCTTATTTGGTGTATGCTTATGGGGACACAATCCGAAATTAATGTAAACTCATAAATCTGCATGGCTGCTAATGCCTGGGGAGTGGGAGGGATCTGCACCCATCTTGCAGCACCCAGGTAAAGGAGTTGAATCTTCTGGACCATGCCTCAGGTCCACTGGAGACTGCCCAGGTGCCACGTGTCAGGGGATGCTGGCATAGATGCTGCAGCCAGTCCATGTCCTCTTCATCTGACAGGGCATCCCGAGGAGCGGTGGACAGGGTTTTCCACAGAATTACTTATTTTAATACAACTGAGTCCATAGTGCACATTTTCTTAAGAACAAGGCAACTCTTAAGACCAGCCATAATACTGAAGCAGCGTTATAGAAAACAGGATGAGGGGACAATCAACTTTGTCCAAGGTAAAAGATTCTGGTGATTTATGTTTTTTCGAAGCTCTTTGTTACCCATGTGTTTTAGATCAGTGCACTGAAATTCAGAGGATGGCCTTTTTCTTAGATTTTCTTGCCACACTGAGATAGCCTGCACAGTTCTGGCCAAGAATTCTGAGTATTTTAGCCAAGCCTTTGAATAATTTGCTTTTTCGGCTCTTTATTTCAACAGCTAACATCTCTTTATATTTCACCAACCTTGAATCTAGTAGGTCTTGTAAGCATGGTGGCACAGCTGCCTATGCTCATTTCATGGTGGTTTTTGACCATTTTCCTTCTTCCACAGCTCCCAGGTGGAACTCACCTCCCTAAAAGAACAATCACGCTTTGAGCTGAGATTTCTCCTCAGTGCAGCGGCCTTACCGTGGCTTGTCCCTCACGTCAGTGTTAGATGTGTGTCAGGCCACACGGAAAGAGTCTGTCTGAAAATTTCAAAACTTAACAAAACAGCTTTGTTTTGAACTTTCAAGAACTCAGTGTGCCCAAAAAGGGGAGTGTTCGTGGCAAGTTACTGACTGTGCTGGTAGGGCAGCCAAGGGACTGTACACAGGTGGCAAAGTCAATCCTCGGAGAAACGTGAGGCACCATGTCCTTGTTGATGCCGTGGATTTGGCTGTTGGCACTAGTCTGGAGACATCACAGGACCCCATGAGTGTGGTGCTGGGTCTGGGATCCTGTACAGGCAGTATGGGGCTGGTGTTTTCTAAGGGCTCTGAACACGGGGGGGGAAAGGCAACGAAAGACCCCGATGCCAGGCCGCGGTTCCCAGTGAACTCCTCCTTGCTCTTGGGCGAGTACAGCAGGAGCGTGCAGACGTGGGGACGTCTCTGTGCTGCTGACAAGAGGCTCTCGAGTCTGTTCTCAGAGCACTTGAGCTGACATCTCGAGTAGCGTAAACTGCGCGTGGTGCCGGGTGCTGACGGCCCCCGGGAAGTGGGAGCTGACGCATGCCCTCGAGCACCCGCGGCGGGGTTCGGCACGCTGCTCCCCTGCTTACACATCGCTGGGCTGGGCTGGTGCAAAAAGGGCTTGGGTTTGGCGCAGAGGTGAGCCAGAGCAGCAGCTCTTGGCCAGACGGGTGCAAAGCATCCGTCCTCGGCGTGCCTGAGCCATGGTGGGGACAGCGGCTCAGCCAGCAGGTCGGCACAGACTGCACTTGTTTCCCTTTCAGCCCTGTGTGCTGGGACTTATGCAGGCCCTTGTAAATTATATTGCTTCTTATAATATTTTTACATTTACTTTTGATTTGGCTTGCATTTGTATAATGTCAGCTAAAGCCCAAGGGAAAAAAAAGGCAAGGACAGCATTGAGCTGTTAAGTGAAATGCCACCTGCTCAGCGGATGCGATGACCAGGGGATTATAAATGCACGCTGGTCAAAGACTTTGCGAGGTTGGTCCCTAACCTTTGTGGAGTTTTTCTAACCCGTGGGCAGCGATAACCCTGCGAACTCCAGGCACCTCCCCGAGTGCTTTCAGTGCCTGAGAAGGGCAGGCCTTCCTCCGAACGTCCAGGGGCATCCTCCACGCTCTTGAGTACGTGACACCTTGTAACTCTCCCTAACCTATGGGGACAGGAAAATGTGCCTCCTCCCAGTCTGTTCTTCCCAACCGTTTCCTTCCTTATTGCTTCATGCAGGTATCTCCACTTGCCCAAACCCAGCAGTCACCTTCTCCTCCTTCCCTTGCTTTCCCCCCTTTCTCTTTCTCCTGATCCCTCCACTGATTTTATCACCCTGCTCATATCCCCGGGGGTATAAAACACAGTAGCAGCAGCCCCAAGTGGTGCACGTCGACTAGCACGAGCCGAATGCACGGCAGGGGAAATGCAGCTCCCTGCGCCGGCCCCTCCCAAACCTGCACAAGAGTTTTCCGAAGCAGGAACCTCCTTAGGTGTTGGCAGGAGAGATTGCCTCCCTCGGTGACCCTGCCACCCGTCTGTCCCCCGCTGCCGCAGCTGAGGAGGGGAGACTTTAATAAATGTCAGCATCTACAAAATCACCATTTACTCCTGGTTTTGGAGCCAGGGCTGTGAGTTATGGGGTGCCTTTGGGGATGGCCAAGAACAGGAGGAACTGAGCACGCAATATTTTGGGGCTGTAACTGTCTGTTCTTTTTGTAGGCCATTTCTCTTTGTCTCAGTTTAAAAAAAATAAATCAATTGTACGGCACATTGTGAATATCACAGCTTGCTTCTCAGTCCTCAAGGCCTTTAGAAGCCAAAGAGAACGAACTCTTTAATGGGTCAAGACACACGAAGGGAATACGGAAGGTAGTGCTTCACGGGACAAAACCTGCAGGAAAATGGCCAGTTCCCGGTGTCGGAGATGCAGTTCTGTGTCAATGGGAGAACTCGTGCCAGAGCGGGGGACACCCGAGGGTCTTTGGGGGTTTGTAAGATGTGACAGAAAAAAGAGGGCCCAGAGATCCCCTTGAGCGTGTAAGAAATGTAAAGGCTGTGAGACATCTTTCATCCTCATTCCACAGTCGGACGGACCCTGTTGAAACCTACCAGTACTTCTGAAAGACAAAAAAAAATATTTCTCCCTCTCAGCAATGCTGTTTAGCAACCCAATTCTTCTTAAAGAAGGAATTCAGAGGGAAATTCTTTTTCTATTATTTTCTTTTGTTTTCTGTTAATGTTGGGTTTTGTTACATTTTTTGGATACCGTGTTGCAAGATGCCATTTATCCCCCAGACTTAGGGAAGGATTATGCCTTAAAGCCTGGCTCTTGCCTCGGGATGCCAGCTCCGTGATGGTTTTTGCAGATGCAATGAGGAAGGTTTGCGGAGCCGCGCTCTGCTGGGAGGCCGAGTTAGCAAGGGAAGAGGCAGTGGCAATTAACGCAGAGAAAGTTTGCCTATTTCACATGCATTCTTCTTGCTTTAAAGCATTATTTAGATGACCACGCTCTTCCAGAAGTGCTGTTAAATCATCCTGATTTTTTTTTTCCTGCTAACCCTGAGCCAAGGAGGGAGAGAGCATTCCTGCAAACCCTACTCATCTGCCCACATACGCGTACGTGCCCTAACTGTGCGGCTGGTCCCAGAGCTAGGAAAACCAAGTTGCACTATTTTATTTTATTTTTTTTTTAACAATAACCATTCAAGCAAGGACATAAGGCATCTGAAATTTTAGTAAATACAGTGTGCCTCTTGTTAGGAAAAGCTGGCTTTTAAGAGCTTCATTTCAACATAACCTTCTGTATCGACAGTTGGCTTCACAAGCTCTTGCACAAAAAAATTCAGTAAAACCACTTGATAGCCTGTGAGGGAATTGCAGTACATTCCAGATTCTGGAAGCTTACAAAGAAATTGCAGTAATCCCTGTGGGCTGCAGAAGAGACATTGTGCCCATGGGCAATGATTCGGGTAAAACTGAGGGGTTTTTATGAATTCCTCCTTAAAAAAGCAATTCACTCAGAATAGCCTACACCATATTAACTTCTGAATACATTTATCTTTTGCTAGCAGTGGTGATTATCTAGTGAACTGGAATATCCCAGCTATAATGCTCGCTTGAAAATTATAAAAAGTGGCATTCAGTAATGTGTCCTTTCCAGGTTTTCAACAAAACCAAATGTGATAATTAATGAAAGAGAGCGAATCCATATTCCCTTAGGTTAATTGCATTTATCTTCTTCTGCTTACCACCCACACGTTTCATTCTTTCAAGTTAAGAGGAGCTTATTATCATTGAGATCATTCATGATTGGGCTGAATTTTTGTGGATGGCTTTGTTTCATCAAATGGAAGATTTAATACTTTGTTTTTTTCTTACTTGAGTTCATCTTGCAAGAGTTTGGTTTTGGTTTTGGTTTTTTGTTTGTTTTCTATTTATTCGCTACCCAAACTACTTCAAGTTTGATGCAGTGTAGTTCTGCAAAGAAAGCGAGATACAATCAGTAGAAAATAATTCCAGCTTATGTCACGGAGGACTCTTACATCAATGGGTACTATTCAGGGTTGAATTGATTTTGCAGTTAGTCTCTCTTTCCTGAGATCGTTTAAGAAGCAATGGGCATTATAGCAAGTAATTATTCATTTTGAGTTTGGGTAATAGTTTTAGCCTTACTGGGTGTTCTTCAGGAAAAAAAAAATGTAATGAAAAATATATAGTAGATAGTTTGAATCCTTCAACTCCTTTTTTTTTCAAGCTAGAGATATGTTATGCTCATGATATGTCAGCGTACCATTGCACAGAGTGATTTCAAACCCAGGGGAGATTGTGTGATCACCTAGTTTGACCTTCTGTAAAACAACAGCTAAAGAATCCAGTCCAATAATGCTTATGTCAAAGATTTTTCTCTTTGATCTGTAACACTTTAGTATATGTTTCTAAAGATGTCTAAACCTGTTTTTTAACAGTCAAGTGAAGGAGAACCCATTTGTTGCTTAGGTAAATTAACCTCCTGTTAAAATGTGGCTTTATCTCTGGGCTGTCTCTAAGACCTGGATCACATTAGGCCCTTCCCTGTTATGAGGAAAATCTCTGTGTAGATTTTATCATGTCACATCTTGATCTTTGCTTAGGAAATTAAAGAGAATGCACTTCATTAGTTTCCCATGATGCGAATATTCATATGTATGAAAGATCAGCCTTAAATCATTCTTGTATGACTTTTCTGAAGTCTTCTTAGTTTGTCTAGATTCATGCGAGGTGAAGAAATCAGAACTAGACGTAGGGTTCCAGCAATCCATCTGTGTATAAGGAATGTGCACGTACCAATTGGCGGTTGTTTGCATTTTTTGAATTATTCTAACCGTATTAAAAATGCAGGTATTTCGATGTGGTAAGCAATGGGGCCACCAGCGAGTGCATTTGGTTTTGGCTAGAGTTCAGAGGGAAGAGTAACTCTGCATTTCTGAGGCAGTGCGGGTTTGCTCTGGTGCCCCTTGCCAACAGAACCCTGCGCACTTACTCCTACTTTCCGCACACCATGGGTTCAGCCGCCGCAGTGGTGACTGAGTAAAATCCCACTAAGGACCAGGGCAGGCTGCACCAGGATGCCTGGGGCTGGAGGACGAGGGCTGGTTCAGGCCGGGCTGAAGGGACGTGGTAGTGGCCTCATGCCTGCGGGGAGGTGATCGGGAAGGTGGAGCCAGGCTCTTCCAGGGGTGCAAGGGCAGGAGACAAGAGGTATAAACTGGAGCAAGAGATGTTCAGGCTGGCTATAAGGGAAAACTTTCCCACCGTGGGGATGATCGAGCATTGGAACAGCTTGCCTGGAGAGGTTGCTGAGATTTTCAAGTCCCAGATCAATAAATCCGTGAGCAACCTAGGCTGACCCCCGAGCTGACCTTGCTTTGAGCAGGAGGTGGGATGAGGCACCCCCTGAGCTCCCTTCCAGCTGAATTATTCTGTCATTCTGTGAAGCTAACCGCAATCAAAATAAGCAAAAGGACTTAGAAAAATATTGGAAAAGAGCTTCATTCTTATCTTTTGTGAATCTTTTTCTTCTAATCAGACCCTCAGACATACTGGCATCTGCTTCATTATGACAACTTTGGAAGCTGACAGCAGAATTCCCTGCGGACTTCTCTGTGGATGTACACAAGAAGTGCTCTGTTATCACTGGTTCCAGCCACTGAGTGCTTAAAGGCAGACCAGCATTTCTCTAGTAAATCCAGTTTTTGAAAGATTTTGGCCATAAATATCCAATCTGGGACAAAATTGCACATCAACTTCCTTTCTCATGTTGTTTTCCTGACCACCAGCCATCTCAGTATCTTCCAGTGCAGAAAACTTTGTGCTTTAAAGCTTCTTAGTTTGGCTTAGAACATGCTCCTACTGCACTGGAATTGGTATCAAAGCTGCTCCCATGGATCAGAAGCCAGGTAGGTGCACAAGACCCAGACGTTGAGCAGTTGTCTTTTCATAGCAAAACTGTGTTTTGCTGTATCTAGATGTTCATACATCTGCCATCAAGGTCTGAGAGTTACTGTACACATTAGGAATTCTTTATAGTTCTCATTTAGAAGTAAAACTCCTATCCTGTCTTATCTTTTGCTTTCTGTCTCACTGAGTGGGCTTTGTAGCAGCAGTTCTGACACTTTCTCTTGGGAGACGATATGGAACCGTGCCCTGTTTTTATCTCCTACATGCTACTGAGATAGTATTTCCTGACATCAAACTGCATATTCTAATGGTGGCAAAATATCCTCCACCAAGAGCCTGCACATGTGAATGGCAAATAACGGGAACGACGGAGGTACGAGCCTGTACGTCATTCAGTTAAAACCCAGCCCCAGCTCCGTCATTTCCAGTGGGGTTCCTGTGCACATCCCCAGCAGCCAACTGGGCCGCTGTCAGCAAAGAGGTGTTGCAGTCACCTCATCCCTGCAAGCTGTAACTTCCTTGTGGCCAAGGAAGGCTTTAAATCCCCTCACCTTTTGACAACAACATGCATTTTCTTGATCCAATCACCAGGATTTTCACATCAGCTGAATATTGATCTCCAAACTGCCCCCGCCCCAACCACGCTTCTCTGGAAGGCTGAGCACAAAAGCTTGCCAGCTGAGGGAATTTCTTAAACAAAGGAAAACGTGTATCTGTAGTTGTTTTGAAAACAATATTTAACACAGTTGAAAAGTTCTTGTTAAGGGGCACACTGTAAGAGGTGCCTCCATCCCACTGGAAGGCATGTTGTGAAATTGGTGCAGCCCCAAACCAGCTTCCCCGTAAATTTGTGTGGTTTTGCAGTGGCAAAAAATTGCTCAGGGAGAAAATAAGCCTCTGTTTTACTTTGTCCCATGTCAGGTTGGGTGTTGTAATGTATTGGTGCTGGCATGAGAATACGCAGAGAAGAGCTGTCACGTCGAGCTAGGGGTGTAGCGGGCTGCGGGGAGCAGGGACAATGACCTTTTTATCACAGAAATCACAGGCGTGCTTCCCCATCGCGGCTGCAACTTGGCCACCCCCATTTTCATTCAGTGTATCTCCTTCCAGAAAATTGCTGTCTACAGAGACAGAAATATTTGCAGTCTTTCAGGAGGAAATTGAAGTAGTACGCACTGAAGACCCCCAATGCCTGCAGTTCTGCCAACACAAACAGCGCTGGGGAAAGCATACATTCTTTATCTAACTGATGCATTGCATTTGCATTGTTTCCCACTACCAGAGCGGAGGTAGCGAAGAGAGCTGCGTGTCCAAAAAGCCGCAAAGCCTCTGAAGCCCCAGGTGAAGCCCTTCAGAGCAGCAGCAGCGCTGCCTGTGGTGGCTGCCCTTGGCCACCGCGCTCACCTCGTGTCCTCCCGAGGGCCTCGGTGTCACAGCGGCCCCTCGTGCTCTGGGCTCTGAAGGGCCATGCATGGATGACAGCAAAGGCTTTCGAGAAAAAGCTTTGCTGGATAAAGCTGAATTGCGAAGGTATGCGAGCACGGCCAGCCAGAGGATAACGAGCTATCTGACAGATGCTGGGAAGGACTCCAAGCCAAACATCACATCAAAACACATCCGTTCTCAGGCTGCTTACGCCTTGGACTGCTCTTCAGTCCATCTGATCCGTCCTGTCCTGTCTGTCTAAAAATAGAAGAGAAAGCGGAAAAGAAGAACCAACAGTGGCATTACAAAAGTTAAAAATTGCTTGCTCCGTGTGCGAGGGCAGCAGCTCGAGGCTGCTCTGAGGGCAGCGTTTGAAAGCCCAGGGTGATCCTCGTAGTTGCCGGGCCTTCCTTGTGCTGGAAGCTTCCTTCCTGGGGGCAAGGTCTGGGGACGCTCCTCTGGCTCCTGAAACTCCGCGCCCATGGGGCTGATGGTGGAGGTGGCCCCAGCTTTACAACCACACCCTGAACGAAGCGCAGGGCTTCCCAACATTCGTGCAGTGCTCTGAGTTCTCAAAGTAGTTTTAAACATAGCGATATTTTTGCAATAACGATTCTATGTGGTCTTTGCAAGGGAATCAACAGAAGAAAAATCTGTGGTGACAAACCTGAGCTATTTTTCTAAGGCAGGCTGAAGTCACTTCTCGCATCGCTGTGGGAGATGAACGGTCTGGATGGCGCTGAGCCGTCTGACTCGGGCAGAGCTACCCCTTCTTTCATCTGATGGGCGCTCCGTACGGGTGGCATTTACCTGCACGCGTGGCACAAGCGCTGCTTTGGCTATTGCCACCCAGTACAAGGAAAGCAGTGTTAGTGGTTGATGACACGCTAGTAGCTTATCTGTAAGTAAATTTTGCCACAAGACAGTACAAACTTGGCTGTCCCAGCCGGTGACAGTGGAGGGCCCTGACTGCTCCTGTGGGGGCGGCACTGACCCCTGCGTGGGCTGAGCTGTGAGGCCCTGGCCTTTGTGGGCCGGTATCAAAACAAATCGTGTTACTTTAAAAACATAAAAGCGACAGAAAACATCACAATCCCAACGGGTCAGTGCTGTGAGATTTACAGGGCAGAAGTACCACTTGGTTTGCTGTAAGGGTTGGATTTTACCCAGTGGATCACTGACTTCAAATGACTTCAGAAATATCTCTGAAGAGAGAAGAGGGGGCTGGCGAAAAACGCCTCTGTCCTTACAAGTGAGGGAGCCCGGTCCTGATGGAGGGAAGGGGAGGATGAGGAGGGAAGGCCGTGCCGTTGGGACAAGGCCCTTCACCTCTTGCTGGGCAGAGTTCACGTTTCCAGGCTGGAGTTGTTTGTGAGCCCTAGGGCTGGCGGGGGCTCCCGTGGGACGGGTGCCTGGCCTGGCAGCCCGCACAGAAATCCCCAGCCTGGCTCTGAACTCCCTCCACGGGGCCACTGCTGCCAAAGGGGAGCGCAGTGTCAGCCCCGAGCTGTTCCTCTCCCTCGGACCCCAGAGCAGGAGCACAACGGCACCGAGCTCTGCAGTGGGGCGCAAAGCTCCGAGACAGCACGAATGCTGACTTCTAATCGCACAAGGCTATAAATTATTATCGCAGGGCCGAGGAACAACTGGGAGGCGTTATGGTGGGGGAAGTATGCGATGGATAAAGGAATAATAGAAAAAGCGACAGGCAGAGCGGTCTGAGCCATCGGCTCCATCTGTCAGGCCTCCCAAGCAAAATCTGACCAAGGGCTGAGCGCTTGAGGTCGGGAGGAATGCAGGCTGGCGCTGACACAGCCACGCTGCAGAAACCTTCTCTGCATCGCGGCAAAGCCTGGCTTTCCGCTGAGGCTGAGGGAGGAAAGAACTAACCCCTCGCTGTGTGTTCACCTCCGCAGTGGTAAATCAGGACGGCCAGCCTCTGATGGAAGGCAAGCTCAAAGAGAAGCAAGTCCGCTGGAAGTTTATCAAAAGGTGGAAAACTCGCTACTTCACCCTGGCTGGCAACCAGCTGCTCTTCCGGAAAGGAAAATCCGTAAGTCAGAAAAACGTCAGTTTGATCCCTTTGTTTCCCTCCTCCGCATCACCATTTCCCAGAGGTTTTCACCACTCAGCTTTTTCCATGGGCTCTGTACACCACACGGCTGACTTCAGCCAAGCGTTCGCTCACAGGGTCTGTTTATGCTTTTCTCTCTGGATCAGGAGCGTGAGACTCTGGAGAGGACTCGGCGTTAGGCTGGCAGCGCTGCTCTTCAGGGTAATGGCGATGCAGCCCTCACGTCTCGGTGCCTCCAGGCACCCGGCACCACCTCCCAGGTTTTCCAAAGCTCCTGCTCCATGAGTGCATCCCATCCTGACAGGACTCCAGTGGGCTAAGCACTAGTTGTCAGTCTTGGCTAGCGGTTCATATTTCATTAGATAAAGTTTCAATAAATTCTGCTTAGGTGCGTCTGTTTTCCCACTTGCTGAGTGTATGGCATGTGGTGCAGCCACAGCCAACGCGCCGAAAGGGAGCGGTGATTCCTGGGTCCCCAGCGCCACAGGATCTGCAGTGCTCGGGGTGAGATGGTTGTGTTCAGCATGGCTGGGAAGTCAGGCCCGTCCAAGCATCTCGGGGCAGTCTCCAAAATGAAACAACAGTTCGCTTTTTTTTAAAAAGCCTTGCCTGCTTTTGTACGTTAGTAACTGTTCTTGAGATTATGGCATTATAACTGGTGTTATTTGTACAGGAGGTGCAGGTTTGCTTAAAGCAAGGTGATGCTGAAGTGCTCTTCTCCGAGAGGAACCAAGTTTGTTCTTTCACTTCTACCCTCATCTAAATTCAGGGTAACTCTGCTGAAATTTCTGCAAAATTGTTTGAAATTTCCACCAATATGACTCAACGACAAGTTTGTTCTGGGCGTAGAAGAGAAGGTAATTGAATCCAGTCCTCAATAGTTATTACTTGTCAGTTATTAGAAACTAACTTTCTTCAGCTGTTCACAATGAAAATTATCAAACATTGGGCAAAATAGTCCTTTTATTTTTGTTGCAATAGTGTTCTCTTAGATAAACCAAAAATAGCAGCATCTTCCAGTTAAAACCAAGCCTTAATATTTCTGGTAAACAGTATATTTTGTTACAGAAACCTAGCAAAGCTCTTTAAGCTTCTGAAATGGCTTCCTGAGTCCTTTCTTCCAAGAAACACATCAGGGCATCCAGCCTAGGAGAAACAAGTGCCTTTCATGGGGCAGTACGACCCTCTTGAGAGCAAGTACTTCATAAAACGGCCTTTTCTTTACTTTCTAGTGACTTTTTCTGGTGTTTGGTTGAGATCTTGAAGACAGTTCAATCCATACACGTGTTCCAGCTTCAGTTCAGTACTGGCTGATGTTTTCTTCTTCAGGTGTCAGAATAATTGTCACTTTTCTAGCAAGTTGATTGGCTTAAAGAAATGGATTTAATGGAGCGGATTTAATTAGCTCTGCAAACAAGCCAAGCAAAAGCCACGTCAGAACACCTTGATTACTCCTGGGATGCGATTAGCATGTAGCAGTCGCCTCCTTGCATTTGCATTCTCGGCGCTCTCCTTGTTAACGTGAGGAGCCTTCAGTGTTTTGGTGGCAGATGAAGCTGGCAGGTTAGGTTGTCAAACAGCAGATTTTGCTTAATAGCAGAGTCTATATAGGTTAACTGACCTTTTTTTTAGCTGGCAAACTCCAATTTTCTCTGCTTTTTCTAAAGTTGAACAAAAATATCTGGTTCCTCCGAGTAGCAGGCTGGCATCCAGCCCCCGGGGACAGTAGCGGGTTGTTGTGCCTGGGCAATCAGTCTTTCAAATTGCTGCGTTATATCCTGTTACTTCTGCATTATTATTATTTTTTTAAATTACAGACTTGAGTCCTGTTGTTAACCATTGCTTGGGCTACAGCCTGCGAACCCCGTGAGCCCTCCACCTTGCCTTGTGTGCATGCCCAGAGCTGACTGCTGCAGACACCAAGAGAAAGGGTTTGCCTTGCAGTGGGGCTGGAGCTAGGGCACTGCACAGAAGTGGTTCAGACAATAAAAGTGCAAAATAAGATTTTCAAATCCCACTCTGTTGAGCGTGCCCTGACAGCAGGCGAAGGAGACAGCCAGGCTCCTTACGCTCCTCCGCAGCTGCGAGGGAGCGCGTCCCAGGCTGGGCTCGGCGGTTTCTCACGCCCTGATCCTGCATCTTTGCACCCTTGTGGGGTGAAGCAGTTTGCCTCTCAGTGCCGGGGAAGTCTGGTCAACGTCAGACAGGGAGTAGGCAACAAAGTGCTGGTGCTGGGCCAGGGAGCAGCAGAAGGGAAGGTGCCATCAGCAGTGGGGAGGCAGCGGAGGCACTGAAAGCGCTGCAGTCGCGAGCACTGATGCGCCCAGGCAGCTTGAGGTGTTGCCGGTGAATGGTTCTGTATCAAAAAGGAAAGGTTTCTGCCCAGCCACATCTGGTGCTCGTTGCGGTGCCCGAAGCAGCACAGGGCTCGCCTGGCTGAGCGTGACAACTCTGCCCCTTCATCTCTGGCGTCGCTGAGCAGGGACAGGCGCCGCGTGGGTGTTTGGACTTTTCACGCTGCTCGCTTGAAAACACAAACCAAGCACAGAGCAAGTATTGTGAGATAGCCAGCTGGCTGTGCCTGCCTCTTCCCGGAGTCCCACTACAAACCTTCCCTTCGCAGAAGTAACCAGAAGGACAACATTTGCTCTGCGTAAGCGATTGTATGGCCAGTGGGTGAAGGGGCAGAATTAGAAAACCAAAATAGAAGAGGTCTGAAATGAGTCCAGACTCCTGGAAAACGGTGGTAAACTCCTTCCACAGAAATGTGCCTAGGGTACATTCTCAACTTTCTTTAGCAACTTGAGGTCAAGCTCTGTGTGTCCATGACATAACATGAAGGGAGCAGATCGGTTTTGCTAGGCAGGCATCTGTGTCTGAAGGGCTGCTCACGGGGTGCGAAGTTCTCTTGGTACATGGGGAATTGATGCTGCTTGCCTGCATGGTAGGAGCAGAAAGGTTTTGGAAAACCTGCCTTACTCCTCTCGGTAAAAAGCATAGGAAGCTCAACAGGAAAAACCTAAACGGTCTTGACAAATCAGAGCCCTGTGTTTAAACTTCTCATCTGGAAACCACAATTCGTATCTGTTTGATGAGCTCACAAATCTCCTGCAGGAAACGTCTGTGACTTTGCGTAACCATCTCTTACACTCCCTGCATCACATCCCCACTCTTACCACGACGCCAAGATTTCACAGATGTACTACTTTGTACAGTTTCAAACCGCATTACAACTGAGCTGTGCCATTTTCCCCGCTCCCCACTGAAAAGTGCCCTGACTTCCCTCATATTCCTGGGCCAGACACAAAGTATTTGTTCTGTTGTTACAACCAGTACAAGGAGTTGCTGCTTCCCTTTCCTGGGGAGAGTCTGAGAAGGGGGACAGCTTATCACTCCCTAACAGACAGAGCTGTCTCCCGTTTCTCACGGAAATACTGCTGGATCAACGCACAGGATGGTGGAAGCTGTACTGCATGAACGTGGTTTTGTTTGTCTTCCCCGCCCTGTGTTTCAGAAAGACGACCCCAACGACTGCCCCATCGAGCTCAGCAAGGTGCAGAGCGTTAAAGTGGTGGCGAAGAAGCGCCGGGACCGCAGCCTGCCCCGGGCCTTCGAAATCTTCACCGACAGCAAGACCTACGTCTTCAAGGCCAAGGACGAGAAGAACGCGGAGGAGTGGCTTCAGTGCATCAACGTCGCCGTCGCGCAGGCGAAAGAAAGGGAGAGCAGAGAGGCCACCACCTACCTGTAGGGCTGCTGGCACCTCCAAAACGGGGCAGCTGCCTGCAGACTGCTCGAGGGGAATGTCCCCGGCCCCGGGCAGCTGCTGGGACGTGGGAAGCTGGGGGGAGGCTATTGGCAGGGGCCAGGGAGGCCGTGGGGCAGCACGGCAGCTTTAACACTACCGGGGGACCCAGCGCTGCGCCGTGTGCTGGTGTAGGCGTAGCTTGCACATCCGCAAGTGAAATGCAGGTTTTTCTTCAGCCTAATTGCCTCAAGGCCAGGAGACGTGGTCAGAAACAGCCCGGCCCTGGCCCCCCAGCTCCTGAGAGATGAGGTCTCCGTGGCTTTGGACACTGCCGAGAGCATTCGAGCATGTATGGGCGTCCTGCGTTCCTCACTCGCTGTCCGTCTGTGAAAAGATAATTTTCCCTCTTATTTAATCTCAGTGTACCTTACCTTTTTACTGTTTATGTGCCCATGAAAAAAAAAAAAAAAATCATAGTTGCTTCTTCTTTCAGATCTGAGATGGGGCAATTTTAAAGATTTAATAGGGCTCAAAAATAAAATTCTATATTACACGTTTTGCTTTTTCCTCCTTCTCCTGCTTTTTCCCCTATTTGTAACTGAATGTAATTTAAAAAATATCTATTTCCTTTTTTTTTTTTGTTTTTAATTACTTGTCTTCACTGTTCTGCAAATTTTCAAAATGTCTCCAAAACTGAAAAATGTCCAGGTATTTTGTTGTTGTTGTAATTCCAAAAGTAATTCCAAAGTGGAGAAAGTACTGCAGAAAAGATGGAAAGCAAAAGAGGAAAGCAGGGAAAGGAGGGAAAAAGATTAGAAGTCTGGAGCTGAAGAAATTAACTTGGAGATCAAGGCTGAGTAGATATAAAATCTTAAATTTCCCAATCTGCCTAAAACCTAGAAAAATGTATCTTTTGGAAAAAGATGTTTCAAAAAAAAAACTGCCTGTAGTGATTTTACTGACATCCGGATCTTCTGTTCGTCAGGAGAGCCCACGGCATCTCAGAGAGCTCCTTGCAGAGCACTGCCGGGCGGCCGCTGTTTCTGCGGCGGGGTGGGACAGACGTAACGCCTGCCTCTGAACTCACAGCCCGACCTCTGCACTGCCCTGAACATGCGCAGCTCTCCCGGTCTCATGTGAGCTGTTGCTGCTCAGCCGCGATCCCCATCAGGAGCTCTGATCTGGTTATTGGGACTGACGTGGGCACGGTGCTGGGAGCGGAGGGTGGGAAATAAAAGCAAACCAGCTCGAAGCTGGTTGGGGCAATGTGATCCGAGGAGACCCGGCTCCAAAAGGGGCTTTCTGGTGGCAGGGACGACGGATCTGCCTGGTGCCACCACGCTGCCCGCCCTCACTCCTGATGCTGCTGTTGAGAACCGACCATCCAGCCCGGGGGGCCCCGCCAGCACCCAGCTCCTGTCTTGTCCAGCTCTCCACGTGTTCCCCAAATCCTCTGAGACTGAAACAAAACCAGCAAACCCTTCCCGATGCTCTCACGCTCCTTTATCGACTGCTGGGAGTTTGTGTAAGTTGATTTTGTTTTTCCAGAGGGTTCCCAGTCCTTCTGCGAGCTGGTTCCTCCCAGAGCCGAGGCTGGAGCCGCCTCCAGCCCTGCTGACTGCAGCTCCAGCTGCAGCGTGTCCTGGCCCTGCTCCAGCCCCGTGCCCAGGCGCGCTGAGCAGCTGCCTTGGCACCCATGTCCCGAGGGGTCGGCGAGCCTGGCGTGAGGAGAGGGTGTGTTATTTCCAACACTTCCATTGTCCTTGGCAAAGAAGATCCGATAAATCACATCACACCGTTGCGACTGGGAACAGAGCAGCTGGTGAAGCATTCCTAGGTGATGGGAAATCAGGGAGGGCTTCAAAGCCGGCCACAGGTTCGTGGATCTAAGCAATCAATCTGCATCGCCGCTGGCGGTGTTGGAGGGGAAGGAGAAAACCGCCGCGTGCTGCCCCTGCGGTGCCTTAACCAGCTCCAGACTCCCCGCGCGTCTCGGCTCTCTGGGGAGATGCTCGACGTGGTCCAGTTCCTGAAAGTTCCCGTAACAGCTACAAGGTGGAGATGAGTGCTGGATCACCAAGTGCAGCAGTGATCGGAACAGCTCTGTTAAAGCTAGTCACCGACAGTTCACCCACCTAGTCACCAAGGGAAACCAGCTGATGGGTTTCGGTAAAGCTTTCGACACAGCTTCCCCTAGGGTCCTACCGGACAAAATGTCCAGCTTACGGCTAAACAAAACCATCACACGATGGGTGAATAACTGCCTGATGGGCAGGCTGAAAGGGTTGTGGTAAATGGGGCTGCATCGGGCTGGCGGATGGTCACCAGTGGGGTCCCCCAAGGCTCCATTTTAGGGCCAGTCCTCTTCAATGTTTTTATAAGCGATTTGGATGTAGGACTAGAAGGTGTTTTGAGCAAATTTGCTGATGATACCAAACTGGGAGGAGTTGTGAGCTCTGTTGAGGGTGGAAAGGCCTTGCAGAGAGCTCTGGACAGATTGGAGAGCTGGGCGATCACCAGCCACATGAAGTTTAACACGAGCAAGTGCCGGGTCCTGCACCTGGGATGGGGCAGCCCTGGATGTACATACAGACTCGGCGACAAGACGCTGGAGAGCAGCCCCGCAGAGAGGGATCTGGGGGTTGTGGTTGACACCAAGTTGAATATGAGCCAGCAGCGTGCCCTGGCAGCCAGGAGGGCCGACCGTATCCTGGGGTGCCTCAAGCACGGCATCGTAGTCCAAGCCTGTCGGAGTTTAAGAAGCGTTTGGACTGTGCACTCAGTTACATAGTCTGAATTTTTGGGTGCTACTGTGTGGTGCCAGGAGTTGGACTCGATGATCCTTGTGGGTCCCTTCCCACTCGGGATATTCTGTGATGCTATGATAAGCGTAGCAGAGTTAAAGCTAGTCGCTGGAAGTACCGACAGCCTGCCTGGGACCAGTCAATCCAAGCAAGTCTGGTGGCATCGGCGTAGGTCACGTCACTGGAGCTCAGGGGCACGACAGGCTGGCCAACAAAAAATCCATAGACCAGGCGGGCTGCATTTCCTAATCTTGGAGCCACGTTTCAGGCTGCTACCTATGCATCAGTTTAAGGCACCTGATCACCTGTGCGTGCGTATGTAGGCAGCCCGCGGGGTGCACACACTGCGACTGAGAATCCAGGGTGCTGCTGAGTGATTCCCATGCATGAGTGTGAAACTCTGACACAGGACAAGGCTGTGGAGGCTTCACCTGCTGCCTCGGAGCTTTGTCATCAGCACTTCGCTGTCATCCATCCCTTACGTCCTTCCTCTCAATCTCAGCATTATTGAAACAATATGGAATGCATAGCTGTGTTGTTAGAGACCCTGGGTTTTGTGCCAAGAAATAATTACATAAAATAAGAAGCTTAGCCACACTTCTCCTGTCTTAAATTAAAACTTGGAATAAAATAAAAGAGAAATTCAGCTGGCAACTTATTCTAGTCATCCTCCTAAAAGGAGAAACACAGAAATCATCAATCTAGTTATGATGAGAGCAAGGAGATTTAAAAATAATAAATAAAAAATAAAAAAAATAAATAAAAATCCCACTGTTTCAAGATTTCTTCTTGAACAAATATATAAATAGCTTTTACTGGTTCTTTTCAAAATGACATGTATTGAAACTTTATAAATCTGAATAGCCGCTGCCCTCTGACTGGGGCACACTCCGGCGGTTCCCGCTGCATTGTCCCCGTTTGTTTGCTCCTCCCCGGAGCCACCGCTGCCCGCAGGGGGCAAGGCCAGCGTCCCCGTGCCCCGGCGCAGGCTGCGAGGTCCCTGTTCGGCTGCAGGGCCCAGCACGGCATCGCTGCGCCTCTCTTCCAGGAAGCCGCTCGCCCGCTGCCTTGCGCAACGCTCGGCACAGAAGATGTCATTCTCACTCTGCCGTTGGGTGAATTAACCTTTGCTGAAGGACGCCATTATTCAGGAAGTGTTTGGTGAAGGAAAGCAGCCTTCGTCTTGCGGCGAGAGGTGCAGCAAATACTTTCCAAGCCCTGGCTGCACGGGATGCTAAAACCGCCAGGCGCAGCCAGCACCGCGCTCGCTCCTGACCCACCGCGGGCAGGCTGGCGGCGGGGCCTGGCGGTGGGGCCTGGTGGGGGGGCCTGGTGGTGGCACTGTCCCCAGCACGGCCACGGGATGTCCCCGGGGGCTGCAGCCACCAGCGGGGAGGGCTCCCAGCCCGCACCAGCGCCCTGCAGCCCTTTGCTGGCCGGGAACAGACCAGGGCCGGATCCCAGCCCGGCATCCCCGAGGAAACCAGACCCGACGCCGGATCTGGATGCTCCCGAATACCAGCAGTTCCCAGGTGGAACCCAGTCTTACAGATGAGTGTAGTTTCTCTAGGAAACGTACTTCTTGCAAACACCGTCTCATTTGAGCATTTTTGTGTAAGGAAACAATCCACTTTTCTGTGGGAGACTTGGTGTCCACCAAGGTAGCTCCATGACACAGGGTGTGTATGACAATGAATGGTATTTAACTTCACCCATTTTTCTGCTGTTCGTGAGCAAATAGTGCTTCCTTTCAAGTGTATTTGTTCCGATATTTTCTGAAAAATCCTGCTGCTTCTTCCTGGGCAGTTTGCAAACGGCAGCTTTTGCACGCTTTCTGGGCATCATTCTGTCATGGTTCTGTCCCAGCAGTGTGAGCTCAGCACCCACAGCCAGATGATGGCAGCGTTCCCCACAAACCCTCCTGTTAAATCCTTCTTTCCTCCCCAGGGCCGAACTGACCGAGCTTGAAAATGAACCGCAGAAGGCCGGGACATTTGCTGTGCTCCAAAGTAGGCACATTCCCACACGCAGCCGGCCCAAGCGGGTGCAGGCCGGGCCGGAGCCTCCCCGGGCCCGGTGCTCCAAGGCCCCGTGCTCCAAGGCCCCGTGCTCCAAGGCCCCGTGCTCCAAGGCCCCGCGCTTCCACGCCCGCAGCCCTGCTCCGCAGCGTTTCCTAGAAATGTGAGCCATAGGTTGTACTCCGAAGCTGCCTTCCCAGGGCTTGTTTATGAGAGCTGAGCCCGCTTCTGGGAAGTTTTCCAAGGAAAGTTTACCCTACGATTCCTCCCCTGCCTCCTCAAACAAAGAGTTCTCCAATGCGTTTGACAGGAACAGAATAAAACAGGCGATAAATGCTTAGGTATTGCACACAGGCACCGCAGGCGCTGTGGGTATAAATGGAACAAGCTGGACTTTATTTTTCACTCCCGGATTTTCCAGGTTTTCTGATCCCACAGGAACAACCTTGCCTGCCTATTGTCGACAACTCATCTAACTCATATTGATGCTGATGACTAATCCTGCGTGGCTAAAACCCTTGGCCCCGGTGATGTCAGACACAAACCTCCTATTAACTCTAATAGGGCCGCAGTTTTACCACGATCACTGCCTGTCTTAGCCTTACCTTCGAAGCCTGCTCCGAGCACCGTGATAACGGGACCTCCAGCACCAGCTGCCGAAACAGAGACACCTCCCTCCCACCCCGCCGGGACGAGGGCTGGGCTGCCTCTCGCCCCCGCCAGCCTTGAGCATCGCCGTGGCTCAGCGACCCGTGGTGCTGCTCCGCCAGGGACGCATCCACCCCGACGCAGCGCCGCTCGCGCCCGGGGCAACTGCGGTGCTCCAGGCGGCTTCCCCCAGCCGAGGGGTAGCGATACGCAGGAGGTAAGCAGGTTTTGTGGTTATTGCCCTGGCAGAAACACGACTGCACCGGTTAGGGAGTATTTAGACTGCACCTGCGGAGGAAGTGGACGGTGAGGAATTAGATGTCAAATTACCAAAACGTTGAGCTGGCTCAATTATGCCACACATCTCCCCGTTGTCTAATTAGGTGAAGAAAGAGGCAAAATCAGACTTGATGCATCTGACTGCTTCGCTGAAATGACGTGGAGCTTTCCAAATTGCCCCCATTGGGTTCGTCGTGCCAGGAGCCCCGTGTCCTGGTGCTGGTCCCCGTCCCACCAGGGGATGTCCCCAGGCCCGGGGAGCCCCGATGGGTCTCACGCAACCTCAGGGCACCTCGAGGGTTAGGTTTATTTGCTTCTGTAAGCGTGGATACTCTGGTATAAATTCTCTGTCTGTCTGCTGCGGATACAAAGCATTTGAAAGGTAATCCCGGAGTTTAATTAGCTGCAACTTTTAATACATACTGAAATCACTTGACATTTTTAGGACAGAAGTACTGTTTTGTTTAAGCAATAGCTATTGTTCAAGGGCCAAGTTTTGCCTGCTGGTCTCTGCCCTCCACTTCTTCTGGCTCTTCCTCAGCAGGGAAATCAAACTAGACATACGAGTTCTGTATGTCTTGTAGACAAAGCATGAGGAAATTAGAATCTGAGGGGTCTTTGCAAATCAAACAATGCCTTTTGTTGCCAGTAACAAGCGTATCCAGCTTCCTTTCAAGAGAGTTAAAAAAATTACCCTCCTGGGAACCATCCAAGGCCACGCTGACTTCGGTGTGGAAACCTCGCCCGTGCTGGCGACCGCGGCGACAGCCCCGCAGGGCACCGTGGTGGCCGTGCCCCGCGCTGGGCTCACCGGGCCGAGCCCCCTGCCCCTGGCTGCATGGCCGAACCTCGGCGCCCTCAGACCCTGGAGCATCCCGCGAGTGCTGACAAGCTTCGGGTGCGGGTCTACGGATCTGGGTCTGCACAGAGCCAGGAAAAACTCACCCCTGAGGTGGTCGGGGAGCTGGTGGCACTGCCATCTGTGTTCAGCCGGGGGGAGCGGAGCAGCTGCCCCCTCCCTGATTTTGCTGTCCAGAGCGTGGGTGCAGATCGTTGAAAGGGCACGGCAACAGAAGGGACTGAGTGCCTGCAGGGTGGGAGCAAAAAAAAAAACCACCCCTTTTCTTGTTACTGGCAGTTATGCATGGAAAATATGTGTGTCCGTAAGAGGGTTCTTTGTTTTTACAGTGGTTATTTTTTATTTTTTTGTGATGGACAACTTTACGTACACAGGTAACACTTGTAAGTGGGTACAGACACGCACTTGACGGACCGGCTCTTTATTTAAGAGCAAGCAGCGGTAGGAGGCCATGTGTCACACGGCACAAAACAGACCTGTAACCAAAGATCTTTGGTTGCGGTTTGGGACTTCAAGGCCAAGTGAAAACATTCGTGGCAAGCGCTGTTGTTTTTCCTTTGAAGAATATAAGTGTGAAAACCCTTTGCTTCAGTGCAGGTGGTGTTTAGGCAACAGCAGAGTATGTTT
Organism: Anser brachyrhynchus; assembly: GCF_964034855.1. NCBI lineage: Eukaryota > Metazoa > Chordata > Aves > Anseriformes > Anatidae > Anser > Anser brachyrhynchus. The sequence continues at coordinate 1,726,800 of NC_137703.1, read as the reverse complement.
TTCCAGCTGTCCGTGCCTGTGCCTGAGTTTTGACACCGAGACGCCACCGCCAGGTTTCCGACGGCCGTGCCGAGCTCTGAGCCCCGGCCACCGCGGCCCCGGTGCCAGCAGCGGGAGGCCGTGGGCTCGCTGCGCTCCGCGGCACCGTGCGCTGATCGGGGAGGTGTCCCAGCCTGCGTGGCCGTGGTTCTGTTCTCTGGCCTCTCGACTTTGCTGGACCTTACGCCGTCTCACCTCCCTGTTCTCACACTGCCCCTCAGCAACCCACCACGGTTGCTCATTGTTTTGAAGGGAAGCGACTCTAAAATGGAAGAGAAGTTCAGAAATAAACAAAACCCGGGGCCACTTCCACTCTATCCGTGCATAGCTGACCCACCTGGCTCACCGGGACCCCCCGTCCCACCGCCCCGGCAGCAAGCCACCGGGACCAGCGCTGGGATCGGGGAGAGGAGGAAGCACGTTGTCCTCTGACACCTACGAGGTACGTCTTTAAAACATCGACTAAAACCCACACCACAAGGAATCAAAGGCGCTTTCTAAACATATCCCATGTGTGCACGGGACTGTGACTGCCCCGCTGGCTCCCTGCCGGGGGCCGTGCAGTATCTGTTTCATTGTGTTTTCACCATATGCCTTGCAGATTTGGATCCAGCACGATATGTCTCCAGGGAAATCGAGCCCAGCCAGTTCAGATTGCCGTCAGTTGGGCTAACAGGGATGTGGAGGAGCCCCACAGCACCCCTGGCTTGTGGCTGAGGGCACCAGACACCAGTCCTGGTGGCAAGTCCCCTCGCACGAGGGTACAGCTGTGTTCCTCGGTTGTGTTCCCTGGCTGTGGACCTGTGGCCGTCCTGCCCACCACACCACCGTGAATATCCCCAAAAAGCAGAGATGAGCCCTGAGCCCTCAGCAGAGCTCACCGAGCACCACCAAGGGGCACGGCTGGGTGGTTTATACCAAGGTTTGAGCCCCAGGATGCTTCATGGGGTGATGACAAAGGGTTGGGGAGCATCTTCCTTCCTGCTACATGGAAGGAGGAAGGGGCCCCGGGACCCGAGTTTCACCTCGCTCCATCAGCCAAAGTCATCTGGAGGCTAAAAGCAAAGGCGTGTAGGAGAAACTGCTGGGAGACCACTGAACCACCTCGACCACGTCTCATAATCTCAGGGGTTCAATTACCAGAAATGGTTCGCTTTGCCTAATACACCATTGGCCACTTGCTGTTGTTTCTGCTTCCCGACAGAACGGCTGGTTTGCAGGCAGGAAAAAAAAAGAGATAGTAAATGTTGGCTGGGGAGAAACGTTTGTCCTGTGCAAAGTTATCGCAGCCGGAGTTCATCAATAGCTTGGTAAACACCTTGCAGCCCTCCAGATACTTTTTTTGGCCAAACAAAAAGCAGCAAATTGAATAGGAGCTGAGTACTCAGAACTATTTTTGCAAACTGTTTCAGCTGTGTTGAGTGCATCACATCTGGCCGTATCCCGGTCCATTTAATCACTAATGAGAATGCATGTGAAAAACAGCCGCCTCTTCAAAAAGCTGGGTTCTGCTCTCGGGCTTCCCTTTCTGCTATCTATTAGCTCTCCACATTCACAGCAATTCACTTTCTCGCTGGCAGCCTCCCGCTGCTCTGATTGTCTTTGACAAGGGCAATGCAATGGGGGTGGGGAAGGATGATGGAAAACATTATGATTTTATCAGCAGCCTGTTGTACATACTATTATGAAATGAGGAATAAAACCCATGTGTAACGTATCAGGACTGGTACTAAACTCTGAAGCCCGTGAGCCTGTTAGCTGTAGGAAGGGCTGCGATGGGCTGGATCAATGGTCTCAGCTGGGAGCCAGCTGCCCAGCATCCTGCCTCTGACAGCAACCAGTAGCAGATGCGTGGGGAGAAGGCAGGAGAAGACAGAGGTGGGGTGGCCCTTCTCTGCTCCATCCTCTGCCTCCTCCAGATGCTTCGGGGCCCTCCCGCACTGGGTGCTTCTCCCAGCAGCACGGTGTTGCCAAACTGTTATGGAGCCAGCCATCTTCTCGGCCTCCACTGCGTCCCGTGGCTACGAGTCCCACCGTTTAATTACGTGTTGTCTGAAGGTTTGGCAGCACGAGGCACCTGCGAGCACGCCCGTACTTCGGCTGCCCCATGGGGAGGTTCCTGCCCACCACACTGAGCCTGGTGGGCACCGTGAAGGATTTTTGGGGCACGACACGTGCGGGCCGGTACACGGCAGGGCTGAGCCCCTGGTGCTGGCTCACTGATGAAGAGTCAACGGGAAACGGACTCGAGATCGTCAGGCTTACCTGAAGCCCCACCTAAAAGCAGGACCGTGCTTAACGGAGGCAGCAGCAGGGCGAGCTCGGGGTTCCCTCGTCACGCAGCATTTGGGGTGGTGGGACTCCACGTGGGCTCCATGAACAGCAAGCGTTCAACAGGAAAAGTCCCCCCCCAGAAGCACGAGGGCCTCGGGTCCCAGCCGTGGGTTTGCTGGGGGTGGTGATGAAGGAAGCCTGCTCTGGTCCGGGGCTCCTGGATAACCCAGCAGCGGGGTGCCGGCGTCGGTGTGCCGGCAGCAGGACGGCAGCAGCAGGGTGCCAGCGGCAGGATGCTGTCCCTGACCCAGGGCAGCCGTTCTGGCGGCACAGAGGCTTTTCCAAAACCCAGCACCGCGCTTGCGGGCGCCCCAGGCAGCGGCAGGAGCTGCCCTGGCTGCGCAGGGGAAGCAGGAGAGCGTGCAGCGGGTCTTTTTTGGCCGAGCCCTGCTCTGCGTGGAGCCTTGAATATGCAGCGAGTTACTTCAAAGGAGCCAAGGCCCTCGGGGAGGCCTCGCTCGGCTCCGGTCTCTGCAGGGAAGGAGCAGAGGCGTGGGGGAGTGGAGCCCGCGAGACGGAGCCGACCTGCGGCTGCATGCTGCTGGTCCTGACGCGGTGTGGGCACGGGCGGCAGAGCTGCCCAGGGACCTGGGTTACATTCTGGCGCCTTTCAGCTGATTGAGTGATTTCTGTTGAGATCGAGTGCAGTAAAAATAACGATTGCGGTAAACCGTGATTTTTTTATGTTTATTTTTGCAGTGGTGTATGTCAACAGCCTTAAAAGGGGCCGGCCGACCTACGCTGATCACCTCCGTTGGGCCCATCACAACTCCAGAGCGAAATTCTGGCACTCTTCGAGGCAGCAGTGTCAGCACTAAGGTTGTTCTGCTTCAAAGTGAAGTCAGAAAGTCTTTCTTCCAACCCGACTGATAATACTTCTGTATTTGAACCTAAAAATAGACAGGCTTCCCATGGTTTCTGAGACAGGCCATGGGATGCGTAAAACAGGGATGCTTTCTTGCCGTGATTCTTGCAGCATGATGTTGATGTGAGTTAGTGTTCGTTTTGCAAAGCCTTGCGTGGGTGGGTGATCACCCCCCCTCCTCCCTACAGCGTCAAAAAAGTTAAACTAATAATTTTATTTGTTTAATCTGATGCAATCCACTCTGAGTATGGTGATGTTTGCAACCAATGCAGGACAAATGCGGGGTTTCCTTTCCGAAGGTCTCTGCTCAGCTTCCTACCCCCCAGCGCAGATTTAACACCTTCTGCCAGGCTCTGCCGCCTAGCTGGAGGGTCAGCACTGCAAGCTGCGCTCGTGCTCGCTGAGCAGCCCTCTGTCTGCGAAACTGCTGGAGACGGGCATAGGACCATGGGTGTTGCTTGGATTTTCTGTTCACTTTAAAGTCTAGATTTTACCTGAGGTCAAACACAGGCGTTACGAAGTTCGGGTTCCTTTTTTTTTGCAGTAAAGTGCTGCCTCCTGCTGGGTGAAAGGCACTACAGGGAAGCTTTTCTTCTGTAGTTAAAAAGCGGTTTTCGCTTGAAGCTTAGGAGAGAGCAATTGCAGAGAACACGACTTTTCAGGCCCTCCCTTGTTTCTAATTCACTGGTGCTGGAAATAGCCTGGGATGTCGGTATCTCAGACGCCCGGACCCGTGTCTGTGTCAGTTTTCTCAGCGCTACAGGGCCAGGCAGCTTGTGGACGGTTTTGGGTGTAAACGGCCTGTGGTCTCTCGGTGCTGAAATCTGTGTGTGTGTAATAGCGCTGTTCGTTCTGACAGTAAAGCGGACTCTCGCCCAGACACGGGCAGTTCGATTTCCTCTCCCTGTGCTGGTGACGCAGAAACAGCCATCTCCTGCTGCTCTGCAGCACGGCGGCGGCCCACTGGATGGCACACAGCCCCCGCCAAAAGCCCAGAAACGCAGCGCTTGGGTATGAACGGCGAAGGGAAGGGAGCTTGTGCTCACGGTTCACCTCGCAGGAGACACTAAAGGTTGTCAAATAACCATTAGAGAGCTGTGTTATTACGATCTCTTTCACGCGCTGAGACCATGAGCTGTAGCATGAGCTCTCCCACAGCTCAGACCATGAGCTTCCACGGACAGCAAGCAACGTATTTCATGTTTTCTCATTACAGGTGCCTTTCTAATGAAGTTGCCGCTTTACCCAGTGGTTTCGTTTGGTAACACCCCACATACTTTCTCAGCAGCGGTGCTGTTCTGCCTAAAGCAGCCCTGTGCTGCACAGGACAGGAGGATTTCACACTCCGCTGCAGTCAGTGGGCAATTTGCCGCGGACCCGGAGCTCAGCGGGACTTCACTTAAATGCTGGAAGAGAAGTAAGGTCCCTGATGGAGGAGCAGAGGTGGAGACGCAAGGACCTGGTGAACCTGCTCGTTCTTCAAATCCTTTTCTAGAGGAAGAGGGGAAAAAAAAAAGTGTAAACCGTCTCATTTAAGGTTAACTGGACGCTCCAAAATGCTCTAAAGGCAGAAAAAGCTGAATACAGTTCGGTGAATACAAACATGCAAATGGACAACGCGGTGAAAGATTTGCTTGGTATTTACATGAGACGAGGCCTTTCGGTACCGACTTTATTTGTCTGTAGGGGAAACACCTGGCTAAACTGATTGCGAGGAGATATTTTCTCCACAGTGCAGCTGCTCCTGCGCGCCTCCCAGGCAGCGCTTCAGAAGACGGCCAGCCCGGCGCAGGATGTGGTTCTGCGGCCTCAGCGTGCTCGATGCTGCAGCGCGGAGCCTCTCCGGGCTCACCAACGTGCTCGGCAGCGTGGCCTCCTCTGCCCGAAGAGCCCGGCTGCGGGGCGCCGGCGGCGGTGCTCGGGGTGGGTGAGAACGCCACTCGTCGTGCCACCACCCGCACGGCCCGGGGTAAGGGCAGCACACGCAGTGTCAGGGTTTGCAGGAGCCAGGAGCAACAACAGCTGCCGTCGGGCTTGGAGCAGCACACGGTGTCTCCATGCGCTGGCACATTCCTCGGGCTGCGTGCGCATCGCTCCCTGCTCTGAGAGAACAGGATAAGCCCTCACCGGGCACGCCGATCTTCCCCCTCGCTGTCCTTTAAAGCTGCAGGCTCATGATGCAACCCCTAAAAATAATTTAGGCCTGTCCCTGTAGTGACAAATATCCTCCTGGATGAACCAGAGCTAAATCTGTCCTGCTGATGTCTGCCTGTCCAGACACAGCCTGTTCCTTTCCACCCCTCCGGTTGCTCGCTTCTGCTCGCTCTGTGCTAGTGGCCCCAGTGTGATTTACTCCAGGCTAACGCCCCGACCCTTCGCCATCAACTCAAAAAATGAGTGAAAGACACGTGCTAAAATTAGTACCCCGATGCTGCACAGCCTGATGACAAAATCTATAATGCACTTTTACACAAACGCAGCATTAGGGAGGGAACAGAAGGCAAGAAATATTACAGTTGAGTGTAAGACTTGAAGAACTATAAGATTTTAGTGCAGCAGCAGACTTTGACATTCTAGATGATAAGAGTTGGGGAAAATAAAAAAGGTTTGTTTTTACACGGGGATGGTATCTGAATCTTTTCTTGATAAAGACTTTAAGGCAGTCACCGGCAGTAGCTCCACTGGCAAGAAATGAGTAATGCCAAGAGGAATGCCACTGAAACCAACAGAATGAGAGTTTTAGGGAGTGGAAGGTAATGAATCAGTTAACGTGAAGCAGAGAAACCCTGAAATAAAAGGCTGTGTTCATAATTACGCTTCCGGTTTCACACCACGTTATTCACAGTAAGATCTGCAGGATGTAACTTACGCTCCTGAATTCCTCTTTTCTCTTTCAAAACGAGTGAGTAAGAGTTTAAAGAAATCACCCTCTAGGAGCATTTCAAATAAAAAACGAGTGAGTAAGAGTTTAAAGAAATCACCCTCTAGGAGCATTTCAAATAATCTTTATTGTTTCTCCGGGCTGTTAATTTAGAGTCCAGGTGTACTATTTAAGTACCTACCATTCTTCTTAAAGTTGTAATTTGACAGAGTAAAGTGTTGTTTCTCCAGCACTGCCAGGTCTCGTGGTGCCAAGCTCTTTCACATTTAATCCACAATGCAAGTGTACGCGCAATCAGAAGTCATGTTAGAGATAACACTTTTTTATCACTGAGATGACATAATTCTAGGTGCGCGGTTAATTTATCGGATTCAACATGAAGAACAGAAGCCAGTCTCCTAAAATATTTTGTTAAAAAGATAAAAAATTAAAAAAGACTTTCCAAGATCTCTGAAGTAAAGCCAGCAGTAGGGAAGAGCGCTGTGGGGTGAAGCACAAGTGGGCGAGGGCGCGGATACCACAGGGGAGCGGGACGGACACCGCAGACTGGAAGGTTTAAAGAAAGGGCTTACAAATACAGCTCCGGGCCAAAGGGCACAGAGGGAGGTTCGCTGATGTACTCACTTCCATGATTCAACCAGCAATTTCTGATTGCCGTGATTTTCCAGCAGCGTACTGGTTCCTGGCAACGAAGCACAAACTTATTAAATGGCTTCGTTAACAGGTTCAAGCTGCCCACGGTGCGCATGTAGGTGTGGTGCTACAGCACGGAGGCCACGGGGACTTCACCTCCTGTGGACGGTGTTACAAAACACAGCATTAATGCAACCCCACCTTACCGGTCCAGAGACACCGAGTACCGGCTCACCAGCTCCTGCAGACTGTTCTCTTTTTTTTTTTTTTTTAAACAACACGCTACAGCAAAACTTCCTGGCATTGCTAAAACTTCCAATTGCACAACAGCTGTGCGGACAACACGTTGCTCAACTCTACTGAATTAAAAAATATTTACACAAAAAAATAACGACAAGAATTGTTAAGAACGGTATAAGCAGAGTGAGCCTGTGAAAGAAAATACACGCTGGTTTTTGAACCATGAAAGCGCAACTGGAAAACTGGAGCAAATAAAAACCAATACACCATGGGTGTGTGCATGAGCAGGGGAAAGAAAAAAAAAAAAGGGCAGGCAAATTCCACTGCAATGAGTGACACCTGCTGCTTGCATGACTCTTGTTTTTCCTTCTTTCCAGACTTTTTGGCACGTATCGCTAACTGCTTTGAGAACGGAAAGAGCCGCTCACCTTCTGCAAATGCCCATGAACCTGATAGTCTCACCTTCAGAATTTGAGGGTTAGAGAACTGAAACAACCATGGTAATTTTTCCCCGGCTCCCCTTTTTATTATTCCTTTGTTCTTTAGTACTTTCGGCAGTCTGTAAATTGTTTTTGCCATTGCAGAGATGCTTAGCACTAGCATTGTGTATTCACTGGACTTCTCTTGGCTGTGCAGTGCAACACAGAGGGCTATTGGAGGTTTCTAAAAGACCAGTGATCTTCCAGAAGTGGTGGCGGGCTTTTTGAATCTCTGCATTTTTATTTTTTATTTCTCGGTGACTGTACAAGCACGTGGCTACAGGGAGGGAACTTGTGAAAGGAACAGGAAACTTGGGTGGGCACACTAACCCTTCCAACTACTAGAACCCATGCTGAGCCACAAAGAACAGCACCTCCCAGGACTGGGGAAAAACCAGAAAAGCAAATAAATGCTTACGAAAAAGCACTACTTTGGTAATAGGTACAGACTGGCTTTCAGAGCCCAAACTACAAACGGAAAGGAAGGCTCACAGACAAACACTGGACTGTGGACTTGGTGATCTCCACAAGACGTGTAAAACTCGCAATGTTTGCCTAACCGCCCTCCCCGTGACACAGGACAGTGCCCCAGCCGCCCGCCCAGCATCTGCTGCTGGCACAGCTCCTCCGGCTCCTTCAGCGCGACCCTCCCGCGACAGCCTGGCAGGCGGCGGTTCAGCAGCCATCTCCTGTCACTGATTAAAACCTTGGATCTGTATCTCTCCACAAACGTTCCTTCCTGTCTTAGGTTTTGTTAGCGTAAGGAACCCTGGCAGCAGTGAATCGCTCTGGCTCTGCTCAGTTAAGGGTTAGGCGGCAACCTGGCCCTGCTCTCTGGGGTTTGGGCAAACTCGTCCCTGTGCAAGCCCTCTGCTCCTGTCAGGTTTGCTCTTCCTCAGTAACCAGTGGGAAAAAAAAAAATATATATATATATATATATCTTTCCAGAGCACTCAGCCTGTCCCACAAGGTCACAACTGCATCAGTGAGCACTCCTGACGGACACAGCCCACACACAGGCACCAAACTGCCGTGGGTAGCTCTCAGACAGCGGATCCCGTGGGCACAAGGCTTTCCGCGTTGGGATATCCCTGCTGGAGCGCTGCCGCGGCCTCTTATCCTGCTCCACAACCCACAGCAGGTCGGTGAGGCGGCGTGGGGTGACGGATCAGGTGAGCTAGTGACCTGGCACCGGGGCCGCGGGAGGGGGGCTGCAGTGTGGTGCTTTGTGTGACATGGCCGCGCCCCGCCCGCCCTCAGAGCCGGCCGGGGACGGCCGGGGACGGCCGGGGACACGGCCCCACAGCGGCCGCTCCCTGCCCCGCACGCAACATGGCGGCCCGCTGACGGCGCGGGGCGCTGCCAATCACACCGCGGGAGCCAATCAGGTTCCGAAGCTGCCCGCCGGGGGGCGGGGCTTTCCTGGCAGTTCGCGTCTCCCTGCGGGCGGGTAGTCCCGGCCGGGTGCGCGGCCGCGGAGGGATACGGACGGGCAGGCGGGCGGGGCGAGGTGCGGCCGTTCCGAGAAGTGACGCGATAGCGGAAAGTACGCTTCCGCCGCCCCCGCGGCGGGCCGGCCGGGGAAGGGGCTGCTGCGGGGCGCTGAGGGGGCTCGGTGCCGGCAGCGCTGTGAGGGAGCGGCGGCTCGGCCCCCAGGAGGAGTCGGGGCCCGGCTGCGCCGCCTCTGTGCCGAGCTCTGGGAGCTCTTCTGCCGAAACGGGGCTGGGCTCTGTAGAACCCCTGCTGTACCGATGGGGTGTGTGGGGGCGCACCCCGGCTGCCCACCGCCCCCCTTGGGGCTTGCCAGAACTGTTTCTCAAGCAGCACACAATTGCAGTAGTAAACTACTACGGTAATAACAGCTTGCTAAAAAGGGGGTCGTTCCCAGCTCTTCAATAACCTGTTACTAGAAATAAATGCATCATACACAGCGTGTCTGTAGTCAAGAGCTACCACACTGGTGCAGCTGGCAGAAATAACGTTTTTAGTAAGGAAAAGTGGGTGCAGATGGCGGCCCGCTGGCACCAAGGTCTGTGTGCGATGGGCTAGGTGCACAGCGAGCACCCACGGGACGCAGAAGCCTCCAGTACTGGCTTGGCGATGTGTTCAGCACGGCTGATAATCTGCAGGGATCCTCACCGGGATCTGTGGGGACATGGGATACCGGGGTGTATGTACCGGGCATGGGGGGCAGCGAGGGCTGGGCGGCTTCCCAAATCTGGGGTATGTGTGTGGGTGCCCAAATCCTGGGTACGTGTGTGGGTACCCAACTCTGGGGTACGTGTGTGGATACCGAACTCTGGGGTACGTGCGTGTGTACCCAAATTCTGGGTATGTGTGTGGGTACCCAGCTCTGGGGTATGTGTGTGGGTTCCCAAATCCTGGGCATAGCCACGGCAGCCCGGTCACTACGGCACACTCCTGCCTGTGGAAGGTAACACTGCAGGACTGCGCTCTCAGCCAGGAGTCGCGTGGCCCAGCTCACGTCAGCGCCGCACCACAGCAGTTGTGCTCTGTTACCCGACGTGGGGGTTGTTCTCCTGCCCGCATCCCTCAGGAACACCAAGCACCGTCAGCTGGGGCAGCTCAGGGCGAGCCGCTTCCAGTCACAACCCGCCCGCTGCGGTGTAAGGCGTGCGGAGAGGCGGCCGCCTTGACTCGCCCTTTGGTGCGGACGCAGGAATTTCACTTTTTAGGGCGATTTCTCCAAATTATCTGGAGCGTAAAGGAGTTCCTTACGGAGAACGGACAAGCTTGAAGGGGCCCCTTCACGCCACCCCCCCCCCCCCCCCCAAAGTCTGTCAGGGCCGGGCGGGGCGGGGCAGCGGCGCGCGGGGGGACTTTTTTTTCCCGGCGTGCCCCGCGCGGACGCCGCGGGGTGCTGCGTCACGGCGCCGGGCCGCGCTAGTCTCTGCGTGGCCGGCCGCGGGTGCGGACGCGCGCCGCCATCATGGCCTCCGCCGCCGCGCTCCCGGCCCCCCCCGCCGCCGCCCCTGCCGCCGCCGTCGCCACAGCCGCCGCCCCGCCGGCCCCCTCCTGCTCCTCCGCCGCCGCCGCCGCCGCCCCGGGTATCCTGATCGGCGACCGGCTGTACTCGGAGGTGTCGCTGACCATCGACCACTCGCTGATCCCCGAGGAGCGCCTGTCGCCTACGCCGTCCATGCAGGACGGCCTGGACCTGCAGTGCGAGACCGACCTGCGCATCCTGGGCTGCGAGCTCATCCAGGCGGCCGGCATCCTCCTCCGCCTGCCGCAGGTCGGGGAGGGGGCTGAGCCGGGCCGGGCCGTGAGGAGGGAGGGGGGGGGCGGCCGCCATTGTGGCGCGGCGGGGCGGGGCGGGGGGGGCGGCGGGTGCCCGGCACAAAATGGCGGCCGGGCGGGCTGAGGGCCTCCCTCAGTGACTGACTGACTGACTGACGGCCTCCCTCACTGACCGACCGCCGCTCCGTCTCCGCAGGTGGCCATGGCGACGGGGCAGGTGCTGTTTCATCGCTTCTTCTACTCCAAGTCCTTCGTCAAGCACAGCTTCGAGGTGAGCGCGGCGCGGCGCTGTGCCGCTCCCTGAAGGCCTTCAGGCCACGCTTCTCTTTAATTACCTAGCGTTAATTTTTTATCGCCGTTCAAATAACCCGGTGGAAATGGGCTTCCTTTCAGATTGTTGCGATGGCCTGCATCAATCTTGCGTCCAAAATCGAAGAGGCGCCTCGGCGTATAAGGGATGTGATCAACGTGTTCCATCACTTGCGCCAGCTAAGAGCAAAAAGGTAAGAGTAGTTTCCGTCTCGGCACCAGCATCTTTTGTCACTAATGTGCGCTGCAGTTCTCAATCCACAGTATTTTTCCAGGCTAAGTTCAACGACCTAAAATTGAGAAAGGAGCGCGCATTGGCTGCTATGTAGGCAGTACAGCTCAGTGCTGACTTCTTCTAACGTTACTTTTGACTGTTTGGTAGAGCCTCTTTTATTATTTATTTAGCTACAAGTTTTTTGAGTATCAGTTGTAGTTTTAGGTCCGTGGTTGTAGTTTTAGGTATGCTATTAATTGATTTTTTTTGTTGTCTCGTAGGTCTTGAAAGGTAGTGCTAGGTATGATGAGCCAATTAGTGGGTTGGTGCATATTCTCTAATTTTTTAACAGTGTTCAGTAGTCCTAATGCTTTTCTTGTGGTAGCGTGTACCCACCCAAATGGGGTTATAGTGGCAATAAAGTACCAGTTTACAAAAGACGAAAGCTGAACTTCTCTCAGCGATAGCAGTATTACTTTTTAGAAGTAGCAGTTTTAGAATCTGAAGCAAGTATGGTTTGGCCTACAGTGTTTACAGCTTTAATGACTCGACTTCAACAAGGAATGTATAATTGAGCCTTGGAAGCTGAAGGCATCTTTAATTGCAAAAAGTGAGACTTCTGTTTTTTTATGGCATTGTGTGTTCGTGTCAGTCAGTAAAGTGGGAGTGTGAGCTTACCTGATCTGTGTGCAGATCTGGATAATTTGTGTGTTCTAGTTGTAGAGCTGTTCTCAGCTGCTAGTGCCTAATACTGCTTTTTTGTGTGTAAAGTGATGTATGTTCTCATGTGTAAAGCAAATTAACACGGTGTGTTGGAGGTAGCAAGGAATGGTTGAAAGGAAGGAGTTACTGTTAAACGTAAGATATCTCTTAAATACGTGGTGCAGCAGTGTTACAGACAGGTTGGAGACTTCAGCTGTGCTGAAGTCGCTTTACTTTCAGTATCCGATCGCTTAGAACTCAGGGTAATTTATAGTTCTAGAGAGGTGGTCGTTTTCAACTAGATGTTTAAATTCACACTTTCACGTCTTGCTCAGTATTATCAACAGGAGCTCAAACTGAGTTGCGTTAACTTTTCAAAGCAGAGTAGAAACCCCTTAGGGAAGCCAGCTGTTTCTTGGTACGTTTATTTTGGTTGTGTTGGCTTCTAAAATGTCGGCTTTTACTGCCTCGTGCTCAAGTTCTAGTTAGCTTCAGATACAAGAAGAATGGTCTAGTGTTGTACAATGAAAGGAACTTAGTTTTGTGGGTTGTTTTTCTTTGCTTTTCCTTTGAAGCTGTTGGCCCCGAGAGAGTTTTTTGAAGTTACACTGAAGGTGACTTCTGTAGTATTGTTTCTTAACCACAGTTGTGAGAAAGGAGTCTGGTTATTGGATTATTGAAGCTGGTTCAGAGATTCGTAATGTTTTGGCCTTGATCCAGGTGTTGAAGGTTAATTAATCATATGCAATGCTTTTCTTTGCAAGGAGAATACAAATTAGTTTTTTCTTTGTGCCATGCAAAGGATCAGAGAAACTGAACTTAACCTGTGAACTTAAATCTTTCCAGCTAGCCTGTTCCAAATCAGAATGTCACTTTTGCATGTTACATGGTGTCTAAAACGCATCATGTCGAGAGAAATCGTGCACTCCTACCCATTATTTTCTGGAGAAATGGGTATTGTTGCTGTGAGATTCTGAGTGAATCTGCATGAAATTAATCTAAAGATGCCGAAGTCTGACATTCAGGCTTGCTTTTCTTTTTTTTACAAGCAGGATGTAAACGTTTTTCTGTACTTTTTACAAGATTACAATCACATAATCTGTACACGTTATTAACTTCAACTCTTTTTTCCCTTGCAACCGACTATACAGCGACCAGCTACATTTACCAAAGCCTGGGTGATGTGGAGTGGTACATAAAGATGAAGCTGTCGTCATGGCAACAGTGAGTGAAGTATCGAAAATCCCCAAGGAGAAGCCAGTGCTCTGAGAATAGGTCACTGGAATCGGGGGACTAACAGGTTGGCCGCTGGTGAACCATTTGGAAGAACTCCTGTATCTTGTTATAAGCTTTTTTCTTTGCTGTCCAGGTTTTTAGAATACTAGCTTAATCTTCTTTTATCTGAAGCTAACACTTAAGCCGTAGCTAGTTTCTCACACACAACCCAGAACTGAAATGAAGTTAGGCTGCTGTACTTTTTTTTTGCTTCTAGTCTAGTATTTCTGTTAACTGAAGCTCTTAACCCCACACGTGAAGGTTGAGTAGTTTGAGTGGGCTTGCATTCTTAAACAATTTTGGTTTCTTGGTTCCACTTTCTGGATCTGTGTAATTGTAGCTTGAATCCATAGTAAAACTTGCCTTCACAAAGGTACAGAAGTCTTACATTTGTAAAGTTTTTTTTTATATAAATGATTCTATAAGTGCTCCCTTATATGTGTGTTTGCAGAATGGGAATTGCATTGGAATTTCCTGTTTGTAAGTCTTGTAGTCAACTGAGTTGCTGTTAGGTGGTATTTCTAATACTGAGAAATGAGAAAAAGCTTTAAAAGAAGTGTTTTGGACAAGCACGTTTTCTTTGGAATCTTTCACAAGCATATGTCATGTAGTATTGCATGTGAAATGTTTGTGTGCATGAAGAAAAGCTCGTATTATGAAAAATACTGCTTTTTTAAAATGTGTGCTGAAACATCTCTGTTCTGAGCCAAGTACAACTTATGTTTAACATGCAGAATGTAGTTTTAAGTTGATTTTATTTATCTTAAATGTGCCTGAAAGCTGCAGAAAGGCCTTACGAGGCTTCAACCAAATGTGACTCCTGTCATCTGTAACCTTGCAAGCGTTGGTCTGAGAGGCTTACTCAGCTGTTATGCACCTCTGCTGCAGCGGTCAGGTTTATACACTTATGTTGAAGTGGCCTGCATTAATTCACAAAACGTAGCATTCTTAACTGGTCTATAAATGTACAGTGCTTGTATTTACAGTGTTGGAGACAAACGTAGAACCTGACTTCTTCTCATATTGACTGGCATAAGAGAGATCTGTCTGCTCTTTGAAACGAGATGCTGATGTTACGCTGCACTTACCAGAAGTACTTTTTGCACTTTAAACAAAACCACACGCAGGGTACTTTTCCTCCAACGTATTAGACATTCCAAAGACATGCAATTTTAATATTGCATCTAATGAAGCTGTGGTTGTGTCAAGAGCACAGATCTTGTTTGTCAGAGGGATTAAAAAAAGGATATTTATAATTCTGTTGCGAACACATTATGGTCCATTTATCTTCTGGGTTGTTGTGCTGTCTCCAAATCCAGATGAAGTTCTGTGACTGGATGGGCTCACCAGAACGGGCACTGTGTGCTCTCTGTATAAGGTCGTGTCTGGAGCACTAGTGCTGGTTTTTAAGAACAGACTCAATGTAGGCTTTTGTAATACTTCCTTGCTATATAGGGCTTGAAGCTTATATTTCATATATAGGCTTATCAAGTAATTTTCTCTGCCGGGTTACCTGGACCTAAAAACAATTCCTGCTTGGACTGAGAGCTAAGTGCAGCAAATACAGTAGCAAAGCTCCTCCTACTGCCTTTCCGAGTAGGAATGCTCAGAAGTTTTCCACTTGGAAACATCTGAAGCTCACAACTTGTAAATAACTGCACATCCCAACACTTGGGAGTTGATGGCAACAGTGCCTAACTGACCAACCTTTTTCGGTGGGGAACTTCCCTTGTGCTAATAATAAGGTGCAGTGAAGTCTTATGCAGATTTGTAACTTTGCATAAGTAGATAAAAGGCCACAACTGTCTCTGTATTTCTGGGAATACCATCAAATAAACTGATGGTTTTTTCATGGCTTCCTTGGTAGATCTCTGGAACTTGAGTGTCATAGGTGACCAAGGTAACTCAAGACAACAGAGTAAAGCACACTTCCAAATGTCTATTAATTTTGAGTTTCCCGTCACTTAGCTGTTGAGCGTATATGAGCAGTTTGTAGTGATTCTCTGGCCATGTAGGACTGTGAAAACATCAAGCGAAGTAAGGCTTACAGTCTTTCCTGTTGCACTTCTAGCTGGCTTGTTGTTTTCATGGTAATGACTTTCTTAAAGAGCTGTCAGGGAATGGAACCTGTGAAAGGTAGTGAGCCTGCTGCAGGTCCTTAAGTGATCCCACCTGGTCATGCTGTCTCACTTCTGATCTTAAATCCTAGCTGCTCTAGCTGTTTGATGTAAGGTGGATGCCTCTGAAGTGTTGTGCTAACAAGCTAAGATGAGCCTGGATGCCTAAACCTCAGTTCCCTAGGCTCTCAGCGACTCACAGACCCTGTTATGCTGGTGATGGCTAGATAAAATTGTGTGAAGAGATGCTATCTAAAACTCAGCGTCGTTAGGTGAAACCAGTTGGAAGTGAATCGGTTTCATTGTTTTGAAGAACTTAAGTTGGTTCTCTGAAACAGTCTGCTACCCCAGAGCTTTATGTTCAGACTGCGTTTGCAGTTTTTTCTGATGAGTAAAATAATACCACAACTCCTCTGGAGAAGTAGTCACGTTAAACTTCAAAAGTCTGTTCTCCAGTTACTTTCTGAAAAACTACGTTTTTTGACTGGATCGTATTTAAAATAGCTGTAATCGCAAGGCACAGAAACTTGCTGTGATGAAAGTCGCTGTGAATGGATGAGAGAAGTGACTTCTGCGTAACGGAGAGCACTGAGAGAAGTAGTACGGTTCATACTTGAGCTGCGGGTCCTTCCTGGCACCATGAAGCCGCAGGAGTTGATTTCAAGTTGTTCTTCTTCCCCTTTGGGAAGAGCTGGGGGGAGCTCCGTGCTTCCTTTAACCAGTGGTGATAAGCATCCTTCCAGGTGACTGCAGAAACCTTACCTGGAGTAAATTGTGAATTACTGCAGCGGGGGAGCCCTTCAGTTATCCTTGTGATTCAGCTGACCCTTTCTTCCTGGGGTGGGGTTTTTGAGCGTTCCTTCTGCTCTGACCTGTCAGGGAAAAGAAACGTGATCAACGTGTGGAACATGCATTGGGCCCAAAAAGACAACTTAGCAGTGAAACATTTTGCCTGATAAAATAGGTGCTGTGTTTGGGATCCACTTTGCATTACTGTTTTCTGTTCAAGATAATGTAAAACGAATTTGTCACCAGTGTTTGGAATGAACTAGGTTTATGGTGGAAACAGTCTGTGGTTTATTAGAGTGTAACTAGCTGCGAAAATACTGTTCTGCACTGGAAAGCAAAGGGAATCTGTAGGGCGTATTACAGACAGGGCAACGGCTGAGTTTTATTTGAGGAACTGGGTACAGCGTGTGGAATGATCAAAGGTGAACCCTCAGCACAGACTAAGGAAAGAAAAGTTGGGGTGTGGTGCTTGTGCATAAACCAGCTTATTTCCAGCTTATTTATATTTCCAGCTTGTTTATATTTCAGCTGAAATTCAAAAAAAGGCCTTGAGTTCAGTTTCTGGATTTGTGAGGAATGAGGAGTTGACTTGCTAGTGCTAGACTTAGGAGTTTTTCTTTGTCAAATGAGTGATTGGTTTACAAATGCAAATACTGATCAGTGGATGCAGCGTGCAGAACCACAGGCAGATCGTAGAGTTTAAATTCGTTGCTTTACCAGGCTTTTTGTACGTTGCAGTAGCAGGGCTGTCTCCTCTCAAGATCTGAATAATTTTGACTTGTGGTGCATAGGAAACTACAGTTTGAAAAGCACAAGTCTGCTACTTCAATGTCAGTAAAACTGTTCAGAAAGCTCTTCTAGCTTGTTCTTGCTTTGAAGTCCTGCCTAGCAAAGGTAGTTGCATCACGCTCCTTCCCCCGTCGCTATCAAGAAGTAAAAAGGCTCCCTGAGATCCTCACTGTAAAGGTGGCTTCCGTCCCAGCAGCTGGACCGACGTAGTTTGCATACACAGTAGGACAAGTTGGTTTTTATTTTAGCCATCTAATCTGAAGCAGTCAATTGCAGAAACTAAACTAGTTTATCTAAACTTGGACAGCACAAGATTAATGCTTAAACTTGCTTGCAGGAGTTGAAAACCGGATTCTGTTGCCATTAGTTGGTTGGAAGGGAAAACAGAGATGCACTATTTTTGGATATGCAAAACAGTTTTGATTTTATTTCTTGCAAACTATAGGACTCCAAGCCCCCTGATACTTGATCAGAACTACATAAACACCAAAAATCAAGTAATCAAAGCAGAAAGGAGGGTACTGAAGGAGTTGGGATTTTGTGTTCATGTCAAGCATCCGCATAAGGTGAGTTATCAAAAATAATGTAGATGTAAATATTATTCTACCGTGAAGGCAGCCCTGTGAGCTGTGGGACAAAAACGCAGATGTAAAAATGATCTGATTTCATTTATTTATTCCATAGTAGCCGTCACGAATGTATTTGCAACAGTGTTTGAGCTAATAGCCATATTGATTTTGGTAGAAATTGCTTCCTTGGAAAGTGTTAAAGGTGACTGTCTTTCAAAATCACAGAAAAGGAGCAAAATAGAGTATTGTCTGAACACAGTGGGCTGAGGTGTGGGCTTAGAGTACGTAATCGGCAAAGGAGGAGCCACCATTGTTTTGGAATGCCATTTGGTTTACGTAGTTATTTCCTGTCTGTTGCCTTATATGTTAGAACTGAGTCTCTTTTTTTCCCCCCTTTTCCCTCAGATCATTGTTATGTATTTACAAGTCTTAGAATGTGAACGTAATCAAACCCTGGTACAGACGGCCTGGTAAGTTGTTTTCTGTTCTCTTCCTAGCCAGGAAAATAGTAGCAGAAATAATAAGCCTGATGATCCATATGCAAAGCAATGAGATGTAAGTTATTACATAAATACCTACTTTTAAAATACTCTGGAGCTTGTTTCTGCTTACTATTTTCATGGCTTGATTCCATTCTGTAATGGAGAACTCAATTTAACTTTGTTCTTTTTTCTACTCTTTAATTAAAGGGTAGTCCATGATGGTAAGTCATAGAGCTCTGCCCTCTGCACCTCAGCCCATGACCTGGGGATGGCCTGTTTGGCTGCCCTTCTCTCCAGCCAACCCAGTGCAAGCTCTCATCCGAGATTCACTGAAGTGGTCCATATCCATCGGGCAGCATCTTCTAGTTCTGTCTGGGTGTCAAAAGGATTTGTATATTTGCTTTTAGAAGTACCTGTTAAAAATGTCTCTAAATGTGTTTATTGCCTAGCTACTGTATACTGTAGTGTATTTAAAGGGCCCGTGGACACATTGGGTAGATTTTCTGCCAAGATAAATTCAGCTAATTTAACTCTTGGCTAGACTCAAGGTTTTGGTTTTATTTTGTTTTTTTAAAAAAAAATACAGTGCATGCAGCATGTTCACGTAGTATCCATGTGGGGCACTGTTCCGTAGAGCCAATAATTCCTGACTGCTGTTTGTTTCTTCCCCATAGCTCAGAAATTTAGAAATTGCGGGAGGTCTCTGCTGTTTAAACATCTCTCTTGGCATCTGTTTCTTGGCGGTGCCACCGTGCTGGAAGAAAAGTAGCTTAGTGGAGTAGTTCCAGTACTAACTTGTAGGCCTTTTTCTAATGTGAAGATTTTGAGTGCAGTGAGCAGATCAGATTCTTCCCTTTCTGGATGAAGTTAATGTTAATCAAGGTACACGTAGGATTTAAATGTGATGTTCTGTGAACTCCATAGGTTGCATCTAGCCTCTGGAAAATGGTAGGTTAAAAATATCCTGTATTTTTGTGCTTGCATTTGAATTTGAAACATACTGACTTGGAAATGTGAAAACATTGGTGTTTAAAGCAAACGGACAGATGAAAAGTACTTGCTAGATTGTTAACTATGGACACTTCATGGTGCAACTTGACGTAACTGGGGAGAAGCTATTAACTTGCATTGGTGTTTAGAAACAATGGCAATGGAGCAAACTGATTTTACAGAAGTAACAAATGTAAACATCAACTACAATAATTCTAAAGAAACTGTTTAATATTATAAGAGGAAAAAATAATAAAGTCAATTGAGTCTCCAGAACTGTTATCCTCTAAGTAGAAGGATGTAAACCTAAGATCCAACCGTGCCTAAATTCCTTTTTTGTAGGAATTACATGAATGACAGCCTTCGAACAAATGTGTTTGTTCGCTTTCAGCCAGAGACTATAGCATGTGCTTGCATTTATCTCGCTGCTAGAGCTCTGCAGGTAAGCATTAATCTTTCTTTGGTTTGCTATGGCTTTTATCACTAGTAACTTGTTTTCAAGAAAACAGTAGTGAAAATGCCTAAAACAAAGTGTAGTCCGTAATCTCTAATTAAGGCTTTAATTTGTTTTCAGATTCCACTGCCTACCCGCCCTCACTGGTTCTTGCTCTTTGGCACTACAGAAGAGGACATTCAGGAGATCTGCTTAACAACTCTTAAGCTCTATACCAGGAAGAAGGTAACTTCATTAAATCTTTGGTTTTGTTTTTTTTTTTTTCCAGTTCAGTGTTTGTGGCTGCTTGAGTTGTCCCATAGTTGTCTGGGAGTGTTTGGGAACATGTATGTACAAATCTGCTAATCTGAACGGCTCTGCTGTGTGGCTGCTCCTCTCTCCGAGGCGGGGGTGAGAGCACACGACAGAAGTCGGTCCCATTTCTGGGCAGATGGTTAAAGGACGTGTATCCTGGGGAAATGGGACAGAGCTACGAATTGTGTAAGTCTCTTACCACTTCGTTATTTTAACAGCCCAATTACGAATTTCTGGATAAAGAAGTAGAAAAGAGGAAAATGGCACTACAGGAAGCTAAACTGAAGGCAAAAGGTTTAAATCCAGATGGAACTCCAGCGCTCTCAACACTGGGGGGCTTTTCGCCCGCATCCAAACCATGTAAGCTTGTTCTCTGAACAGAAACTTGCGTAGTACTGTTTGAGACCAGTAGTACACACCTGCATATTGGGGTGTTTGAAAAAATGTAGGTTTGCCCTGTGAGCTCTTGAAAAATTTAGACTTTATCTCACAGAAATAAGAAACTAGAAATTTTCTTTTTTTTAAAACAAATTCTAAAAGCTGTTATTGATAACTTGAAATAGAAAATCAGAAAGAAAGAGGGCTTGCTATTCCACTCCCCTGTACTTCCACAAATGAGGCAGTGATATATTAATGGTGCGTTGAACTCATTATCTGAGTTTCCAGAGGTGTTTGAGTTAGCAAATGGAAATTTCTCCTGAACAATGAAAGGGCTTTCTCATTTCTGGGAAGTGGGGGCCTAGCGTAGAGTCTGAATGAAAGCAAGACCTATGGTGGGGTTGCTGAATATCAGTTATGAGCAGACCAACTTGGAAAAAGCTGCTGACGGGGTTTTGGCTTTCTCTACTTTTGTGTTAAACTGATGAGTCCTGTTGGAAGCTGTGGTTTAAGTCTCATACAGCATGCCTGTCTTTCCTGTCAGCAGGCCAGATCTAAGTGTGTTTCTTACGTAGTGGTCCTTCCATGAAAAGGAAGATAAAATTTTGGACTGTAGCAGTTTTCTGTCCATGAAGTTAGATTGGCTTCATAATGTGCTTGGCTGAGTAGGGGACAGCCTCTCAACCTGGAGGAGCTTTTGACCTTGTCCTGGGAGTATCTCAGTTTGGATTATCAACTACAGTTTTTTTTATTCTTGTATTTGTACCACTGATGTGAAAATCAGTAATTTTGCTCTTCAGCCTTAATTGTTTCTATGCTATTGAAAATTAACTGTCGTGATAACAAGTGAGGATGGGTATTCGTGGGCCATAAAGGCGGGCTTTATTTTGTACCATTTGAGCCCTGGTGAACCAGGTCCCAGGTGAGCCTGTTGCTTGGCTTGAAGGTCAGCGGTGTCCCTCACGAGGGGTGTCTCTCACCCCGTTCGGTCAGTTGGCTTCAGACTGCCATGTGTGTACCCACGGGCATCTTACAGTTCTGTTCTCAAGGGGGAATGAAGTGGGAGCTCTTGAGTTTTATTTCCATTTCTTGCAAAGTACTGGTGAGGGTACATGAAAGGTACAATGTGGTCATGACAAAGTCTGGGTAAAATACCTAATCTTGAATTTAAATTCGTAGCTTCCCCAAGAGAAGTAAAAACTGAAGAGAAGAGTCCAGTACCTCTGAACACCAAAACCATTAAAAAAGAGCCAGAAGAAAGGCAGCAAGCTTCGAAGAGCCCTTACAACGGGTAGGTGAAAATTTTTTTCCTGGTTTTGAGGAGTCTTCTGTAAAAAGGGTCTCTTTAACTGAAGTACAGTGAACTACTTTTGAGTTACTTAACGGAAGTAATGAGTATCTCAGAAGCGTAACCCTATTTCTCTCTTCTCTCTGCCCCCATCCAAAGCATGAGGAAGGAAAGCAAGAGAAGCAGAAGCAGCAGAAGTGCTAGTCGGTCCAGGTCAAGAACAAAGTCCCGGTCTCGATCTCATACTCCCAGGCGGCAGTAAGTAGTGTGCTGGTTGGTTGGTGTGAGGTTTAGGGGGACGGTGGTTTGTGGGTTTTGGGGTTTTTTTTGAGGAAATGTCTCTTTGTCCATAATTAGTTCTTTGTTACATTTTATGGGATAAGGAGAGCTGTGCAGGGAGTAGATGAGGCAGTGATAGCTGCTGGCAATATCTACTTTGTTAAAGAATCTTCTGGCTGGTATCTAGGGTGGAAACCGCCAATGTGGGTATTAACAAAGTGTTCCCCTTAAGTGTTGCTGATTAGTCAAATAATTGCAGATTGGTTACTGACTCTTTTCATTGAATCTGATGTTGAGGGGAAGCTCCATGACGAGGCAGAAGAATTGCAAAAGATGCTGTGTTCTGGTTTGGAGCTCTTGTGTTGTTTTTTTAAAGGAGCACAACTCAAAGGTGTATTGGTGTATTGTGGGAATGCCACTATCGTTCATCAGCTGTCTATTCTGGAGAAATACTCCTGACTTCTTCCAGTAGCTTGGAAGTTTCTAAACAGAAAAAAACAAGCGTATTTCTCACTTCTCCATCCCCGCTATGTGAATGAAATGTTTTAACTTGTTAACATTTTTCTGTAAGCTACAATAACAGGCGGAGTCTGTCTGGGACGTACAGCTCAAGATCGAGAAGCAGGTCCCGCAGCCACAGCGGCAGCCCTCGCAGGCATCACAACCACGGCTCACCGCATCTGAAAGCCAAGCATAGCAGGGAAGAGTTGAAGAGCGCGAACAGACACGGTCACAAAAGGAAAAAATCCCGTTCACGTTCGCAGAGCAAGTCCAGGGATCATTCTGACGTCGCCAAGAAACACAGGCATGAGCGGGGCCACCACAGAGACAGGCGCGAAAGATCCCGCTCCTTTGAGAGATCTCACAAAGGCAAGCACCACAGCAGCAGTCGGTCAGGACACAGCAGGCACAGGCGCTGAGGCCTGAGCCTGCGCTGGGTCCTAGCTAAGCCTGTATATAACCCAATAAATGGACTCTTACTTGAGAACAAAGGAATCGATTAGGATTTGTTTAATTTAAGCCCAATATCTGATTTTTCTAAAACACGTAGAACGTTTTCTTTTGGGAAAGGAACTGTTACCAACTTTTGCACATAATACCTTAGCAGTATCAAATTGATGGAAAACAATGATCAGGTGAAATTGTATGTATTAGAGTTATGTATTGTTTATCGCTATGAGAACTGGAGAGTGGATTTCTGTACAAAAGCAAAATGTACCTTATTTTTATACAAGTCAATTGCAGACACTTATATTTAAGTATAGTTATTTGTTTAAACGATGGTGGATACTTTCTTACACTGGTTTTAGTCTGCATGTGTTAAAAGATTTTTACAAGAAATAAAATATAAGGCTTTTTTTTTACTGCCTGCTGGATGTCAAATGTATTGAGACTACTAAAAGCAATTTTCTTAAACTTTGCACTTTGTCTGTTGGATATCAGTGGGCCACTTAAAAAAAAAAAAAATATCGACGTGCTTCTGGAACAAACAAAACACTTGGAGCAATTTAGAGGGAACCATGGAAAGCTCTAGAAATGTGTGTACCTCTTAGCACAGGCAGCCAGGAAGCTGGATGCACTTCTGATGCACGCAATAGGAACACGTGAGCAGGGACCCAGCTCTGTGAGGCTTGGTGGGCTGGCAGGGAGGGGAAGCCGTGAAGGAGCCGCGTTTCACAAGCCATGGGTAGGACACTTGAGCCCCAGCTTTCTGTTCAGCTGTCCCTCGGGAGCGGGGCGTTCTCCCCTGCGCCCTTCCTTCAGCTGCTGCTGGCAGGAGCTAAGATGTTGTCGTCTGCTCCTTGCTTCCCCAGGGCCGGCCTGTTAGGGCTGCATGTGCAATGCAGGAGAAGTTACCAAGGTTTTTGTGTCCCTGTCCCCTGCACTTCCCCAATGTTCTTCCCTGATGCCTTACTGTTACCCAGCTGCTGCGGCTGTGTCCAGTGCCACTGCAAGCCAAGGTGGTTGGCACCTGACACTGCTCTGTGGCTGTAGTTGCAGATAGAAAAGGGGAGAAAGGGTGAGGAGGGTTTTGGTTCTATCAGTTGCTGCTTAGACAATAAAATGTTAAGCTTAAAGGTACGAGGTGTCTGCCGTCATCACAAGCTTTGGACAGTAACCTGCAGATCTTTGGGTATGGAAACAACACAGCATAAAAACATCTTGACTCTCCTGAAAAGCTTCTCGCAGCTCAGTGGCTGTGGGTGACGTGGCACTCAGGCAGCACAGGAGAGGGCAAAGCCCAAGGCCGAGTGAGCTGGTAACCGATAGGGTCCGGCGCTGTGCGGTGTCAGGAGCCAGCGCCAGTCACTGGGCCAAAAGTCTGCAGCCCTAAAAAGCAAAAGGGGGAAAAGTGATTGAGCAAAAGCTTCTCGAAGTGGTGTGTTCCTGTAAGCAGCTGCCCAGCATCCTGCCAGACCCTATTTGTATCTGTTCTCTAGAAATTCAGAAAGGGATTTTTTTTTTTTGAAAAGTTGGAAAAGATAAATGTGTTTCTCTGTTTCTTGGTTACCTCTGTTTTGTTGTTGTGTTTTGTTTTTTTTTTTAATCTGCAAAAACTTGGCCTATATTTCACGTTGTTTGTTGCTTTCAGAAAGTTGTGTTGCTATGGAAATTAACGTTTTTCCATAGATACAGGTATTTAGATAGTTCGGGGCAGTGATAACAGTTCTACAGTAGCACAAACAGCTCCAGCTCTGAGTGTCGGGGTTCGTGTATTGGAGAGAAACTTGGAGTGGGCTCAGCCTGTGTGTGTGTGAGCGCTAATTACCCTTCTGTACTCCTAGTGCCCGGCGCTCCAGAGCTGAAGAGCAGAAGTTGTCTCCCGTACAGAGCTGGAACATCTGGCGACGTGAAACGTCTAGACACCATCTGCTGCAGATTGCTTACACAGGGAGCTTGCAGTCAGCTAGCAGAAGTTCGGTGTTTGCCTAATCTTTCCTGGGGGGAAAAAAATGTGTTCAGTCAGCTTTGTTGGTGGTGGCCGTAACCACGTAACACCTTTGAAAAAAACAGGCCATGAAATAAATGTGTTTGGTTACTGAAACAGAAGGGGCACATCTGTCTCAAAGCCCACCTGAACCGGGGTCGGTGCTGTGGAGAGGAGAGGTGCTGGGGAGACGAGTGCCCAGGGGTGCCACCGGGGAGCCCCTGGGGTCTGGCTGGGCTTCGCCTTGCCCAAGCTGTGGATTCCTCAGCCTCTTCAGCTCGTTTAGAGGGGAGAAAGCTGCCCCCCCAGAACAAACCGTGCCGTCGGTTAAAGGGGTGGGGGGCAAAAGCTGTGGCAAAGCAAAAACCGCCAGCTTGCTCGTGGCGTGACGCGGGCCGTGCTGGGAGGCGATGTCACCTGCTGGGGCAGGCAGCGAAGCGCCAGCCGGGGACTTTGACCAGGGCCTTGCTCTGTTGTATTGCACTTACCTGCTAGGTCCGCGGCAGTAACAATCAACTTAAAAAGAAGTCAAAGCCTCGTGTAAGGATGGTCCTGCATTATTTTTGCAACCAGATCTCGTGTGTCTCCCAGGATTTTGGAGCGTCGTTAGGTGTTCGCTGAGGTTCAAATCACAGAAATTAACAGCTGGGGTACCGCTGGACCTGTAAGCCTTCAGGCTATGCTCATACATCTCGGTAGTTGAAAAGCATTTTTCTTTAATGCTTGTTATTTTTAAATTCTGTCTTAAAATTCCAAGTCTCTTGTGTGTGCTTGAGTCACTAATGGGAACACTTAATCAGCTGAAACTTCTTTCTGAGCGATGTCATGGTTTTGGTGGCCCACCGCTGACATCTGGGTGTGAGAACACCCACGGCAGCCGTGACTTCGCTGCAGCTTCTGTCCCAAGTGGCACGTGTGCGGCCTCGCTCCGCTGGGCCCGGCCTTCGGGATGGGCCCACGCAGCCACATCAGGCAGTGGAAACGAGATTGAAGCATTTTGGGAGTGAGCTGGGGTTTTGAGTGCCCCGCGTGGGTCATTTGCTTCTGAAATAGCTTGTAGCTCTGTGCTTTGCTTTTGGGTTTTTGTTTGTTTGTTTGTTTGTTTGTTTGTTTGTTTCAAGGGATCCCAAGGCGTTAGGGAGACCCAGCTGCAGAGTTCCTGACCCTTTTCTATTCAAATGTGTTTCTTGACTGTTACCAGTGTGTAATGGTGTAATGGTTCATCGTGCAGGAAAGCAGAGAATGAAGCACGCGCTGCTTACGCCGCCCTTACAGCACCAGCAGGAGTTTAAGACGCAAAATCCTCTGTTCCCAGAGTAAATAAGCAGCCCTGGCGGTCTGTTGGTCTTCGGCTGTAACTGGCGTACGTCCTTCATGCTGCAGAGCATTATGTAACGCGCACAGTAAGCACAGTAAGACCGCGTTTAAACATTCACCCTTCGGAGTGGAAATGCTTTTATGGTAAAAATAGACTCCTGAATGCTCCACTGCAGCGATATTTCTAACCGAAACCCCAGGTGGAGATGGAAACGAAATGGCTTTCCCGGCTCGAGCTGTACTGCAGCACAGCACAACTCCCCCTCTTCCCCATCCCTTTACGCTTGATTCACTGTGCTCGTTCTCCCACCAGGACGGATGAAAGCACCAGGACCCCAAAGAAATCGGTGACCAAGCATACAGATGAGAAATAACGGAAGATATTTTGTGCTCTTCCTCTGTCTTCCCAGTATTTTTAGTAGTCGCTGCCCCCGGTGCGCAGGCCGCGGCTGCTGCAGTCCTGGAGGAAGGTTGCTGGGTCTGCTCGGGTGGAAGCAGATGGCCAGCAGGCCGGTATTTGCTTTCCCCTGACAGAGCGGGCGCCGTCCTTGCCGAGCGGCAGATGGCAGCCAGGGCGAAGCAGGAAGAGGAGCGACGCGGCACGGCGCCCCGAGCCGCAGCCCCCCGCCTGGGACGCTTCTGGCAAGGAGCTGGTCCAACAAAAAACTGCTGCGAGAGCCTAAAGCCGCGCGGTCTGCCCGAAACAGCAACGGGAGCACACGGCAGGGCTGTGGTTAAACACGGCGGGGGGGCAGGAGGAGCTGGGCAGGTAGGAGCTGGGGCTGGGGTGGCACCTGCCAGCACCCAGGGCCAAGCGCAGCGCCCACGGTGTGCTGAAGAGGGGACGTTTTCCTGGAGAATGCAGAGCATTTCTGTATGGGCTGGTGCTGCCGGCACTGCTGAGAGAGAAATAAGGTGCTGAGTCTGAACTTTGGAGCCCTGAGACCTTTCCGGAGACCCACAAGAACTAACTGATGGGACACAGTCCGACTGGCTGATCTCTTCAGAGCTGCGGTTTGCTGGGGTCTGTCCCGCCCTCAGAATTGCTTTTCCTCAGAAAGTTAGCGGGGGATCATGCTAAAATGCGTTGAATAATTTTTCCACAAAGGGGGGCAAACATTTCGAGTCAATAAATCCATAATATTGTGACTGTCCTTCACTTCCAGCTCTGTCACAGAAGCTGGAATCCAAAGATTTGGATGGCTTAGGAGGAAAACAAAACCATGACAGATTCAAGTATATTCTTGATCGAAATTGTCCCAATAAGTAACCCTTGGGATTTTAGCCTCTCCCAGAAAACTGTGGAGTGTGGTGGATTTGGGACATCTCTAGTCAAAAACTGCTGTCTGGAAAATGAGCAGGGCGAGCGTTTGTGGGCAGGGAGGACAGACGGACAGGGGGACGTGGCCCACCACAAGTTGAGCTCTCTCTTTGTAGGGTTTCTCCTGGCCTGACCTCCCCGCTTGGGCACGGGCAGCGGAAGAGCAGCACCGCGCCTCTGCTGAGCTGTCGGCCGTACAGGAATTGCTCTGAGCAGGTGCGTGACACCAGTCACAGCAGTGTGCCTTCTGCAGTGCTCCCAGGGACAGCGGTAACGCTCCCCTCTGCAGGAAATCCTTCCCCCGTCCCTGCTCCTGCCCGGAAATGTTTGTGAGCTCAGCCCCAAGGAGGAGCCTGTCCCCGAGCCATCCTCGGCACACCGCGTGGCTGTGTTCACGGCTCTCCCTCTGTGGTCCCCGTCACTCTCCCCACTCCCAAATCCGTGCTTACAGCTTGCAGGCTCTGGGGAAGGACGGACTGACGGTCCTCCTGCAGGCCTGGACAGACGGACACGTGTGGTGGCGCCCCGTGCCCCACTCTGCTCCACTCCACGTCTGCAGCGGGGCCGATGTGTGCCCACGCAGCGCTCGGGTGTTGGCGCAGCGGAGCAGCGGCAGCTACGCCCCGCTTAGGAAAAAACACTTCTGCAAAGGAAACGGCTTTCCATTCCCACCTCCTGCCTGGCCACCGACCAGCAGGGCGTTTTGAAAAGAAAACAGTAAAATCAGAAAAGCTGTCCTGAAAAAAAATAACGCCTTTATTTTCCAGTGGAAGGAAAAAAAAATGGCAAAAAGTGCCGTCTTTCTCCCAGGAGAGAGCCCCCCAAGGTTTTGCTCAGCTGGGTCCCTGAGCACCGCTGCACCCCCAGCTGCCCCCAGGGCCGCCGGCCGCTCCCGCTGCCGTTCTGGGTTTTATTCTGTAGGTGGAAGTGTTGCAAAGCGGACACGAGCATCCCTGTGCGTGCACACGCTCACGCACACAGGCACGCAGATGTTCTCTGCTGCCCGAGCCGTGCGGCCCAGCACGGCCTCCCCGCCACGCGTGGCTCCCTCCGGCCGCTGCCGCCGTGCCATGCCGTGCCGTGCCGTGCCGTGCCATAAGGTGTGCCATGCCGTGCCACCCGCCACCACGGGAGCATGCCCACGGCACCGCTGCCTGCAGGTGTGCTGGGCAGGTGCGATGGATTTAGCTTGCTTTAAGCCATTTTACAAACCGCCCCAGGTCTGCAGGAAGGGAGGGCCAGCACAGCCCTCGCCGGTATCTCACAGCACCCTCAGCTGCCCTTCCCGGGACATTTTTCCTGAGTAACGAAAAGTCTGGTGTTCCCAAATGGGACTGGCACATCTCGCTTCCACCTGAGTTTAAGGAGAAATTGATTTCTATTTAATAGAGTCTGAACAAATTCTTCGTTGTTTTTTTGTTTGTTTGTAAGCCGTCTATTTTTGTAAAGCCTCAATAATTACTGAATAAACTCTTGTACTGACAGGAGCACCAAAGCTGGCGTTGTCTTGTCTTTCAATGGTCCTTGGAGTGATTTTGTGTGTCTTACTGAGCACGGCAGGAGAGCTCCATGAACACTAGCAGGTAGCTCTGCCTCTTTCCAAATAATACAAATATCTGCTCCCAAACAGGGACCCAAAGCAGCCACTTCTAGCAGGACCACCGCAAACAGAGTGTTTTGCTGCTCATGCCGTGGTGGCATCAGGGAATGATTGCGGTCTGACTACCCCCAGCAGCACCAGATGCTGGAACAAGGATTTAAGGGAAAAATTTCATCAGAAGATGAAAACAAAAGTTTACTCGGAGCCAAATCACTTGCCCCTCACACAGTTTCCTTGCAATTAAGTGAAAGTGTGGAAAGCCACGTAAAAATGCCAGCCTCAATAAGGACAGGGGTTTTGGGTAGGAGTACCTCTCCGGGCGTAGGGGTCTCCCCGAAGAGGAAAGGGAGGGACATGGGGCTGCAGCTCGTTCCTAGCCCATTCGGGATGCCAGGTGAAGCCACCAGGACAGCCGGGGGCTGCACAACGCTTCCGACCGGCGGCGCAGGCGGCGTGCAGCGGGAGAGCTTCCAGAGCTGCGTTCCAGGGGGTGCGCTGGGGCCTTGGAGCGATCGCAGCAGATTTACGGCCGGGGAGACGAGCACAGCTCCCGCGCCCTGCCGTGCCCCTGCTGCCGAGACAGCTTGGATTTCTCAGGAATGCTTTAATTGCCTCCGGTGCAATCAACAAAGCACGTGGCCAAAGCGCACCTGGGAGGGTGCTGCTCCCGGGGCCCCAAGGCTGCCGCAGCCGTTCTGCTCCCAGGAACAAGGCCCTGAGCTCCTGCACGGCCGAGCTCTGTCCCAGACCACCCCGTCCCAGACCACCCTGTCCCGGACCACCCTGTCCGAGACCACCCATCCCTCTCCCGAACTGCTGCGGGGCGGTGGCAGCTCCCTGCCCGCAGCGGAGGTGATGTGCACGCAGCTCTCCTGCTCACCCCAACCAAGTTTCACCCGGCACGTCTGGCACCTCGCTGTCGTGGCACCGAAATGTCGCCGGCCAGCAGCATCCTGCCGGCCCCACGCCTGCAGGCACGGGAGCTGAGCGCGTCCACACAGGGGGATGGTGGGCGCCGGCCTCGTGCATCCACCCCTGCCCCACGAGCGGCTCAGAAGGGCCCTGCGAGGGCTCCGATCGCAGAAATGGCATTCGCCCCTCGGCCACTGTGCAGCCCCCGGGGAGAAGTCCCGCACGACCACGGCGGTGCCGCCGCTAATCAAGGGCTCCGTCCCCTGAGCGTTTTTGCGGTCGTACCACCAATGTCAGCCGCAAGCAGCCACGTGTGGCGGCAAGCAGCCGTCTGTCCGGTCAGGGAGCTGGGCCCGCTCAGGCCGGGCGGTCTTGTGCAGCTGCGGCACACGGCCTGGACTGATTTAGCTTGAACTGATAAGGAATCAAAAAGAGAAATCACTCCAAAATGATCTTATGCCAAATGAGTCTACTCAAAGGCTCGTGCAGATTCAAATACACCCATCCAGGGACGCAACACAACCTTCTAAAGCGCCCACGCGAGGTAGGATGTGTAGACCTGCATGGATCCAGCAGGAGCCAGGTACCCAAAGGCACCCAGCAGCCAGCCTCCGCCTCATTTCAAAGCTGGTTCAGAGGTCGAGGAGCCAAAGCCATGACCAAAACCCACAGGATTTCTGTGCCGCACCTGCTCAGGAGGAAGCAGCCCGCACGCAGGGCGTGTGCCAGGACCTGGGCCCTGAACACGAAGCCACCTGGCCCCGCAGCACCAGCACGGCTGACAAACGCCACACCACGGCCACAGGCACCCCTGCCAGGGGCCACCAACGCTCGGCCGGGGGCTGGCAGCGCCCTTCCTGCCCCCAGCCCCCCGCAGCCCCCACGTCCCCTGTTTCCAGCCACGGCAATGTCACAAATGAGCCGGACGCGACAGGATTACAGCACGGTAGTTTGCCATCACGGAAACCGCAGGCAACAAACAGAGATATTATCTCCAGCATATGGTTCCTATTTGAGGACCTCTGTCTGGCTGCAGTAATTGAGGCGGCATGGCTCGGGGCGGCTTCGGGGGTTGTGCCTACGTGTGGGTTCCCCAGGCAACTGCAAGGCCAGGGGACCCGCGTGGCCGCTGGCACCGCGGCTGCAGGGATCGCTGCTTGCCCCAGCTCCTCCAAATTGAGAGTTTAGGAAGGGGACGGGGTTTTTGGAAGGGTTGGCAGAAGCGGGTGCATAACGGGAGGGACACCAGACCCCTGGGAGCCTCCCGGCCTGCCGGCACCTCGGTGCCTGCTCGTCGCAAATCTCACTGAGACCCCATAGCATGAGGGGTATTTCAGTGGGAAATGGGCACCTGGTGTGGGGGCTCTGGGGCAGAAACAACTTCATCCTTCCCAGTAGGAAGGGCAGGAGGTGGGCTCCGCTCTGCTCCGCTCCGCTTGGCCCCAGCAGGTCCCCAGGCATCACAGCCGCCTCACCTTCCTCGTGCCTGGCAGCACCCCAGGACCGAGCAGGTGCACACAACGGTGTGACCCAAATTGTCCCCGAAATGGCAAAAGCAGCAGTTCTGCCCAGCAGCATGAGCTCCCCCCCCCCAGGGAGGTCTCCACCTGGGACCCCCTTTGCCCAGGGGACCGGCCAGGGAGAGGACAGGGTCACGCAGCGGGAGCGGGGCCGGAGCTGGCTGGAGGTGAAGCGTTTGGTGTGAGAAAACGCAAAATAGCAACAGATGTTGGTGGGATGTAAGCAAAGGAAATGATGCGAGTAACTCCATGGCAACTGAGTGAAAGCAAAGGTAAATGGTGAGAAAGCGTCTGAGCACGGCGTGGGCTCGGAGCGTGTCTGGAGGGGGTGGGAGCGGAGGCACTGGGAGCACCAGGCCCGCCGTGGGCTTCGTTAGCACCAGAAGTGTCATTAGCACAGGCGGTGCCAGGAGCTCTGGGTGCATCGTTAGCACCAGGCCCACTACCAGCACCGTTAGCACCAGGAGCATCATTAGCAGCAGGGCCCCCCCGCACCGCCCGCACCACGGTCCCACGGGCCGGCTGCCCACCCAGTGCACAGGATTTGGGGGAGTTTCACTTCTTTTGTGTCCGTGTGAGCAAGAACTGGGCCTGGCCCAGGGCCTGATCAAGCCCACGCAGCCCCTTTAACCCTTAAACCCTGCAGGCCCTGGCTGGCAGTGCTGAGGGCGGCAGAAGAGCTGGCTGGAGAGGATGCTCTGGGGCTTCCAGCTTTTCAGGTGGAAATCTCTATTTCCTCCGCCTGGGACGTGAGGGTTATGGAGTGAAATGGTGCGGAACGAGCAGGCTGGGCCAGCCTTTCCAGGAACGCCGCCATCTCCAGGAGCGACCTCGTTTCCCCAGCCCCGCGGGAGCTCCTTCGAAACAAACAGTTCTCCTCCGCTCAGGCCGCCCCTCGCCTCAGCCCTCACCCTCGCTTGCATTTCTGGGGATGTGACCCAGAGCCTCGGCCTTTGCATCGGGTGGTTTCGTCTTGTAGGGCTGAAAAGAAGTTGCAGGCTTGAGCAGCTGCTGGGCTCAGATTTATGGGTTCGTCGTCACTGTGGGGTCAGCGGGGCCACAAAACAACCTCCCCGCGTCACCTTACGTGTCCCCAGCCACGCTGCCCCGCAGGCTGGCAGGCACCACCGCGCTGAATGAGCCCCGAATTTTTCCCAGCCAGAGGCTCAGCCCCTGGAGGGGGCACAAAGGGAGGCCGGGAGGCAGGCGTGCGCGTGGCGGTGTAATCCCTCCATTCCTAGGGGCGTCCCTTGGGTAAGGGGTGATTCCCTGGGAAGGTGTCAGCACGGCGGGTATGGGACATCCTCGCCCAAGGAGAGCCAGAGGAAAGTGTTCCCGTGCATTTCTGTGGATCCTAACTCACAGAAGAGCCTGGTCTCCGAAGCAACATTTTTTTTCTTTTGCTTTATAGCACAGGAGTTACAAACTCAAGTGCTCCCCGTGTCCAGATTTAGCAGATGGATTACAGCCTCGTTCTAGCTCCAGAAACTGCTTCCATAACCCTCCAAGGAGGTGCTATCGCTATTTTTAGAAGGAATCTACAAAAACAAAACCCAAAAAAGACATCAGAAAATATAATTGACTTGGCAACGGGCGGTCTATAAAAACCCTGAGGCAATATTGCTACTTGGTTACACCCACAGCATCCGTAAATCAGCCTCAACATCTGACCTCTTGCTGGACACTTTTCAGAGGTTGCTGGTGATCCTTTTTGGGGTCCTTTTCCCAGAGCACACATGTGGTTCTTTGTTCAGGACTCCGTGATGATTAAAGCGACCACTCAGGCCCAGTAACTTGAAAAAAATACTGCAGCTAGCACAATCCCTCACATGCACAGGAAGCAGCTGGACAAATGGGTGCTTAAATGGATTTCCATAAAAGCCAATGATTCATGAAAACCGGTGTTCGGAGAGCAGGGTCGGCTTCAGGGTCCTGTGGAGAGCAAGGGACTTCCAGCACCCCTAGCAGCTCTGCACCACGATCCCGACACCGGGGGCAGTTTGGGCAGAGCTGCAGGAACTGACAAAGCGCAGAGCTGGGGGGATGGTTCACCTAAATCTTCTGACGCCCATTGAGTGTCTCGGCCGACCTGGACATGGAAAGAAAGTTCCTCATAAGTCGTGAGAGGGCAGGCCCCGTGTTACCGGCGCCTGTGGTGGTTTTACGTCCCAGGCCGTGTCGGCAGTGCCATTGCCAGGCCACTGGGGCAGGACAGGGAGCACGACCCCCGGCCGGGGGCTGCACGGCGTGGGCTGAGGTCCCCCCCCCCGTGCCCCTGCTCCCAAAGTTCACGACAGGCCCCTGCCAGCGGGGCTTTGCTATCGTAATAAAGTGATGTTAGGCCCACGTAAATCACTTTCCACGTCACATAAACGTGGAGATGGAAAGCAGCATTTGTGAGCACACAGCTCACCGGCTCCAGCCAGCGGGGTTGCTCCTGACACTACAATTTCTATGGTTTTTTTTTTTCCTGCCCCCTCTGAGTGACTCAAGCGAAGGGGCTCCGCTGCCCCCCCGGCTCTCCCATGGCCACCGTGACGCAGCGTGAGGACGTTTCCCTTTGTGTTGCACTGAAACTTTCCCTTGCTAAATGTCATCCCATGGCTTCTGCGGGGACCACCCTGAGTGATTCCACACTTCCACTGGTGTTTACCACTGCAGTTTTTGCTCTGTGCCTGTCACCGTAGTGGCTGAATGCTCCTGATCTTCAGAGGCATACCCCCATGGAGAGCAGTGTGTCTGGTGCCTGGGGAGGTGGCCGCAAAGACACCTTGGGCAAACCAGCCTCGGTTTGTGCCCAGGTGAAGGAAGTAATAAGGAAACCAAGGGAAGCGTTGCCTCGTTAGTTGGCAGCAGCCAGCTTGTGCGAACCCTGCGTGACGGCACCGTGCTCACTGGCCTGGAAGGAGGAGAGGAAAAGGAGAAAAATGCCAGCAAGAGTCACAAGCTCCACAGTTGCAAAACCCTGTTCAGATACCCCATTTATTCCCTTTTTTCTTTTTTTATAATGGCTGTGGAAAGGAGCTGAACCTCCACTTGTCTGTCTGTAGCTGTGCCGAGAGCAAGCTGCTTCCAAAACAGACCCGAAGAGACCTCTTGAAAGCGCATGCCTGTCACGCATTCTGACCTATCTGCTCAGTTATCTCCTTTTGTGCTTTGTCCAAAAGTTGTTTGCATCATTACAGACCTTTTACACGCTGCTGACTGCAGCTGCTTTTCCTCGTGTGCACTGCGATCGGCTTCGGCTTTATCCAAAATCGCCCCGTGACGTTTGCAGCGCTGAGCTCGTTCGGAAGCTTTGAAGCGGTTCCAGCAGCAGCCGGCACGCACCGCGGCCCTGGCACGGCTCCGGGGCCACCACGAGCTCCTGTTCCTGACCCACGGCACTGGGAGGGCAACCGGCAAGGAAACGGAAAGCGAAACTGCCCAGGTTCGCTGAAACGAAACTGTGTTACAGCCGACAAGAGCGTTCGACATGCGATTTGGATTCCAGGCTTTTGGTTTTTTTAAACCATAAATAAATCACTGCTTGAAATCGGTATTTTTCCTTTAAAAATAAATAAATAAATAAAATTAAAAAGGAAAGAGAAAATGACGAAAAAAGTAGTGTCAAAACAGGGTATATTCCATCAACTCGAAACGTGTTCAGTGTTTGGAAATAGGAGGCTCCCCCAAACAAATCAGTTCCTGTAAATCTGTGGGACTGAGGAACCAGCAAAGCCAGGCTGTACAGTCTAAAATGATGCTGTGTCACCATCCGCAAGTTTCCGACATTTAGAAATGAATTGATTTGGGGGGAGATACAAAAATCTACGCAGATTTCCAAGCAGCAGGCGTTACTCAACATCCCATTAAATGGGCAGTGCAGGTAACAGGAGCGCAGGGAACAGCCGGCCTCCGTGGTGAGCCCTGGGCCAGCCCTGGGCCAGCCCTTTGGCTGTCACAGCCCCAGCACGTGGGGCCCTGACCCGCATGGGGAGGGGACGGCACGAGACAGGTCTGTGACACGGGTGGCACCATGCTCGGACCTGAGGCAGGGCCATCTTCTGGGGCAATAGACAAGCTTCCTGACCAGAATGGCTTCTGGATTAGTGCATCCATTTTGTTCCTAATTTTGTTCGGTGTGTGACAGCGAATATGGGATACATAAAAAGCTAAACGGAATGCTTATTTATTCATGCCCCATAAAAATGGGGATGCGCTGACATTTCGCACACAGACAGCTGCACAGGGGCGAAAATGAATGGCTTTCCTTTCTCTCCATTTGTCCTATTTCGAAGCTGCCCTGCACATGGATCAGTGCTGAATTTCAAAATGTCCCTTACTGTGGCTGTCGTGCACGGAGCAAAGCACGCAGAGGGCGGCAAGGTACAAACCCACAGTGACAAGGCCAAGAACAAAGGCAATGTACGCAATGCAAACCACAGCCTACTAATATCCAAGTCTGATAATGACATCAGTTTTCAGCCTGCCAGTCATTCCCGCTTCCCTTCCAGTTTCCAGACGCTCAGATGGCACAATGGACAGCACGGCTGCAGCCCCGCGGGGGGGCGTCTGAAGACGCTGCTGGGGTTGGAAGTTGAGCAGGTCTCACCCCACCACAGCACGATTCTCGCCCCGTTGTGGCACGATGCTCACCCCATCGCAGCACGATGCTCGCCCCAAGCTGCTCGCAGCTCCCTGTGGGCATGGGAGCCTTTTCTCCGGCTCAGTCTCAAGCCCTGTGGTCGCTCCCTCCTGGCCACCCAGCTCCACTTCCACGCCTCCAGCCCCGGTTGTGCCGGAGCCCCGAGCAGCCTGTTGCTGCAGGGAAAGCCCGCGGGTCCCTAAAGACTGCTGCGTGCCCAAGAGGTAACCACAGCCTGCAGCCGGCCCCCTTCACAGGGCCATCTCCTGAGGCACCCTCAGAGAGAAGGGCAGCTGCCTTCGCATCAGCCGCGTCGCTGAAACCTGCCTCAGTGCAGGACGAGAGCTTTGGAGCACGCACATGGGGCTTTGTCCCATCAGCGGTGTGGGAATAGGGTATGATATGAGCTGTAGACACTTTTGATCTTAATATGTTTTAAAAGCAGATTTTTTTTTTAAGTTCTTAATCTTTTACTGATTTTCCATGTGAAGCACTTTGTGGAGGACTGCCCATTTAAATCTGTGTAAAGCAAATCGCAACCAGCTGGTATGACCTGCGTACTACGAGTTAACTTCAAGACGACACGTACCAGTGAAATACTGATGGAACTGGGCTTGTTTCAGCTGCCTGGTTACAGGGAGACCCATATATATAGATCAAACAGAAAGTGTTACTTTTGCAGGCTACGCAGCCATCATCCTTTGGCTTACTGGGAAGAAACACAGTCACATCCTGGCACTGACCTCAGCTCACCAGTAACTCAAGGCTCCAGATGGAAAAGTGCAACTATGGAACGTTTGTAGCTTGCTCCTTTCAGAAGATAGGACCTATCTCTTGAGATACGAGCGAAAACAATCTGCTGGAACTGGCCATGCTTGCTTGGAAGAGGTTTTTTTTTTTTTCATTATCTGGGAACAGTTCACAGTGCAATGCCAGATGCTCATATTTTCCATCACACAAATTATATTTCCGGTGTTAAAACCTCTTCAACATTAATCTTGTGCAGTATCCTTTTTATTATCCTATCGAAATTAATTTTGTACTATGCTTTGAGGATGAAAAAAAGCCACATAAGTGCTAAACATATTTGGTTATATTATTTCACACCATTACAGTTGCATATGGAATTTATTCTTTCTTCAGTAGAATAGACTTAAATACCTACAATTAAAGACAAAACCTAACACAAAATTTTCATTGCGTAAATAAGAACCCATTTTAAATAGCTTAAAATAAAGATGTGTGGCTTTTGCCTGAGACAGGAAATATCCCCAATTTCACTCACGCGTTTTCTTTTGTATTAAAAATGTACAGTGCTTTATGCAGCATAATACAAGCTTCAAAGGAAACAATTTATAAAATGCTGTGAGCTGAATCAAGAATTTAAAGCAAAGAACATCTCGGAGCACAACTGTCTCTTTAAATGAAAAAAACGACTGTCTATGTTTTTTTCTGATTAATACATTTCAATGATATATGGCATGGGGTCTGGCTTCGGTTTCTATTTTCATATACTCTCAATGCTGCTAAGATACAAGATGATTTTTTCTGAAGTCTGCTTTATTCCTTCATGGAAAAACTCCATGTGCAAGCCACAGGCTGCGATCCCAGATCACACACACTCACTCGGTTAAAGGTCTATTTATCATTTCCAATACATGAGGCACATCACTGCTTTATTTTGTAATATTAGGAATATGTCTGATACATATGGCAAGCACTTACATCTACGGTACATATGGCAAGCACTTCAATACATATGGCAAGCACAAATTTCACCTCCTGTCAAAGCAGCGGCAAGACAGCTCCGTGTCACCAGCACTGCATTTGACTCTCCCTGCACTACTACCTGTGAAGCATGCAGAGATTTGGGGCAATCTTAATGGAAAAGTAGTGACCCACAATGAGATACAGCCTGACCTTCAAATCTGATCGCTGCTGCAGCGAGCGAGGTGAGGCAGGGAGCACGGTGGGGGCAGCCCGAGCCCAGGCTTCCCGCGGGGACCGAGCCGTTCCTTGCCCACCGGCCTGCGGCCTGTGCTCCTGATGTGCTTCACATCAGGGGCCTGGCCCCGGCCATTGGTGCCGTGGCCCCAATTCTCATCAACGTTTGGGTTAGGTTTGGCCTTCCCAAGGTTCCCACATACCAGGGGCTTCTGACGCTGCCCAAGGAGCCAGGTGGTTCCCTATAGCAGTGATGGCTTTGCACCCCAAAAGAGACAGTTGGCCAAAACATGTTTGATGTTTGATGCCTTCATGAAGCCTTCTCTAAAGCATCCGCCCAATATTGCTGACCCTTGCTTTTCTGACCAGAGGAACCAGGCCCGGCAGGGAGGGCAGACGGAGGCCCCCACAGACTCCAAATGCTTGAAACTACTCTGGAAGTTATGAGTACTGGCTAAAAATAAATTTGGATAAATGTGGTAGTAACACGGTATGCTGCTGTATTAGCTACCCTGGTATGCAAAGTGGCAGTCTACTAGCGGGGTTAGTACTGCATGGAAAGATTTAGGGCTCTACTCCCGATCTGGCAACAATATCAGCACTGTCCAGGAAGAAAACAGAAGCCTTTGCATTAGGAGAGAACAAGACAACCCGTTGCTGTAGGACATTTTCTTGCAACCTTGAGAAGTGAAAGGATGGCTTGCTTCCTGCAGTCAGCGGGTCAGGATCCCACAGAGACAGAGTTGTTCCAAGTTTGGTTTTTTTCATTATTCCCTTGTGCCGTGAGTCCTAGAGTACAAGGTCCAGCATAAGAAAAACCCATTCATAAATGACACCACTTCTACAAGATGTATTACCTCCAGGAAGTTTTATTTCCTGAAAATGTGGGGATATAATTAGGTGTCTGCATTCTCTGTGGCATTCTGCGCTGCTGTGTCTCATTGCGTTGCGAGAAATGCTTTCTAAACTTTCTTTCACTACGTGAAATTAATTTGTTTTTAAAAGCTTGTCACTGGTGAACAAGGCTTCCTGATACTAACGTACTTTGTCTATTGCTTAGCAGCGTGGGCCCGGGGTTTCTGTAAGGTAGGGAAAATACGGGAAATATCTGTTCCTGACTCAGTTTGGGCCCATGATTTATGCTCTCCCTCCTGCTAGAAACATTATTTCCGTGGCTGCTCTCATTAGTTTATGTGCTACTCCTTTCTTACAGTTTATCAATGCCCGGTGAGTCCTTACAGCTGCCGCTGCTACAGGACCTAAGCACTAAAGCAGTGGCCCAGAGCCCAGATCTGGGGTCTGCCCTGCGTGCGTGGCTCCAGCGGCACCATGGCACCAATGGGTGGTACGATGTGGAACGGGGTATTGTTATACAAGGGTTAAAACGGGACAGGTTGCTTGCCCCACCTGTGCTCTGCCTTTGCTTTTAGTACAGAGGCATCACTGCGTGCACCTCCACAGCCCGCAGGTAAACATCCCAGCACTTCAATACCAAATTCCAGTGCTGAACTCCAGGTTACATCAACCACCACAAGCTTTGCCAGGAAGTCTTCGGCTCCTTGTCAACCAGCGTGGAGGGAAGACTTGTACACAGAAGCAGTAGGGAAGGTGTGTCCCTGCCACTGGTCAGCACACGGACTTGTTGTGTGTCCGCACTGAGTGCTGTGTGCTCCAGCACCAGTGCTTCCCACGGACCAACACGGTCCGTGCAAGTACACCACTGCTCCATTAAACAACTGCAAATACCTGACTCTACTGGAACAAAACACATTTTTACACCAGAAACAGACAATGAAGTTACACAGAACAACATACATACAAAATAGGAAAATTCCAACAATGTGGTTTATGGAAGACAGCATTTGAAATTGGCAATTATTTTAATTACACCTACTGAAGACCTGCTTCTCTTGGAGAGGCAGTATTTTTCCTTCATACTGTTCTCATCTCGAAATGTAGATAGCATTTAATTACACTGATATTCAATGGACAAAAAAAATATTATTGCATCAAAAATATATAATAATTTAACTTAATTTTAACCTGTAGGAATGCATGAATTGCATCAAGTAATATCTGACGCCAAGGTCCACAAGTAAATGGATATTTATGCACTGAAATACTTCCCCGTGTGCTACGCATGTGCGTGCAGCTGTCAGAGCTGACTCAGCTGTCTCCTTATTACTGCAGTAATCCTGCTCCTGGGCTCATTCAGGGAGGACGCCCGGCCTCTGGGAGGATGCGGTGGGCTGAGGGCTGGCAAAGCCACGCTGCCGCCACGCTTACTGGAGGTGGGCGCCTTAGCGGCTCTGGAGATACCAAACTGTCCAGAGAGATTGATTTCCTTCCCGGAGCTGGGGCTCGGGCGGCTTTTCTGTCCGTAATCACCAAGCAGGGCAGCAGAGGAGGTTAGGCTGCCCTGAGCCAGGGAACACGGCGATAACGGGAAGTTTCCACTGAGCTTTTTTAGCTCCAGTACTTGTTCCCTGGCTTGAGTCAAAGCTGCAGTCAGCTCATAGCGTTCCTCGCACTCTCTGCGCACCGTTTCCTGGAGGAGAGTGTTCTGCAAACAGAAACAAACACTCGCTTTACAAAATGCCGTTAGTGAAAAAGTCTGCCTACTAAAGTCCTCTGGTTCAAGGCAGGGGTGCCTGGAGGGCACTGATGCATGCAAAGCCTTCAGTGCTTCCCAGTATTTTGGTTCCCCTGAAAGTTGCTCCAAGGACGTACATCAGCATTTACACACGCTTCATTCTCTCAGGAGACAATGGAAAATATGAAATAAGTTATCAGGAGCTACTTCTGATGTCCTGCCCATCCTCCAACTAGGGGAACTGGGAATCCTGCTCTTGGAAAGGAAACGGCAATGTAGAGTCCCAGTACTACTACGCCACCTTATTACGATAAGATGTCCCAGAACTTATCTTCCTCTGTATTTAAGCAGTTGTGAACTGATTTTTTGTGACTTTATTGATTACTATTTCACAAATAATTCTGATAAACGATTATCTATCTAGTGGTTTTCACAAACTTTTCACTGTGATTACTGACACCCAAACGATAAGTGACTGGTAGGGGTCCTCGGGCAGACAACTGAAGCTGTTCCGGTACTACCCAAGTCCCCAAGTCAGTATATTACGTAGAACTTATTTGTGATGCTACCTTTCCTGTTTCCAGCTGAAATAAAAAGTCAATAAATAACAAAGGGCAACATGCTAAGTGGATTCATAAAAGTCAGAACCCCTGACGGTACTAATAGAAGCAAAAAATAGCCATGATCTAACTGTGGTCTTCTAAGCAAGCAATTGCTGTTGACTCCAGGAGGTACACGAGAACGGAAGGGAAGCCACCACGAGGACAGTCTCTGACACAGAGAATGACGAGCAAGTCAAATAGAGAATATTCTCAGTCGTGCACAGCCTCATTGCCCAGACACAAACATTTCTATGTAGACCTTTTTAGCGCTGAAAGTGTGGGCCGTGGGCAGGGTCAAACCACATACCACTCCGAAGTGAGGACAAACGTCTAGCTGAAATTCTCTACAGCCAAATGACAGTCAGTATATACAAGGAAAAAAAAAAGTGTAAGAAACATAATCCCAATGGCACTTTTTTGACATTTGGAAGGGACAATACTGGCGTCAGTAAAGTCAGAACAGAAGCACGTTGCTACCAAACCGGATGGGGTAGGCTCTGTTTAGCCAAGAAAAGGCTATTATTAAATTATTAATTTTTTGGATGTGTGTTCCTTTCAAAACTTGAAAAATGATGGAGCAAATAGGAGTTCTTTGTTGACCACTTAAGTTAGATTAGAACCTCATTAGATTAGATCTAACCTCTGTACCTACCACAGGTGAAGGAGCTGTAGGAGGAGGAATGCAACTGCTCATAGAAGTAGGAGAGATGGAATGTCTAAAATAATTTATTTTCTGAATACCTAATTGTGCAGACAGCTTAATGACAGGAAGTTAGACTTTAGTCTCTCTGCCACTCAGATGGTCACTGATAGTCCATGAACTGATCTGGGAAGTGTTACCACGAAAATCTGAGAGAGTATTCTAGTGTGAAATCTGTCTTAAAACCAGTTTTGATTTTCAGCCACTCTGACCTCCCCGTTTCCTAATACCATTATATGAGAAGAAGAACTATGCTTCGGAGTGGGAAAACTAAGAACATAAGTAGAGCTGAAGGAACCCCATGGCAGAGGGTAACAGTGTGCTCCTTACGACACTGAAGTTCCCGATCAATGCTTGGAGAGCACACGTCTTTCCAAGAGCCCTTCCCACACGTACAGAACAGAACGACTGCCAACACCCTTCTCATGCCACCAACACAGTGCTTCTGAACCTTTCTCATGCATTAAAGAAATGTCAACCCAAGACCTAACTCATTTTGAAGAGTTTCATTTTCACTGTTTATCAATTTTCTTCTGCCACTAATTACTTCAAACATTCCAGTCTAATCTTATCTGCAGTCCCTTACTCCACTGTTTTCACATTTCTCATACAGCACTACAGCTCTCTCTCCTCCCTTCCCATTATATTCCAAACATTCAGCAAATGCTTGCGGTAAGAATATCCAGCAGTCAAATTTCTCTTCATGTTTGATCACTTTTATGCAATTGTGTTTCAGAAAGTGGATTTACTAGTTGGAGGTGGGACAAACCCAAATGAGAAATATCCATGTCTTCTGCTCAGAAACCTTGAAGAATGCTTTATTGTTTACTTATTTATGTAGCGTGATGCGAGGCTACAGTCTAAGAAAGAAGGGTCTTAAAAGACCTGAAAATGTTTCTTTAAATAAAATAATATTTTAAATGTTTCTAATTAAAAATTTCACATATTTTGTGATAGTTTGTATTTATGAAATTACTATGAATTTGTTTCATAAATCTTGTAATTTCAAGGTGTTTTTTTTTTTTTTTTTAAGCCAGTGTGTACCAGGGTCTGAAAAAATGTATGCTTTGAATGATTCTAGAAATCACATGTCTCAAAGTAAAAATAGCAAGGCATTTCCTCGGTCATGTTCCTACCTCCTCTTGAACTTGACTCAAATTATGAATCAGCTGTGTCCTCTCCTGGGTTAATTTTTCCAGTTCATCTGACTTGTGTTTAATTTCTTTCCTCATATTATCCAGAAATGATTCATTATTGTTCTTTTCCATCTCCAGCTGAAATTCAAGTTCAGTAATTATTCTTTTAAGGTCCTGAACTTCCTTTTCTTTATCTTCATCTTTCTCTGCAAGTTTGATCTGGACATCTTGTAGCTTCTTTTCAAGAATTTCTGCCTCCATCCTTAAGCTGTTGGTGGCACTTGATATTAATCCAGGTATCTGCATGACAAAAATTGCCTAAGTCTACATTCAGTGGTTATCTTTAGACACGTAGAATTAAGTATCAGACAAATGACTTCAGGAAAAAAAAGTAGAAATGCAAGCATGCAAGTCCTCAGAGACAAAGAAAATGCTTTGAATTTACATAATATTCTCAGAGGATATCAGAGAGCTCTAAGTGTATCAAAACTCCCTCAGAGCAGAGATTAATTAATATGTCCAAGATCAAACAGAGAAATAGTGGTAAAAATGGGAAAATTTAATTTCTTTACAGCAAGCCAATATTTCTTCTGGGT
Source organism: Anser brachyrhynchus (assembly GCF_964034855.1). Taxonomy (NCBI): domain Eukaryota; kingdom Metazoa; phylum Chordata; class Aves; order Anseriformes; family Anatidae; genus Anser; species Anser brachyrhynchus. The sequence continues at coordinate 1,683,342 of NC_137703.1, read as the reverse complement.
TCTACAATCATATTTGTAAAGCAAACTGTGATAAACTGTTCTTTAAAACACTGTGTAATGTAATGAATTTTAAATAACAATACAGTTTCATCAAATTTATTTGATTTTTCCAGAATTCTCAAGTGACATGTCAAATCTTCTGAAAACTAAGGTGACAGGTACATTTTTCAATTTCTACGTAAAACCTCAAAAACTCTGTATCTGGGTAACAGAAACGGCCAGTTGTATGTGATGCAACAAACAAGGGAAGACATTAACTGGACCTTAGCCCATCGGTGAGGAATTCATTTAGGAAGGGAGAAAACAGCGCAGATGGTTCTGCGACAACCTGCCATAGTCTCAAACAGTCCAAAGGCTTTTAAAAGACGACAGTGTCAGTTGTTAGCAGCTACAGTCTGTGGACACAGATGAACTCTGGGTAGAGAAAATCTGATAAAAGATCCACAACCACAGTAATTACATATTAGCCTGTTTCATTTTCCAAAATTTGAAACACATGCTATATACTAAGATTGGGAAAAAATATTGTATCGTCAAGACACAGGACTACACATAAGGAAGATTTTATTCCTTCACATACTATTTTTCAATGGTTTACGTGATCCACTGCCACAATATTTTTCTCTCGAGTGTCACACACCTTCTTCTGGAGCTCTTCGTGATCTCTCTGATATTTTGTGATCAATTCTTGCTGTTTTTGCCTTTCAATGTCTAGTTCCACCCTTGCTTCTTCCTTGACTTTGAGAATTGCTTCTTTGTGTCGTGCTTCACCTTTAGCCAGATCAATCTCCATCTAGGGAACAAGTGCATTGTAACGACACGTAGCAACTCACCTCAGGATTTATTTTTTCACATTTCACGGTACTGTAATGAGTGGTGTGAAATTTAGAAGGCTGAGTCCCTGGGAGCCGAACAACCACATCCGACCGACGGCAAGCACCTGAGCCAGCGAGCCAGCTCCCTCCTCCCACTGCCCCACCAGCGCCGAGCCCCGAGGAGCTCGCTGCCCCGGGCACGGCGTCTCCAGCAGCGCTACATGCCCACCTGCAGGCAGCCGGACTCCGCTCTGGGTCACCACGAAACGCTGATTCACAAAACCTCTAGCTAGCCCTTAGAACAGATCGTTATTCTGCTGGAAGCGTTTGCTCTGGAGGTAAAACTCTGCTCGTTATTACATCCCAGTGCAGCAAAACGAAACTTTTCACAGTAAGTGAGATATACTGTGCTAAAAATAGGCCCTAAGCTCAAAACTAAAATAAAAAATACCGGCTTTCTTATGAAATCGTTTCCTATGCGCGCTCTGCCATCTGCAGCAGATAACGATGTGCCACAGGCAGAGGGTCTGCTGGCTCCCAGGGGCCCCGCTCACAGCATACACACACCGACAATTTGGAGGTATGGAGCGACTTAGCACTGCATCCCTAGCTCCTCACGTGTCCCCTATCCACTACATCTGCCACTAGCACCAAAACCGAGGGGAAGGCGCATACCCGAGAGCCTCCCCCCGCACCGGCCGGTGCCCGACGGGCAGGTGGCTGCACGGACCCATCGCTGCACCCCGGAGCTGGAGGATAGGAAGGAGGCAGCTCCTACCCACCTCAGCTCACTTATCATTACTTTTTTTTTTTCATTTTTAAATTGCTCTTCAAATGTTTTAGCACTGCTCTGATGGTATATACATTGGAGAAGCTCTGGGTCAAAAAGTGGAGACGAGTAAGTAAGTGAAAGGTTTACAAATTGTGGGTAAAGCATCCCAGTCCTTACAGCATCTCACGCATTAAGTATCGTGAATTTAAAGTTGAAAATCCAGCAATAAACGCCTCAAAATAAAAGCCTGGATTCTGGAAGAAATACTGAAGGCTGTGTTTTGAAGAATTTTTTTCCCAAGCCGGTTTGCTAATAGTATACTGCTGCAGGCTGCATTCTAATGGACTTAATTGTCGTACGCTGAAAGAATATAAAAGTCATGTTAAACAAGCACTGCACTATCCTAGTTATTTAAAATTATTAAAAGCCCAGAATGAGCTTAATTATAGCAATCTATTTTCATACACTAATTATGAGCAAGAGTGTTACAAATTCCTCGAACTCTTTTGGGGGAAAAGATAAACTGGAAATATTGTAATTATTTTAAACACCAAAATATACACAATTCTGGGCATTGAATGGGCACAAATCCCCCCCTGAGATTTCTTTTAAAACTGGTACGTTTGTAAGACCCTCAGAATAGACCATGATTATTATTATTATTATTGCAATAATGTAGAAGATACATCTATATTTATTCGATATTGGAGTTTGGTTTCTAACCACAGAAAAACTTATTTATTAACTCTACATATTATTATAGAAGCAAGTCGTGAGCTGGAGGCTACTTGATGACTAAGACTAGAAAAATATAAGCGGTACAAAAACCTGAGCTCATTCTGAAGCTGATGCAAGCACTTTTCACATTTAACGTTTGAAGCTAGTAGAGCTGATAACCACAACAGGAAATAAAACGATAGGTGAACTCCAAAGAAAGCATAATGACTACTAATTGCTTTAGAACTACTTATGTGTTCCCCAGTAATTACATATCAAAACACTCACAAATGCTTACATCGATTTTTAAGCCTTTTGTAAAAGAGAATTTTTTGACCCACTACAATTTAAGGTTTATCTGTATTTTACATATAAAACTGGAACACTTTATACTTATGCAATGGCACACTGACCCAGGAAAGATAACTTTGTCACATTTCTGACTTTTGTCTGATGAGAACATCCTTAGAGTACTTGACGTTCACCGCATTTTAATGGCTGTGATACCAAAGATGTAATTGCTGTCTCCTCCTAGCAGCAGCCTTTATCTTGTTTTAATGTCAAGCTGAACAACACGTTGTGATTATGCAGACAGTGTGACCTCATTCCCAAATTATATCCTGCCACACAGAGGTTAAGAAGTTTTAAAAGAAATGTAACAGATCTTAATTGCTGGTAGTCCAAAAAAATTTCCTGAGCCTAAATAAAGCTTTCAGATACTTATCACATACTGAACCAAACCCAAAAAAGACAGCAATTTTAGTCACCAATTATGTAAGGCCTAAATCAGAAATGTCAGAGTTATTGTTCAACGCCATTCGCTATTTTTCCTTCACATTTTTTTAAAACAATTTCTTACTTTTTTTTTTGTGTGTGTGTGTGTGTGCGCGTGTACGTTTTGTTCCCCCCATCAGCTACAGACGGGCACGTATAAAGTCGCGCACACACGGAAGGTCGATCGGCCTCCCTCCCACCTTCCCCTCACTGCGGAGGAACCGCCGGTCACAAAAGGAGCCTGGGGGGAGGCGCGTGAGGGGGGCTCTGCAGGCTGCTGTAGGAACCAGCGTCTAAAATAACAAATGCCGGGCCCTTTCACAGAGAAGCTAACTTGTAGGAGTGTGAGGTCTTCTCAAACGCACCGCGGAGGTATTCCGCTGGACTCTTCACCTCCACGCAGCTCTGATCTGAAGGGAGGCCACGTAAGAACAGCAGCCGTCAGCAGGAGCCTGTGTGGCAGAGATGCTGCTGCCTGAAAGCAGCTGGTGATGGTACGGGGCAGCAGGACAAGCAGGCACCCCTCACACTGGAGGCCTTCCTAGCTCCGGGACTTCCACTGTGCAGCTCTTTAGCTCTCTTCCGTGGAGGTGAGCCCAGCTCACGTGGATGGATGTTGCTTTAGGGGTGTCCTTCTCCTCACCGTGCACGTGAGACTCGCCCTGATGCTGCAGGAGCTAGGGGTTCACATTAAACCCACGAGTTTCACGTGCAGAGTGGGCTTGGAAAGGACAAAACTGTGATGGTACTTCTCCAGTTGTCTACTGCCACCAGCAGCAGGACGGTCACGGGGAGGGCAGGAGCGTGTATCCTGCCCTACGTCCTCGCCACCTCAACTGGACGGCCAGCAGCTCAGGGGCGTGCTGCTCGTCCACAGCTTGTGGCAGCTCCGGAATTAACACGCTACAGCAGCTCGTTTGTTTGGCTCTGCTTTGATTTGCAAATGCCCGTCCTTCTAGGGAGAGGACATTTTTGCTCATCCGCTTGCTATTTTATCGATTTGTTTCACAAATAGCCACCCCCGGTTTCAGTTCCCCGACAGCCCGGATCCAGTCTGAGCACCCACGCCTGTAAACGCTCACACTAAACACCATTTACGTTCAGTTGCAGCCTATGCAGGGATCACCCACTGAGACCTCTCGCACAAAGAATCCTACTGACGTGTCTGCACTTGAGGAGATAGGTATCTGCCTGACGGTGCAGATCTGTGACAGCTGACTAGAGCTGAAAAACAGAAGAAATCGAAACCGTGCCAACTACACATCCAGCGTTACCTTCTCCCTCCAGTTATCTTCATTCCGCATCTTCTGTCTTAATGTTTCCTGCAGCTGCTCTGTTCTGTTCTGATGAGAAATCAGCATTAACTCCCTAGAAACCACAAAAACTCGTATGTAAATACGTGCTCTGCCCAGATTGGTGGTGTGCCATTTCCTTCAATTAAGGCCTTTGTGGCAAGGGCTGGTCTTTTCTTCTTTGTTTAGTATTCTGTGCACTAAGCCTAACAATCCTGTCCGGAGCCCAGAGGCACAACCATAATCACTACTCAGTATTTGCATACTGCTGTCACACATTTTTTGAAATTTATGTTTTAAAGAAAATACTCTAGTTGATCATTCTTCCATATGTACACATGTAAACCTCAAATATATTCATAATGCTCAAGTCAAATTAAGATTAATACTGACTAACTTTTATAATACTCAGAACAAGTTGTTGTATTTAATGAACTCAGGATATTACTATCGTTATTTTAAAAAAATGTAATAGCCCCTGAATTAAAACCACCAAGTGGTTGCTATTGTTATCGTTACTGTTTGTTATGTTTTGCTTGTAGAGCAAAAGCCCTGGAGAGTTTAAATTCTTGTAACTTAGGTTATCAGCAATGTACCGACTGGAACAACTCACGTAACTGAGGCTTAAGAAGGGGAAATATTCTTAAATTATCGTGTAATATCTTTTCATGCAGGTACTCACGTACAGTAGATATTGAAGCCCTTTAGATGTAAAAATAGCTTAATGCCTCTTGTGTACATTACTATCGCAGAAAATCCTTATCTTCTCCAAAACCCACATTTCTAAACGTATTTTCCCAAACCAAACAAATAACCTACTGCCATGTCGTAAGTAAGGGACAGCACTTTCTATTTTGTTAATAAAAGACAAGTTAATTTATCAGTAACTGCAAATGTATTAGCAAGACACTTTTAAATAGTAAAAACAACTCAGTGAATGTTAGGAATAAACCAAATATGTAGATTATACTCAAGGCAATTAAAGAAAAAATGTGGATTTAGGTTGATATGCGGAGAAGTCTAAAACAAAGGCACTCGGATACCACTCCAGGAAGCAACAAGCCTCTGCAGCTCAGTGCTTTATTTTCCCCATCTGAAAAGTAATTACAGGGAAAAGGCTAGCTTTGTCAGCAGCTGAGGACCTTCAGAATGAGATTAGACTGGCAGGAGGCTGTCCATACACTTCACTGAATTCTCAGCCATACCCAGCACCCTGCCATATTGCAGTATTTACAGCATTGTTACCGCTTGCAAGTTGCTAATAACGTAAGTTACAAGAATTTAAAGTCTCCAGGGCTTTTGCTCTACAAGCTCACATAACAAATAGCAGCTATAACAACGGCAATAAATAGGTGTTTTGATTAAGCTTGAGCGGGATTGCCCTGGATTGCAAAGCAGGGTTGTTGGGTTTCTTTTTTCCTTTTTTTTTTTTTTCTTTACAGGCATTATTTGTTCTATTCAGCTTTTGCCTATACTCCAATAATTTAAAAACCCCATCCAATGAATTCCAGAGTTCTGGGACAGGGCTCAGGGCAGTCCTGCCTGTAGGAGCAGATGGCCGAGGGCAGGGGCAGGACACAGCTGGGCACAGCGCCTCTCTCCCAGTCTGCCCAGTGCCCATAGCCAGGCTCCAGTAACAGCCAGAGGGGTGAGGACCTGACAGAGGAGGAATGCTTAACTGTTTAGAGATTTCCAAGAAGGAAAGCTAGGCTGAGTGTACATAGCGATTATCTGTGGTGACTCAGCTCTGATTACCTTTCTTGCTTCAACATCACCACCTCCTCCTCTGTTTGTCGAAGCAGAGCTTTAAGTGTTTCCAGTTCGCTTTCTGATCGGCTGGTTCTTCTTTTTAGATCTTCCTCTCTCCTCTCCTTCTCAGCCACCTCTTCCTGTAAATGTTTGCATACTTGTTGGGAAATCAGTAGAGATTCCTCCTTTTCCTTGAGCTCTTTTGTAAGTCTACAGATGAAATGAAAAGAGAAAAGCAGTATCAACATCACAGTTATCACATCCTCATTTACAGACAGAAACTAAGCAGATGAAATAATTTGTACCTGGAAAAGAAAACGTTAGACAAAAAAAGTATGAATTCTTTATGAAGTCAAATCTAGTAACTTGAACACAAAAATAGAAACTGAAAAGAGAAAAAAAGATTGTATAGAAGCTGCATTAAAACCGTAAAATAAAACTTTTGTTCTTATTGCTCAGAAATGTACCTGTCATGAAATACAGTTTCAGCATTTACCTTGACTCAGAAATTCCATTTTCGTATTTCATTTTTTTCAGTTCATTTTGACAGACATCGAGTTCCGTTGATTTCACCCTAAGAAAATGTTTTTAAAAAAGTGCATTTGTCCAAAGCAATGACAGCCTTTACTCATGCAATAACCTGAACATCATTAATTAATCTATTATCTAACTTGCATTTTCTATTTAATTAAAATGCAGATAACAATGACAACAAAAAAAAACTCCATTCATTTCAGCTAACATTTTTAAGTAATATAGTTTATACTTGCAGTGTAAACTCAGCCTAACCCAGGATCACAAAAACTTTATTGTTGCAAACAAGAAAGTGGGAGCTTGCTACACTGATGAATGTTTCAAGCAAGATATGAACAAAAAGGAACAAACAACAATTTAGTATGCAAGAGGTCTGGAAACTTTGAAGGTTACTTCTCATTATGTCATCATTTCACCAATTAATAACCATGGTAAAGCCTCATATTTATGCTTAAACAGATATAGAATATGTTATTTTATTAAATTATACCCATATTACATTGAAATTTTAATATTACATTTAGAAACACTGTACTGTTTATTTAACTCTGTTCATGAAATCTTTTTTTCGTACATAATACTTTTATTATCATTAAAATACGTTGTTGCTAAGCATTCCAAATATTTGCAACTGTGTTATGATCAGCCCCTGTGAATATAGGGGCTGAGAACAGAGAGTACGCATCATACAAGAATCCTTCTTTGAATTTCAGGAAAACATACAAAAAGATTGATGATAGCTCTGTCTCACGATTGTCCATGCTCGTGCCCTACCCTCAAGCTTCATATTTGAAGCAGTGACATTTTCACTAGTGTGCTGTGCAGGCTGAATTGTTTTCTATGCAAGCACCGTGGGTTTTAAACGCGGGAAAGCACTCAGACCCCCAGTGCCCTGGCTTTTAAAGGTGGTGACTGCTCTCACTGAGCCCTGTGTACTTCCGAACCAGAGATCGGCTGCGTTTGAGGGGACCCCGGGGTCCCGAGCTGCTGCTCGGGATCAGGATGCTCTGAGGACGGAGCTCGCAGCGCCCCGTGCCCCAGTGGCCGGCTGCCCCTGCAGTGGGGGGACCTTCCCTTCTCCACTGCTGGGCCTGCAGAAAAGCCTGCCCATAAAGCCACCCAGAAGGGAAAATAAAGCAGGGTAATAAAGCAGGTCAGCTCAGTAATCGGTGTGGGTTGGCACAGCCTCGGCTCAGGATTTTGGGTGCCCACAGCACCTCCTGTGCAAGTCAGTGGGGAACACCTTGGGGCGAGAAGCGCAGCAACACCGACACATGGCCCTTGTTGGGCCATTCAAACATTACCCCAGAAGAACAGTGCGCGTTTAAACAAGGTACATCTCCTTTCTTTGAGGGAGGTCTCCCCTCTCCTCTCCCCTTGATCCGGGGGCTGCAGCAGCCCCAGCAGGAGCAGGCTCGGCCGCAGCGCTGCGGGTTGCTGGGCTGGGCTGGATCTCGCTGAGCCATCCGCTCTGCGGGGGGGCTCCTTCTTCCTTGGTTAGCTCTGATAAATGTTTGGTGACATGTTCTTTCTTCTCTGTTAATTTAGGCTTTGTGTTCTCTTATTTTAAATCAAACAACACAGTAAAAGTACAAATCCTAACATACTGGTGCATGGGGAATACTCACAGTAAATTTACATTTGGGGAAAAAAAAACAAACTGATTAAATACTAACGTTTCTGATGAACTTTACTGCACCCTTCCCTCCATCCCCAACTTGCAACGTGAAAGACTACTTTCCATGCACATTTTCAGTCCAGAAGTTATGTGGGTTTCACAAACTGTATCCTACACGTGTGCATTACATGAAGTGTCAGACTGAGCTGGCTTAACCCTCCTCTTTGCTGTGTCCTTAGACACAGCAGGAGAAAGCAAGCCCCGCTTCCTCACAGAGGCACGTTAAATCAGTTAGTTAGAAACACAGACTGTGTAATACAAATATAAAATATTTCCTCTGCTGGCCACAGCCTTCACAGACCACTCGGACAAGCAGCAGAACAGGTCTCTCTCTGCAGCGGGTGCCCAGCCACAGCTTTATGCACAGCGGCAAAACAAGCAAACAGAAACCTTACATTAGCAGCTTTTTGTAGTGGTCCATTTCCGCTGTTACCTTCTGCAGCTTGAGTCCGGTTGTCTCTACTCGGTTGGTTAAATCTGAAATGGAAACACAGCACTCATGTCATTCCCTTCTAGGCGCAGCGTGCTTTACGGGCACCCCAGCGGCAGCTTGAGGTGCACCTCCGGCCGGAGAGCCGCCCGTCCCTGTGGGGCCATGCCTGTGCCAAGCAGCTTGGTGATCTGTGATACCCGATTTCTCTCTGCTTGCAAACCATGCAAGCCAGATGCTTTTATTTTCTTGGGAATAACAATTAAGTTCACTGAAAAGGTTGGAGCGCTGCTGCGCTGCTGAACACTTCGTTTCAGAACAGCCTTCCAATTTGTATTCATACTTGAGCACTGGCCGGCTTGAATAGCAAGAAGCTGTGTTATTTTTTATTCTCCCAGGAAACATCAAATTCAACTAAATGTAGATACAAATGTGTTCAATCATATACACATTTGTACATGAGGCTGAGCAGAAGCGTAGAAGGTGGATAGGAAAATAAGTCACTAATGCTACTTCGTCTAAAATATTGACACTTCGTCTAAAATATTGACACTGACTTAGTGCTACTACATATTTTGTCTTACACTCTCTTATCTAAATGTTATCTTTCAGAACACATCACCTACCAGTTTCAAGCAGCCACTGCATTTTTATCAGTACACATCCCAGTCCTTTCCATGTGTATCATTAGATTAACTATCTCTTTTTTTTTTTTTCTTGGAAAAAAAAAAGACTTCCGAAGAAAATACAGTGCAAAGATGAAAGTGCTGTTAAGTATCACTCCTTCTGCACAGGCTCACTTCAGTGAAAAAGTGACAAACTTACTCCTAGCAGACAACATAGCGCTTTAATTTATTAGCTTCCAGCCCTGTAAGGAGCCCGGGCTCTCCCCGGGCAGGGCTCTGCAGGACAGACGGACGTCAGTTTGCTCTTGTAGCACAGGACCCCGGCACTTTGTTGCCCGCACGTAATGAGCATGGGCTATGCAAAAATACAGGAGGGTGAAAACTGAATGAATGTTCTCACCTGTTACAAGTAAGACTGTTCATTTGCTTACAAATGCAAACTAATTTTACAAGCTGATTTATAATCCCACAGTGACATGTATTAGATTGTTTTATCTTTAATAACAAATAGTTCAAACTTCTCAACCTTTGCAAACAGCTCCATGCCAAAGAAATCTCATCTAGAGTTTTGTGTGTGGCACAATATTCCCCATAAAAAATCATAAGCATAGTCGTAACTTCACAATTTAAACCCTATAAACTGACAAAGCACTATGCACTTTAATCTGATTCCCATCTTTATGAACGTAATCTGATTCTCACTTCACCTAAATATGCTCATGAAAAAGGAGAGCAGGCTTTCCAGAAAACACAAGGGCGATCTGAAATTAAAGTTCCCTCTACAGAAGAGGCGGCATTATAAACTACATAGAAAAAAGTCTACGACAGAACAATGCACCAAATCTAGGAATGGAAGAAAACACAAGATTTTCCCTCAAAATGCAACAGCAAGCTAAATGAGCGGACTGCCTCTCCGGAGGCAAACAGCTACATCCACAGTGCAAACTCTGTTTTCAAAGCTCCCTCATCCATCCTCCAAGATGCTTTATGTGGTTGAAGTTATCACTTGTGATTTTGGAACTCAATTAATTTTCTTAACTTTTCCTACATGCCTGTTTGAATGGAAACAAGGTTTCTGAAACAAAGGGCTTTTTTTGCTATCAGTCATTTCCAGCTACTACTGGGACGATGGGTAATCCCAGAGTGGGGGTACACACAGGTTCATACAGTGTAAGGTACGCACTACTAGCACAATGCTTTCCCAAACAATCAGCATTTATAAAGAATTTTTCTTTATAAGAGAGAGTTAAATTTTCTTCTGGTTTGACCAAGCTCCTGCCAAAGTCAGTGGAAGTGAATTACAGAAGCAACTTCTATACCTGCCCCGAAGACAAAACAGATAAAATATTTTTTGTATAACATACTATTATCATCGTGTTTATACATTTCAAAGACAAAAATACTGACACAGTACTGCTGCATTTATTTTTGCAGTTGTTTAGAGGCATTGCCATGTCACTAAATCCTTTAACGCTGAATCAGCTTCTATTCTGATCCATATCAGTGAAATTCCACTGATAATTAAATGAGCAAATGAAAGAGTGTAAGTAGATATTCAGGAAAAAAGAAAAAAAAAAAAGCCTTTACATGTTTAAATGTATGAGAACAGATTCATACTGAGCACTGCTGCTCATTGCAAGCCCTGACTGGCAGAAGCCAACAGATCTGGACTTTGTAGGTCCTCCTGGAGTTACTCGATTCATTTATTTTAGCACACAGGGGATGCTGATAGCTCTCCACTGGGCCCATGGTGAGCTGCCTCAGACGTGATGTCATCCCAGTTTGTTTTTTGTCTCCTTGAAACAATTCAACCATGGAAGATGAGACACAACAGAAAATGCAATTTTTGAACAGATTGGAAAGAACAGTTTTCATGAGAAAACTTTAAAAGCGTATTTAATCATCCTGTATATCTTAGATCAGCATCACACAGATAAATAGTATCTATAGATACCCCCACACAGAACTACACATAAGTAAGAAAGAAACAACATGCCATGAGAACAGTCAGTTGGAGGGAAGGTCTAAAATTATTCACTCCCAGTCATTGTTTTTTCTTATGTTTGCAATGCAGCTGTAGGAATTTCCTTCCTTCTGCAGTGTATTAAACATTTTAAACTTACTAATAATTTGGATTAAGGGAATTGAGACAGCAATATTACTGCTAAAAGAAACAACCAACACCTTATAATTACAAACAAAACAAAACAAAAAAACAACAGCAAAAGAAAGAGAACTCAAAGCTTAAGACCACTTCTCTAAATATTCTGTTGCAATGTCTAGTTGAGAAATGTGAAATAAGTTCCTTATGTTTGAACAGAGCAAATGTTTGCTGGTTTTTAATATAGACATTATTGATCACAGATATTCACAAACCCCTTGCACAGAACCATACAAGACATAAAAACTTGTCTGGAAATCAGGGCTTCCTAGAAATATCTAAATTTTTTACATTATTGGCTTTCCAACAATTTCTGGCATCTGTTGTTCAAGTGATATGTTTGAGAGGGTTTGGAGCCGGGAACGGCGCTGATGGACCATTTCCAGGTGAATCACAACCACCTCACCTCTTTGGCAGTCCTCAGAAAGCTGCCAGCAGAGCAAAGGCCCTTTCGGCACCCAGCGGACATGGGAGGTCTCCCTCGCTCAGCAAGGCATGCCCAAGTACGCAGCTTGCTATGAGTTACTGCCGACATCCACATTTCCGTCAAACCCCGTACAACTCAATTTCTTTTTTCCCATTTCACAAAATATGTAAATGAGAATTTTATTTGTATTAACGCTTCAGCGACTAGAGAGTACTTACCATTTACACTAGGCTTTCAGAAGCCCCCGGGACCGAAAGGAGCAGCTAGGTACAGCTCTACCTGAGAACACCATGCCTTGGCACTTTGACTAGCGGGAAGCCTCAGAAACCCACGGAGACAGACTCTCCTCACGACGTAGGAAGAAGATATTCCTAGCTTTGTGGTGAGGCCTGTTTTCCCACGGCATTATTGAAAAGAAGTGGAAAACGAGAAGGTCTGGCAGCAGTTACACTAAGCCTCACACATACATCAAGCTAAGGTCTGGCAGCAGTTAACTCCATTTGCGCTCCATCCCACGCGGCCTCCTCACCCCCGCGGCCCGGTCCCTGCTGCTTCTCCAGCGTAGTTCTGTGTGGGCGCAGCGCCGAGCGCAGCAAGGGCCCACACGGTTCCGCTTCTGTGGGCCTGCAGTTGGCTGCGGGGAGGCCGAAGCCTCTCAGGGTACCGTACGTACATGTCCCAAAACACTGCTCCGAGCAGCAGCAGACACAGAGCATGTTCACACCATAAACCACAGCGCGGCGCGGCAGCAGCCCGGCTGGGAGAGCTCGAGGCGAGGAAGAAACAGTCGGTCGCCTCTTTGAAGAGGCATTCCTCACGCAGCTCTTTGCCTGCTCGGTGGCAGGAATCCTATTTAACAGCACACGCAACCCTGCTCAAACCGTTCAGCTAAAACCTGGTTCAACGTATTTTCATCTGTACTCCGCAGCCCTCCTTACCATGCTATGGCTGCATGCTTTTGTGTTAAGCAATCGGTGGCTTTGCAGGCATTAGGAAGGAATTTTCCTGAAAAAATCATATTGCTTCAGACACTACAGTTTCTCGGTATTCCACGTAGCATCACTTTTAAGCTGGGCAAGACCAAGGACGAGCACTCAGCAATTAGAAACAACTGAGGACTGTTGACCTGGACTCTTCGCAGGAAGAAGATGCGGAGGCTGGTACCTCCTCTTTTCCTGCTTAGACCAGGGGACAGCTGATGGAAGGCTTCGGAAGCTCTTCCGCGGAGCTGCTCTCAACACTGCCCCAAGAATGACGGTACGGGTGCAGGGCCGTGACAAATGGTGAGGACAGCATAACTGCTTGTCAGCAACACCGGGAACCGATGGTTTATAATCTCGCAATGCCCTCTCACTGTTCCGGTTTTCTGCCTGGCAGGCCAACCATATTTTCCCTCAGTTCCCAGCCACTGAGCATCCCGGCTTGCTGTTGAACAGCACCCCTAGAGATAAATCACCAACAACGCACTGCTATTCAGAAACTGTTTGTGTGACAGTGTTCTTGCCAAAACTTCCTCTCAGCTGTTTTAAAAATGTCCATGACAAAACCCCCATTGTAATCAGCCATGCAAGTCATGCAGCCGCTGAGTTATAACCCAAGTTCTGCTGTCTGCACCAAGAACTGCACAACAGGCCCCGGGCCAGGCCGCGACGCGTCGGCTCTCCGCTGGCACCGTGGCCTTCTGCAAGGACGGAAAGTCGTGGCCAAGTACATGAAGGACAGATTAGACCACCTGCAGTTACTTTCGTTTACTTTATTTTCTTCAACTGGGCATTCTGTTGTAATGTATTGTTCTGTACACTTCTCCAAAGCTACATAATTCAACTTTAATTTCCTGTCATTCATCCTGACGTTGGCTTAAGAAGCAAATGGCTCTGGATGCCTACAGAAAAAGGGGAAACTTTGGCTTCAAACACCAAGCAGATGTTAGACAGAACATGTGGGAATGATCTAAAATTCACAACAACAAACTCTGCTGCAATGTGACTGCTTTATTAAAACAGATTAAGTAAAGATCGAATTATTGTAAATCAACAACACAAAAAGGAGAGAGCCCTTTGCCTTTCTTTGCATGGGGATGGCTGCTACAGAGCAGCTTTTCACAAACATCTGATTTCGATGATTATTTTTTTTTTAATTCAGTGATTATAGAAGATTTCGAGCAATTATAAACAACTGTTTTTTGTGTGTGTTTTTCCCCCCCTCTTCCTAGATGTGAGAGTATGGACACAAGTTGAGAAAAAAGGAAAAGGATAATGCTTATTTTGGTTCTGGTACTTTGGGTGGTCTTTCAGCTCTGTTTCTTCTTGTACTCAATTTGTTTAGAGAAGTTTTCATAATGACTGAGCATTGGGCAGGAGTTTCTCATGAGGGAATAGATGGATTCAATTATACAGCTGGTTTCTGCAAGTCTTCTCTAGAGAGAGTTCCCACCAAAGTCAACAGGAGCTGTTAGTAGAAAGTCTGAGGGACCGGACCCACACCCACAGGGACTACGTAACACAGTCTTCTACCAAGTCTGAAGGACACAGGAAAACTGAGGAAACTAGTAAGTGGAAGAGTAACACAAATGGAAACTTCAGCTGAAAACTTACTGAATAAAGAAAACACTATATTCAAATACTTCTGTAAAAGCATTTTCCAGCAATGAAAATAAAGCTTACTGTAAAACACAGGATAAAAAGCATTCCTGCTTTGTAATATTGATACTCGTTTTAAAGTTTTAAGTAGCATCACATTTTGAAGAATCTTCAGTCCAAATACATCTCAATATTGTTTGTGTTTACCATTATCTATCTTTGTGATTCACACTACATCTTACCATAGACACAAATCTTAGTTCCAGAGTAATTTTTCATAACATCAAAAGCAGTTTGGTGTTCTGAATTCTTACGTGTATACTAGCCACCTTCCAGACACCAACCAGCATACTCTGGGAAGCAAAGAAAAGACAGCTTTTACTGGCTAGTAGGTGAAACCTTGGAAAATAGTTTGATTGTTCTTACTGTCATTAGTCCCTACTTTTAAAGAACAGGTAGCTTTTGTTTTGTTCCATTTTTATTTTTATTTTTAAACTAGTCATTATAGGAGGGGAAAAAAGACTCGGAAATTCAGTGTAGCAACTCTTTTGACCAAGATAAAACTTCACTATTTATCAGAGAAGAACTAACCTTTTAAGAAAACTTTACTCTTTTTAATGAACATTTATTTCAAAAATGTAACAATTAGAGAATTTCTTTGTGACTAGATGCCTGTTTCATGAAATAACAGAGCAAGGGACGTTCTTTGAGGTCCATCCTTGAGGCCAGCTGTGGCTCTTGAACCCTTTCGTTCTCTGACAGCAGAGGTTTTCAGTCAACAATAACCTTTCAGGCAGCACGTGCAGCCAGCCCTGCCTTCAAACAGGTACAAAAGGTGGATGAGAGGAGAGGGTGCCTCACCTCCACCTCTGTATTTCAGCAGTGTCATATTCTCCATGAGGGGAGGCTCTGCTGTGATACAGACAGAGACCGAGGAGGCACAGCATGGAAGATGCACAAAGAAAAGGCATCTTGAAGAACCACAGCTGGTCGCTGTTTCCTCCTGTTTGGGCAGATTCTAAGATATACAGTCCACAGTTGGGAACAGAGAGCATGAAGTCTGCCTGGAAATGGGTTTAAGAAATTTAGCCACCCAGTTGGAGTCCTTTCCAGATGCCCAGCCAATGGCACGGTGTTCAGTGAAGGTTCCAGTTTCTGGTTCACAAATAGCAACAACGAGTAAAGTCTTCAGAGGGAAAAAAAAAATGGAAAGGAAGAAAGAAAGAAAGAAACAACAAGACAACCACCCATTGTGAACTACACCCACGTTGGGTAAGCAGCCACTCTGGAAGCCATCAATTTTCCGGCTAATTTGTAACAGATTCACAATGATATCAGTTCAGAAGCATGCATGATGAAGCTATGTAATTTTCTACTTTTCCTGCAAATCCTACTAAAAAAAAAAAAAATCCAAGATACTTTCTGAAAACTTTGGTTTCATCTAAGTAAAAGCACGGTGTCCTCTGCACACGTAAGAAAAGGAAGACTACCTGCCAGTAATTCAGAGTTTCTGGAGAGGCCCCCGGGCACTGCACAATCCCATTGCCGTAGACACGCAGACCCCAGGGACGGCTGGAGCCCCTTCTGCCGTGGCAGCACCAGCTCAGCCCAGGGGCTGGCGGGCAGAAACTCACAGCTCAGCTCTACCTCAGTGCTGGTCACGGTATGAATGTACCCCATACCACCAAGTCTCTGGTCTAAAATGACTGTGCCTACCTAAGAATAAATGCATGCCTACGAAGTTTTTCTGCTCCCAGTTTCAGAAATACAGCCCCTTTCCCACTGCCCGTCTGGGAACAGACACGTTGTACCAAAACAAGCGCGGCTGCCACTTTTCACCACATCACTGCACTACGGTACATAAAAACAGCACAGGGAAAAAGTAGTTTTGTTTTCCCTTCATCTAAGCTTGCTTTGGGGAAAAAACTGGCAGATATTTTGGTTTAAAGACAACAAGCTCTGACTCATTATACTGGTCACCGACGAGAAAGACCTGCTGGGGCAGCCCCCTTCACGCTCCCTGAGAAGCGGAAAGGCTGTGTAGGCTGCACACGTTGCCCTCGAGTCCTGCTGACCAGAAATACCCACACACGTACCAGCAGCGAGGTGCAGGTATCGCAGATCGGAGTATTTTTGTTTTTACCGAGCTTCGTGATGTTCTCAGTGTGACTCAGCCAGGCTCAGCCTGGGAGGGACCTCTGGAGGCTGCCGGTGCTGCCTGCTGCTGACAGAACCAGCAGAGATGGCCTGCGGGTTTATCCAGCCAAGTCTTGCAGAGGCAGCCTCTGCCCGTGCTGTGCTGTGCTGGGCCGACAAGGCTGCTCCTGACGTCCAGCCTGAAGCCCCAGGCTGCAGCCGATGTCCCTTGCCTTGCTGTACGCCCCTTCCTACTCTCCTACCTCCCCTTTGGGCACTTGCAGATGGCTGCTGAGACAAGCCCAGCTCTCACCTCGATACCACGATATGGTTTCCGTTGTCCAATTAATCTCATTTTAGGAATAATCTGAATCTTCAGAGACTTGGCCCAAATCCTCTTGAACACAAGCACTCCGTGAGCCGCTCCCTGGGCTGTCCGAGACCAAGATAATATTTGTCGTGCTGGGGGCTGACTGAAACCTCCCCGAGGGTGCTGGCTGTGAGAACCGTCCCTCGTCGGGAGCAGAGAGCAGCAGTCAGCTCTCAGGCACAGCCTGGATCGGGTGGAACAGCAGCTCAAACGCGGGGTCAGGAAACACTGGGCGGTTGAGCAGGGAAGGCAGGAGCTGGCAACGGAGAACGTGGTTAAGACTGGCCCGTGGCTGGAGCCCAGCTCCTGCCGCTGAATTCCTCTGGTGTTCTGGGGAAGGGAGGTGGCAGACTTTCTTCAGCGACAAACAGGATCGCACCGAACTACTTGAACTGATCACCAGTTCTGCTCTCTGTAGCAACCTGCTAGGTCCCGAATATTGGCCGATCACTTGTGTCAAAAAGGGTAAAATACTTAATTTTTCTTAGAATATTAATGGTAGAGCAAATCAGGATGTACACTTTACAGATATTTTAAGTACATTCATTTAACGCACACAGTAGAGAAGCTGTGAGATAAATATGAAATACATGCATGAAAAATTACCGTCAGACTAATTTGCCCCGCTTTATATTTTTTAAGGAAACTAGAGAAGAGAACTAAATACTCAAAGTCCTTGCCTGCACAGAACAGAACTATTCGCTTTTATTTATGGTATTTCACGTACTATGTTCTCTAAAAAAATTATTTTTTTGTATGGACAATAAAGTACTTTGCCTTACAGATTCACAAGCACAAGTCTGTCTGGAAAGAGCGAAGGGACGGGCTCCAGCCATGTAGACTGACATCCCTTCTGGGGGCAGTGCCACCAGGAAGGCTCTAAATCACTAAAAGCTGCCAGGAACCGGGAGGATGTGCCAGAAGAGGAGTGCCTGGTTCTTATCTGCCTACGCATATGTTCCTGACCACTGTCAGGAGCGGGCTTTCTGGACCTCTGATCTGAACTAGCACATCAGCTCTTTCGTGTTCGCATATAAAACAAGCGTAAAGAAAGCAAGAGAAGGGACCAGATTCTCATTTTTTCAATGTGCAAATATAGCATCCCTCAGTGCCCTGAAAAGAACAAACCACAAATGCGGTGGCAGTCTCTTCCAAGACCTTCTGATGTGCTTATTTCCAGAGACAATGCTATCGCAACACGCCCTGCTCCCTCTCCGTCCCGCTCCACAGGACACATTAACCAGTGTCACATCAGACGCGCTTCTGGAGTCAGACGCTGCCTAGATGGTATTTGCAAAAGATTTGGTATCTCAAAAGATTTGGCCCTTAACCCCGAATTTCTGCTTACATTCCTGCCCTTTCAAACCCAAAGTAATTGGGTGCAAGTCAGAATTGTTCCCACAGACCTTCTCCTATGTCTCAAAATCGAGTTTAAACACTGAGTTACTTACCTGTTGGCTAGGAGAACTGAAGGTAAGAAGAGTTCTGACAGTAATTCCTTGGAGACAAATATTTTTGTCAGCGCATGGGCCAAGCAGATGAAACAAAATACGATCAATAGATTTCCTTCAATGAGGATTCCTGCTTTTCCTGAAGCGGGAGGGAAGAGCGGCCCTTCTTCCGCAAGGCAATCACGCTCCAACACAGCACTACCCAGGCACCTCGCTGGAGAGAAGAGGACGCTGTTCCTTCCATCGCAGTCATGTATTTCCTCTTCCATTTCAAAAGACTGCTGAAAAGCACTAATGAGCCATTGCTTGGCCGAACCAGTTTGTCACAGCCTGTTCAAACACCAAACTGCATTCCCCAGCTCCGGCCCTTCAAATTCTTAGTATCGCAGCTGGAATTGATAGAAAAATATTTCAACAGTACTTGTGGCATGAATAGGGGATACTTGAACTGCAGCCTACCTAAAACTACAGGAAACTATTCTCTCTTTTTGGATTTTCAAAGCAGTCTTTAAAGTGCTGTTAGAGACACTTCATGTACATGAAAATACCGCTCCTCCTTTCCATGAAGAGTGTTAACATTCCCCACTTAAACTTCCCAGCTACTCCTACAGCTGCCTGCATTTTTCTATCATCTCTCATTAGTCTATTATGTCAGCAGACCACTGCTAAGTTTATATTTAGTAACTTAAATGGACTATCAAGCAGTAGCATCAAAAGCCTTAAAAGACAGATTTCACGTGCATAGCCAGCAATTTAAATCCATACAGAGGTAAATCTGCAACTATAAATAGGTTATGCAATGACTTTGTGAAGAAAAAATATTCTATATCTATGATTAAGTGAAGGAAAGGATTAGGCTAGCAATAAAAATGACAGCAGGGATATTAGCTCCTATCTTTTAGGAGCATGTGCTATTGCAGCTCCTCCACTGCTTCCAAGCCCAGGAATATAGACAATGACACTATCACAAGGCATTATCTTTTTTTTTTTTTTCAGTCTATTTGATTAGACAATTATTCACCAGACTTTGCCCTTAGCTGAGAATTCTTCAGGACCTGTCATCTCTAGCTAACCAGATGATGCATCATGACTCTGAAAAGTGGTATGAGATCAGCAATCGAATCACCTCTTCAGCAAAACATAACTCATGAAGGTAATTTTCATAAAGTCACGAGAAGCAGGAGAACCAAGAAACAATAGTAGAAACTACGGTTTAGTTTCAGCTCTTGCAAATGACTGCTATCATACGAAACATGCAATAATTTACAATTCACCAAAAATATACAAAACAAGAATCCTCATAATGTTGGCTGTAGAAATGAAAATCCTTTCAAAACACATAATATACCCAGGTGGTTTTGTGTGTTGTTTTTTTTTTGTTTGTTTGTTTGGAGCACAGAACTACTTCGGTACTGAACCAAAAAGGGATATTAGCTTCTATAGTTTGTGGGGAAAAAAAAGAAAAAGAGAAAAAGAAAACCAAAAGCCGTGGGCCCTCTATGTCAGACTGATTTCATACACACTGACTACGTGGTGTAAACCTACTAACTGGAATTGATTTTCACTAAGATCAAGTGAGACAATAAAAATGTGTTGTTTGTTCCTACTAGTTTATTTTAATACAATGGTAAGATATACTTGATTTTTGTTTCATGAATAAAATCATGCTTTCTGTTTCAAGAAGAAAGAGAAATAGATTTTTATCATCACCGAGTCATCCAGCTTTATTACCCCTATCCAGTAATGTGCTCTACGTAGACAGACCACTTCAACTGTGTATGGATTTGTGGTTTGCTGATCAATTCAGAAAGCGAGGAACAAAAATGCCTGAGCTAGCAGTCTTTTCGCCTTGAAAACTCCTGGATATCCACATTTTATTGCTTATTAATAACTGGTTTATTAAGTAACTGATACATTTTGTTACTAATAACAATTAAAAAGAATGCCTCACTTAACACATTGACTTGCCTAGCTGGGATTTTAGCTCATTAATACTTTGCAGGATGAATATTCTGTATGAATTCCACATATGACACTGTATTTATGTTTCCTCCAGAAAACGTCTGCTATTTCAAGTTTGTATCATACACAGTTTGAAAATGAAACCTGACATAGGCAAAATAAGTAAATAGTGAGTCAAACAGCACAGCAACACGAGCAGCGGTCACAGTGACCCTTTTGCTCAAGTGTTATGGTGCTGAGATGCTGGAGAATCCGAAGTCGCACTAACCGCTGAGATAACTTTAAAGTGAACCCACTGCGTGCCCTTCCTTTGTCAGCCCCTCTTCTCTGGGGGCACACTCAAAAAGAGAGTGAGCAGGAGCGAGCACGCGACGGTGCGCTTTCCAGGCTTCTTGAGAGAAGAAGTACCGCTGTACAGCACTAAGCTTTCAAGGCTCCCTATTTACACAAACAAGCAGCTTCTAAAATATTCTTTTGAAGTAGGCAAGAAGAAAAAAAAAAAAAAACAGTTGCTTTATTTTTATCACAAAAATTTGGGTGGCAGCTCTCAGTTATGTCTCCTATCACTGTTAACACTGGAAAAGTTTTAATGAAGATGTAAACATGGATAAAACGTTTTCAAAATATTCTAACATTTCAGGCTTTTTCTTTCAAGGGTTATGTCTTTACTTTCACTGGTATTACACCGAAGTGAGAAATGATAACTTAGCTCAATAAATCCCAGTCTGTCTCTCATCAAAACCAGAAATCTCTAGCAGCCTGTACTAAGCGTTGACTTCCACGAGCAGTGTAACTGGTGAGAGATTAATCATAAATGTCCTCTCCACATTAACTTGGAGAAGGGGTCTGGATGAAAGGAATCATTCTCTTTTTTGTGGGGAGGAGCTCAGGGAAAGTTAATGGTAAGTTTACATTCTGCTCCGAGATGCGATACCCACCGCCTGGGCGGCTGATTAAGTTGTCTTTACTCTGCAATTTCCTACAGAGGTCAACAAATTATCTGAAGATTTCCAAATCTCGTTAATAAAGCTTGGAAGAAAGTTCAGTGAGCATTCCTTATTGCCGGAGGCGCCCAGAGGCAGGATGGAAGACAAAGGCCGAAGGAGGCACGCTCACAAGCTCCACTACGCGGTACCGATTACAGTCGCTGCCAGCCAGCCGTCGGACGGCGATTCAACTCCATCATTAGAGAAACCACAACGTGAAACTCCTTAAATGATAAATATGGAATATGAAACTCAAAAACATAGAAACGAAATCCACCGGCAGTGCCGACACAGGTATAAAACTGCAGGATTTGTGGGTACAGAGTAAAATTTTTCATCAGAAGCAGGCAAAGGGGGCATATTCCATCAAAAATTTCACTTGGTAGAACGAGATCAGCTCCCGGTGACGGGCTGCAGGTGGAAGGGAGCGGTGTGTCCGGGCGGTGAAGCCCGGGCAGGGACGGGGGCTGGCTTGCAGCCCCGCTGCTGTCGGTGTCTTGGATCTGCTCCAGCGAAACTCCGGCCACCAGCGAAAGCCTGCTCTGTGTGTTCCCCTCCCTGCTGCCCTCCCTCGCGCGACTCACTGGCAATGGAGGAAGGGAAACTAAAATCTGAAGTCTGTGAAGTGCGTGGGGGCTGTTACCCAGCGGCGGATGCACAGTGCAACAGAACATGTCAGCCGTCAGGTTCAGCTGGAACTAGGCCAGCGGGGAAAAAGGAAAAGCTCTTTCACTTTTCCTCCTCTACCTGCTGTGTTAAACCACACAGCATCTGGTAGCCGTCTCCTCCCTGCACGACACGAAGCCTGGGGAAGCGGCATTTCAGCCGCTCGACACGTCCTGCTGAGAGCACCCTCCTCCCAGGCACCACGGCTATCCCACTCAGAGCAACTTACTTCTTCTAGGACACGGCTCCAGTTTCCTTCTGTGAACTGCATTCCCTGCAGTGCCCACAGACCCGGGGATGACTCAGAAGCAGAGCAGGGCAGCAGACTGCAGGTCTCAAGTCAGAAGGGAAATGGCTCTGACCACGCTGCCTCGCTGAGCAACCCCAGCGTACCGTCTAGGATGCATGCAAGATACACACAAACCCTGCATTAGTGACTGTGGTGAGTGCTGGAATTGAACAAAAAATTAATACCAGATGGCTTTTTCATGCTTTATAACTACACATTACCAAACAGTCGCTCAGGATACGGCAGCATACTGTTTTCTTGCTGCGAGATCAAAGAATCCAGCTACTCGAGACCTGCATCCCGCTGCTCAGCGTGCGCTCCCTGGCTTACTGACAGGACAGTTCCCAGCCCCCCCATCACAACGCCCTAACCTCTTCACTCCTGCTCCTCGCTGGTCTCCACCGCATCCCTCCTTGCTTTCTGTCCCACTGCCCAGCACCACGGTGACACGTAACGCATGGGAAAGCATCGCTCAGCCCGGTGTTCTGGGGCCAGAACACCAGAGTTTGGCCACCACAGTAACAGATATTTAATGTTTTCAGAGGCTTAGACATCAGTTCAACATTGTCCTCTGCGTCGAGAATACTGTCAACCCCCCCAGCTCAAAGTCCTTTCTCAAGGAACAGAAGGTCCAAGGGTTTTTCAACAACGTTTTTGCATAGTAAGATTGAAACATAAAATCCAGTGACATTTCCACCCATCTTACCCTTGTTAAAGCTATGCCCATTTTGTGTAACTACCATTCAAAAATCACTGATTAGTTAAGTTTGGTAATATTCTAAGCAACTGAAAACAATGATGTTTTATTAGCAATTGTTGAGCAATCTTGGTAGACTTATACAACAATACTTAAAAAAAAAAAAAGAAAGAAAGAAAGAAAAAGGATCCAGAGAGTACAATAGGGCCTCTAGAACAGAAACTTCTCTGTAAGCTTAAAGATCTTTTTTTTTTTCAGCACAAGTAGGGGTGCCCTGCGTGAGCTAGTCTGAACCTGCTCATGATGTGGCATACCTATACTACAGTTAACGTACTATGTTATGCATATTAAAGACAAAAAACTAGAACATAACTATAACTGCTTGGTGTGATGTTATGGTGCAGTGTACTAACTTAAGGAACTAACTTCAGATTTTCGAGAGTATGGGTCATAAAGCCATGCAAGTATCAAAAAAGTATATTACACACTGGTTAAGCTAAAAGAAGTTGACTGTGAACAACTTTCTCTCATTTTCTAACACAAGAATAAGGCAATTCTCCATGGAGTTAAAATGTGGGGAAAGCTAAGCAAGAAAACGTATTTTTCCAGTGCATGTAAACAAACTATGGAACTCTTTATTTACAGGAACCCGTGCAGTTCACAGCTTTACAAAACTGAAAGGGGAACTCTAATGATAACCCTGTGTAATTTTCATACCAGAGTAAATGTGACGATACGTCTGATGTAAAGATATTAAGCCACATACTTCAAAGCTTAACAGGTTGTCTTATTAGATTCAATGACCTCCTAGATCAGGATGAGACACGTAAGGATGACAGATTATCTCATAACTGCTGTTGTAGAGTTCCTGTACCTTCCTTTGAACCGCGCCATTTTCAGCGGTGAGGACAGGACACTGAATTAAACGGGCTTTAGACTTCCTCCAGCAGCGGCGAGTGCCGACACTCCAGCTCCCAAGAATGCGTGTGAACTGCCGCTGAAATCACCAAGCTCTCACATGCTCACATACAGCCACTCCACTCAGCAATGTGTGAGATTATCTGAGATATATCGAATGTGGCACCTTATATAAGGCAAAATCTTCAGCCCTGAGCAATGTAAGCAGGAGCGTTCTCAGTGCGTACTCTGAGGAAGGAACTACAACGGGCTGCACAGCTCCAGTGGCAATTTAACTTGTGCCGCCCACGAGTTTCTTATTTCGTACAGAGAATTAAAAGGCACTTTAACACAAATGGAATGTCAAAGTGCACTTGAGAAGGAGCTATTTCTGCACTGAGATTATTTTATTTCGACTAATTTTTGCACCTGAAAAATGCATGTCAAACGTAATTATGTTTTCCTCAAGGCAGTCAGTTAGTACACCCACTCAGGTTTCTAGAGAAAGACAAGTAATAAACGGTCTGTAACTGCTTTACGAGGTACCGTTATTTGTGCTTATTTATACAAAGTTAGGGGATAAGTTATTCCTAAAAAGGAAGTGAAAATAAGTTTGCTGGTCATATTGAGCACAGAAGAAAGTCAGGTATTAGGGCAAAACAAGCCTTCTGTATCCACTGCTACTTAGAAAACAACAATGTGACCAAAACACGACACTACTCAACCAGGTAGCAACCAGGGACCAAAGCACTGGTGCACAGGTTCTGTACAGAGTACTGGGGCCAACCATCCTCAAACTGACTTGCAAATAACTGCAATTTCTCAGCACTTCCAGCAGAACACCCAGACCGCTGTACTAATGAACTTTAGGACATTTTCCTTACATGGCACAAGACCACACTAAGGACCAAACAGACCTTCCATCTGTGCTACCCTTTTCGAAGAGAATGAAAAGCTCAATCAACTTAATAAATCACTGCTCTAAGTCTTATTGCAGGATCTGCAACTCTTGTGCTATTTTTGAGCCAGTCACCTTGGCTATCTTTTCAGTGATACTGCCTGCTCGAGCAATTTCCAGCACAGCAAAAGCCTCCAAGCTCAATCTCTGGTTACTTCAGAGTATATAAGGAGAGAAAAACATATTAAGAAAAAAAAAAAAAAAGAATATTCTAAAGTATACAACTTCCAAGTTTTAGACTGTGGTTTTGTAATAGTCAAACCTGGCAGCTAGACATGTACACAGATTATTTTGATAAAACATAAATCTCTTAATGGAGAAGAAACACACTTGTCTCTTCTACAGAAATGAATGCATTTTGAGCATCTTTTTCAAAACAGTTTCAAGTAGAACATAAGGAGTCACAGGTGACCTTATGCTCTTGGGGCAAGCAACTTGATTTGGTAAACCTATGCAACTACTTAATGCCTTCAATTCTATCTTCTTAAGTGATGTTATCTTGAACTTATTTTGGGTTTTGGTTTATTTATTTTTTTAAACCCAGGCACTTATCTCAGACATATTATATTATATATATATGCATGTGTACAGATAATATCGGTTACTTTTCTTGAAAAAAACAACACAGCAATTACCATTTATGCACTCCCAGTATTTTATTTCATGCTTTCTTCAAATCTCACCTAGTTATTTTACACAGAAGCCAAAAAAAAAGGTACGCACTTTCTGAGATGTGTTCACTGTGTTCAAGATTCTCTTGAAAAATGAAATTGAAATAAAATTGATGCCTTTCTTCCAATCTAATTAGATCTTCAGAATGAGCTACTGTGACTAGTTACTGACAATTAAACACTTTTAAGGCAGCCCTCCCCCCAGATCCTGCCTGCCAGAGTTTACTCGGAACAGAGGATTAAGAAACAGGATGTAGCTATGATCAGACAATGAGCCTACCAGAAAACGTCACGGACAAGATCCTGAGACACTGGATCACTATGTTCACTGCAGTAGCTCCCCAAGAAAAACCAGACAAAACAGCACACTGTGAACAGTGCACAGAGAAGAAGCTTCTCAGAGCCAAGTCTAACCGATTTTGTACTCATTTAAAGTCAGTTCTGTGAATAAATACCACAAAAAAGGAAGATATATAAAGTTTATTTCTTGTGTGGATGGTGCCTGGAGAAGGCTGTACAATTATCTGATACAAATCTGTACAAATCTGTATCTGTACAAATATCTGATCATATCTGGCATTCAAATCTGGAGCTTTCCTATCAGTATTGTTATCCACTGACAGAAATGCCCTCAGCAATCTGGATTGATAACTCATTGGGGGATGAGTCCTCCACAGTCACTGCGGTCTTCCCCTCTTCAGTTTCACGTTTGATATTATCACTGCTATCGAAGGATCAGTGAAATTCCTTTATCATGACTAGCACCGAGAGCTACTGCTTTAGACCTGAAATTACATACTGTGCATAAGGCAGCGAGGTAATTACAGTGCCAATTTGATGACTCAAAGCCACGTGTGGAACAGCACAACCTCTATATGTTCTGAATGTCTTAAAATGTCTCTGAGCCAGCACCACAAATACAATACTGCTTTATAAAGACAACAGATTCAAGAGATACTAACATAAATACACAATAATCTTCTTGTAACGAGCCATTGTCTCAACAAAGCTCACAAGATGCTCTAATTCCAAGTGCTACCACTTCTCTTACAGTTTTCAAGAGGGCTGTATTCTTGAGACAAACTATCAAGGGCAAATCATTAGACAGATTCAAGTTCAACAAATCTAGTGGAAAAGAGACTGGCTTAGGCTAAGGTTTATCAGTTCTGATGCTGATAGATCAGTTTGGCCTTCCCAATCAAAATGAGAGCACCTCTTTTGATTTCAATCTCAGAGCCGTCTCCTTGATGTTTTACATACTGACAGGTAACAGCATAACAGTATTACCACCATCTGCATCGTTTTCCTCCCTTCCTTAATTTTATTTCTTATTGAGAATTACCTTGTGTTTCCAACAGGGTAACAGACTTCAGACTGACATGCTGTCTTTCTGACCATGCAACATCCATGCTTTATCAGGGCCTGAGTTCTGCTGTTGAGTGCACTCACAGTAACAGCCAGAACTTAGACACTTCAAATATTCCTGCATTTCATCTTATTTGAAAGTTTGCTTGGAATCTCAAAATTCTCTTACCTAACGTTTCCTTTTGTAGCTCACGGCACCTGCTTTGTAGCTCATTCCCTTGCTGAAGAGAAGTTTGAAGCTGTTGAGTTTTCAGCTCAACCGTGTCGGCCACCAGCGTCAGATGTTTTACCTTTTCCTGAAGACTTTCATTCTCTCTCTGGGATTTTGCTAACCTTTGATTCAATTTGGGTATTTCTGAGGAGAAAAAAAATCATATAGCCTCTTGTCAAATTTACCTTCTTCATTAAAAAGCAGCTCACCTGATTTATGACCTCAGGACTTCAGTAACCCTAGTTTGTGCAGGGGTCGGTGTAAGCCACTGACACAGCAACGTTCCTGCTGAGAGCAGAGGGCCAAAGAAAGCGCCCTGTGCAATAAATCTTCACATGGGTAACCTGTACTTAGCCAAACAGATACTACTGACAAGCATATAAATTTTATTCTAAGCAATAATACATATTTCCTCTAAGATCATGATACCAAATTAGAATATATGTACTCCAAATGAAATAACCGTAGATGACAAATACTTGAACCCAAACTTTATCTCGAGGAGATACACGAAACATTGCTGACATACAAAAACATTTGCAAACTTGTTTTGAAATTAATTTGAGAAAATATCTCAAAGGGGTTAGCTTCTGCCAAAGCTCAGTGTGAAACTTTTGGTTCAGAAGATGTTTGGGCATGTGTATTACAATTTATTTCCTCCTTTCTGCTGTTAAAGCAACCCGTTACACTAAAGGTAGGCTCTTTCACTCTAGCTTTCATCAGCTCTTCTACTTGGAAAAGCAGCAGTCCCCAGGAAGCTTCCCAGGTAGTATTTGCTGCAAGGTACATAAGTAAATCGGGGTGGGAATAGTGGATCTCCTACATTTTCGTATTTTTTCCTGACCTTAGCTTAGGTTGATAAGTGCCCTTTAACATTTCCCATAGTTGCAATTCTTTCCTATGCCCTCACCAACTACAGACCTAAATGTTCAGTTGTCCAAAGAACTTATATCACTTTTATTTATATTAGTGATGACAATTCTTGTTAGATGAAGCCTAATTATATCATTAAGTCAGCTGTGACATATTTTTATATTGTCTAAGTGCAAAATTTAAATTACATTTTCATTATCTACTATCTTGTCTAACTACTTGACACTTATATTGATTTATTGTTAGGCTAAATGATGTAAATTCCAAAAGATTTTAACTTCTTATACCTCTTCCTATTTGCCACTAATTAACCAAAGCTAAATAATTTACATACACAAGTGTTTTATAACTTGTTTTTTTTTTTTTTCAAACTAAGGAAACTGGTCTAGGCATAAAGAGTAGCACTTTATGCAACATTTTTCTTCTGAAAATCTGCTGTAGAAAAGCTTTGAAAAATCTTGTTGCAAATAACAGTAAAGTAAAAGAAAAAGATGCTTTACAATGTTATGAAACTCCTTGAACCTGAAGATGTCTGCAGAAAAGCATGTACATGCTCTCCTTATTAACTAGAAAGAACACAGAGAACACAGGAAGAGAGGAATTCGTAGGAACACACGATACTTTCTGTGCTCGGTCTAATTAGGAGATGAAGTCATGAATCAAAATGCAAGATACTGGTGCTGACATTTAACCCGACCGTTCGCACGGCAGCTGAGCGCCACAGAGCAACCTCCCCACCGCGCTGGCCCCAGCAGGCAGCAGCCTCAGTGCCCCAAGCCCTCTGCAGGACCAAGGGGCTGCCCCAGGGGATGCGGTCCCCTCGCCCCCGCAGCACAGATGCCCCGCTCACTTCTTCCTTGTGTGAGAAAAGCAGTTGCTGGACACATTAAAAACGACCTCTAATCTCACAGGAGCCATTAGTTAAAATGGAGCTACCTATTTGCTGAGATACTCCATGCGTGCAGGTTTCACTTGAGCTACGCATTTACAACGGGGCGCAGACAGTTTCATCAGCACAGCAATTTGGGAGGTGCACGTTGCCCACCGTGCCCTCACAGCCCTTCTCACAAGGACAGACAGGGAGATGTCAGCTCACCTACTCCTCTGCTACCTTATAACCCTGATAAAACTAAGCTCCAGACCAAATACTGGTTTATCAATTGATACAGAACACACTGAAAAACTGTAAGGACAGGAACACTTATATGGAAATTGTGTCCAAGGACCATTAAAGCTGCAAAAGCCAACACATGGCCGATTTGGATGCTCTGGATGGTGCAGTCTGTCATTATGCTACTGCATAATTTTTTCAGCAAAACTAATCTCTTCACTGAGGCAAAGCAAAAACGGTTTTCAAGGATAAATCTGCGTTCTCAAGTCCAACCGCCAGCCTGAGGGCTGGGTACGACCTTCCTGAGCAAGCCACCAGTTGTGACTTGTTCCCAGCTTCTCTGCTCCTGAAGGCTGCCCTTGTCTGAGCAGGAAGCAGGCTGTGGGCCAACTGAATTATTCTCAGCCCATGGGCTGCTCCATGCCCCTTTCAATTCCAAAGCCCCCTCGGATAAAGAGTGGTATTTGGGGATTAAATGCTGTTATTCAGGCACAGCAGGAGGCAGTCAGTAGGTGCCAGGTGCAGGTTTGCTCGCCTGCGGTGGCCCCGGTACTGGAGACCACCCAACGCCTACACCAGTGGCTTGCTCAAGGGAAGAAAACTGGCAACAGGAGGCACACAGCAAATTAAATATCTCTGTGCCCTTGCACTGCAATCATATCTACACACAGTAAGAATTTATATTATTTATGTTCCATATCCACGCATTCATGGTATTTATACTACTTCTATGTCAGTCTGCAGCGAGCAGCGCACACACTAATCCTGCAGGAGCCAGAAACTAGTTCAACGCCGTTCACACAGTGCCGTGACATCTTGTACTACTTTGCATCTGGACAAATTAAATGTTAGAATTAGAAATTATCTAACTGATTTTACCTTCAAATTTACCGTGGTACACTCAACTACCAAAAAATATTTCGCCTTGACCGAAGTTATTGCAATATGATAATTTACCTGTCAAAGCTTCTTTGCTAACGGTTTTTATCTGGACAAAAATTTCTTCTTTCAGGGCAGCCCAGTTCTCTAGATTACTGGACACGGCTTCTTTAATATTTTCTAGTTCACTTCTGATAAAGGGAAACAGTGAGACAGCCTTGTTCAGAGTTGAGCAATGGTGTTCCAATGTATTTCTGCAAGACAGAAAAGTAATACCAGACGTACATTTTTAAAAGCAAATATACATGACAAAATATCTTAATTATTTGTAAACCCGATAAAGTAAACCTGATAACTACCTTTCTGTTATGTGATATTTTGTAGCATATTGGGTTACAACAATTCAGTGAATGAAATATGTTGAACATTGAATTTGTAAGAAATTTCACCCTTCTAAATGTTCATTTTAAACTTACATGTAAAAATGAAATTGTACAATTACTTTTTATTGAGAAATCAGAGCAATAATGCTTAAGTAACTACATATCCAAGCTTATGCTGAATTCTCACAGACAACCTACGTAAGAAATACTGTATCTCCACTGTGTTAAAAGTGGAACATGCTTGCTTTTAAGTGCTATTTAATGATTTTAAATTTGTGAAGAACTTAGCCTGTTGATAGCAGTATCAGCCATCAGGAGTGGCATTTTCTGGTTACCTCTGGTAACACTACAGTGCCTCACCATATCCTGGAAAAGCAAGAGACGCTGGGATGGTTACAAACACTTCCCTCTCACGGTGTTCCTCCCGGCCATGCCTGCAGCTCCGCTGAATCCTCTCAACTGACAGCACACCGCAGGAGCCACAACTCCAGGATTTCTGTTTGGGTTCTTACCTGAGCACTTGTGATTGCTTATAGGCAGCTTCCTTTTCTTCTTGGAAATACCGCAAATCTTCTTTCACATTTTTCAATTCATCTTGTTTGGTTTTGAGTTCCTTTGTTAGGTTTGTTATTCTACAGATTTAAATAAAACCAAGTATTACTCACGCTATTAACCCATCTCCAACTTTTGTTTCCACTGTGCATAACGTCCTTCCTATGATAATTGCCTTTTCAGATTGACGTACCAGACCTTCAAACGGAGAGAATCTAACTTAAGCCCACTGTATGAGATGCTTCAGCAACACTCTGGAAATAATACCCATAATATGCTTGCACATGGAAGCACACAGTACCAGCTCACGGGCCGTTACAAATACACTAAGAATGCAGTGTTATCCACAGAGGCCACACAGAACTGCTCAGTTGTTTAAATCATAGTCACATTTTCACTTGTATGTTTTTAATCTCAAAGGCACGAAAGAAGGGGTTTTATGAAAAACACAGCTAATTTTCATTCTTAAATTAAGGCATGTATATCAAAAGTAACTGTTTTTGAAGAATTACGCCATTTCCAACATACGGAGGCATCAACCCCCAGATCAGTCCTGATCGTTCATCCTCCATGAACACACGCTGTTCAGTAAAACGGGGCCTGACGCTGCAATGCCCAACAAGCAGGCGCCTCATCCCCGCAGGGCAACCCAAGGCACCACCGCCACCTGCGTGCCTCGTGCGCACCGCTGCACGGGCGTGCAGCAAAGGGAAACAGAGAGCTCCTCCGGGCTGCAGGGGGACGTGTCAAAAGCCAACCAACAGGAAACACCAAATTTTTTTGTTACCGGCACTGTAATGTTTTTTTTCCATTCTGATTGTTCATCTATTTTGCAGTTTCAGGCTTTTGCGAAACACGAATCCCAGCTGGTCGTTTTCTTTTGTCTCGATTCACATTCTAGTTCTCGTGTATTGCTGAATTAACGGTGCTCGGCAAATAATCATGGAAAAATACACACAACATATTCTGTCTAAAGAGAAGCTTTTCACAAAGATGTTCTCACCAAGCGTTACTTGTTCATACTCCAGCAATCACACTGGTATCAAACTGATCTAAAATGTCCAGTCAGTACGATCACTTTCCTGTATTTTCCTTTGGGAAGAGTCAAGCTCTGGACTAGAGCTAGGTTTCTACGTTCCCAGCTAGACCAATGATATACCAGAGAAAGTCTGCGTTGATTTCTCTTCACTCCCCCTCTTCCTTCCAGGAAGCAAAATAAAAATAAAATACATCAGCAGCGTTTGGGCTGAGAAAACTCTTGGCCACAAGCTGGGGCGGGAAGGCCACAGCGTGGTTGCTCCATCCGACAAACGCTGGCAGGGCGCCGGGTCGTGCCACAGCCTCGGCTCTCCTCGGGGCGCCTGCGAGCAGCGTCCCTACAGCAGAGGATCGAAGGAGACGCTGTCACAGCACATTTTAAGTATTTGCCTTAAATAGACTGAAAAGGCTTCTCCTGCGTCGTCACAACAGCGTGCAACAGACTTTTAAATTACAGCGTGGGTTGTGCTTTGAGCTTTTCCATCAAATCTGACACCAAAGAGAGATCGTCAATCTGGGACCGGGAAAGGAAAGGAGCTTAGCGCTACCTGGACTCACAAATATAACGTGCACGTTAAAAATGCAAATTAACGCTTGTCCCATCGTACTTCAGTTATGTCTACGTAAATGAGATTATGACACTGCAAAAGCCAAGTATCTGTGCTAGGGGAAAGGTAAACAGAAACAGAAGGCAGGTGCCGATGGTTAGGTACAGGAGTATCCAAGCCGAGGCACCCGGTAAGCACGAGGTGATAAAACCCCGCTCTCGGCGCTGCACAGCAGCAGCATCAGCCAGCCGTGACACCCAGCCGGGAGAGGGGCTGCACCCCGTCCTCGCCACCCTTCCCACCCCAAGAAGTGGGAACGAAACCGGCCGTGTCTCGGCGGAGCACGCCGAGCGGCTGGGGCTTTCCCTGCCCGTGGGACTTCCCTGCCTTCCCCTTTCCGCGCGGCACGGGACGCGGCGGGCAGAGCGGGGGCTGCGTTGTGCAGCTTCCTGCAGCCCCTGGAAACACGCAGAGATGCCTGCTACGGCCGTTCGGTTTATTCGCTAACACTGCATTTTTTTGTAATTTTTTACATTTATTTTTTAAATCCACTTACTGGACGTTATGTACGCCTACAAATTAACGCCGTCTCTAAGTTATGGAAGACGTGTAGCTGAACAACCTTCACGTGCCTTTCTCCTTTGACTTGCTTATAGTTCTGTAAATATATATTGAAATAAAACGGGCCCACGATGCAGGAGAACCAACCCAGCATTTCTTTTCCACCATCACCTGCCTGCAGGAGAGGAGAAGGTGGGTGGCCCCTCGGGGGCACTGGGAGCTCTCCGTCACTGCGCAGCTGTGCACAGCTCTGCGTGCTGGTCTGCTGCACGCGCAGGATGTGACCCACCTTCATGCCCCAGCACACACAGCCGGCCAGTTCAAAGGAATAGCTAAACTGACCTATGCATTCGTCTTTGCCTCTAAAATTTACCTTTTGAACTTCTTCGTTACAGCAGTGGTTCTGGCCTGTGTGTTTTTCAAGCACAACTATACCAGCATCAATAAAATTTAGAATATTGTTCTTTCAGTGACTCCTGGGTTATTCCCACAACTGCAATGAAATGAGTGGAACCATACAGGAATATCAGATAGCTGACCCCAACTATCTGCCTGTGTAACATGTGCAAAGAGAATATCACATACAATACCACATACAATATTCATTAGCAGTTTACACTAGGGGTTTTTGTTCAGTTGCTAGCTGCAGTTATTATAGTATATTCTTCTATCCCTGAAAGCACAATGACAAGGACATGTAATTTAAAAACTAGTCCTTTTCAACACTACTCGCACTAGATTAACTGTAAAAGTAAATGATCTATTTATCTACTAGTGACTCACTGTCACTAATAAATAAATAATACTTGAATCCGCAAGTATTTTACAAAACCAAAGGATGGCAGAAGCATTACATTAGCATTTGCTTCAATTTTAAAAAGAAAATGAAAATGATTTATAGCTTAAAAATAAACAACAAAGCCTGTTGTTTTTCTGTGCATCATCTAGCGTTATCAGATGGATCATCTATAACACATTTGCACCAAAATGCAAACTTAAAAAACAGGAGTCCTGATAAAGAAACTTGGATCTGCAGAGCTCTGCCAAAACCTTAACTGAACATCTGGTAATTAAAAAGCAAGTTGTTTGGGCTCAACTGTGATCACTGAAATGAAATAAAATACAAATAACTTTAAAAATGAAGAAAATTCTAGCATTACCTTGCTAGGAAAATTTGCCCACACCTACCCATAAATTTCTTATATTTCTTATAATAAAAATTATAGTCTTAAAATGAAACTTCCAAATAAGCAGACTTTTTTTTCCCCACTCCAAACATTTGATTTAGTGAGGTTAGCATAGAATTGCAGCCTCAAAGTGCAAAGCGACATTATTGGTATTTTCCCATTGTTTGCACACAAAAATATATGCGGACAATGCAAGACAGTTGCACTGTCTACTCTCATCACCAAAAGAAGGAGGAAAAAATAAGCATGTTATTTTGGTGATACTTGGCTCAAAGGAAGGAATTCAACAGATCATTAGATGACATAATTAAAAGAGAAGTGTGAGAACACAGTGGTCTTGTCCTCTGTCCTGTATTTTGCATGAACTGTGAAAATTAACTTCCAATCTTTGCAGCCAGCATACTTTCTTTGTGAACACAGGAGGAAGCCTGCACAGAGTGGGAGTTGAGTTATAACATGTTAACTCCTAGTGCTGGCAACGAAAAGAATAGCATGAGAAAATACAGAAGAAGTTGCAAGGGATTATTGCCAGCAAACGAATATATTAATTGTCCTAAAAGTAGTGACAATTACCGCAACTGTTCAAATTTAAGAAGCCGCGTTTCTCAGAAGTTAAGATTTGAAAAAGCAACCCTCTTGCAGGCTACGTGGTACACAGCGTCTTTACGAGTGTGATCAGCTTTAGACCATCCAAGTTAAGACCAGGCTATTTCACAGATTTTGTTTGCCGCTACAGAACCATCCACCTGTGGACTGCAGGTTAGCGCATGGCCCACTTTGACTGCGAATGGAAGTTATCTCCGGCAACCAATCCGTAGGCTTTTCGTGAAGGTCTCTGTCAAGTCTCATGTAAGCTGACAGTCATTTCAAGTCTTGTATTAATTGTTATCTTTATTAATGCAACAGAAATATAAAGTATGCTGTGAAGACAACCTGGATAATTTTTGTTCAAGCAAAGGTAAAACTCTGGAACAGGTCTGGAAAATAGCGACAGAAAGATGACTGCCTTGTCACAACCAGGTCAAAATTCACCTTTGAGAAACCTAAGGTTTTATTTCTCAGAGCTACCACTCCAGCTGCTGATTTCATCCTCAGTAATTGCAGTTTACATAGTCTCTGTCACAGCAGTGTAACTCAGGAATAACTTCTTATAAGTCAGCAGAATTACCTGACTCAACAGATTAATGAATGAGATTACAGTTATGAGTAATTCGATAATTGCATAAGAAAAGAAATGGTGTTAAGGCAAATTTATAGGTGACTTTTTACTTGTACTATATATTTGCACCTGTAAATTTCAACAGAAGTTTCTCAAGGGGTGTGAGTAAGTGTATACTTCCTAACCAGAAAATTTCTAGTCCTTGCAGGTACAGTAGAGACTACAAAATTATATAGAAAAAGACAATACATTGTGTTTCCCTAACATAATACAAATCTAGCCAAATAGAAATATATTGCAATTTATGCATTTGGTGTTTCTTCCCCCCAAACTAGAGAAATGTCTTGCTGATGAGCCAAGTCTGTTGCATACGTTACAACTTGGAGTACAAGGAGAAACTAGGCTTTTCCTTTCAACTCTAAAATAATAACAATCCATGTAAACTCATCTTTTTTACTAATTTCTCACCGCAAATGAAACCTCTTTTTTTGTGTCTTCCCTCTGGCGAGAGGCTCCCCGACCTTCCAGTCCACAGAGCCTGGCGATCCAGAGCAGGAGGAGAGCTCGAGGCGCCCCATCTCCCCCCGCCTCCTGCGCCAGGGACGCCCTCAGGAGGCAGCGGGGCAGGAGCCTTCACCCCGCACCCTGAGCAGCCGCCTTCCCGTTCTGCAGTCGTCGAAGCAGAGCCAAGTTCAAGAGCAAGTCAAAGGCCAAAGTAAAAATAGGTCTCTCGGCACAGGGGAGAGGTATTCAAGGATTAGCCTGAGTTCACCCCGGTCCCATCCGAGCTTCATTGCTGTGTGGTCATCGAAAGCACCAGAAAATAACACCTTGGCCTACAAGCACATGCACGCAACGTATTAACCTCGTTCAGCAAATAACCGCAGAGCTTTCAAATTTCACTCTGACGGATAAAGAAGCAGAAGCCCTGTGGATTTTAGCGAGTCTTTTTGTCTGAGCATGAACTGAAAGAAACCATTTAAAGCCTTGTAATTATGTCCAGAATCATTTTACCGCTATTAAGGCCTTTTTTGCATTATGTGGCACCATTCTCAGACACCAACATCTGTGATTTTTAATCTAAAGTTTAATTTTACTTATTAAATATGAAAATATTTTATATGAAACACATACAAAAAGAACGCACGGAAGCAAAAATGCAGATTTCATGTTACCTTTTGCATTTTCCACTGACTGCTGTCTCTTCCAGATAGGGAATTCTGCCTCACCAAGAGACAGTTCCTTTTACTAGGAATCTGGGAGAAGATCAAACCTTATCGCAGAGTTTTGTGCTTTGTGAATCACGCTTTTGGACTACCTTAGTCACCGAGTTTGTTTGGTTTATTAGCAATTGATCTTGGCAGCTAATGATGTTAATAAATTGACAAAACTGGAACAATCACAGCTCTAACACATGAAGAATGGGACTGAGCTATCACCAGTCAGCAAAGAGGACGTTTTGTATAGGGAAGTTACTGGCTTCAACATCCCTAACATAAGAGTTCAACAGCAAGAGCTCGTTTCCCCAAAGCACTGCGGTGATCAGCTTTCGGAGACTGTGACAAGTTTTTGTCAGTGTGGGGTTTTTTCCCCATTCTCGTTTGTTTTTAAATATGAAGGTGAAATTCACTGCTTTACAGATGGTGAACACAGGATCTCACTTAAACTTTATCAGGTTTTTGCTGGCTGTCTGCACAAGCCTGAGCAATACCTGAGTCATCTTGATGACACCATCAGGACAGAATATACAGATCAGTTTGCAAGCACTGAAGGGAACATATTAAAACACTGGCATTATACAAAATTCTGCTTTTTCCTGGTTAATAAGTACACCCTAAAATTATCGTGTAGCTAATTGAAGAAGTATGTACTGTTGCACTATAAAACAAATACAGTTAAATATGTTGAAGGCAGTCTCTGATTAAATTTCATATCCTCTCTTCAGAAAAAACTCGCACGCACTTGGCACTTCCCAGTACAAAACAGCTCTTGTGCTCTTACTTCTTTATGCTGCAACTTGAGCTGTCTAAAAGTAGAATTAAATGCAGAAAGAGCCAGACAAATTCCAGCACTTCTGTGCTCTGTATTCCCCCTACAGTATAAAAAACAATACATTATTTCCTTTTGCTGGGAAAAGATCTGTGCAAAACCCGGGGACTTGCTGAAGCCCATGCTCACCCAATGCCTCTTGCCGTTGTATTTACTCGCCTCTTTCCACCAAGCCCTGAAGGAGCACGTACCCAAGACTCACCCAGAACACCCGTAGCGTGGTGAAGTACTCAGCTGCTACTGTATGAATTGATTTCTTTTCAGATAAATTATATTCCAATATTCTGAAAGTACTTGACAGACATGCAGTTAGTCATGCTTTCTAAAACAATGAAAAGAAGAACAAGATTCCCAAGTTACCCAGATATAATAACTGACTGCATGACCCAAACGGCATTTGATACTTATTAAAAATTATTAATTTCTAATAGAGCTTTTTATGTTTTCCAAGTGATTTGAAAACATCAAGGATATTGTAAACACATCTTTCATACCATGTTCCTAGCTTGAAAATGGGAGGAGTTCAACGTAATTCTATTTCTTAATTAATGACATAATCACTGATTAAATCCTTTCTTCCCACCACTCCATAATGACACAACAGAGTTCTGACAAATGAAAAACAGAAACAAGAAAGTGCACACCCACTGCAGATAGGCTAGTTAATGACTGGAGAACACTGATAAAGAGATGAAATTAGGACAAATGAAAAACCTGGGAGTATCTAAAGGTCCTCTCTGAAGCGTAAATTCCTTGAGGAAGGTCTCTTTATAGCTGCAATAGTCCTCATAATCTTGGAATTTTATAAGAAACCAGGCCTGATAAGACCACGTGGAGAGAATGAATCTTTAAACAAACAGTTCAATATCCAAAGTGACAAGATGAAAAAGGAACTCCAAAATTCCCAAGGGTCATGTAACACAAGATTTCTCTGATGAAACCACAAACCTGAACATCACGCTGCGGTTTCGGGTTCTTTGTTTTCCCTTTTTGGGGGTAGTGGGGTGGGAGGGGGCATAGAAAGTGGAAGGATAAGTGGGTGGGAAGGGATTCCATCCATCTTACTGCTATTGATGCTCAAAAGGTACTGACACACAAAAGTACTGCACACTGAAAATCTGAAGGTGAAAACAAAAAGAACAATCCTCATGAGGAAGTTTTATACAGTGACCTACACTGTTTAGGATATTTAGCCAGGTTAGTATCTTTCTAAGCTACGCAATTTAAGTTTAAATCAAGACAAAGTTATAACAATTTATGTGGCTAGACTGTCTGCCATAGCAAGGAAAACTGTGAGCATCATTGAAAGGACTGAGTGGATTTAAGCATGAATCTTCAGAAAGATGCAAGTATGAGAGCTTCCATGCAGACGTGAGCAAAGATGCTCTGGTAACATTAGTAATCTCTTCAAACAGTAACAAGGTTTTCTTACTACAGGTCTGAACACACACCGTTGTGTTAGACTGAATCAGTATAGTTACCTGCGTGACGGTCGGTTCCCCTTCTTCCGATAAAGTTTCAAAAGGGCAGGTAACTGAGTTCCACAAAAGCTGAAGCTCCCAGGTGGCTTTCAGTGTTAACCACAGGTACGAACTATAACAATACTTTAACCAAAAAGGAATATAAAAATGAAATAGTTTGCACCTAACAAGAAGGATTAAATCTCTTGGTCTACCGAAGATGAAAAGGGGCTTATTTGGCTTCTGATAAAAACTTGAAGTTTGAGAAGAACGATTTGTCAACCATGCAAGAACCAGGAGAAAGATAGTACACTGAGTAAGTTAGTTCGTGCCAATGGCACAAGGTAACGAGAGACCCAAAATAGTAGAGAGGAGATAAGGAATATTTAGACAGCTGATTTAACAAAGCACAATAGTTGATTTATGGCCTGAATGAAAGCCTACTGAAAGTATTCCATTTGATTTCAGCAGGTTTTAAATCAAGCCAAGCCTCAGGGGGAAAAAGTGCAGAGATTAAATTTTCATTAACTCTTCCAGCTTTGCTACAAAAAGTCAGCTAAATGAAAACGTAAGTCTTCCTCTGGCAAATGATCCTCAACAACAAGAACATGCTGTCACTGTATCTGCTAACACGCTGAATACTGCCACTATAATTGCTACCCAGAGCCATTAAAGGAACAAGGAGTGAATGCGCTCTTCAGAAATGTGCTGTTACACCAACGAAATCATTCTGGGGACGGGGGAGGAGGGAGGTTTTGGTGCCAGTGAAAATAATATCCTAAAGTACAGTACGAGCAGGGTGATCCACGAAATATACATTTTGTTCAACCTTAGGTGAACTTGTGTGTCAAAATGAATGCTTCATTAGCTACGTTAACAAACACTAAAACATCCTAACTAAAGGTAATAATAGTTATGCTAACTTGTTACAGTATCTGAATGATTCACAAAAAAAAAAGTAAATGGATGCGAGTGCCTGACCTACAGACAACCCATAGTTTCTTCTCTAATGTTTCCAGTCTCTGGGGAGAGCACCTGAATACCCCAAAAGCTCCATGTTTTCAGGCCTAGATCAGTTGCTACTGGGTGTGAGTCAGTCATGCAAAAACACCCCAACTGGGAGTCTTCAGAATCAAAAGGACTGTCCCGATACTAAAATCATAATATTGCTCCTGTAAAAAGCTTCTGGCAAACAGTTTGATTCAGATGAGCAAGGAATTACCGAGAAGTTTCCAATTCCCTTGCTTATACTTCATCGTTCTAACAGTAGTCAGTTTGAACAGAGCCACATATATATTTTGCCATACCGGAGATCTCAGGAATACACACTTCCCCCATTAACGTGGCCCTTCACATACCACCAGAAAGCACTTGCAGGCTCCCGTTTCTGAGGAAGAAAGCCACAAGCAGCACCCAAGTAACTGTTTTAGCTTTCTGTATCATCACACTGATAGTGAACCGTAAGCTTCTTGGGGAAAGAGCGTTGATAGGAGACAGTAAGGACAAACTTCAGGGTGGTGAAACCCCCAGCACCATAGGATTTCTTTTGAAGTGTTTTTTATTACAAAAATGATAAGATTAAATATCTGATCGTTTCCCCTTTGCGTAGTGTAGGGGGGGAAATACCTCTGAAATGCCTTCAGGCCTTTCTTTCACTTTAAATATATTGACTGTTTTTAAACTGTTAAGGAATTCAAAACTCACTTCTACAGAATACTACAAAATAGGACTTACACATCACAATATATGTTACATCTGATAAAAGACAGACAAATCTCATTTGTATTTTTAACTTCTTTGGAATGGCATTACCTAACACCCACGCGTGCAGAATAACATCAGACTAGGTAACATGCTCTGACCTTTCTGTTTTTGATTCCCTGTCAGCTCGACAGTGTTCAAGGTCTTGGTAAAGAGACTGCAATTCTTCTTGAAGTCTTTTTTCCCGTTCTATACTTCCTTCATAAAACGCAATCTGCTTTTCCATTGCTTTTACTTTTTCTTCCATCACCTTAAATTCATGAAGAATCAAATAGCTGACGCCACAGTATTTACACACAGTCTCCTCCCGAGACATCTAGAAAAGATACAATTTTAAGACTGTACGTGAGAAACGAGTTGCACAACACAAAAACTGAATGATTAGTTTCTATTCCAAACAGTTTAAACTAATGCTATGGAACATTTATGATCGGATATGTTATTGCAGTAATAAATAACAAAGAAAATGCAACATCAGGAAAATGACAAACTATAGCAGTACTTTTGCTTACCCGAAACTTCCCAAGGCAGATCAATTATGCAACTAGCTATGTAGGAACTCCCACTGGAATTACAAACTGAAGTACCTCCAAGTTATGCTTGATGTACTAATTTCAAATAAAATGAACTATTCTGTGTTTTACAAAACTGTACCCTTAAAGAAAATTCTGACTGTGTGAGCCAGAAAAATTTGACTTACTATGTTTTTGACAAGTCACATCCAATCAAGCAGGCAAGATGAAAAGTGACTAGAGTGACATAATTCAGTCGTCTTTACAAAAATAATTCAAGATGGGAATATTATTGTGATGTAGTGTGTATGGCACTTGAGTGGGGTGGAAAATGTAAGCAGCTTGCTAGGTATGAAATATTCATCACTGATTAAAAACACAAAGTAATAGATATCTAATTGAAAGACAGTTGATTAAACTGGGAACAATACTTTTGTAATTGATCAAATTACTAAGCTTTTCAGTATGCAAAGCTTTATAAAAATGAACAGCTAGATGTGCCCTGACTTCAGTACGTTCTTGTTACTCAGTGTGTCATTCCTATGTATTTTAATCTTCGTCCCTTCCAGAAAGCAATGCTCAGTTTACAAGTGATACGGAGCTGAACCTGCACGAGAAATGGATATTGAGTACACAAGTTCACCAGACCTACGCCGAAGGTCTGACACTTCGGTAGAGGACACGCGAGCACCTGCTTACCAGCACAGATCAACGGGACGCAACGGGACAGGGGCTAGATAATCTCATCTAGGCTCCCTCTCCCATGAACGGTTGGACCCGATGAGCTTTTGAGGTCCATTCGACCCTGGGCTATTCTATGACCTTTGAAAATGTGAGGTTTTACCCCATTCTTGGGGCATCACAGCACTGATGCATTGGAGAGGAGATGATCAGAGTTGTGGCTACATCAGAGGACACGCATCACACAGCTGAAGAGACAACCTCAAAGCAACAAATGTAAAAAGTTCTTGGCAAGCTTCAAGACATGAAAGATGGGAAGTGGGTGACAGCTGGCAGCGTAGTCTTTGTGTACCAAAAGCTTAAAATGTGCTTTAACCTTTCTTACAATTACCAACAGTTAGAAGGCTTATAACAAAATGACTTACAAAGATCATAAAACTAGAAAAATGAAAGCAGTTTAAGTTAGAAAATATAAGAATCCTTTGTGTTACAAAAAATGAAAATAAGACATTTTGAAGCATTGGGATAAATTGAAAGAAACAATACTTAGGTGAAGGAAAACAGCTTTCAAAAAAAAATATCATTATCCCATGATTCACTAACCTTTAGCACTTTAAATATAGCTTGATAAAAATGATATTTCAGGATGCCCTGGAATTACCAGGCCAAACTTTACCTTCCGATTTCTAAGTTTTGCCCCAGTTTAAAACACTCTTAGTTACAGTTGCTCTGAATGAACTGAATATTCAAGTTTATTTTTCCTGGCAGCTGCAAACTGTGCTTGGAAATATGAAACTGTTGCTCAGGATAAATACCATAAGGTTCCAAAGCACTGAAATTACCGTAATGAAAAAGGACAAAATGAGCTGTTATTAGGAGGACAGAAAGGTGGCTCTTGTCCCAAAAAGAACACTGTGCTCTCTTGTAGCACCACCACTGTTGTCTTTCAGATAAACAGTTACAGAAATTCCACTGGGTGCTAGGATTAAAAAAAAAAAAAAAAAGTTTTATGCAAGTACTAAAACTTTTCAGTTTTCAACTTTAATCTTGCTGCTCAGCCTAAAAATAAATGATGTCATAGCACAATGAATAATATACACCTGGACTTCACAGGAAAAGGCTCCTGTTCTCCCTCACACCCATTCCCCAGGCGATAGGAAGAGGGAAGGGGACACAAAGGGACAGCAAATAGCCCCAAAAGGCCTGAACCGAGCAGAGGAAGGGGCACACAACCCTGCATTCTCACCCTAAATCCAAGAGTCTGGCCTCGTGCCCACCCGCAGTGGGCAAATCACACACAGGACTTTCTCAGTCTCCCTTTTTGTCACCGCCACCAGCCACCCCAGCCCCTCGCCGGCAGCGAGAGCATCCCCCGCAATCCCTGAGCTGCGGGCCCGTTTGCAGGAGCTGCTGCAGCGCACGCAGCCAGGTGCAGCGCAGTGCTGCCAGGCTGCAGGTGCTGACTGCGCTCAGCCGAAAGGACGACAAAGCCATCTTAAGGCCACACCAATTTAAAGGTCGGAGCCAGACAGCTTTTTATAGCTTTGAAAATTACTTAAATAAATGAAATGTTTTTCAGAGTGGCACAATTTCTAAGAGAAATAATATTATTTTTTGTGTATTCCTCTTTTGCCATCCTTCAAAGATTTGTGAACCAGAACATTTGGTTATTTACAACCAAACCTGACACTAAGGGCAGAAATATTTGAGTGTCTAGAAGTGTTAGACAGCCAGACGGGCAAGAAAGACTTCCTGAGTCCCCTACTGAAGAAAACTCTGGAGCGTGAGCTCAGTCCTCATCAGGTAATCCATACGGGAGAGGCCTTGTGAAGGGTCTGTGCCGGAGAAAGGATTCCACGAGACACCTTTCCCTGCATCTGAGGCACCAAAGTTGATCAATCGTTGCATACAAATAGATAGGGAACAAGTTTTCATTAGTTCTCTGCTTACAAAGCTACCTTTTCTGGAAGAGGAGTACCGAGTAACTGCCAAGCGTGTGCTTTACGGACATGACGGTCTGTACTTTCAGATTCTATTTTTCCCTATTTACATTTCACCAGAAGACTGTTGTCATCATCCCAAATGCAAACAGGAAAAAAATAAGGGAAGAAAAGCAATTTGGAAGGACCAGAAAATGAAGAACTGTAACTAGAAAAGTGACTGTGAGGATAAGCAGTGAAAAAAAAAATAGGAATTTTTTTAAAAAGGGAGGTAATTTAATAGTGTGGTTTTGGTCATCCCGGACAGAGAAACTCAGGGCAAACAAGAAATGAAAAGATAACAGAGGGATACTAAAAAACCCTGCTAGTTGAGTTAGCAAGACAAAAAGAAAAGCAAAGCAGCTCACAAAGGACAAAGTGTATAAGCCAGG
This sequence comes from Anser brachyrhynchus, assembly GCF_964034855.1. Taxonomy (NCBI): domain Eukaryota; kingdom Metazoa; phylum Chordata; class Aves; order Anseriformes; family Anatidae; genus Anser; species Anser brachyrhynchus. The sequence goes on along the minus strand of NC_137703.1, from coordinate 1,639,004 downwards.
AATACATTTGATCCATAAGGTTTTGAGCTGCAATTTTGATAGGAAGGACAGAGCCAGGTCCAGAACAAACCACTTCGCAAGGCAGTATTTCTAGCTACCGTGTTCCAGCAGCTGTGGGAGCAGTTTCAGCTCCGAGCTGCGTTCAGTTTTGGAAGAACTAATATTATTCCACGGTTACCTTTAGCTACCAAGGGCAAGTGGAGGTCTGAGCCAGGATGGCTCGGTCCGTCTGACTCAGTACTGTAAGCATATGCGCAACATACGTTATATGGAAAAAAAAAGAAAAAAAAAAAAAGACTGGTGGTCTGTGCCATTTTTAGCTTTCTGAATAACAAGCTTCTCTCCAAGCTTCTGAAATATGACGTGACAGGAATTTACATAATTTCTACTTGACCAAATAATGACAGGGAACGCTGACTTGGGCACTGCATTCTCCTCCACTAGTATTTCAAATTCCACTGGCAAACCTTACAATAATAAAGAGCTAAGTTCTTGTTAAAAGACAAGTAGCCTACTTATGCACTTAGCAGTGCCTTGTTGTTAAGACATCCAGAATACGGGTCACCGATGCCGGAAACAGACGGTAACAAGAAACTAATAGATGGCCATGACTCTGAAAAGCCAGACCTTTAGTCCACAATTAATGAGGTTCTTTTAAAAAGTTTTGAATGTGTTTCTGTGCACCACAGAAACAAAAACAGAGCCATGAACACAGATGTACTCCGTGTACGTTACTTTTACAGCCCAGGGGAGGCAGAGCTTTAGGAACTGAGGCACTCACCATCCTCCCTGCATCACCCCGTGCCCCTCGGGGGCATAGCACAGCAGTGACAGCTCGTGCTCCCCCTCCGCTTGCTCCATCACGCTGAGTCTGCTTTAGCAAGGACTGCACCAAAAAAACAAGCCAAAACAACAACAAAAACCACCACTGCATTTGTCCAACCTAACATCGTAGCAGAACTACACACAATATTCCAGAAAATAAAATTGCTTTATGCTACAGCTGGGTGCTCTTATATTATTTCTGTGTATTGATTGTTTCATTCTGCCTCTACCTGATTATCTGAATGTATTTTCTTCTCATTTTACTCCCCCTCTACACCATACTACTTCCCTTTCTTTCATGCTGTTTTCCCTCTTCTAGCACACTACCTAATCCCTGTTACACAGAGAAATGGTTACTTCCAGCCACGCAAATGATATTCTAGGAAGAAAGAGGTGTCTTCCACTGCATATGCGAAACCGAAGAGTTAGTTGATTGAAACTATTTATTTTTTCACTGAAATATTTTGAGTCCCAGTAGAATTTTCACTTCCTAAAAAAAAAAAAGTTTATTGTGAGCAGAGTTTTCAGTCAGCATCTAGTCAGAGAGCAATGCAGGCTGCAATGCTAAGCCATGCTGCATACATAATTATTTGTTCAACTTCCATAAAAAAAGCAGTTGCAAAATAAAAATAACAATACTTGCTTTGAATACATATGAATAATGTAGGAAAAGCCTTGCAGCAAAACCAGAATGTCCTGCTCTCAAGCATCCCATTCAAAACATGCCCCAAAATAATCAGTTTGCCACGACAGGAAATAATACTCGGATTTCAGGTAGCTTTAATTTTTTCCTGCTTGTGTTTAAAGCAGACTAATGAATCATAAAAGAGCACGCTGCGCTGCTACTGACCGCACACGCGAGCCCTGCTAACATCCAACACGTGTCCGGCGTGCCACGCAGACCTCACTGCTGCTCCCGAGCTCCTTGGGGCTGTGTTGTGGCACGCTCCAGCTCTCCGGTGCAACACACAGCAGAGAATTCCTATAACTGAACCACGGTGTATCGCAACTAAACGTGACGCCTGTGCAGAGAACTGATGATCTAGCCCATCATTAACCTTTGGTTCGTCTGACAATACTGACTTGACACCCACCGGCAGTTGCAACCATTGGGAAGTCCCTCCTAGCTACAACCCCGACGCTTGAGATGCAAGAGATTCTGCCAACCCTCAAATTCCCAGCAAGGTACTTGGGCACTGGTTGCAGAAAGGACTGGTTGCAGAAAGAAAAATCTCTGTCAACACAGGGGCAACTTGTGAACGCCATCTCAAGAAGCATTCGTAAAGTACGTGCCCATGGGACCTCCTGCCCCTCTGTGTCAGTGCTACCGTGCGCATCCAGAGGCACCAACAGAAATACCGCTGCTTATAAATTAATATTAACACTGCAAGTAGTATGTACATAATGACCTTGGGTACTGTTCGCATCTACCAAGCCAGTCACTGTTGGCACGACAGATTCTTTAGCTAATTAAAGCAAACAGAACTATGTAAGAATCTACGTAAAGAAAAATAATCCAAGGTCCAAAGACAGCACAGAAAGTTACCAGAATGTGCTTGTAAAGATACCATTATGTGCTCAATCTACAAGTCCATGTGGCAAATCTAACGAGTAACCACTTGCTGCTAGCAATGTACGTGACGTTTTGTGGACAGTCAAACACCAGGGAACATTCTGCCCTGATGTGCAACACAGCTCCGAAGTTCCTGCACTGCTCGCTTTCTTAAGCTCCTAGGGCGAGAGAACTACTAATATGTAAGGATATCTTGTGCCCAATTAATTATGTGATCTGTGTTAAGCAAGGGTCATTTGTCTGCCAAATAAAATATACAATTAGGCATAACCTTGTTTGCTACTTGGAGGACTCAGGGTGTCACTTGACTCTCTTCTGTAGGTGGCTGCTGCTTTGCTTCCCGCTTCGCTAGGATCTTCCTGGCAAAACCGTACCTTCCCATCCGGGTACATCGAAAGGGCAACAGAAATTGAAACAAACACAGAACTCGGCCACGGCTTTCAAGCGACAGGTCTTCCCCCCCCCCAGCAGGCTTTGGCAGCTGAACTACCTGCAGGACAGGCTGCTCCAGGCTGACGCTCCCTCCCCTTCCCCTCTCAGTGACATCCTCTAGAGGAGTGCAGCTCTGGAGGCAGCGATGTCAAGTACTGACAAGCAGCTTTTGAAGCTCCGTCCGCCAGAGCACAGAAGAGCAGAACGATGACAGCTCTGGGCTGCATCCTTCGCCTTGCCCCACTCTGAGCCCTGCAGCCCAACCTCCTGAGCACGCAGCCGAGCAAGGCAGCTCGAAGCAGCTGCGGGACCAAGAATGCTCACTGCTAGGTGCTGAAATCACAACGCTTAACACATTCCCTCTGGATACACATGTTCCTTCGGCCAGCTAGCTGCATGTTGGGAGCATGTGCTCCGTTTGGCAGAACAACCTACAGCTGGCACAAGTTCCGCTTATGTTAGGAGCAACCTAAAAGCGAGATTACAAAAGAGATGCTATAAAATCCAAGAAGCAGAGAACGCGAAGGGAATAAGAACATGTCTACATAAAAGGTAGAAAATACAAGGACAGGAAATTGTGAGAATGACTTGTAACCAAGCCCAGTATCTTGTAACTATCCTGCAACTACAACGCAAGCCAGCTGAGCGAAGAAGTGAGCAGCAGCAAAGGATGTGTAGAACCATGACCCCTAACCGATCCCAAAATCTTGGCCTGTCGTTGCCTTAGAGCTCACGTTGAGGCGACTGGGTAGGATGGGTCAGGAACATGAGACTACTCTTGCTCACACCCAGGGGTGCTGGCGGGCGTACCCTCTGCATGGAGACCTTTCTGTTGGCGGCACGCCGCAGAGCTGAGAGCTCAGGGGCTTGCCTGCCCAGTCCTCTGCTCCAAAGCAAAACCTTGCTTCAGCCGTCCCCCCAGTACCACCAGAGGAATTCCACGGCTCCCCTGCTGAGCTGCTCCACTGCTCTACCCCTGCCTCTGGGTTCGTCACTTTCAACCAAAGCAAGTGGAGAAGGGTGAGGGTAAGATTAATTTCCAGCTGGAGATAAAGGACAACTACATACAGCGTGTGAATACCGTCAGCGTGCCCTGAGGCATCTTCTAGAGCAAGTAAACCCAACTCTATTGCCCTTTCCTAGGGCAACGGACTCGTCAGCTCTTTCCTAAATTCCCGGCTGTATGATTTTCCTTAAAGACCTGCAGCTCTGAGCTGACCCCCCCCCAGCCCTGAAGAGGAGACAAGCGGGGCTGAGCTCCACACGCAACCCCGACACCGCTTCAGCCCAGCTACGCGCCCTGCATCGCTGCGGCAGCCACACGCGGCGCGCGGTACCGGGTCCGGGCTCGCTCGGAGCGGCAGCACCAACGCCTTCCCGTCCCCGCCGCGCCCCCCCGCGCCCCCCCCGGCAGGTGACTGCGCTCCGTGTGTAACGCCGTGCCCCCGGCGTGCCGCGGCCCGGGCCCGGTTCCCCCCCCCCCCCCCGCAGCCCCGTACCTCTCGGATCCCCGGGGGCAGGGCGTGCCCGGGGCCGGGCCGCTCCGTGGCCGCCGCCATTTTCTCGCCGGGCCCCGGCGGCGTCCTGGCGTCACCGCGGCAACGGCGCGGCGCGGCCACGGGGCGCGCCCCCGCGCGGGCGGGAACGGGAGCGCGCTCGGGGGTTGGGGGGGGGGGGTGGCGGTGCTCGCCCCCCGCAGCGGGTCCCGGCCCTCCCGGTGCCTCGGGGCTGCGGGCCGGGACCGGCCTCGCCGTGCCCCCGGTGATGGCCCGCGGGTGATGCGGGGCTGCACAGCGCCCCAGCGGGAAGGGCACAGCCCCAACGGGGGGGGCTCCGCGGGGAAACGGCCCCGGTGTGTCCCGGGGTGTGCCCCGGTGTGCCGCGGGGTGTGCCTCGGGGTGCCCCGGGGTGTGCCCCGGTGTGTCCCGGGGTGTGCCCCGGCGTACCCCAGTGTATGCCCCGGTGTGTGCTCCGGTGTGCACCCCGGTGTGTCCAGGTGTGTGCCTCGGGGTGCCCCGGGGTGTGCCCCGGGCTGTGCCGATGCGTCCCGGTGTGTGCCCCCCTGTGCCCCGGGGGGCGCCCCGGTGTGCCCCAGTGTGTCCCAGGGTGCGCCCCGGTGTGTGTCCCGGGATGTACCGATGTGTGTCCCCCTGTGTCCCGCTGTGTGCCCCGGGGGATACTCCGGCTGCCGCCCCGGTGAGCGCCGTGCAGCCCTTCCCGCGGCCTCGTCCCGCCCGCCCAAGGTCGGCACAAAGGCGGCGGCCTGCGGCAGCCCCCGCCGGGGCCGTGCGGTCGGGAGGGGCGGTGCGGGCCCGGCAGCGCCTCCCCGGCAGCTGGGCCCTGCGTGCTGCCGCCGCGGCGGGGGGGGGCGGCGGGGCCGCCGGATCGCACGCGATGGCCGCCCGTGGCGTGCCGAGCCGGGCCCTGCCGTGCGGAGCCGGGCCCTGCCGTGCCGTGCCGTGCCGTGCCGTGCCGTGCCGAGCCGGCGGTTGTGAAACGGGGCAGGCACGCAACGGCCCGGGGCGGCAGCACCGCCCCGCCGCTCCCTGCCCGGCCCCGGGGGATGAGGGGACAGGCGTGGGGCTGGGGGCTGACATGGGGCTGGGGGCTGACATGGGGCTGGGGGGGCTGACATGGGGCTGGGGGGCCTGACATGAGGGGATGTGAGGAGATTGTCGTGGGGTCTGTGAGGAAACTGACGTGGGGGCTATGGGGGGACTGGTGGGGGGCAGTGGGGGGCTGATATGGGGGATGTGAGGGGACAGGCATGGGACTGAGGGGACAAACACGGGGCTGCGAGGGGACTGACACGGGGGCTGTGAGGAAACCGACGCGGGGTCTGTCAGGAAACTGACGTGGGGGTGCTCTGAGGAGGCTCTCATGGGGGATGAGGGGAGCCTGCCAAGGGCTTTGCTGCCACCAGCCCCAGTTGCTCAAGGTCAGGGGGCCCTGAGGAGAAACGTTGCGCAGGACGGGCAGCTCCTGCCTCGCCCTGCTCTGAGGCAACCCCAAAATCCCCCCCAAATCCCCAGTCCCCCCGGGGCCGTGCTCCAGGAGCGGCTCAGGACCACCCCGCCGGCGGGCTCCCAGCTCCCATCGGGGAGGCGACGCCTGGCCCCGCGGGGTGGGCGAGGGAGCCCGGCGGGAGCTGGCCCGCTCCCCACGTGGCGTGGCGGCAGCGCGGCGTGCGTGCCAGCCCCAATTACCGCCACCGCTCCAGATCAGGTTCCAGGCGGCGTGCGCGGCTCCAAGGACAAACCACCAGGCAAGAAACGAGTGCGTGACACGCAGCAGTCATAAGCCAGCTATTTCCATTGTTTTCCTGCAGGCTTTGTACCTTCTCAAACACACGTGGAAAGCCTCCCGCTGCCTGCAAATCCCAACCCAGAGGAGCAAAGTCCATGCCAGCGGGCAGCTAGGGAAAAAGGCTAATAAACACGAACACCCTCTTCACACAAAGCAGGACCCGGTCACCGAGTGCAAGGGTGAACAGGTCTGCCAGCGCCTGCAACATTTCCCAGTTAACCCAGTTTCCTGATTAAAAGTGGTATTTTTATACCAGCCCTCTAGTTTCAGGCTGCCCTTTCATGTGCTCGGTACAAAGCCCAGCGCAGCGAAGCGGTTTTGCAGCGCTGCCTGAGAACCCCCGGGGAAGCTGCTGGGTGTCGTGGCAGGGCCCAGCTCAGCCGCCCGCCGCTCAGCGCCGCGGAGCCGCCGGTACGGGCACCGGGAGCTGTGCCGGGAGCCCGAGAGGCCCCTGCGCCGGGCCTGCAGCGGCGGCTGACGGCGAGGAGAGATGGCAGGAGACGTGCAGGGAGGGGTCAGGGGAAGGACAGGGTTTGCACCGCACACGGCAGCGAGGTTATTTCTGGTGCTGCGTGCACATCGTGTTAGTTCCTGTTTTCAAGACATATTGTTTGCGAGGTTTGTTTGGTTTGCTCCCCCCTCCCCTTTACCAATGTCACAAGGACGAGGTCGTCCTGGGAGAGCGGTCTCAGAGAGAGGATGTTTGGAGGAGGGATTTGAAGGTGAAGGCTACCTGGGAGTCAGGGTCAGGCAGGTCATCCCGTGCAAAGCGATAGCAGGGCAGAAGCTCTCCGAAGCAGCATGGAAACGATAAAATCAGGGGGAGCAGTCAGGGTACTGGCAGTGGGGCAGAAAGGCAGAGGTGAGGTGATGGTACGGGACGCAGAAGGTAGCGTGACGCCAGCCCCAGAAGAAGTGAAATAGGAGCGTGCTAACAACAGGGGGACATGCGGGGCAAGAGTCATAAGGGAGGAGATCCCAGTGCTCCTGCCGTGACATTGCCAAATCAAAGACAAGCTTTTGGCTGCAGGAGCACATGAGGTGAATCAGAGGAGGAATCTGTATGATTAAGCAGCAGCTGAGTGCCAGGAGTGAAGAGCTGTCAAGGATAATATCAATAGTGTATGCGTAGAGGACAGTGGGTTTATTTGCCGTGATAGAAAAGGATTTGAAAGGGAATACAAGAAGCTCATACTGACTGTGAGTTGGCAGCAAGAGAGCTTGGGAAGGATGCCAGGAAAAGCGTCCCAGATACAAGGCTGAAGTGAGAAAGAAATAGGGAGCAGAGGCTGTTTCAGCAGTCAGCAGATTCAGAACAGGCACGAAAGGCAGGAGGGCAGGGACAGCCAGCTAGCAGGACGTGCTCGGGGGGAAGCGACCAAGCAGAAGCCCAGACGCCTGGGAGATCGGTGCAGAGGGGTTCAAGGTTCTGTGCTGTAAGGCAGCCAAGGGCCTGGACTCCGCGTATCTGAAAGATCACCTAAAGCTCCAGGACGACAACGATGGTTGCACTTCTGACGGCTCCTAAGGGAAAACAGAACCTTAACCATACGGGTGAGGTTCATCCGTGCGGGGCTCAGCAGTTTCCCAGGGGCCTGCTAGGAAACTCCCACGGGAACTCGAAAACCCCATAAATCTTTCCCCTCCCCCTGTCCACAAGCAGACTGATCTGCTCTCTCCTAATTTAAACACACAATCTGTAGGGAGGGGAACGTTTATACTGTTGGTTTACAAAAAAAAAAAAAAAAAAGACTTCACTGCACACACAGCCCTTCCCATTGAAAGAAAGAGTGTGAGAATGGATGAAACAAGACAGATGTTACTCGCAGCCTTAGTGAGCTACTGGAAGAAACGTTTATCATCCTGTGATGAAGGAACTGCGGAGTCACTGTGAAACAGGGAAAGATAAAGAGGAAAAACAAACGAGAAAAGCCTGGATGTTTACAGGAATGGGAATATCAAGGAGGATGGTGAGACTGACTTGAATTTGGGAGCAAGATCACTAGGCCTACATACATCATTCTGAGATCCAGCTGGCAAGAAGGATGCTGCAGTCTCCCAGCCTACAATTAAGTGAATGGGATTGTTCATACGAAGGAGGATTACTGAGGATGGTCAGGGTTTGCAAGCCCTGAAATTGTACCATGATACCTACTGCTGAAACAGTCTGGGAGCTTTCCTCGGGCTCCACCCCATCTCCTGGTGCTATGGGTGCCCTTTTAAAATGCTAAATAACAGCAAATACTCTGCAGTAGATTAGGCTGCTCCTTCGTCCACTTCACAATATTACCTCATGATTTGCGATTGCAGTGTGATGTCCTGGCACATCCTGATAGGAAAATGCAAATGTTGCATTTCCATGGCATGGCCTGACAATTCCAATTTATTTACCACAAGGAGATAACACTGTGTGTATGCTGATTGCACGCTGTAGCTACAACCTTGTTAACATACAGCCATATCATTATACCTTGGTGTGTGGCTCCTGGGAGAAAACATGAAACAAAAAGAATTTTCTTGCTCTGCTTTAGAGCCTAACCTGTTTCCTCTTACATTCCTTGGCTTCAAATGGGGTATGGCCAAGACCCCATCCAAAATCAGGGCCTGTAATTTTTTTATTTGATATAAGTAATATTACTGAAGTGCAAAATATATATATATATATTTTGTGGGATTGTTGTTTGTTTTGTTTTGTTTTGTTTCAGTGATCTGAAGATAGATACAGGGGTAGGTGATGGCCAGGTGAGCTTGACTTGATTGTGCTCCCTTGCCCCTGTGCACTGACGTGTCCAGCTGCGCTGCCAGCAGCGGCGCACAAAGAAAAGTGAGCTCAGCGTCCTGGCCCGTGGCCATCTCAGGTGGCCTGCATCGCACTGCGGCTCTGATGCTGGCTGGGCTGACAGCTCGTGAGAGCTCGCGTAGCTAAATGAATTGTGGCAGGCATCACCGTCACCACGCGAGCTGGTTTGTGAGGGACCTGGGAGAGAAGTCAACAGAGCTAAGTTCCAGGGTGGTGGCTTCAGGTCTCCTACGGCACTTAGGAGCACGGGGAGCTGCTCACACCACAATTTGTCCCATCGGGTTAGCTCTCATTTCTGTGAATTACCTGTCAGCAAGTCGTGATTTACATAATCTGTGTGGTATTTGCAATTAGCCCAAGTGGTTTAAGGAAGGACATTTTTAGACAAAACATTTGCCTTACAAGTTCTAGGTTTCTTTGTTACTTGCTTTGAAAAAAAGCTCTTGAAGGATTTGGCACGGTGGTCAGTAAAAGGCCCAGAACTGTTGAGATGTTTGGGAGCATGAGTGGAGACTGAAGTATGTTATCGGGAGTATGCACAAAGGAGTGTTTGTGGCTCTGCTAAGAGTGTGTCTGGTGCCAGCCGGGCTTGGGATGCAGCTTTTCACCAGCACCGTGTTCCCTCTGCCAGGCTCCAAGGGAAGATCAGCACGTGGAATGGCCTCAGGTCTGACTTCTGCACCGCTTCGCTCCCCGATAAGGCTCGGGATAAGTTAACGTCCGGCTGTTCACCGGAGCTTGGGGCTCACGGTGTATGTTTTAGCTGCCTAGCAGCTTGTCTCTAGGGAGAGGTGGGAGGTCAGAAGTCCAGGGGCAGCACAGCACAGAGGGCTGGCCGTGTCGTGCTGTGCAGCGCTCTGCGAGTACAAAGTGCTGCGGAGGGCTGAAACCAGCTTGTCTCACTCACCTGACAGCAGCGCGCCTGGGCAGGAGAGCTAACAAATAAAACTTGACCCATAAGAGGAAAGAGACGATTGTGAAATTGGACAGCATTTGCCTGTCACTATGGAGTCACTAAGGGAACAGGCATATTTTCTTCCTGTTTACATAATATTTCACCAGTAGCTTTGCACCAGTGAACTGCGGCAGCAATTTCTGAGCTACATCGACACTCCGGGGCGCTACAACTTGCCAGAGCTTTTTCTGTGGAACTCTCTGAAACAGAGGGTCTGTGGCAGGCAGGGGCTGGCGGTGCTGAGCCTGGGCTCGCCGCAGCATCCTGTGGAGCAGGAGGCTGAGAGGAGACGTAGCTGTTGCCTCCTATTTCCTGAAAGCCCACGGAGGCTGCAGCCACTGGGGTACAAGTTAGGGCAGACTAGAGAATTGCCCAAATACGTCACAGGGGTGACATTGCTCCCCGGGTAATGTGGGACAGCAAGGGACAACATTTGTAATGGGAAAAGTGGCAGTGTCCCAACCTGCACCAGTAAGAAGAGCAGGCTCCGAGCATGTGGCTGTCACAGGGGATTAGTCACGTCCTGAGCCACAGGAAAGCTGCGGAGAAGCGCAAACCTTGCATCCTCCAGCTTACAAGCTCCTTTCACAGCCAATGCTTTTCTTCCCTACAGAACAGAAAATTACAGAAAACGAAGCACCCCCATGCTGCTGTTTGCTCTTTGTGCAGGACACCGTTGAGTACACTCCACCATACACTCGCAGATACTGTAGCAGATAGTCAGCATCCTATCTCAAAGCACAGGAACAGCACCGTCACACAGCCCGGGGATCAGCACTCCCTCTTGGGATACAAGTCACCTTCCGCACATTAAATATTGATATAGCTGTCACGCCTAGAGGCCCCATCAGGATTAAGGTCCACGGCGCTCGGTGCTCTGAAAGCTTGTGATAAGGGCCGGTCCCTGCCCCGAAAGAATGCAGCCCCAGCGCGGCCGTACCAATGGCCCTGGGGAGGTTGTTTGCCTGGGCTGTCCCGCCATGCCCATTTCACAAAGCTCCTGTTTGCTCAAAGACCAGTCGTGTTATCGGTGGTGCCGGAGGGCGGAGGGCTCTGCTTCGCTGCCAGGCCCTGGCTCCTGCTGGTTCCGCAGACCCTCTGCTGAGAGCGACCGGCTGGTGTGGGACACGCCGCCCTGCCAGTGGGCAGAGTGGGAGGGAATCAAGCCACAAAACAAAAACCGAACCGACCAGCCCAGAGGGGGCTTTCTGCATCAAAAAGTAGCTCTTCCCCTGAAACAACCTTCTTGCTGTTACAAGAAGGGGATTTCAGGTAGTCAGAAGCACAGCCCTTGGCCGTGGGAGGTCCGCATTCAATTCCTGTTCCTCAGACATCCTGGGCCACTGACTCAGCTCCTATCTTGTGCAACTCACCAGCTATCAAACACTGCAGCTTCTCGCGGGAGTGTTGCAGGCATTAATAAGTCAGGGAGGTGACACCGTGTGGGGCCGGTGGCCTGCAGCGGGCAGTGTGGCGGGGCTGCTTGCTCGCCGCTGGCCTTCGTGGCAGCCGCGGCCTCCACAGCGCGCGGCAGGAAGCAGGGCCCGTGCCTGGACGTGACCGAGCCCGGCACCGAGGGCAGCAGCTTCTGGTCACAGCGCTGGGCTGACAGCGGAGGAAATCCTGGAGGGGGGTGACCCCGAAGGGAAGTGCAGGCATGGGATGTGGACCTCTCACCGGCTGGGACAGCCGTGGCATCAACAGGACTCATCTAGCACAAGTCTGCCTGTGGAAATCGGCCCGCTAGTAAATAAGATCAAGTAGTCCAAGAATGTGTAACGCTCCTTACACCGGCACTGGGCAGAGCTCAAAGGCACAGCCCCAACGGAGGAGCCGCACTGCGTGGCCTGGGTGCAGCCAGCACAGGGCGCAGAGCTAAGGAAAGGCCGCAGACCCGTCCCTGTCTACGGGAAACCCACGTTCAGCAAACTGGTTCTCTGGCAAAGCAACAATTGAGGCAGCCTGCCCAGGTGGGCATGAGTTTATTCACTAGAAATTGACTTCATATCAGGGAGCTGATGTGAGCCTGCAGGGCTGGCCTCCTGGTCTCCAGCACGGCGCCTGGTACGCCCGAGGAGCCGATCACTGCAGGCCAGGCCATGGAGGAATAAATCGAGGCCAGTACCTGCCGCTCCGCCTGCATTTGTGCCTCTCGACTCCCTGTCGCTGCTGCCTGTGACCTGGTTCTTCACACGCACATTCCTCTACATTGCCACGCTGCAGTGAGAACAGCGCGCAGGCATTTGTGCCAGCATATTCGCCGGGATTTCATTAGCCTCCAGGGATCTGCTCATGAGAAATGAATGTAGGTCTCGCATCATCTGCTCACTGGCTGCTGCCTCACGCTCTCTTCGTTTCCAGCAGTACACGAATCGCCTGGGCTGACCTGCTGGTGGGGCTTTGCCAGGTCACCCCCGGGACAGCAGCACTCGCGGGGCGCCTTGGAGAACGCTTCCGAGGACCGCAGGGCAGCAGGCTGCCCCGAACAGCTGCTGAACCCCGGGAGGTGGCTTCGTCCTGTGAGATAAAACACAGTCCTCCTGCCCCCTGGTCCTGGAACTGGCTGCCGTCAGTGCTGCTGGGCTGTGTCTGCGCAAGCTGTGGTTTTGGAGGGGGCGTGAGGAGCTGTGGGTGCTGGCACGGCGCTCCCGGAGCCTTGCCCCGCTGGAACCCAGCCTGCAGGGCCACGAGCCCGGCCACACCACGGGCACCACGGCCCTGCTCCCCGCCTCCCCCTGCACGGCGAGGTGCCTGGAGCTGCCTCGTGGTTTATTTTAAGGACGGCAATGAGTAACATTTAGGTATCGCCTTTCAGAACTCTTAAAAATAGATGTTAAAAAATTGCTTCACGTAAGCCTGCCCACGTAATGCCTTCCTGGCTGAGAGGAAGAGACCGGCCACAGTAGCAACAGGACATGAGTGTTGTGGACTTAGCTTTGATCCAGAGAGGCCTAATTACAAGTTATTTATACAGAGCCCTTTTCCTTCTCAGACTGCACAAGCAGTGGATCAGCAGACTGATTTCCATTTCACAGCAAAACAGGCAGATCGCTCACGGCCTGGCAGAGCTGGAAGGGGATCCGGACCTCTGGATGCTTCAGCAGCTTGCAGCCTACCTGACTGCAACTCCCTTGCCTTGTAATAAATGTGTGATCAGTAAAAGGTAATTCTATCAAGGCCTTAAAGGCAGTTAGTCATACAGGAATCATCGTTTATGTTTTCAGTCATTTAAAGCTCCCTGCAGAACTCTGCCTTCTGCCAGTTCTTCTTTGCGGGGATGAGAAAACAGCCCCCTCCCTGCGTTCTTGCAAACCAGCGTTTCCCAGCTGCGTGCATCATCGGTGAATCAAACAGAGACAAAATCGCTCGCTCGTTTCCAGTTAAGCCTGGCGTGTTATATGGCATTACATAATATGACAAGAAACCAATGCAGCTAATCTGGCGTGTCGCTGCTGCGAAGGGAAATTAAAACAAATACAGATCTATGAAAGAAGGCCCATTTTTGGCAACAGGCATGGGTTTCCTGTCTGACTGCTAACTCCGAAGTGCAGATCGTCTATTTTATGGTAGCAAAGGGAAATCCCAGCAATTCATGCCACAGCATTAAAATACAAGAGTCTAAAAATAGCATTAAAAAAAAAAAAAAAGCTGGACTGGAAATGACAATAAAAACAGAAAAGAAAAACTTGCCTTTTTGTTTGCTTGATTTTTTGAAAATAATCAACCCAAGAACTAGGTGTGAAGTAGCAGAGCCTGAAAGCCATGGTTAGAACAGCAGAAGAGCCAGGCACCCTGTGGGGGTTGGCTGCGGGAGCCCGCTCCCTCTGTGGGATGGTTTTTGCTGGAGTCCTGTCCCTGGAAGAAGGTGATGTAAACTAGGCTGGGCTCCACCGGCCTGGGAAGCGTAGACAGGCGGGGAGAGGACTGATGGACCGGCGACAGACTGAGATTAAAGATGACACCGCCAGCCCCTTCTTCCCTGGGCGTTCTCGTGGCTCTCCCTGTCCTCCTGCCCGGTCCCCCCGGGCCTGGCTCTCCCCTTCCTCTGCACACCCAGACATATTCGGAGGCTTCGCTGTCTGCCACTGCTCCGGGCATCCCTGAACTCAGCCCTGAGCCTGCCTGCCCCAGCTGGCACGCTAGCTACAGCTTTTACTGCATACTAGAGAAGAAAATGCAAGTGAGCCCCAGCCAGGGCACGGCACGATTTAACGTACCAGAATTTCAAAAGCAAAGTGGTGAAATGAGAGCGGTGCGCTCATAGCAGTGATCGGTCTGTGTGTCGTCTGGGGGAAGAACAATGAATGATGTCTGCCCTGCCATGAGCCCAGAGCAGTGAGACCTGTCTGGTACAGACCAGAGATGCAGACAGAGATAAGTGGACGCTCAGGGTGAGCAGTCAGGAGAAAAAAATGGTAATTCAGAGATATGTAATCAAGGCAGCACGGCTTTTAGTGTTCAGCTTTTTATCCATGTGCCTCATTGGAGCAGCATAAATCCTCATACAGAAACATTTGAAAGGGCAAATAATCAATTTAAGAATGGAAAATATTTCATGGAGAAGCAGACAAGAACAGAAATGCTTTTGAAGCTGACTGCAGGGAAGGAAAGAGAGCATCCGGACAGTCCTGAGACTTTCCAGGCCTTTGAAAACTCCCCATGAATGCAGCTTGCTTTCATTTGATAAAGATAATGAGCTGAGCTTGGGGGGGGCTGCTCACTGCCCCTCGTGCACCAGCAGTCGCCTGTCCGACGGCTGGGCTGCGAAGGGCGAGGAATTGCCACGCAGCACAGGACAGGGCACTGTATGCCAGAGAGGAGGCAGGGCGTGCTGCAGGAATCCAGCTGGATGAAATGCCTGCTGCTGCTCAGGGACGTCTTTCTATTTAAAACGTGCATTTCTTTAAGATTTTCAACTTTTTCTTTTTAAAAATGAGTCTGATTTCCCATCGCTGGCCTTGTGGGGATGCGACTGCAGATTCAAGCTGAGGAATTTGTGGGCGCTGCTAGCGCTTACATAGGACAGCCTGCTTTAAATAATTACATGGCTTTAAATGTCTGCCTACATGGTGCGTATGGTAAGAGAGGGATGAGAAACAGCTTTGTTGCTGAACCTGCCTTCCTCTTGCAATTGCATTCCCTCAAACCCATGGGGAGAAGAAGAAACAAGGAAGAATCTTTCCTTGCTGAGGGCTCTTCACATACCATTGGGAGACCACACATGAAACACATCTAGTGTTATCCCACCATAACGTGGGAAAAATCAAACATCCATAGGCCAGAGAAATGATGTCAGAGGCTGCAGGTTTCTCATAGTTGTCTTAAATACACAGTGTCCTTGAAAATACCAGCTCAGTTGGCTCTAGGCTGGAGGATGGCTGGGGGCTCGCAGCATTATCCCTGGAGATGAGCAGTCCTTGCACCACTGCTGTCCCAAGGAGATCCTCTGGGTGCTCTCCTATGCATGACTCCCTTTGCAAACCCCTCTTCTTTGGCAGGTCGAGAAAGCAAAGTTTATGTGAATTTCCAGTGTTTTTCCCTTGGAAACTGTTTCTCAGGGAATTATACTGTGTGAGTGGAAGAGGTCAGGACCACGCAGTGGGATATTTGTACAGCTGGCTGATCAGATTGCCTTTGTATAGTTTTTCCAGAGGTCTAGTTATAAATGGTCCCACCAATTCGTTCTCAAACCTGACTTGTTAAAATTCATTAAGTAAGCACTTCGGTATGGCAACAGCCAGGATTGCTTTTCCATATTTGTTAGCATTCTTGCTAATCCATAAAATTTAGCAACTCGGAATGAAAACCACAGTCAGAAAGAGCTAACGAGGTCCTCCTGTAAGGGTCTGTTCTGCTCTGGGCTGGTATATACAACTCCCATTAATGTTAATTGGCCTTGCAGAGGCACAGCAAAAGGAAAATGCACCCTAGAAGACCACTTTTTTTTTTTCTTTCTAGAGAGGTAATGCTCCCCTGTTCGGCAGCTGGGATTTGCTGAGAGCTTTATTTAATACAATGGCTACATCTATTTTTGCTTTACCTCCCTTCTGAAAGCCACGAGATACTTTCAGAAACAAAGATCGCCAAAGTAGTTCAGGCACATTACTTATGCCATTATAGCACATAACGCAAAAAGAGAAACAAAACCCCAGGCCACTACTGGCACCCTGTACCAGGAGAGCACTTAGCATCTGCTTAACTTTAAGCATGTATTTGAGCGGCATGGAAAGCAATAGGATTTAAACACATTTCTGGCTTGGACCTACATGATGGCTGGTGAAATCAGCAAAAAGTCCCAGCTGGCGATGCGAGACGCCGGCGCTGGGAGTCGTGCTGCCTGTACCCGCTGGTCTGCACGGGGCCGGGCCGGCTGCGGGGCAGGGCTCCGGGGAGAGGAGAGAGATGGCAGGAGCCATCGGGGGCTCCTCGGGGACGTGGCAGCCCCGTGCCACCGGTGGCTAATCCGTGCAATCTGCCTCTGTCACCAGGCTAATCCCCCCGGCTCACACTCCCACCGGGTCTGTTCCGCCTGCCGGCCGCCCCCGGCTGGGCTCTAAGCCTCTTAGGTCAGAGATCATCTCGCGGCTCGCACGCTGCCTTCCGCTGCGGGATCCCCGTCCGCTGGCTGTTCCACCACACCACTCGTTTCCATTGCTGCTCCTTCCTAAGGCAATCTCCGTGCTATTTGGCATCTTATTCCTCAAGAACGATCGCTGCCGTGCTGTTACCGTAGCCCCTCATCCCCAGCGCCACAGCAATGTCCCGTGCATGGCTGCAGGGCCTGGTGGCTCCGCGGCCGGGGCTGAGGGGAGCTGCACCAGCCCCTCGCCAAGGACCAAGTCCTTCCTGAATAAGTTTCCCGAGAAAGAAAGCAGAAACACGGACCGAGAGGTTTTGTTTCTGTTTGGGCCTAAAGTCAGCATCCAGCAGCAGACGTTGGCACATGCAGGCCACAGCTCTCCTGCTCCTCAAGCAAGGGCCTCACGAGAAGGGCTTGGGAAGGGGCCAGCACCTCCTCGATCTGCGCAGACCAAGGCAGCGCAGCGATTTGTACCAGCTGCTCAAAGCATACGATCCAGAGGCCGATGTGAAGTGGCACTGTCCCTCACCGTCCCTCTGCCTTCTGGTGGCACCAGCCTCTGCCGGAGGATGCGGCGTGGCTGAGCCAGGCGCTCCTCCTGGGGGCTGCTGAGGGGACGGAGGGAAGAAGGTTGGTTACCAGCAGGGGTAAAGCCCAGCACTTTCCTTCCCCCCCAAAAAAAAATGATTGTGTCAGGCCCACGCGTACACATCCGCCCTCCTGGGAGTTTTCCAGCTGCCTGTCTGCACTGGCCCAGCCCCCAGGAGTTAACAGACAGGACGAAGCCTGTGGTGGCTTTTGTGAGATTTTAGGGCCGATGCTGGAAGCGGAGGTGCTGGAGGCATAGCAAGGTGCTGCTGGTCACCGCCACAGAAAATGCTGGCCGTGAGCATCGGTACCAGCCCGCGAGCTGGGCCGCAGCGTGCCCTCATGCTAAGCAAGGCTTGTCGCTCAACTGGCGTGCTGCTCGCAATAATTATTTGTGTTTGTGCATTGTAAAAGCTAATGGCCTCCAGAATGTGGTAAAAAATGTAGACTCCTATAAACACTTCTGCTGTTTTATTGAACATTTCTGAAATCTGCTTCACATGCTTAATGCTCTGTGTATGGAAACTGCAGCAGTGAGGGAGAAAGCACCCGTAGCATCTCTGTCAGCTGCAGCTTTCTGACTTCAGCAGATCGCAGCTGAAGATTATCTGGAAAAGACATCAGGCAGTGCATTGGCCTCACCGCTATCAGGGCGAAAATTAAAGTATTTTAGTCTGACGAAGCAAATACTGAGTTCATGGGAAATAAACAGGAATTCGACTCCATAGTGGTATTTACTGCAAAATTTCCTTACCAAGGCCTTTGCACAGCCTGGCACAACAGGCGTGCTGTAATGGCATTTTCAATAAAATCCTGTCCTGGTAGGCAGCAGTGTGAACTCCTGCACAAACCTTAGCTGTGTAAGATTTTTCTCATGGAGGTCCCAGTTTTTGTACATCTGTGCGTGATTTGTCTTGGCGTGCAAAACAAAAGAAATCCTGTGTATTATTGAAATATCATTGCATTTAAATACCCAGCTTGACTTTTTCCATAAAGAAAAGAGTATAAAACGCCTTACAAACTGATCCACAACATTATCACAGCTGTTTAAATTCTTACCCTGCATCCCAGCTCAGAGAGAAACTCATGGAGAAACTGCATCTTTTGAAAAAAAAGAAAAAAGAAAAGAAGAAAGCCCTCGCCAGGTGCCACGTGCTGAGGCCATGGGGCGTGTTGGAGGAGCAAGGCGAGAACGAGACATCCGGACGTGGTGCGCGGGCGGGTTTTCCTGCTCTCACACCCATGCATGAAGAAATGCACTGGAGTATTTACCAAAAATTGCAGGTGTCTAAGCTGTAATTTGAGGGGACTGGCAGCAGACCTAACCGTGCGCACGAATTCCAGTCGGAGAGCTGTTTTGACAGCCCTTTGGTAATAGCCCCAGTGGTGCCAGCGCGCCGCGTGCCGCAGTGTTTACGCCGGGTGAAGGGCGCACCGTGGCCACCCGCACCGGCGCGGTTACGGCCCAGGTGGAGCGGCCGCGCCGGCTGCGGCTCTTATCGTGCTGCCCGGGGTTACTGATAAACAGACCTGTCGGTGCCATTTATTGCTGGGCCGACCAGCAGGCGAGGCTTGGAGCTGGCTTTGCGGCGGAGGGGAAGAGCAGGGCGGCCTCGAGCATCCCCCGGCAGCTGCTGGGCAAGGAGGGGCAGCCGTGGGCTGGAGGCGCTCGTGTAAGCAGCTGCCCGGCGGCTTGAAACCAGGCCAACAGCCCCTGCTTATGACCAGTGATGTCACTCCAACAGAGCTGTTTTTAATAAGCTGTTGATATTTAATTAATGGGGATGGTTACTACGTTTAAATTTGCTAGGTGTTTGAAATGCACAGACAGAGGCCAGACAGCCTGGGAAATGAGAGGCAGGGAAACGCCGTGGGGCCGGAGGAGCGCGGGGCGAGGGAGCCAGGCCAGGCCTCGCTGCGAGGGAAGGGCCCGGCCCGCCCGTCAGCACGGGGCCGGGATGAGCAATAGCAGGTTTATGGCACGTCATCGTCATCGGGCTGCTCGTCAGGGGCTGTGGTAACCGCAGGAGATATCCAGGAGGCTTCTGAACTTCCCAGCTCTGAGAGACTTCAGAAGCGTGCTGCAGAGTGAATGCGAGCCCATCACGCCCCTGGACGGGCAGGGGCCTTTCTCGGCCCCGCTCTGACACCCGAGATAGGCTCGCACTTCTCCCAAGCAGGGAGGGATTGTGACCTGTAAAGCCGGCTGCTGAGCAGCCTAGGTGGAGACGTGGTGTGAGCCCGAAGCCATCCCCCAGGCGAGGAAGACATCAGCCATGCTGTACGGGGCAGCTGAGGCTGTGCTGGGTGAGCTCCAGGCGCCAGCCCAGCGCCGGCTGCCACCAGGCTGACAGAGCAGCACCCGAACCTCTGCTGCTCCTGCAGCTGCCCGCAGCCCGGCGGTGCCCGTCCCACCCCGGCCAACTTCACACCCAACAGCTTCCCTTGCTCGTGTTACCTCAGATGTCCTGCTAACCACGGGACATCTGCGGTTACACCGATGAAATCCTCCCGGCTTGTGCAACGTGAGTAACAGACCGAGCCAGCTTTTGCTTGCAGTGCAAGGAGGCAGAGACGCCAGCTCACCCTTAGCAATGTGCTTGTTTTTGTTCTCAGTGACGATGCTGCCTGTTGTGATGAGGTATTTTGCAGAACAAAAATACCCTGACAAATCACTGTATACTTTTCTAAAAAGTCATTTCCAGTTTTACTCTGTGGAAAAGTATTAGCTGGAGCCACTCCGGGCAGTGGCTTCAGGATTTCCATTTCCTCCTGCAGAAAGCCTGGCCTTCCAGAAGGAGCAGGAACGGAGATATCTGCGTGTATCCGCAGCTCCCTCCTTCCATTTCGAGCTGGTTCCAAGGCAGCAAAGTGCACGGGGCCCTCGGTGCCCCTGCAGCTCGTCCTTCCCCAGGCAGGAGGGCTGCTCCCCAGCCCCACCACGTCTCTGCTCATCCCACCCAACACACCAGCTGGGCAGGGACCGCGCTGGCCCAGTTCTGCCTGGTTGACAACACCCATTAACCTAATTGCAAGCTGCAGACGCACGCGAGGAGGAGCACCCAGCCTGCTGGGCAGCCCTCCTGCCCCGCTCCTTCTCAAAGGTTTTGGTAACGAGAGCGTGGGCTCACCCAGGGTAGAGCAGCCCTGGTTTAATTTAACTGGTAAGCTTTTACATCCAGGCTGAAAGGCAAAAGTTTTTAAGACACACCCCCAATAAAAATAAATAAATAAATAAATAAATAAATCGAGCCCAGCTGAGGAACAGCCCCAGCAGGCGGTGGGAGGCCCGAGGCGGCGTGAAGCGGCGCCTGGTTTCACAGAGACCCTCCGCTCCTGACAGAATACCTGCAACAGCACCCGGGGGTTGGATTTCCTTGCTTTTTGCTTACTTTTTGTTTCCTGACAGTTGATTTCCAGCTGTTGGCACCTTCCTTTCCATTTCCTGAAGTTTCCTCTCTCCCACTCCCACTTTCTACTCGTGTTTCTTCCCCGTTGGTTTCCTGGTGGATGTTTCCTTGAGCGCTCCTTACCCTCCCTTCCCCAATTTCTGTTCCTGCTCCTTTCACTCTCCCTTCCTCCCCCTCAGAAGAAACCAATTCTCACTTTTCTTAAATCACTTCCCTGTTTCCTTTTCACTCTCCCTCTCCCCTGCACCCGCACCTCCCCAGCGCTGCCAGTGCCCCCAGCACTGGCCCCCAGCTGCGGCGGGTCGCCCCCAGGCAGCCCCACGGGTTGCTGCGGGATCAGAAGCGCCCCTTGCCCTCCGCTCTGGTTTTCTGTAGGGCATCCTGAGGGTGGTGAGGCCCTGGCACAGGCTGCCCTGAGGAGCTGGGGCTGCCCCGAACCTGGCAGTGCTGGGCTGGGGGGGATTTGGGCAGCTTGGGCTGGGGGCAGGGGGCCCTGCCCATGCAGAGGGGGCTGGGGGAGCTGTGAGGCCCCTTCCGACACAGAGTTGGGATCATGATGCACCGTTACACCAAGCTGCAAGAAACACCAGTGCTCAAGGCGGGCAGTGGTGCCAGCACCAGCACCGCACTGGCCTCCCCCCCCCCCAAGGGGAAGGCCCCATCGGCAGCAGGAGCCTCCCATGGTGCTGGTGCTGGCGGGGGGCTCCTCTGGTGCCCCCCAACCCTCCTGGCCCTACACTCCTCTTCCTAAAGCTCCACAGCGTGGCGAGGCTCGTGAGCTGTGGGCAAGGGCAGCCGAGGTGGCTCGCAGCCTCACGGGAGAGGCCGTTTGTCCTCCTGGGGCCTGCAGAGGACGGAGGCCGGGGCTGAAGGCCGCTTGCCTTCACCCACCAACACGCACCCGGCAGGGCCACGCTGGGGGTGTGCTCGTGCACCCGCAGCTGGGGCGGCCTCTTCCCCTCCGGCCTCCAGAAGTGAAAACGGCAGGGAAATTCCTGGCAGCGGACCGGACGGGTGCTGCTGGGGCGAGAAAGGAGAAGTTCGCCTCAGAGCTGCTCCGTGACTGGGCCTGGCAGCGCAGCCGGCCATCAGGTCCTCCTCACGCGGACGGCCCAGGTCAGGAGCGACCTCCTTCACCCGGGCCCCGTCCTGCTGGAGCTGCTGCGGGCCCGGCACCCGTGGCGTTTCGTCACACAATTTCTGCTTCCAGCTGCTGCTGGGAGAGGCCGCAGATTCATTCCGGGTGAAGTTTGGTAAACAGTTCTGTGCGGGTCAGCTTCGGAGGTATGAAGATTGCATCAGGTCCTGCAGCAAGACAAAACAAAACCAAGCGTATCAATGCACGAGAACGTGTTCCTCGTGGAAGAAAGAAAAGCGGAAGATGATTTATAGTGGGCTAAGTACATTTGAAACAACTTGTACCCGTCTGGCTGGGGGAAAGGGAGCCCGACGGAAATTTAGGAAAGAACAACCCTTAGGTCAATCTGACATTGTTGTCCAGTGGATGGGAAAATGTTCTCATAAAAGCAGACCTCATGGCCGTAAGAGAAGAATTAATTGGGAGGGTTTTTCCACTTGCTGTGACGTTAGGTGTGACGGAGGTGACACTGCTGATTGCTGGTGACAGAGGTCACGGAATCACAGAATGATGGAATCACGGAATGGCTTGGTTGGAAGGGACCTCAAAGCCCATCCAGTTCCAACCCCCTGCCACGGGCTGGGATGGAACCCACCCAACGCAGGTTGCCCAGGGCCCCATCCAACCTGGTCTCGAACACCTCTAGGAATGGGGCATCCCCTCTGGGCAACAAGAAGCCCCGGTGGCAGGAGATGCTCTCCAGTTCTGGAACTGAGCTCCCAGTTCTCATTACTGTGCGAGTACCTCAAATTTCCGTGTAAAAACAGCTCAGAAGACGCATTGCCCACACTGCTGGGGTTTGCAGGACAACCCCCGTGCTGTATGTGCCACTGAAGCCTCGTGCCAGGCGTGCAGGCTGCGGTGCTGGAGCCAGCAGTACCAAATTCCCTCCAGCAGAATCCTCATGGCCTCCTCCTAACGATAACGATGGGGAGGCGATTTCACCATGCACGAGCCCAGGGATCAGCTCCTGGGGCCCGCTCCATGCACCACAGCTCCGTGCTCCCACCCGGCATCACTGCATCAAGCGAGGCCACCGAAAGCAGGACAAGACGAGACGATTACTTATCCGTGCTGCAGGAAACCCAGAGCCAGCTCGGCACCACAGCCCAGCACCGTGCAGGGCGCTGGAGGCCACAGACAGGACAAATCCTGCCCCAGAAACCTCCGTGCCGACACGTGGAAAAGCTCAGGTCAGTGACAACAGCAAGGGGAAGTGGGAGGGCAGGAAACCCAGCAACGAGCACTTCAGCAGACCACCTGTGATCGCCGTGCAGGGGTTTCAGTTCAGCTGTATGTATACAAAAACGCCATGCACAAGCACACAGCCCATATATACACTCAGCCCTCCCAGGGACAGCCTCGCTCCCAGCTCCCAGCTGGACCGCAGCAGGCAATGACCAGGACATAGTCTGTGGAGCACCATCAGCTCTGGGATTTCGCACAGAAATAAATCCCTTTTTGTAGCATCAGAAATGCTACAGTGCCAGACTTGGCTGAAGGTTTGCTGGTGAGCTGCGGAAGGCACCAAGCGGCCCTAAACCCACACGGACTGCAGCCCACACTAACCTTTTCCTAACTTTACTTGGGACTGACTTTAGAAAATGATGCCTTTATTTGTGTTTAATAATCCAAACTATGAGCGGGATGTTATTTTGTAATCACCCCAATCCTTTCAAAATAAAGCAATAAAAATACTGGTTAGGAGCATCTCGCATTTAGTATGCTCGGGATGAAAATTATCTGGTTTGGATTATCTAGGACATGAGGAAACAGGCTCAAGTTGCGCCACGGGAGGTTTAGGTTGGACACTGGGAAGAATTTCTTCACAGAGAGGTGGCCAAGCATTGGGAGGTGGTGGAGTCCCCATCGCTGGAGGCGTTCAGAGATGTGTGAGTGCAGCACTAAGTGACACATTTTAGGGACACGACACGGTAGGTCAGGTCGGTGGCTGCACTCAGTGATCCCGAAGGTCTTTTCCAACCTAGGTGGTTCCACGATTCTATCTGGAAATGGCCATCCATGAGATTTCAAGATCAGATTTCTAGTAACTGCAACGTACACAAAACACAACCGCAAGTACCCACACAAACACAACTTTAAACACGAATATTTACTAACATAAATAAACAGTGTTTTATAACAAAAGGCACAGATTTTCAACTATAAACAATGGAAAAATATTTACAATTTGCACATACATCATCAAACAGCAAGTGCACAATTGGTCACTTCAGATCTTCCTTTCTATATTTTCAGATTTAACTCCTTGCAAGCAAGTAATTTTACTCAGTTCTGCAACGTTCAATTTATTTATTTTTTTTTACACAAAAACCGCTACAAATGTAAATAGGAGTTCATTAAAATGAATAATTTAGCAGCACAGGTTTTCAAATGGAGACAGTGTTGCTAACTTCTTCGTACTGGATAATAAAATAAGGGTAGCTCTGATCATCGTTAAAAATGACAAAAATCTGAGGCTCAAAGTAATTGTCCACGCAAGAGTCGTAGAGGTCACTGGTGATGCTGCCCGGGTTCACGGGGGGAGGTCTCCTCATGGTGTGATTGCCCACTGTGTATCTTCCCGTCAGTACTTTAGCCAAGAACATGTAATGAACTCCTTTGGGTGACCTTTTGGAAAAGTTATGAGAATAGCTCGCCTTTCTGGCAAAGTAACTGCCCTGTCCGAACATGGTGGCGTGCTTCCCGCAGACACGCGGGTCGAAGTTGTGCTTGCAGATCCCATCCACCACGTCCTGGGAGGTGCCATGGAACAAATGCCTTTCGTTCATTATCCTGTCAAGCCCGGTCATTTTTTTGGACATATACTCCTTTTTCCTGGAATAGAAAATGGAAAGTGAAGATGAGTATTCATTGTGGATCTGCAAACAAAGAGCAGTATTCACTGCAGCTGTTAAAGTAAAAGGCATCAGTATTATCCTCTGCGATACTGGAGCTGTCAGAGGAGATTGGTAAACATTTCTGGGTGGATAACAAGACTGGTCTTCTGCTTTCAAAGCAAGCTTTTGCATGAATTTTGTATTATTGAAAGATCCTGAACTGATCCTGCTGGAGGTCTGTCATCTGTACGGCAGCAAAGGCAAAGCAGCTTGAAAACTGCTTACTCTTAGTTTGGCTTGGGGGTGAACTGAAATAGTTTTCAACTAGGTATCCCAGATTTATTTTGAGGTTTCTGTGAAAGCACATTTTACAGAACTTATCAATAGATAGCTTACAAAAGCTCTTACAAAGGTAATTTCAGGACAAGATGTTTCAGTGTTTTTTAGATATTCAACTGAAGATGCTGCTTTTCTTCAGGAAGTCTGGATTTTATGTATCCTAATCAATAAATTTATATTTTGTAGCCCAAATCAGACATTCTAAGGTATTTTTCTACTATTGTAAAAGAATGGCATTAGCATTGCCTTACCTTTTATATTTCTCCCAAAGAAACTGATTTTGCACTCTCAGAATTTTCAAAATTTTATATTTGGTCTCTGGCACAGTCTTGTGAAACAGGTTATAAATGGTTCTATAGCTTTTATCTTCCTTCGAAACAGGCACTTGGATGAAGTCCTGAGATGGATCCATACTAATCCAGGTTTCAGGATAGAAGTTTGGAGAGGTAACAGCAGTTGGAGATAAGACGTGTGAGGAAACTGGTTCAGCTGATAGAGAGGGTACTGGAGAATTGCCACCTAGAGTCCTAGGATGGGAAGAAGAACAGATTTACATTTCAATATTCCCAAGCCAAACAGTTTCTAATCACACTTATTTGGTTACCAACATTTCTTAAATCGCTGCTCTCCTTGGTTCCGTAACAATTTACATAACCTTAATGCTCGTTTAAAACAGTCAGGCCACCTATTTCTTCTTTTTAAACTCCTGCCTCCACTCAAGCCAATACCAAACCCTTGACTTTCAGGCATGTCGTCCCACCTAGGAAATTCTCACTGGCTGGTGGGGATTTAAAAGCCTGTTATCACCTGTATCATTCACATCCTGGGGTGGAAGGGTGGAGTAGTGGTGATAAACTACAGAACAGGCAGAATGCTACCAATACAATTACTTTATAACTGTAAGCTCATTTTAACATACCGGATAAGAAGAGCAGAGACTACAATACAAGGAACAGAACCATACACTTTCTTGCTCAGTATAAATAAGGAATAGCTCTATGTTATATATAACATTTTACGGGCAAAACTTGCATATATTTCACTACATTACGTAGAAGAGAAGAGTATATGTTTTTAGTACTACCTGCTATCCTACTGAGGAAGGCTCTCCCTATTTTCATGTGCGCAGGCCAGCTGCAGATTTGCATTTGCAGTTACTTATTTTCATGTGATGGAGCAGCCCCTCCTTTTGGGAGTGCTGCCAGGTAAGAAGAGGTCAGCAAAGGAAGAAGGAGGGGAACTGCTGCCTCTAATGCTCAGGGCAGAAGAGCACAGTGTACACCAGAAAGGGAACATACCCTGGCAAAATCAAGTTGATGTGGACACTGACTGTGGTTCCGGCAAGATTTCATTCTTAATAAATACCTGCACCGCTGTGCAATTTGTTATGCTTTTGAACCTGCTAAATTTAGATAAAGAGTATGGTGCTTGTGGCTTATGTTCACCTGATTATAATCTGAACAAGCAAGCTTTACTCAGCTGAATAATCCTTACTTATTGGAGTTCTCCCACTTACGTCAATGGAAATACTTTGAACATGCAAAGCTTGCAGGTTCAGGCTCTGGTTTCAAACTGTAAGCACACAGATCTTCAGCTCACGCTGAAGCTGGTGAGGCTCCCTTTAAGCTGCACAAATACAAGGAATTATCTCAGCCTTCACCAGATGAACATTCTACCAAAGTGCTCTCTTATAGGAAAAGGTGCTACCGATTCCAGGACCAACCAGCGACGACAAATGGGCGATGTGCAATCAGAAGCAGGCAGCTCTCGGTAGGAAAGGTTATGAAGTGCCAGCTCTCCACTGCCTGACTCAGAAGACAGAAGGCAAATCTGGTCTCCAAAGAGCACAGCGGATCTTAACTACACTCATGAATTTCTCAGGTCACTTGTGTTCTGATAAACATCATGGCTAAAACATAAGGAGAAAATGTGTTCTGCCTAGGAGGAAATGAGGAAGAGAATTTTGTGCATTCACCTTGGGCAAGGCGAGCTTTGCCAACAACCAAGGCCAAGCCCTGACCCCCCAAGCACATGCAATTGGATTTAGCACATCGGAACGATAGGCAAACCAGCTCCCCCACCTTGTTTTTGCAGACAGCAAGTTTACTGGGGAACAAATTCTCAGCTCTGCTAAAGGCAACACTATTTTCTGCAGAGTGAACCTTCAAGAATCAGTCGTCCTCTGTTCACACACGATTCTGCCTGAAAGCCAATCTGTTCCCAAGGTATACTAAAAACACCTGCAGAGTAACTTCTGATTTCCATGCCTGTTGGCCTGCTTTCTCTGCAGAGCCAACGTAATTACCTAGATAAGTAACAACTCTACAGGTATTCACATCTTCGCTACTGAGATGTCAATTACGGTTGCCTTCCAGAATTTTTAATGCTGCTGATACATGAGCCTGAAAGAACCTTGTGTTAGTTTTTGTGTGACCTAGAAATAATTTCATGTGATTTTCTGATTGCTTTTGAGCTTTTCAAGTCTAGAAAAAAAGGGGGGGAGACTATTTTTAACTTGATACGTCTGATTTGGATAACAGAGACAGTAAGCTGTAACAGCACTCACACTATTCAGAGCAGAAACACTCTTTAAAATACTTTTCACGTGCGTTTCACCTGCTGTTCAAAGCTGAAAAGAGACCTCATTCATTTGCATGGATTTGACTGAACTCACACTTCTTCTCACTGTGTATTAATAGTTTAAAAGAAACCCAAAAGATGGATTTTTTTAGAGTGAGTTTTAAAATAGCAGTCTACAATATTCCACCGTGGTTTTCTTTTTTTTTTTTTTTCTTCCCAAAGTCCCCTGGTAGAAATATTACTGCAGCACCTCACGCACTGACACTCAGACTGGAAGACCAAGCACAAATTAACTGTAAGCTATGGATTAATGAGTAAGTCAGTAAACGCAATAAAAGCACTGCATCCTTCGGTGTACTTTGTTCACTTTCTGACTAGTGTGACTGAAGTGTAAGCATTTATTATACAAGGGAAGGCACTAAAATGTTGGCATTTGTCAACTACTATCACACATTTACCATTGTTTCTGTTCTTTTCCAATTTTATAACTTATTTAAACAGTTGGGGGAAAAAAACCCACTCAGGTAGCATTGTGTGATAGGCAGAGGCAAATACTGACTTTTTAAAGATAGTTCCCATTAATATTCAGAATACTCTTTTGTTCCCTACTGGGAATTGCTGGGTTTTTAAGTCAGAACTACAAGGCCTTTGCATAAAGAAATTAAGAATAGGTTTCCTGCAGAACAACAGAAATTTCAGAGCTTAATTTGTAGGTTTGGTAGACGGCACGAACAGTCACAGTCAGACACTCATGGGTGTAAAACCCCCACTAAAATTGCATAATTTTAGCATCTCTCAAAATCATAGACTTAAATTGTAGTAAAATAGTCATTGTTAGCAAAACATAGAAAAATCCCTTAAAAACCTTACTTTTTGTTAAGATCAGAATCATAATCACCATAACAAGAAAGTTCACGTTTGGTCTTTTCCTCTGCATCCTCCAAATATCTTTCTAATAATTCTGGGTTTTCCTCCCGTACAGCCGCATCCAAAGATGTTTCTCACCACCACTTGTTTTGAGGCTCTGACCAAACTCACTTTCGCCTCGCAATCAGATGCTGTAACAACAAAGCACTAACGAGCATTCTAGGCCTAACGCAGCTGCTAAATCTCCTTTGATTGGCCCAGCATGCCAAGTTGCCAGTCAGACTAATGACTTCCACCCCTTTGCTAACAGGACAATGTGTTTCTAACTACTGAACTCTGACAATAACGTTTCCAGCTGTGCTGGTGAGATCACAAAAATGGCATTTTTATGAGTTGTAATCAAAAATGACTACAATGCACCACTTTCCTCGCTCTGCCTTTGATGGTAAGCATGTTCACCCCCATTGAGATGACAATAAAAACAAGGAATGCTTTAATTGCGCTCAAAAATTATGAAATGTTTTTGAACACTCCTTTTTATGGGACCTAGAAGTGATGGCCTGGCAGTCATGATAGCGGGTGAAATGCTGAAAGCTGGACAATAGTTTGGCAGACTTAAAGTACATCTGTGCTTCTGATGTTCTGAGATCCAAAAGGTACATTACAATCTTCAAATAACAAACAGAGCCCAACGGAGAGGAGTTCCTCCGAAAATATTTGTCTTGAGAAGTGACAAGCAAATAGTTGCCAATATGACCAACATTTTTTATGATTTTTTTCTGATTTTTCTACCCAGTGATACCTGTTTCCTTCTCACATCTTAATGAATACAGTCTCGTGGACACACCGACACGTAGAGCAAACGCAGTTTCTGTTTTGCTGGGATACATACTGTAAGAACGGCATCAGCACCACGCACGAGCGCAGGAGGGGTCTTCTCTTGATTTCTCGTCTGAAACAGGCGTTTTGCTGGAATCCATCTTTGATGTTTAAGATATACTGATTATGCCAGGTAACAAACCGGACCTCTTTCAGACCCCGGCAGCTGGCTTCTTCAATCAATCTTACAACAGGCTGTTTGAAGAAAATTAAACACAGACATGATAAATTACATGTACAAAAATTAATATTTTTGCCAGGACCTCAAAGAGTCCCTCTACCACTCTCTTCCCCTCCCCTGAAACACACTGACCACCAAAGCCTGTTCAGTTTCGTTTGTAATACCTCCCACAAAGACAGATTTCACAACTTTCCTATGTGATTTGTTCTGATGCTATCACATTTTTACATGTCGAATGTTAGGCCCAATATCTAACCTAACACTCCCTTGCCACAAATTACTCTATTCACTTTTCGTCTTTCTTTGCTAAATGTGAAGAACATAAGTTTGCTGTAGAACAATCTTTTATATAGTAATACATTCTCATCGTTTTTGTTTGTTTTTCTATACTAGAGAAACACAGTTGTTTTAATTTCTTGCAGGTCAAACATCCTAAGCTTCTTGTTATTTGTGGTGCTTTCTTCTGGACTCTTTTCAGTACTTGCACTTTTTAAATTTGCAACGCCCCAAACTGTACACAGATTGTACACAGTGCTCTGCTTTAAGCTTCCTACCATGCTGACAAAGTAAGCATGATGCTTGAAAAGGGAGCGCGTGATGTAATTTACATTGGTGAAGGTATATCTAGTACTGCCAAAATTATAAGACACTGATGAGGTTTTATTCAAAATATTATGTACAGCTGCAGTCAGCCCCAGATGAGCTCTTAACTACCACAGGTATCTAAAAGGCTTTCTGGAGAGCTTACTGGAATGAAGTGAATAGAAGCGTTCTGCTTTTGTTTTGGTTTTCTCTAGCATGGCTGTGTTTAACAGTGGATGTGACTTGTGAGTCCGCAACTGGGGTTAAAAGGTTGGAAGAGAGAAGGCCTGTTTAAAGCTTGACACGGAAAACTGTGTCTGGTAAAGACCAAAGGACAACGGTGACACTGAGTATGTATAAACCACTGGTGAACAGATTTAAACCAAACATTTAGGAAAAGGTTCCTAATTACTGGGGGTGGCAGCTGGGGAACCTTCCTGCTGCAGCAGCACATGACAAACAGCTGGACCCAGCGGCTTTGGGGCACGCATCCTGCACTGTGTTACCTTTGGGAAACAGGGCAAGAAACTAAGAACTGAAAAGCTAAATGGTAGGGGTAAGCAATAAGAAGGCTGCAGAAAGGTGTCTCCCCTGTCTTAAAACCACATTTCTAAGGATTAGAAAAATTCCTTGGTACTGACGTGGGCCAGTCTGCTCCCAAATTTGACAAGTCAGCCAGCCCCTGCATCTCAGATGTTTTCAGGGATAGCCCATGGAGCGCTACAGCAGGGCACAGCTCTCCTTTGATTGCTGATTTTGCAAACTATGTTAAATACTGAATTGCTTGATTAAGCTCAACAATAACTCCAAGTAACTTTCCAAATTGTTCAAAGAGGAAACAGACTGAAAATATATATATAGTTTATAGTGTACACTGTATATATAGTTTTGGGTTACAACCCAAAAGCAGGATTCCAGAAAGCATTAAATACCTCGGAGTATTCTCTCCAGACGAAGTGGTCCCTGCAGAAGTATTTCCAGACCGTGTAGTAGTTGGAGCTGGAGCTGGGGCAGGATGGCGTGGACAGCCTCCGCATTTGGTCAAACTCAGCAGTTTCATATAATTTCATAACATTCAAATCCACCCAAAACTCGTGTCCCCTGGAAAGAACAAGAGAAGTAAAGAACTCTCACCGCCTGCAATCCATTAAAACCCCCCTGGACAACGGTGAAAAAAAACGTGGCCTTCAGCACGGAAAAGCAGAAGACCAAACCAACCGTCGTCCTGACCCGGTGATATTTATTCCGTGCGTGTGCGCTGCGCACACATCGATACGCGGATCCTTGGCATTTGGAGCACGCTACCTGAGTACACACATCACGCGAGCGGATTGACGAAGCAGCCACATAGCATTCGAAAGGTTATTCCTGTGAAAGTTAGTGCCCCGGGGAAGAAAAGCAAATGTAAATGTCTCCAGATGAGGAGCATCTGCTGCCAATCCACCGGAGAGTTCAAGTGTCTTTCATCACGTGCGACAGAAGAGAAGCAGCGTAATATGAAAAGACGACGGGATTTTGCTGTCACGGAGCCAAGGCTGAGGAATATTGGCTTTTTTCAAGTAGCTACATTGCCGCTACAAGAATCAACACTGATACATTACTTCACGTGAAGTGCCTGGCGCTTTCAAAAGGACACGAGAACGAACTGGAGCTGCAGATGAGGAACCTGAGAGTTTACCCTTTAACTAGAGGGAAAAATAAAAGTGCCTTTTCTCTATGCTTCACAAAGAATGGCTGCGGAGCGGTTCAGCAAGCAGTTTCCAACGCTGGTTCATCAGTCAGTTTTGAGACACCCCCGATTAAAAAATAGAAATCTCCAATCCCAGACTTAGCAGTAAATGAGAACTTAGAACAAGAAATTTATAGAAACCGAGAGAAATGATAGTAGTAGCATTCATTCACCACAATTTTTATTTTTTTTTTCAGAACTGGGATTAATATATTTCCAAAGTAATGCTCTCTGCATAATTAGTTTTCTATTTTATAATCCCTACAAGTTGTCAGCTCACTGCTATTCACTAGCAGCTGCAAACCACTGGTTTCTAGAAACACACCTTTTGAGACTATATCAAATATTTTCTTTGAATTCTTAACAGCAACATAAATAAAGCTGATACTTGAAATCTAAAGCTTATTTTAAAAGTTTTGGCAGACTCATACCATAAACATCAAAGTGTTGTGCATGAAACCGGCCACATCAAGTGACAGCTCTTCTAAACATCTACAGGAGTTTACGAATGCTGATTTGCTCGAGAACGGTTGTGATTTTGCTAGCATTTACACAGTTGCTGAGTTTTGTTATACCACTCTCACAGAAAACTAATGAAGAGTACGATCTGTAAAACACGACCACCAGCTGGAGCTGGAAGTGTCCTTCACGTCTGCTTTCCTCCTTTCATTGCATTTGGTCTGTGAACGGCTAAGCACAGCTGGAAGTACCTAGCGCTTTCCTGACATGCATGAGAAGGCAACGTGTCCTGTTCCTGTGAGCCCACGACCAGGGGAGTTCATCCAATGCTGTCTGAGCAAATTCAGATTACTCTCTGTCTCCAGTATTTTTTTTAATGTAGACTTAGAAATACAGAATAGTCTCAGAAGTCGAACCAGATGCCCTAAGAACACAGCTCCGGAAGCTCTGTCTACAGTTCTCCGGACACAAAACCCATGCTTCTCTAAAAACTGTCACAGAGCAGAATTAATTAAACTAAAAGATTCGTCAAGACAACGCCATCCCATAAAACCCGTGGAAGGTTTAACAGCTTGTTCCCTACTTGCGCCAAAGCTGTACGCAGCCAGCGCGGTCACAACGTGAGCACAGGGGAAGCAACCCCGTGAGCAGGAGCCGTGCCCTAAGGACCCGCGCCTTCCCCTGAGGCTCGTCCCACCCCGGTGTCCCAGCGGAGGCTGACATGCCACCCGCCACCCCGGTGTCCCAGCGGAGGCTGACGCCACCCAACACTTCAGCGATGGCAGGGCACAGCCAGCCACGCTGCTCAAGGCAACGCGTCGCGGCAGCCCGCCTCATTTAGCTGCAGTCTTCGTATCCTACACAGCAGCAAGACCGAGACAAACGCCAGACGCAGGTGATAAGAGATCTGCAGAAGGAAAACGAGCACTAATCAAAATGAATGCCCAGTACGAAGGGACTGAAATTATACGTAGGTCTTACCAAAACAAAAACAAAACCCCAAACAAACCGAAACACACAAGTTCTGTAGCGAAAAAATAAAGTCACCCCGCCTTCCTGGTGTGTAGTCATTTTGTTCCCTAACAACAGGCTACAACAATCTACTTTATTTGAAAACAATGTGTGAAATCATGAGGAAATCATCCCTCTGCAATACCAAGCTGGGTTACTAGTTAGCAGGCAACACAAGAATGGTTTTTAAGTGAATTTCTTCACAAATATACGTTAACGCTGCTTTAGGGACATTTGCTCTTTCTTTATCAACATATACATACTGCTGCCATTCTGAATTTCGGGGTCCAGTAAAAAGCAAGTTTACTTTGATATTGTATTACTCCAGAGTGAAGAGACGGACTCCCTGTTTTGGGGCCGCGTTGCCCATAGGAATCCAAGTCCCGCATCACGACCCCCAGATAAGGTGCTACAAACTTTATTAAACGAGCGCACACAAAGGCGTTTCTCAATGCGAGCTCACGATTGAAGCGTTTGTTCTCACTTTGATCTATTTTCAAGTCAAATACCATAA
Organism: Anser brachyrhynchus; assembly: GCF_964034855.1. Lineage (NCBI taxonomy): Eukaryota > Metazoa > Chordata > Aves > Anseriformes > Anatidae > Anser > Anser brachyrhynchus. Next base: position 1,605,416 of record NC_137703.1, on the reverse strand, counting down.
CAAGATTCCAAAGATCTGTGACCTTCAAGAAAGTGCAAAGAAAGGGAAAAGCTTGTCTTTGTATGTAAGATATTTTCTTTTAAAGGCAGTAACCTAGGGGTTTATGTAGTGTTACTATAACTTTGTATATCACATGTGGTATAGACAGATCATGAAAAGATGTTTGCAGTAGTTGTGTGTTAATGCAGTGCAAGGAGAAGGGAATCTGAAAATTGAGATACACTCTGAACACAATAAAAGCTTTCCACTAGCATGCTGAACACTTCAAGAAACAGTCACATACTGGTTAACACCCTAAGAAGTTAAACGTCTTCACAATTCTGAAGACTGGAAAACAAATTCTGCGGGCACTTGAAGCGTGGCTGGCTGCTGATACATGACTGGGGTATTTCTAACATGTGCTTAACTGTGTTAAAACGCAGCCTGCGGCACGCACACTTAGCTAAGTGGCAGCGCAACGGGAATCAAAGTGATGTGGTGGGGGAACCCTGTGGAAGGAAAAACATTTTTTGAGACGAACACGGTATGAGACTGCTCTTCCTCAGGCTTTTACTGCAGAGCAAGTTGATCTCGGCGGGATCTGGGACCAACTCCCAAAACCCTGGGTTGGTGCATGCTCAAGAGACTTTTGTGCGCACGTTTTCTAACTGCAGGGCAAGCGAGGAACTGTTGGGTGTCTGTGCCGCTTTCTTCTAGCAGTGCTGTAACAATGTGAACACTTCACGTACAGTTCCAGTAAAAGAAATTTCCATAAGCTTATCTCCTATAGCAAATAAAACCTCGCTACAGCTGAGTTGTACCTGTCTATCCCGTAAGACTCTGTTTGAGACTTACAAGGCTGGCAGCTAATGGGAGCTTACGCTGCAAATAGGTTATCTGAAAGCTGAGCATTTTTCTGCGAAACCTGTGCAGAACGTGCCAAGTTGTTTCTCTCACTACCGAAAAATGCAGCGATTCTGTCTGCTGGTTGGAATTTCTTACATTTTTGCAGCTCTGTTTACACCTCCTCTCCGTCAGATCCACGTCCCTGTAAGCGAACTGAGGCCGGACACTCTCTGCTCCCCACCACACGCTGAGAGGTCACCGCAGCGCAAACCTGGGCACCAACCGCCCAGACAGCTGATTGCCAGAGAGCCACAGAACATCCGGAGCTGGAAGGGACCCACGAGGGTCACCAAATCCAGCTCCCGGCTCCACACAGGAGCACCCAAAGCCCAGCCCCTGTGTGTGACAGCGCTATCCGAACGCCCCTTGAGCTCCAGCAGCTCGGTGCAGTGACCATGTCCCTTGGGGAGCCCGACCACCCTCTGGGTGCAGAACCTTTCCCTAACCCCCATCCTGACCCTCCCCTGTCCCAGCTCCATGCCGTCCCCTCGGGTCCCGTCGCTGTCCCCAGGGAGCAGAGCTCAGCGCCTGCCCCCCCGCTCCCCGTGAGGGAGCTGCAGGCCGCCACGAGGCCTGCCCTGGGCCGGACACGCACGTACGCTCTGGATTTGAATACAACACGTGAAGTGCTCTGGTCTTCTCATTTCGAAACAGAAATGATGGGTCTGCCTGCCTGTAAAGGTCACAGCGTTTCTGAGCAACCCCTCGGCGCGTGCCTGTTACCCGAAGCGACGGGCCCTCCTCGGGGCCGCAGCTCCGCAGCCTCCTGGGGAAAGAGCTGCAGGGGGGAGCCCCGGAGGCTGCCTTGTTCCCTGGGGAAAAGGTGGGCTCAAGTTATTCCTGACATACGGGTAATTTAAAAACTGGTGCGGCATCCTCTGTCCATCGCCCGCAGCCATGGATAGAGAAAGCTTCAGCAGTTTCCTTCGGGATGTAACGCAGAAGAATTTTCCTGAAACTCAAACTTCTGTTAAAATAGGGATGCTTTAAAATGGCACTTTTATTTTTTTTTTAAGCCAGTGAAGGGTTTAGAACGCTACTTTCCATTAATTTTAACAGAAAACTGAGCGATCAAATTATCTAAACACACTGAAGTCTACACAAACTAATTTTTCCATGAATATTTTAACTATATACTTTTGAAGTCCCCTCATTTTGTACCTCACATTAGTTAGAGTAACAATGCATTTTATACAGCTGAAAATTTTAGACAAATGCATTTATTTAAGTGACTGCATCTGAAAAATACATCATGTGCCGGAAAACTGCCTGATTTTTGGGGGGATAATTTATAATATGGGGAATAAGAAACCACATTCTTCTGCTAAAAATCTTAAATCACATAAAATATAGATTACTTTTTTATTTATTTGCATTAACAGTTTCTATTCAGAAGTATTCACTTTTTCAAATTACATTTACTGGCATTCAAGCTCTGAAATCCTGAAATACATTTAGCAGTTGTTTAATAATAGCTCTTCAGTTTAAGCACTTCCTCTGTATATTAAGAAGCCTATTACCAGCTTATATAATGCGAGGCCATGGAAAAAAAATGAATTGTGATTACGGCGGGTGATTGCGTGATTATATTCCTGCTTGCAGCTTTAAGACACCGGTGATGAAAGCAAATGTGACAACTGCACCTCTCCACTGCCCACGGCCTAAATACAGGACAAAGACCCCACGTTTAGGGCTCAAGAAGAGACTGCTGGATGCTCAAGGTTGCGTCCGAAACGTTCTTTAGGACAACATCCCTTTACCTTCACCGCAGCACGATGCTCAGCTCCTTCTGAGGCACAGCGTACGCTGAAACAGAAAGCTGCGACCTAAAGGAGAGGATGAAGCAACCACTGTGGGTTGAATCCTAACGGGGAGGGGGAAACCAAGAGCACGCCACCCAGCCGCCCGCGGCACCGCTCTGCTCCCCGGAGCAGCACGGGAGCACTGGCGGTGCGGCACGCAGCTGCGGCAGCGCGGGGAGCTGCGCACATGGCAGCGCCCACGCTCGCGGCGATGGCGCGGCGATGGCACGGTGATGGCACGGCGGCACACGGACACACGGGGCCGGGGGAAGAGCGGAAAGGAGACGGTGACTCCAGCTTGGCAGGTGCTCGGGAAAGCAGGCAGGCTTCAGATACCTCGGGGGGACAAAGCGTTACTCTGTGTGCACCGCAGCAGGAACAAGCTGCAGGACGGCTTGAAATGAGTAATAAAAACAACAGGTTTTTTTCTACAGTGTTTCCAAATTAAAATTTATTGAACTTCTCTGCAAACACCGCAAAGCTTCCTGCTTCTGAAGCAGAGATTGCTATCCCCATTTTACCCCGGAGAGACTTAAACAGCTTCTCCAAAATCATACAGAGAATCTGCAAGAGGTGGGAACAGAGATTTCTTAAGAACTCCTCCTCAATGACTAACCAAATAAAGGTCTGTTTATAAAATAAAGCAGCTCAATGGAATTATTTTCACTAAAAGAATAAGCATATTGAACCCTATTAAGAGTACAGCACACAAAGAAAACCAAATTTGGTGCTGTGTAACAGCAGCAGTTCAAAACAAAATTCCACAAGTGCCCTCAAAAGCAGGACCTGGCTCCCCGAGTAAGCCACATTTTCTCTGTACCCTCACCGTAAGGCCTGACACAATGACAACCTCTTCAGGACACCGAACTGGGCAGGCACCTCTAACAGCAAGTTATAATATTAATAATATTAATATAATATTAATGCCTTGGGGTGATGAAGGTAGCCTGCTAAAGTAAGGATGGTTTGGGTTCACTTTGCCTTGTGCTCTTCTGAAGAACTTCAGTCCTGTGTGAATCTTCTACGCTCTTTCCACTTCGTAAGAATTGCAGAACTTTCATCCTATGTACGAATAGATGACTAGAAGAAACAGCTTTTGTAAATGCTATGAAAACGCATGTGGTTTCAAACTCTTCTCCTGAGTTCAGTTACATGTCATGAGTCTCACCGCAAACAGAGTTCAGAAAAAAAAAAGAAACGGAGTGATCAACAAAGGTTAGTGCAGGAAATGAAACTCGGTTCCCATCAGAACAGCTGTGATACAAAGCACGACTGAGAGCTAAACACTGCTTAGATGATGAAACTGTTGATTTTCTCTCTATGACTAAGCCAGTTCCTCTCTGCAATAGCAACAACCTGAAAGGCACTCAGGGGAGCAAAGGAACTTAAGAGACCCAAGCAGGTACGAAAACCTGTAATACTGAAGCCTGCAGGGCTCGCCAGATCCAACTCGGTTACTACAGGAGCTGTAAGCCAGGTCTGCGCGCCGCCTGCTGACCCCACACCACGTAGTTCCCCTCCCCTGGCCAGCAGGGCTGGAAGGTGCAGGCTGTAGCACGGCTCCAGGTGGGAGATGAGAGGAAACCGAGCGGCACTTGCAGTATAACGTCCTAGCGAGACCTTTCTTTTGAAGCACAGGTGCCGGCAGTTGGTAGTACCAACAGCAGGTCTTAGATGACTGCAGCCTGAAGAGACTCCCATCAAAATTGGTACCGATTCCACTGGGAGTAACAGCAAGTAAGGGAAGGGCCCAGCGAGCACTCAGCAAGGGACACGGTCTCTTCAAGCAGTTCTTCACCAGACAGCAATGCGAATGCTGCCAGACCCTACCCAGCTGCTAAGGGGAACACGTCTGCGAAAAGAAAGCATCACCCTCCTGCATGGAGCGCTGCTGCACGCCGGGGCAAGAAGGAACACAAGCCGGTAAACACGAGCCCGCAGCCTCGATCTTATCGGTCCCTGGTGTTCTGTCACTGAAACGAGAGGGGCAGCAGGTGACAGGGCAGGAAATGAGTTCACTGTTTCACTTAATTTGTTCCCTCCTGCGTGACACTGCTTCGCTCTGCTGTAAGGCGCGCAGCAGATGGACGGTCAGAAAGAAGCAGAAGAGATAAAGGTGCTCCAGAAAGATTTACCACGCAGCTACAGGCTCCAGCCTCGGAAAACAAACAAACAAACACACAAGCCCGTGTTTTTCCATCGCTACAGCAACGGAGCTGGCAGGACGCAGGCACCAGCTCGGGCTCAGGGCCTGCAGCAGGCAGGCTGTGCCCGCAGCACGCCCCGGCCGCTCCGCCTGCCTCCCTCCCCTCCGGGCAGCCAGCGGGGTGCTGGGGTAACGCGGTCCTCTGGTGTGAGCGCCTGCCGGGTCCTAACAAAGCAATAAGGATGGCAAATGTGTTCGGATCTTCCCAGGACTGCTGCACGCAGCGCATTTCTCATAACCTGGATCCACGTTTCGGCTTCTCTTTGCAGCAGGGCTGCCCCTGCCCGAGGCAGCGTGCTGCTCTCACAGGCCTCCTGCCCACGCCGGCTGAGGATGTTCCACCCGGGGCTTTCTGCCTGGGTTTTGGTATCGCTGCAATGGCACAAAGCAGCTCTAAAACCCATCAGCTGAGCTTGCTGCTGCTACAGGGCACCATGAGGGACTAAGCTATTCGACCCCAAGCTTTTACTCACAATATTTTCAGAGTGAACACTTTTTTTTAGAGCTTGGAAGACACAAGACACTAGCCATGCATGTAGTAACACGGGTTTCTGGCTACAAATTCAGCGACTTTTACACCACCTTAGAAGTGTAAATTTGAAAACGTACTGAATAGAAGGTTCTTTTTTCTCCCTTTAAGTGCTCTCTGGGGTCAGGGGCCCATGGTATTTGTTCTGGAGACAGCAGGAGCACAGCTCTGCGTGGCAGTGGCGCTTGGATGGGAGCAGGTTCTCAAACTGCTTGAGAACGGTGTTTGCTTTCACACAGCCGCAGTGCCAGCACTCTCTGAAGCATTCGGATGCAGTCTACAGCCCCACTTTTCAAAAACTTTCCTGCGCACACATACCTGAGCTTTTTTCTACTTTACAACGTTATCCAATCTCAGGAGTTAACTACCGAGAAGCACCTCTGAGATTCATGATAAATACTGAAACTGTACCAGTCCCAGCAAGGCTTTACGTAACACGACCGTAGGCAGGCCACGGCTAACCTGCAGCAGCAGCCACCAGGCCAGGTGTTTCGGTTTCCGAATGCCATCCAGGTGTTTCACCCCACATCCTCCACAGGCAGCAGCCCAGAAAAGAGACTTCATACCTCTGACTACGAGAAGCGCATCTTACAGGTATTACTCAGCCCGAATTCACGCCGACACGTGCCAACTAGGCAGGAACTTCACGATCGCTGCTCTCCCTAAGCAAATAACTGCAGCAGCCTCTTTCTGTTCCCCATCCCTAACGGAGGGGGCCGGCAGACAGTGCAGCACCGCTGTGACCGCCGGGTTACCTGCAGGCACCTCCTCTGCGCAGTCGTCAGTCCTCCTTTCAGAAAGGGCTGCCTTATTGCCCCGAGCACACACGGAGCAGCCTGACCGCAGCCTGACGCCAGGTGATGCCGTTTCCAAAATCTGGTTATTGACACGGACCGAGACAAGGGACAGGGGCGACTGCTGACTCCTGGCAGCTCCGCGCCGTGCCTGCAACTTCACCCGATTTGTACAGCCAGAAGCCAATTAGCTTTAGTTCATATGTAAATGCTGCTATAAATCGGGTAAAAACGCATTCATTGGAGCACGCTGGCATAAAGCACAAGGCAAACACTTCTAAAAACACTTCGCATGCTCTTTATGTAGGGGCCCTGTTTTGCATTCCTTCTAGCGGGGAATTAGAAGACGTTCAGACCCACTCAGCCGTGCGTACTCACGAAACGCCGCACAAAATCACAAGGCACGCTGAATGTCAGCTGTTTTCTCATCTCCGCTGTTATCAACAACACGAGTTCTCTCGCACACTGACAGCTGTGCAGATCAGAACGAAAACTTCCCAAATTTAACCATTTAACACGTCAGACCACGTGCAGAAGCCCCTGAACGACCGACGTGCTTCCACCGCGCCCTCCCGGACTCCCGAATCACAGAGGCACATCCTGACAGCACCAGGACGAGTTACAGCACGGAAGCCAAGAGCGAAGGAGGCCTCGTTCCCTGCACACAAACCTTTGTCCCTCCCTTCCCTTGGCAGAACACGGGCCGTGCGTCCCACCTGCCTCTCCTGGCTGCGGCCGTGCCTGCTGGCCTGTGCTCTCCAGCTGCAGGGAATCAGTCCATAACACACACGGGTAACGAAAATAGAGGCTTTTAGTCCTCTGCAGAACCTGCCTGCAGTTGGACAGCGAGGCTTATGCTTTATTTAGAGCAAAGACAGATGTAGGTGGGCGGAAAAGGAACCGGGCAACCGCATGGCCTCAGATTGCAGAGACGGGCTGCAGAAGGTTGTGTTCTTAACTACTACATTTTAACCGGTTTCAGGATATTTCTATTTTTATAGAGTGCTGCTACATTAAAAAAAAATAACAACAACAGAGTCAAAACGTCCGAGGAGCCGTCGTTTTGTGAGCTGCGATAGGCCGGGTGCACGCAGCTGAGCGGAGGCTGCAAGTCCCCGGGCACAGAGGGATGGCTCCCCTGGCCGAGGGGGGGGATTCCAGCCAGAGAGGGGGGATCTGGGGGTCAGGAACTGCACAGTTGTTTTAAACAAGTCCTCCTGTCAGCAGCAGCAAGGTTGCTTGTTTTGAAAAGCAGCATATGCACGATCAGACAGGTGCACGGGGAAAACCTGCCGGGTTCTGCTGCCAAGCGCTTCCCCTTACTGAAGGGCATCTCAAACTATCACAGCCTGGGTGCTCTCAGGTGGAAAGCAGCACTCGGCTTTGTTCTCTCCAACCCTTAGCTACAGGCTGGAACTTCTCCAGGGCCTCTCCTCACATGCACGAAGAAAACTTGTAGATACTGTATCCTGCTCACATCCCCCCTTTGTTTAGGCAGACTGGTATTTGGCCGTAACTACTTGGTAAGATTTAAGAAAGCAAACCCAGAGTTTATGATGAAGGTTTAGATGCAGTTTGAGGCCAAACTAACGAGTGAGCAGCCAAGGCAACTTGGTACAAAGAGGTGACTGAAGAGGGGTTACCGCTGTTCCTGCCTGGAGACCGGGTCCCCCTCAGGCGAGAGGCAGCGTGTGAATGTTTACTTGACATCCTTTGTCTCGATAACGCCGACACGAATAAAGATTTACACCAACAGCTACTTGAAGAACACCCTATCTGAGTCCGGAGCTTATTCTCCAGCTGAGCCACTCTCCCACCACCGTGAACAGCCCCACTTCACGGGGGCAGCGCACCCCGACGGCACTGGGCGTGCGGCCCACAGCAATCGTGCCGCATAAACTGCGTTTAAAGCAAAGGCCGACGGACAGCTACCGCCCGCTGGCTATCCGTCAGGCTTCTGCGTGGCCTTTCTTGGACATGCAAAGCGCCGAGCAGACATTTCCTCATCGCATGCAATCTGGAGAGATAGGCCTGCACAGCGAGTCCGACCACAAGAGATTAACGGCTCTAGCCAAATAACGCGGTAACCATGCGAACCGTGAGCTGTCCCAGCACGTCCGCGAGCCTCGCGGCACGGCGGGCACGCTGCTCTCTGCATCTCGTTGCCAGGAGACGCCAACGGCCCGGGGACAGGGGGAGGCCGGCGGCCTGCGGGGACCCAGCAAAAAGGCACCGGGAGTCACGCGCAGCCCGGCCGCAGGGGATGGCACGGCGCGAGAGGGAGCTCGCCGCAAGTCCCGGGCAAACGTTTTCCCCCAGCTCCAGATCTCGTTCAAAACCACGCGCAGTTTCAAGGCGTATCAGGTTCAAGGCTCGCGGCCAGGAGCTCCGGTCTTAAAGAAGTTTCACTTCTGGGTTCCTGCTGATACCCACTAGGGACACGCAGCTCTCCGAGGGGGTGAATCCGTCCAGGAGCCACAGAGCTTGCAGCTTATTGCTGCAGGAGAAGAGACGATGAAGATACAGCCTTCCAACCCTGCACGAGAGCACGAAGGGGCTGCCCCTGCCCCGGCAGCGCCCTGCTGCAGCGCTGGGCACCCGCGGCCCAGTGACAGCACGCAACGTGTCTGCCAGCAGCCCTGCCGCCTTGCTTCCCGACCAGCTCAGGCAGAAGCTCAGGGTACCAAGAGGCCAAAACGCTCACTCACCAGGCTGGAAACCGGCAAAATGAGCGTAAAGGCGGCCGGCGGGTTCAGCCAACGTTGCAGGCTGGGGGTGCGATGACTAAGCAGTCAGGGAGCCGTGCTTCCTTCAGAGGTAATCACCCTGGGCTCCATCGCTGGGAGCAGGTAGAGCGTGTGTGTAGCAACAGGCTGCGATACACGCTCCAAAAAAAAAAAAAAAAAAACAGAACAAAACCCAGTGTGCTTATTTGCACAGAGCTCAAACTTGAATTACGTGCAGAGGCTTTTCTCGTACCGACATTTGCTGTTCTCTGTTTTTAGAAATCTTTTTAAATATTTGGAAAAAATGGAAGTGTCTCTTTCGTAAACAACAGCGAATTTTATCTGCTGTGTAGTTACAAGATTTTACGTCAGATCGCTGTATTTTCCCAGGACAAAGAGATGAACCTGTAGGCTGATGGAGCTGAGATCTGGCGCCCAACCCAATGCCCCGTTCGGTGCATGTAAAGACTCTGACACACGGAGCATTACGCTGGGTCTCTGACACCTAACGGGAAACCTCACCAATCTCAGCAAGGAGGAATATACTTCTTCGGGAAGCAGAAGGAAGAAGGGGCGACAAGAACAAATCCACAAGGACTTGGGTGGCAAAGACAAACTCGCAGTTCCCCCTGCAACCCAAATGTCTCTGACCCTCGACCGCTGCTGGAGCGAGCGGCACCAGCCTGCCAGGGTACGGCAGGGCAGACGGGCTATGAGAAATGTGGGTTCTTATTTCCTCCAGAAGAAGAAATGATTCAGAACTCAGAAGCGAAGCCTGCGCCCCGCACTCAGAGCACAGGCCGCATAGACCCGATGAACTCGTAAACAAGGGCGCTCGCTGCTCCCATTCAGAAGGGAAGCGGCGGTACAACGCCGAGGCAGTTTTGTTTCTGATCTCAGGGCGCCGGAACAAGCCTAAATTGATAACAAACATCTTTTTGGTTTCCCATGTTCTTCAGTCATTTTCTGAGATTAGAGAACGCTACTACGTACAGAGAAACGAGAACTCCGAATGCAGTTTACCATTTTCAGAGGACGATGCTTAAATGGAAACCCAGCATTTCTGAACGCGCTGTTAAGGCCGTTCCTCCCGACCTGACTGAAACGTCACCCCAGGTGACCAGCCTCGGGGAAGCTGCAGTCGAGACACGACACAGCACCAACCTAACTACAGTTTTTAGCGTGCAATCAGGAAGGCTGCGCCCGGAGTGCGTGGCCAGTCTGGATCCAGACTCAACCTGGACTCCCCGCGACAGGAGCACTGCCGTACCCCCCCTGTTCAGTCACTGCGGAGGCTCATTCCTGCTGCCGCTTTCTAACAGAGGAGAGACTAATCAGGAATGCCAAGAACGAGCACAACGTTGCACAACAGTCTCCGTCAGCTCTCTCCATTCCTACAGGACTGAAGTTTTCTCATTTCACACGCCTCAACTCCTTTTGCTCCAGAGAGCACTTCCCAGTTCTAAACAGCAGCTTTAAGAGGCACACAAGAATTTTCCGCAGCAAACTTCTCTGATATATTTAAGGCAACATCGCGACAAGCTTTGGAAAACACTTGTATACGAGATACCAGACAAAAAGAGGGCATATCCTGTTCTATTTCTGCACCAGGGCACGGTTAAGCAGCCCTTTGCTAGGAAGTAACCAAAGCCAGGCACCTACCGGTATTTCACTTTGATCCTGTCGTTGTCGGGGTTGCAGTAGAGCCTTTCCAGGTGCTCCTGGGAATCGTTGGTCACGCTCTGCCAGCTCTGAGTTGCCGTCCTCCTCACCTGCCAGTGATAGGGCAGCACCGTGTGGTGTTTGGGACAATCACTGCCATAAACACACGCGCCCTGGAGAAAATCCACACAGATTTCTATCCCATCCTCCTGGTGGGTGTGATACTGCAACTGGTTCAGGAGCTCGAATACCAAATCGAGAGAAGCCTCCTCGCTTTTATCCTGGAATATCCCGGCGCTGAATTTATTGCTTGGGTTCAAAGCGTATTGCACGGGACAGCTACCCTCCGGGAATAAGCCAGAGGTGTAGCTTTCCAGAACCTTGTCTGGGAACAAAGGACAAGCTGCACCATCGCTAGGAGGTGGGTGCAAAGGGTGATCCTGGAATGATTCAGCACTTGTCTCAGCAGCGGTTCCAGGAGGAGTTTCTGAGGAGAAGCCTCGCTCCCCTGCCTGCACCTCCTGCTCAGGGTGCCCAGGAGCAGGATGAGCCCCCGGCAGCTGGGTCTGCACATCTGGGGCTGAGGGCACCAGCACGGCCACGTTACTTTCTGGCTGGGGGCACGAAGTACTGAGTTCCAGAGTCTTTTTCACAGCAGGTTCACATAAACCACTATGACCTCCACCACCCTGGCCTCTGGGCACAAAGACCCTATCCAGGGTCCCGGCTCCCAGCAAACTGGTAAAGATCGGCCGCAAGGCGCGCAGAGTTTGTGTGTCCAGCCTCTTCTGCACTTGCTGCTTCTTCTTGAAGCAAGGCTTCACCGGCGGAATCTTCTCCGACAGTCTTATCTGAGGAGGAAAGTCCTCCGGAGGAGGGCACTTCATTCCCGGGCAGTGAGCCTGCTGCACAACACACGCTGCCTTGGCTTCGGTGTCCATCAGACACACACTTTGCTCTCTCCAAATCACTTTCAAATGTCCCAGAGCCTCACCAGAATCAATCTAGGGCAGAAAGGAAAACAAGACAGTTAATCTCTCTAATTGCTCAGGGTTGACACGAACAAGATCACCCCTGGAGAGGATTTCGAGCCAGCAACAGCAAAACTCCTCCCCTCTCTGTGACTGCGGGTAGCCCCTAGGCACGTAAAGCATGAAACCAGCTAAACTCCGGCTAATTAATCCCAAACACACACTCATCAGCTCCTCACACATGAGATCTCAGAGACACTCAGGCACGCACACACGGTCCCTAAGGGGGGCGGGAAGGGGATGGGGCGATGCCCTCCTCCCCACGATGATGCTCGCTAGCGAGCGGCACTTTGGCTCCTTACATTCCACAAAAGCAGGCGCCGTGCTGGTCACTTCTACGTCCCCCCCAAACACAGCCCCGAGACCAGGCGCGTGGGCAGACGCGCAGCCCCAACGCTCCCACCGCGCCGCCCCTCCTCACAGCGGACAGACGGACAGACGCTCTCCCTCCATCCCACCATACCTCCTCCGACCCGATCCCGTACGCACCCCCGGCAGCACCGCTGGAGAACCGCTGCCTTCGCTCAGCCTCGCGCCCAACGTCCCGGTGCCCAGAGCGGGGCCGGGACCCAGGGCTCGCAGCCGGCAGCCGCCGCTCCCCCCTCGCGCACCCGGCCGTGCCCGCGGCGCGCTGCCTGACTCACGCACCCGGTGACCCTGCGGGGCCGCGGCACGCCGGCACGCCGGCTCGCTCACCTCCTGCCAGCCTCCGCGGCGGGGCCCAACGCCGGGTGGCGAGGGAGGCAAAGGGGGGCCGGCGACTCGGGCACGGAGACAAACCCGATTAGCCCCCAAGATGAAAAGTAAATTTTGTTTTTTTTTTTCTGAAGTACAAATAAATGGTACGTCTCGTAGGTCGCCGGAGAGCAAGCCGTCTGCCTTCTAATCAGGAGTCACGTAACATTTGATTACCTTTAATTAGACCCTCTCCGCTCGCCCTGCCCGGAGCCTCCAAGGCTGGCGCGGAGCCCACTAAGGATCACTTCCTGGTCAACGCGTTCCAAGCAGAGCGCCTGCCCGTTTCAACCCCAAATCAGAAAACTGACAGAATTGGGCATTTGTCTTACTGCCGAGGATCTGCTCTGGACAATCTCTCACCCAGCCTCCCCTGTTTTGGAGCACGCACTGCGAGGCTTTCGCATTGCCCTGGGAAACGGCACTGTCAGGGCAGCCAGGAAAAAAAAAGAAGCTGAACCTCTCTGCTTTCCTGCTCCTACATTTAAAGCCACCAGTAAAAGCAAACTCCAGCATTACTGTTTCTCTTTTATCCTCGCACACACATAGCAGGGAACGCTCTTCCTAAGGGTACCGTAAGCCTTCAGGTAACTCCAGAGCCTTCAGCCCCCTCAGCTGCTTCACCTCCCCGTGCCCAGGCTCAGCGCCCCGCTGTGCCGGGCAGCGCCACGAGCGACTTAGGGTCTGGTTCAGCTGTGCCTCCATCGCTATTTCAACGCCGGTTTGCTCACGCGGTTACTTTATATTAGGGAGCTGCCCTATGCATGAAGCTGAGCCTCCCGGCGCCTCTACGGACAGCAGGCAGCGGGCACAGCGACAGCAGGGCTGCCCGCTCCGATCTCAGCCGTTTCACGTCCACCCCCCGGCACCACTATTTAGAAGCGACCTCAGCAGCCACCGAGCGCGGTGCCCTGCTCGCACAAGGCGCCCGGCACAAGGAGACCTCCTGCTGGGGGGGGGGCTCAGCCCCTCCGCACCGGACCCCACGGCTCCTGCCCCTCGCCGAAGGGGGCGAGCCCAGCGCCCGCGGGATGGGGATGGGGTGGGGGGAGGCAGGGGGAAGGTAGGGGTGGGGTAGGGTAGGGTAGGGTAGGGTAGGGTAGGGAGAGCCGCCCCGTGCACACCTACCGGCTGGCTCAGCGGGGGCAGCACGGCCCCGCCGCCCGCGAGGGGGCTCGGCCCGGCCCGGCCCGGCTCGGCTCTGCCCGGCCCGGCCCGGCTCTGCCCGGTTCGGCCCCGCTCCGCTCCCGGCAGGGCGCTGCCGCCGGGGCCGCTGCGGGCGAGCCACCGCCGCCACCGCCGGGCGCGGGCAGCCTCCTGGAGGGGCGGGCGGCAGCAGCGAAACGGAGGGAAAATGGGAAAAAAAAAAAAAAAAAAGCAGGAAAGAAAAAAAAAGAAAAAAGAAAAAAAAAGAAAAAAAAAAGAAAAAAATTAAAAAAAAAAAGAAAAAAAAAGAAAAAACTAATAACGATAAATATAAAAAATTAGAAGCGCCTGCCCCGGCCGGCCTCTCGCCGCAGCCTTCCCAGCCGCTGAGTCTTGCCCAGTTGAGCTGAACTGAGCCGTGCCGTGCCGAGCTGTGCTGAGCTGTGCCGTGCCGTGCCGATCTGATCCGATCCGAGCCGCCCGCAGCGCCGCCAGCGGCCCCAGCGCCGGCCGCGCCCCCCCTGCCCCCGGCGGCCTTTAAGCGGCGCTTCCGGAGCCGCCGGGCCCGGGGCGGAGCCGGCACCGCCCGTGCGGGGACGGGACGGGAAGGCACGGCACGGCTCGGCACGGCACGGCCCGTCCGGCAGCGCCCCGGCGCTCGGTGCCTCCCCGCGGCGGGGCCGTGGGTGCCGTGCCCCCCCCCCCGGGCAGCCAAAGCCCTCCCCGAGCCCACGGCCCGCCCCGCAGCGCAGCCCCGGCCCGGGAAGGGCAGGGGGCACACGGCCGCTGCTTCTTTTCCGTGACAAGCGCAGAAGGCAGGAACGGCTCACTCGGCCGTGAGGCACCGATAGCTCGCACACGGGTCCGGAGGCCGCCACGGCTCCCCCGGCGGCGCTGCTGCAAGGGGGGGGCGAGGCGAGGGGCAGCCTGGCACTGCCATCCCTCCCCAGACAAGCGTGTCACTAAAGGAAACACACCATGGCACGGCAGCAGGACACGCAGCCGGCTCTGAGGCCGCCCCAATGAAATCTGTAAAGAACCTGTGGCCAGGGTGGAAGCGTGACCTCATTTTTAAACACACGCTTAAGCCTTCAGCGAGCGAACACCAGCTTTCATTATTCCTTCCAAACGGCAACCGCCTCAGGGCGAACGCGGTACTTCGTGGTTCCGACCTGCAAATAACGCAATCAGCAGCAGGCACCCTGATCTGCTGCGGAAAGAGGGGGAATGTCTCTGACTCCAGTGCTCGCAGTTAAAACAAGGCTTCCAGGCTGACTGTTCCAGTGGCGGCCACGAGACCTTTTCTCAGCACCTGCAGAACGGCCATCCTCAACTGCCTCCAGCACGTCACATCGCAGCTACGGCGATTTTCCGTCTCTGTTTGGTACGAAGTCGACAAATGGTGCTGGGCGCTGAGGGATGTTGCGGAAGCAGGCGGCTGCACCTCCTCAGCTCCCCCAGAGCCATGAAATCCCAAGCCCGGCTCGTTTAGCTTCTGCTGCCCCCTGCGTTTTCCAGGGAGAAAAGGCAGAGGAACGGGCGCTGACACGAGCTCTAATTTTAGCTCCATGTACTGGCGGATAAGCCAGCAGAGGACAAAGCTGTTAGACGCCACGCTGCCCTCCGTAACTTGTCCCCGCGCCGCCAAGCTTAGGAGGTAAATACAAGCCCTTTAGTCAGCTCCCCCATCACCCAGCTAGCCGAACCTCCTCCAGTCAGCCCTTCACGTGTTCTCGGGGTGCCTTCACCTACAAGATGCTAGATGTGCACGCCTGCATTACCACACGGGAAAGGCTACGGCTCTCATCACGGAAAGGCAACGCTGAGCCATTAAAGGGCTCCTTAAAACCATTAAGAGATCCTCTGCCATCACATCGCAGGGAAGAGCTGCTGGTGGCGGCTAGCAGGGGGCACGAAGAAGCCCTCCCATCAAAGGTTATGAACCTCTGCAGGGGGACTTCTGGGGATGCTTAACAATCCTGTCTTCAGGTAGTTTTATGTACGCTTCACAGATTTCAAGACATTAAGAAAGAGAACTCTGAGCGAGATGCTCAGCGACACCGCCCCCGGTGGGTTCGGGGCATACAGAGCACCAGCAACCGGCCCCCCTCACACCACAAATCAAGACGAGAACCAAATTGTCTTCAGTGGTACCTGGGTTCCCTTCATGAACTTCATTTCTCCCATTTCATGACACTTGATGACGATGAGTGCTAATTGCCTTCAAATAACATTTCTAGCCCGACCCCTGTTCCGACAGCCACGTGCCAGCAGACAGGTTATCTCAGCACCACGGAAAAACAAGTGTCAACGACGCAGATTTTTTTTTAACAGACGGAAAAAAGAGGATCTCTGAGCAGTTCACTGCTATTAAGATGTGCTGACTCTTCCCCTCCTATTAGACTTTTGCAGGAACTGTGCAACAGTCCGTTTTTCATCACACTCAGGCTATGGGATGTAGATTTCTTTTCTCTCCCTTACAAATTGCACAAGTAAGACACTTCGAGTCTATTTCTATCAAGTCTCTTAATTCCAGGACCAGGAATTTTAATTGTGGGTTGGTTTTTTGTCTGTTTTGTTTTAGTTTGTTTTTTTAAGAATAAAAAAAGTGCTCGATGTGTTGACATGAAGGTGAAACGATGCAGGCCGCTAACGGAAATGAACACGGAGGAGGGCAGCAAGAGGTTAACACCGGCGTCCTGGTGGCCTTTGTTGGAGTGACACCTAGTGGGCTGGCTCTCGCTTCGCTCTGCAGGATGCAGGAGGATGCTCTGAGGATGAGGAGAGCAGGAATTCCAAGGTGCAGCCCCGCTGGATTGAACACATGCTCTGCTAAAGTCTCTCTCCGCTAGCAATGCTCAGCAACGACCGAATCTCAGCCACGCTGGTTCCTGCAGCTTTAGGTCAGGAGGGCCTCCGGGGAGCGGCGCGGGCTTCGTGCCGTAGCCTGGGAAAGCAGCTGGGACCCCACCGCTCAGCGCCACCGGGGTCCTGTGCCCGCCCCAGCGGTTCCCATTCCACGCTGCCAGCGAGCAGCACCTTTCGCATCCAGGCCCAGGCCATGAAACGACAAAGGTTTATCACAAAGTAGAAAGAGAAAAAAATGGTAGCAGTCATACTCAGGGCCAGAGTCTCTGGGGAAGTTGCGTTTCTAGGTGGAGGGCTTGTTCCTGCAGCTGCACCAGTCTGAAAGGCATTAGTGCCCAGAGCACAATGTCAGAGGAACAGCTGTACTCAACCTTGAATATTACCTTCACTCTCACCTCTAGAGTTATTTGTCAAGTCCTGCATGTGATACTGCTTTTTCCAAGGCAGGTGTCAGCTCCATTTTGTATCTGGGATAAATGCTGAGTGAGTAAGCCCCCGAGAATCTACTTATAAACATCATTTCGTACCTTTGGTCTACATGCAGAAGGAACTATCAACAGAAACTTTTAAAATGTTAAAGGAGGAAACGGGAACAGACGAGATCATTTCAAGACACCAAAAACGGGTCACATACGCTACACCGAGCTCCCTCCAGATGCAGCAAGTGTCACAGAAATCCAGCAGGTTTCAGCTTTTAGAGACTGAAGGTGAACGTAGCAATCGGTTATTGCAGTTCAGTGTTCTACAAAGCTAAAAAAGAACAGCTGATGGAACACCAGCGCTGGGTGACGCACTCTCCTTTATTCACCTCAGCGACCACTGCAACTATTTTCCCTCTTCCTAACGCAGAGAAACGTAACTCAGTCATTCTCCCCTGCTTACAGCGTCTCAGAATTCCTCTCAAATCCATGCCCAGGGGAGGAAGCCACCCCCTCAAGCTGTCTGGGAAGAACACTGGTTCAAGGCCAGCCCGCGGACTGTCCCTCCAGCTGCGACAGCTGCGCTGTTTTGGGGGCTACGCTCTAAGCCCCACCCGAGAACAGATTTGTCTGAAAAATAATACAGCCAGATTGTCTCCAGTTTTAAACCTCAGACTTCAAAGAAAACAAAAAAAAAACAGCACAGAGAGAACTGAAAGGCTTCTCATCCACCTATTTCGCAGAGACAGCAGAAGCCACTCAGTTTATGAGCGCCGTGCCTGTTCATTCAGAGGAGGCCTTTTGTATTTCAGCAATCCCCCACCAGCTGATCCAACTTCAGAGCACTAATCCCTCCCGGCATGGCAAACTTCAACACCTCCAAGTAAACACGGGGATTGTGGAATACGAGAAGGGTTCTGTTTTCAACAAAGAGGGTTTTTTTTTCCCCCAGTCTTAACTACAGTGAAGCTCTTTGCTCTGCTCTGATTTCGTTGTTGGACATCACAGAATCGCAGACTGGTTTGGGTCAGAAGGGACCTCACAGCCCGCCCAGATGGGGTCCCAGAAGGGTCCCCAAATCCCTGACAAAGCCTAGTCCGTTGGCTCTGCAATGAACGCCGTTCAGAAGTCAGACTGAATGCAGGTGTGAAGGTGCAAACTGAGCGGTGTAAGGCCATGGAATTTAATTCCCAACTATCAAGTACCGCGGGTGTAAGAAGCACAGAAAATCTGTCCAGATTTCTTCTAGCCAGAACGAGGAGAACACACAATTCCCCCTGAGGATAACAATAAACAGCTGCAAACTGTCGCAAAGCTTTTAGACCAGATCTATACTGGTCTCAATTTTGGTGCATTACTTCAGTTAAAGCAGCAGAGCAGACACACTCTGCCTTCCTCCCCACAAATGCCCAGCTCCTTCCACCCCACACTGCCGAGACACCAATTACACCCCAGATACTCAAGCACTGACCTGCTGGAGACCCGTGAGATAACGGGAACCGCCACGTAGCCAGAGCAACTCCGCATCACACCACTGGAATTTGCTACTGGAGCTACAACGGCGCTGCAGCTCCCCAGCCCCAGGGCACCTATGGGAAGAGCCACCACAAAACTCTCCTGGTCCTGCTCCTCACCCGCCTTGAGGCTGCCCCCTGCCTGCGCTGCCTCACAGGGGCAGCCCCTTCTGCATGTTAGGGATTCTCTTAGGATTTTGGAACCTAAAGGAAGAGATGGCACGAATCAACCAGCTGAAAAACCAAACAAACCTAGGAATACATCGTGGAGTCGCTGTGCTGCAGCCTCATGATTATTTTCCCGTGCACCCTAAGCACGCAGACCGTCAGAATCCAATCGGTAACACACACCGAAGTCAGACGGTCAGACTGATGACAATCGTTCTTAGACCCCGGGACATTCAGATTCATGTTAGCACAGAAGGTGACAACCACAGCTTTGCTGAGGAGCAGACGGTTCGGTGCTTATCAGCTGCCGGGCAGAGCCTGCTTTCCAACCCGACACTAACGTGGCTCTGAGTCTGTACTTCGCCCAGGGAAGTGGAGACAGCAAAACGGGCAGAACAAACCCTGCTGGGAAATGCCTCTGCCCAAATTTACAGCTTTTAGCTTAGTCCAGCTGAGTTTTAGAAGTGTGAGAAGCAAAGATAAGCCTCGTGTTTCCAGAATACGTACCACTCCTTCCGCGTTCTAATATGAAAATTGGTAAGCAACATTCTTCATAACTTACAAGGCTGACAGTACCAACATCTGTGTTAGCAGAACAAGTTTCGCCTTGGGAACAAGAGCCATTGCTCCTCTGGTTTTGAAGCCTCATGTCCCCAGTGGCTTCTGAAAAAAGCTTCAGATAAGATGCATTCAGCACAACACGGATTTGGGTACTTAAACAAAAACTTGAATTGCTTTGGCAGAAGTCCATGTCCCAATTTATTTTTGGGGAAGCGAGCACGACACACTTAGACTGAGCATGAGGTGACAGTTTTGTTGTATGCGATGTTCTGCTTACATTCCTGTTACCCAGTGCCAAGAGTTTTTTTTAAATCAAAGCGCTTGTTTGTTTTTTCCAAAAAAAAGTCTTTCATCATTCTTCTGCACAAAACAAAGTCACACTTCATCTTAACGGAGAGCCAGATGGGCACCAGGCAGACTGCGTTCCGAAATGCTACCGTGCTGCTCACGTAAACCCAAACCCTGAACAAAAACTTAATTACATTCCACCACAACACACATTTACCCAGATGAGCGGAGGAAGAAATCTGTGCAAAAACACGGGCAACAAGCCGGAATATTAAAACAATCTTACACGTAATCTGTCCTGCGCTTTCCAACTACTTTTGACAACTCTAACAACACACTTCAATAAGGAAATTCCTATAATATTGATCGAATGGCGATGTTACCCACTACACATTTGGTTTTAAAGGGTTTTACAAACAAGATTGTCAAGAAAGTCCCGTGCAATACACACGTGCATGCTCAGAAGGTTAAAGCCCTTGAAACAACCGTCCACTAAAATGCCTCTGATGACCTCCATTCCCACGGAGAAAATTATTTAATTGAAACAGTCTGAATTCCTTTTCTGTTACTTTTAAGCAAGTTTATCTTTTCTCCGTTTTCAGACAGCCACAGAAACGTTTAGAAATTAAGAAAGCACAGCTCAAATAGTTTAATCCAGCTAGGTGTGGGAGCCATCACCGATTGCTCGAGAGCTGCGGCAAACAACAACACCAAAGGGCAGCAGCCGAAGCCCCCCGGGCCGCCACCCCGAGGCCCCCTGCCACACGCTCCCAAGCGATGGGATTCCCGTCAGCGGTCGCAGACCCGTGACAGCAGGGTGCCTGCGCGCGGGTGGCGCTGCCACCAGAGTGATGGAGAGCAAGGGGGTGGATGAAGGGGCGAGGCGGGTCCCGGCCTCTTCGCGGGGGCACAGCACGCTCCGTACTCACCGCTCGGTCTGCTGGCGCTTGGCGTTACTGTGCTTCATCTCGGCAGGTTACTGCGCTTCTCCTCATCGGGGTCACCGTGCCTCACCTCATCGGGGTCACCGTGCTTCACCTCATTGGGGTCACCGTGCTTCTCCTCACCTCACCAGCTTGCGGGGCAGCCCGGGGCCCTGCTGCAGGCACAGCCCCGTGCCACGGAGGGAAGCCGGCCCCAGCACCGGGCCCGTTCCTCCCATCGCTCCCCGCAGGTACCAGCACAACGCTGGGGATGTTCCAACTTCACGCTGCGCTCGGCGTGCGCCACAACACCGCTGCACTCGGTGAGAGGAGCTCAGTACAGGGCCGAACAGCAGAGCCCCGCTCCGCTTACACACGTTTTCTAAGTCTCTTCTTCGTTATAACGGGTACAGGCGGTGACACGAACCCACCTCGTCTCCAGCTGCCCTGCCCTGCCCTGCCCTGCCCTCCTCGTGCTGCGGACCTGGGGGCCATGAGGCGAGGCGACACGAGGTGAGGTGAGATGAGGCGGGGCGAGGCACCTCTCTCCGCACCGGGGGCGCCCTCAGCCCGGTCCCAGGTCTCGGTCCCGGACCCAGGTCCCAGGTCCCAGGTCCCAGGTCCCGGTCCCGGTCCCGGTCCCCGGTCCCCGGTCCCCGGTCCCCGGTCCCCGGTCCCAGGTCGCCGCATGTGCCCGGTCCCTGTCAGCCCCCTCCGCCGCCGGAAGTCCCCTCGGCGGGTCCCGGAAGCGACGGGTCCCGCCCCGCCCCGCGCCGCCCCGCCCCGCCCCGCCCCGCCGCGGCGCTCCGTGAGGTGAGGCAGCCATGGCGCCCAGGGGCGGCCCCGGCGGGCGGCAGCAGTCGGAGGAGGACCTGCTGCTGCAGGACTTCAGCCGCAACCTCTCGGCCAAGTCCTCCGCGCTCTTCTTCGGCAACGCCTTCATCGTCTCCGCCATCCCCATCTGTGAGCGCCGCGGGGGGCAGGCACCGGCACCGGGACCGGCACCGGGACTGGGCCGAGCCGAGCTGAGCTGGGCCCGGGGAGCGGCGCCCCCCCCCCCTCAGGGCTCTGCCCGCGGCCCGGCTCCGTCCTCACCCCCCCCCCCCCCCGCTGCCGACGTGGCGGCCCCGGGCCGGGCTGGGGGCGGAGGGGGGGGCTGCGGGGTGCCGGGGGGGCTGCGGGGTGCCGGGGGGGCTGCGGGGTGCCGGGGGGGCTGCGGGGTGCCGGGGGCTCCGCGCGGGGCCATAAGGCGCTAACGCTGCCCGCTGTTCGTTTCTGAAGGGCTTTACTGGAGGATATGGCACATGGATCTCGTCCAGTCCGCCGTGCTGTACAGCGTGATGACCCTCATCAGCACCTACCTCGTGGCCTTCGCCTACAAGAACGTCAAGTTTGTGCTCAAGCACAAGTAAGCGCGGCGGCTCGTATCAATTAGCGCGTCGCGAAATACGTTTGCGTTGTTTTCATGAGTAAGAACACGTGAAACGTTACTCTGATGAGCTGTTTTATGTAGAAGTGGAAAGACATCCAGCACTTTGTCTTGCTTTTTGCTGCCTTCGCAATTCATTGCATTAGCTGCTGAATTGCATTAACTTACACCAATACAGAGCTTAAGCTGTGACGGCGTGAGGGGGAAAAGTTACAACTGTGGTGTTTAACCGTGACCTTCGCTTCTTGACTGCTTTTCCATTGCAAGTCCGTGGTGGGAGTTTAAGGTGTGACACCAAAATGTCCGCTCACGCTTTTCCTAAAGCTGTTGCCTGTTACTGCGAGGCCGTTAACTTCAGCGTGGGGGAGAAAGGCACATGGATTGTGTACTTGCCAGGCTTCTTTGGTACCCGTAAATCCTAATTTGTTTCTGTTACCTCTCGTGTAATTAGGGAATAGACTAGCCTTGTCAGCCAGCAGCACAATGAAACGGCAGAACTTGGTCTCAGTGGGTATTGCCACAAACTCCATTTGACAAGCACTGCTCCTAATTTAATTGCTGCTTATTGTTCCTTCAGCCTGGCAAAGCTGTTCAGTATCGTGGCTGACTTTTATTCTTCCCTGTAAAATGCCACTTCTCTAGTCACATTTTTTTTTTCATTTTGCAACAAAAATGGTGTTTCTTACAGGGTGGCACAGAAAAGAGAAGACGCTGTTTCCAAAGAAGTCACTCGTAAGCTTTCTGAGGCAGACAACAGGAAGATGTCCCGTAAGGAGAAGGATGAAAGGTAACCTCTTGCTGCCTTTCTCTTGTTTTAATAATGCCTGGCATCTTTAAAGCTCCGGGTAGGATATTAGACACTGTTGCTTGGCTGTTGTTTTTCTCTGTAACTAGAAACTTTTTCTTCTGGTAAGTTAAATTGTTTCTTTTTTTTAATGGTAAGTGGATTTTTTTTCCCCCCCTGATAAGTAAAAGCTATTTTGTCAGCTTTTCGTTCAGCTATAAATCCTTTTGAATGATCAATGAATGGTCTTAAACATCAAAGCTGTTACCAGTAAGGTCCTATAAGGCAGCCTCCCAGTCCCTGAGGTGCAAAGCAAAACACCTTTCAGTACAGGCCCGCTGATAGCTGCCTGAAGGGAAGCGGAAGGGTAGGGCGCATGCGACATACGTGGCGTAGTGGACTGCAAGTTCCTGCGGAGCGCGTTTCCTGCTGCTGCTGCGCTGTGCTGCTCATCGGTGGTTGCCCTCGGCACCCCCAGTGGTTGTGACTGGGAAAGCAAGTGTGCAGATTTCCCCCGTGATAGCTCTGACGAGTACCCGGGCTGTGCCCGATGAGCGTCAGACAGTGCTCCGTGTTCGCGTAGGTGCCTGTCGGGGCTGTGTAAGACATAAGGAGGAGGAGAACTAGCTTCTCCCTGGAGCAAAAAAGCCACACCTTCCCTTACAGCCCAGCGTGCCGTTAGTAGCTAACAGACACGAACCTGCAAGCACTGCTATTTATATAGGGCCGGGTTTGATGCGCATGGAGAGAAGACAAATCGTAAGTAAATAGGCAAGTGCAGAGAATGCGCAGAGTTTTGTCTTTAACGGATGAGCTGACCGGTAGTTTCTGCTGTGCTGTCTTTTAGAAGCTGGCTGTGACAAAGAGCTGCAAGCTCTTGTGGTCAGTTACACTTCTGGGTGTCGGTCTCCTCAAATGGTGGGTGTGCTGGGCTGTGCCTTGATTTCAGCGTGTGAAATGATGTCTTTACCTGTTGGTAGAATTCTGTGGAAGAAAAATGAAGTTGCAGATTACGAAGCAACAACCTTTTCCATCTTCTACAACAACACCCTCTTCCTGGTCTTGGTCATCATTGCTTCGTTTTTTGTGCTGAAGAACTTCAACCCCACCGTGTATCCTTTATTACCACGCCTGGAACAACCGAAGCCCTGTTCCTGTTTGTTGTCATTGGTAACTGTATTTATCAGCTGGGTTGCAAGTGGACCCCGCTGATGGGTGCGGTTCATTTTAGTACTTCAACTTAGAAACACTTGCATGTAAAAACAGAGAATACAAAAAGAAAAAAAAAACACATCCAACTCACATAAATATTTATCATCTGTCACTAGGTGGTTTAAAGATATTACTTGGGCAATCTACAAAAATTCTTACGGCTTTGCCATTTCAATATTGTAATTATGCAGTAAGGAGGCAGCTCATGGTCTTATAGAAACAGTGTATCAGGGTTAATTGCCATGTGCTGCTACATTACAGAATTGTTTAGTTTCAGTAAATTTACAAGGTTTTTTTTGTTACTTAAATATTGCTAGAAACACTTCTAAGAGAACAGGTTAAACTTTAGGAGTGCCTTTGTTCTGAAGTATTTGATGACTTGCTGATAGCCTTGATGGTAAGCTGTATTTCTAGTTACAGTGTTGCAGTCCTATTTTAAGTCTACAGAGGAAGACTGTTTCAATTTGTTCTTTTTCATACAACTTCTACTAAATGTTCTCTAAAAAAAAAAAAGCAGCGGTATCTTTACATGTGTACATCCTTAACCTTCTTCCTACAGAAACTATATCCTTTCTATAAGTGCTTCGTCTGGACTGATCGCCCTGCTATCCACAGGATCCAAGTAGACACAAAAAAACCCACTGTTCATTCTTGTGGCAGCGTTCAACTTCCATACAAAAGCTTAAGGGAGGAATAGGAATACATGTTTTTATAATGTGACTGCCTGAGGGTCTGGGGGGAGGGTTTCAACAGAAAATTAGTGAATTTGGTATCTTTACATGGTATTATTCAATAAACGAATCAAATTTTTTTACTTAGCATTGAAAGGAGATGGCACGTGAGCCGTTATCAGACAGCCTTTCTGAAGCGCTTCACGGGTGGGATGATTCTGCAGACCAGTAAACACCACAAGCAGACCGTAAGGGGTGCTGCACAGCAGCACAGAGCAGCTGTAGTCGAACCCTGTAACAGAACTTGCCTGTAAATTCGGTGGCTATTGTAAGAGCCAAACTCCATGGTTGTGAAAAGTGACAATCCGTCATTTATTATTGTAACGTGCAAAGTTTTAATAAAAAGGAGGCTTTTTGTCATTTAATTTCCTGTACTTCCTTTGTCAGTTTCTGAAAGTATTTCTGTGGGTAAGCAACGTGCATAGGCTTGTCACCTCTCTGCTTCCATTAGAGAAGAGGCTTCTACAAGTCAACACGTTTATTGTTTTCAGTGGAAATACTCCTCATTTTTAAGTAACTTTGAGTCAGTAGAGAATCTGAACAGCATCTCCTAAGAAAACATTCTTGAATTTGTTTGAATCTTTTTTTCCCCCCATTCATTTCTGAAGTTATAAATCAAAAAACCTGCAGCTTTTCCTAGCATGACTTAACTAAAATGCTTCAGCTGGCTTTTTGTAATGGGTTTATCAGGCAATCCTTTTTTTTCCATGCCATCAGTGAGGCAGCTGTTACTTAAAATGCTAAACACTGCTGCTATTAATGGAGCTGTACTGTAGAAGTCACAGATACTGCTGTTACAAACTTCAAGCTGTAGGAAGGAAGAGAAAGCTTATAATCAGATTTAACCTAAAAATTACTTTGCTGATCTTCGTGCTTCAATAAGATTCATCCTTATGTAAAATTTATTAAAGAAGACTCTGAAGTTCAGGAGCTACTGCAAGGCAAGCCAGATAGCGTACGCTGCTTGTAACTTCTGCATAGGAAATGCAAACAGTTCTTTTTTCTAGGTAGTCAGGTAACTTTTCAGCTTCGGTAGTTTCCTGGTCTGACTTGCACCACTGATCCTAGGGCTAGTGCCCACGAAGCAGAGTTCAGGCCACTTACCCATTTAATTTTCAGAAGGAAGGTGACGGTTACTCCTGGCAGGCCTGGGGAGGGGGCCCCGAGCAGTGACAGGCCTTGGTACGGGAGGTGCTGGGTGCTCAGCGGCCGCCGCTGCTCGCTGTGACCGACCAGCCCGTGTCGGACAGGAGAGGCCGGTCGCTGAAATGCAGTGGGGCTTCGGGGAGCTGCCACAAGGATGTTCTCGTGTTGGTTTCAGGCCAAAGCGTTACGTACGCCCGACGCCTGCTGTAGTGGGCTAACTTCGCTGCAGAATGATTCACGGCTGGTTTCAACGCAAGCCACTGCTTTATCATAACCGGTGTCACCATTGGTAACAGAGCTCCAAGTATAGAATCAGTTGCACAAAATGCTTTTATTGGGTCCAAGCAGAAGTCAAAGTCAGACTGCGTTTCTTGATATACAGCAGCTAAGTTCATTTACACATACCACAGCTTATTGGGTTAAATACAGGAGAGAACAAGTCAAGTATTCGTATCTGTTCACGTGGCCCCCGTGAGCGCCGCACGCGTCGCAGATATCCTGAAGTTAAGAGGAATAGCATAGAAGGGTCCTATGAATACTGTACATAGCTGTACCTCTAGGAATTATGTCCCTAAAGTATGTTTCAGTACCAGTGTGAAGGACTAACCGAAATCAGAGGCGCGCTTTACAAAGCAAACTAATGGTAAATACGGCATGGTTCTGAAGGTGGGCAAATTAATAGCGAAATGTTTACTATCAACTGCTGTAAAGGATGAAATGCTCACAAAAGAACTACCTGCGTCTTAAAAATACAATGCATTTACTTATGCCCGATTCCAGAACAAGTTAAAGCAAATGTAGCCTTCCACCAAAATGCACACCTGATTGTTTCTGGTAGTTTTCAGCAGCTATGCACTACATATATCTACAAGTATCTGTATCCTCAAAAGCTCATGGATATTGAAATTTGCAATAGCTATGTCTACAAGCAGGCAAAAGTAGAGGCAGGTTTCTAGAAAATGCAAAAAACTATTTTACCATGGATTCTTGGTTTAAAGTTTATATAGAATTAAAATTTTGCAAACAGGAGTTGTTTGTCTTAACCCGACATGCATCTGGGGGTTTTTAAACTGTGCTCTTCTGGCTTCTACTTGACATAATGTCTTAAGAGCACCCCATGGCTGAAATAATTGTCTAGTTAGCAGTTGAGCAATAGAATGTATAACTAATTCTCTGACTTAAGTTCATTTTTCCATTACAAACAAAATCTAAAGCACGTATTCAGCATTAAAAAAAAGCAAATGGAAAATCTGAACTTGCCCATTCTATCTGTTAACCTAACTGAAGAAACTTTATAGTTGAGAATTCCCGAATGTGGTTTTATTAAAACCTAAGTTGTATCTGGCTTTTCTTCATTGAAAAAATATATCTGTACATCCTTCTTTAATTACCAAGTACCTGAAGGTTATAAATTATTTTTTGCTTTACATGTGTTTTTCACAGCACAAGCATGAGGTGCTAAGAGGAAAGTAAAAATTAATGAATTCCGTCGAAGGTAAGAAAATACAAGATAGTTCTTGCTTGTAAAGGAGATCAGCTGTGCTTTTAAACTTCACTGCAGATTGGTAGCAACAGCACACGTCTCGAAGGATCCAGTAACAGTAGACACGGAGCAGCAAGCTGCTGACTGATTCTAATGACCGGATATTAACTCAGGACTGTACTTCTGTACAGAGCACTTATTAAACCATGCAGTCCAGGTAATTCATGCATTGCATTATGATCTGTAGTCCTTCTTGCTGTAGGGCTTATTTCCCAGAATATTATCTATTTCATTTACAATATGTGATGTCATCTTTGGAAGAACCTAGGGGTAGAAGAAAGCCAAGGTTTAATCAAGCTTCCATTAAAGACAGTCACAGCTTTTTCCAAAATTAAATCTAGATTTCATCAAAGAACGTCTCCTCTGGGGCTGTGTGTGTGAGAGACGTATTTGAACATTTATCTAATAACAGTTTTCCTCTAAGGGAAAAAGGTAAAGCAACTTTGTGCTGTGAGACAACCGCAGAAATGCTTGTCCTGAACTCTGTGTGCACAATGCTGCTCGACTGCCGCGGAGGCGGCAGGAACAGAGGAAGCTCTTATCTGTGAACAGCAACAGAGGCAAGTTAAGGCCCTTACGGGCCCTGAGCTTTTCTCAGGCCTAGTGCTGAAGACTTAGCGTAGAATATATCATAACGTATCTTGACATCAGGCCACTTGCTTCTTTCAATTAAGCCTTGAGGCAAGTAGCAGAACAGCCCACTGACCCTGCTGACACCGCCCTCCTGTTGCTGAACATGGACACAGCCGCTGCACAGGGGTGTAAGTCACGGTGAAGTGCGGTAGGTTTGCTTAATTAGTGTGTATAAATAGCATTGTAAGAGGCCTGAAACAAAACGCAAAGCAGTAAAACTGTTAAGAAAACAAGGGCACTAGTCTCAAGGTATGCCAACGTTGCCTTGAAGTAACGCAGGAGGCAGGCAGGAGCTGCCACGCGGCCGCCGCGAGCACTTGCCTGTATGGCTCCCAGGTTCTCTATCAGCTGCTCCGGGTTGGAAGATCCTAGAAGAACAGAGCTCACCCCCTCGTTTCTCAGACACCACGCTGGGAACAAAGTCACAGGATGGTTAGGAACGAAGGGTTCACTGCACTGCATTACTGCTGATCCCGGTAATTGCCAGAACTTCTGTCTCTATCTGACAAATAACAACAGTATTTTTGGAAGCTGTCACTTCCCGGGTCCCCTCTGAGTCATTCCTAATCCAATTAAACAGGATAGTCACGCATCGTGTCGATGCTTCCTTTTTCCATTTTTAAAAGCGCTGTCTTTCGTTCCTGTTCTTCCTCTTCCCACGGAACGAGAGCTGGGGATGCCTGACCTACCGCGCCCGCACCGGTCACCGCCTGACGGACTGCTCTTCTCCCGGCCCGGTTCCTCGGTCAGCTACACAATTCTGTCAGCTGGGTAATTCAGGACTACTCGATCCAAGGAAGGCGTGCCCCTAACATCTTCTCACCTGGACCCTTTTTTCTGACAAAAGCAGGGAAAGGCACGGCGCCACCGCAGCCCCTGCGCTACCGCTTACCGACTGCCAGCTGAGGTAGTGTGCAGCCCAGACGCTCCGCGATAGGCGAGAGGTCCTTCAGCTTCGTTTGCTGCTTTCTTCCCTCTTCACTTACGATTTTTTCTTTCAGCCACTGGTAGCACTGGAAGTAAATTACATTGCAGTCAGGTGTCGGTTTTAGTCGACCAAAGTGGAAAGGTAAGGGCAATTATCAACACCTCTAAAAATCATGCCCAACCCGGGAGGTAACCGGGGGATGAACAACGCGGTGCTCTGCTACCTGAAGCGGTTGTGGCAGGGGGCAGGACGTCGCCCTTAGCAGCCCACGTCCGTACTGCTCGGGCTGTGTGCCACTGAGGGGCTCAGCCTGGAATCGGGACCCCCCACGTTTTATTTTTGGGCCGCTGGAGCCAATTGCAATTGGAAAAAGGTGAAATATTGGTCAACTGCAGAAGATTTTTGACACCCCACTTCCTCCCAGCAAAGAAGTGAGAGAACATGTGATCTTGTTCAAGGCTTACTGCTAACATTCGAGATTAGAAAATTAATTGGAAGAGGCTGAGATTTCGGTTCTCCCAGCTCCAGACTTGAAATTCAATTCTGATTCACTGATTCAATTCAGATCCCTCTGGGAAATGACGCCTTCTCAGCTAGTTTGCAGCAAATATTACATATTTTGTTTTGAAAGGTGTACTTTGCTTTGAAAAAAAAATCACAAATGCAATGAAATGCCACGTTTGAAATTCATGATGCTTGTTAGCAGCTCAGTGCACACTGCGCCTTTCCTTTCAGCTGATGTACTGGGATTTTCAAGTAGGTGTTCTCCAGCCCTGAGAATAACGTCAGCCACCTAAGGGAGATGTGATACAGGAGCGGCACGGCTTACGGAAGCTGTGAGAGCTGGCCAAGAGCACCCCGGTGCCCAAGAGCAGGAGCTGAACCCACGGCCAGCCCCGACCCGCTGCCAGCCCAGGGGCCAGAGGAACCGAGCCCGTCCGTGCAGGGCAGCCTCCAGCCACAGGGCTGCTTTTCCTCGGCATCTGCCAGCCCTCACTGTAGCAGCACGTCCGCTCTTCTGGAGCATGTGAAAAAATACCTTTAGAGCTGCCCTGGAGCTTTCGGGGACCCCGTTGCCGTATTTCCCTGAGATGATCCCGCAGGCCAGGGGAGACCACGTCATCGCGCCCACCCCTGCGGAGAGGGCAGAGGTGTTAGGGCACAGGGGAAAGCAGAGCTGGGTCACAAACGGCACCTTCAGCACAGAGCAAACAACTCCTGCTTATTTGTTTGGCAGCTGCCAGTGCTCTTCAGTCCCTTCAAGGGTGTCGAGAGCATCTTCCTGGCAGACAGGGGTTTGCTTTTCTGTATTTTCACGGGGTGCCCTTGGTGCTCATCCAAAGCCTTCCTGTGACACCTGCACGGACCGCGGGGTCTCAGCGGGCAGAAGCAGCCACTCCAATTAACGCCCGCTTCTACCAGAGGCACTAAGCCAGGCTTCCTTTAGGCCATTAGCGAGGCACTTGGCTCGCGCTCTCCACCCGCAGCATGGGCGTGCAGGGAAGGGCACTGCTCCCCTCGGGAGCCTCCGGTCTGACCGTTCTTTATTTCTCTCTGAAGATGAAATAGGTAAAATGCACGGCCTCAGACTTTACCGATTTTGTGGTACAACTCCGGCAGCTGAACCTCCACTTTCTCTCGTTGGAAAAGGTGGTACTCAGCTTGCTCGCACACGGGCGGTATCATGTTAAACTGCCTGGCCACGGAGTAGGCTTCCTGGAGGAGAGAAACCAAGCAAAAAACCACGGCACTCGCTGAGAGGCTCTCGCAGGACATAATTGGACAAGCCACCCACAGACCGGCCTCCTCGAGCACGGGGCTGCCAGCAAAAGGGACTTTTCCTTACCATGATCTCCATGGCGCTCCAGCGTGACGTCCCCCAGTACATCGCCATGCCCTGGTTTATTACGTGTGTCATTGCTCGGACGATTTCTGCAGGAAAAAAAAAAAAAAAAGAAAAAAAAAAGTATGAGAACTCTGCAGAGCCAGATTTATCAGCACCAAACTCAGCCCGGGGCAGCTTGGCTCCGTGGCCAGCGGGCAACAAGCCAGGTAACAGCTCCACGGCTCGGCTCGTAACGGGGCTTCCCGCGACGCTCTGCTTTTGCCACGCTCTCCTGCTCGAGCAAGGAGGGAGAAGCATTAACAGCGTAAATGTAAAAAGTTCTATCCCCCAGTTGCTTAAAAACTTTTACCAACAGGCTATTGTCTAAATATTATCCCATAATAATATCCCCTCCAAAATTTAACACAAGAGGGCAGCACAGTCGAAAAATAAACTGAAAGTGCTGCTCCAGCCCCAGCCCCGCACCAGGGGCACGCTCATCCAGAGGTGCCCGCGCTGCAGGGACAGGGCCTCCCTTCGTTCCCTGTCCATTTTCCACCCTTGTCACAAGAGAAAATCTTGCAGCTCCTCTGCTTCCTTTCTTTATGCCAAGGCAGCCCTCAGACAGAAGAGGCTGGGTGGGTTCTCGTCTGGGAATGGGGTGCTCCCAGCGACAGAACGGCGTTTGAAAAATGGCACGGAAAAATATTTAACCTTACAGGTGGTGCGAGCCCCTAACAGTGCGTTGTTCAAACCGACAGAAATAAGCTAAGTGGGGGCTGGGAAGCAGAAGCAAACAATCCCCATTGCCGTTACACACGAGGCACCTCACGCTCAGCGGGCGCTGCCAGACTGCAGCGCGCTGGTCCTCGGAAAGCTGCAAGAAGGGAAAGCTGCAAGAAGGGAAAGCTGCAAGAAGGGAAAGCTGCAGGAAGGGGGGAGTTCGCCCCTGAAATCCTGACCCAGGTGAGGTCGCTCAGCCCCGCTCAGCACCCAGCTGCACAAAGGAGCCTGCCCTGGGTCCAGGTGTTAAAGCTAGAGGTAGCGGCTGGGGCTCCTCGGGCGCGGTGCTGGGCACCGCTACCAAGAACAAGATAAGCTGCCTCGTATACATGAGGATTCTCGTCCTATTTATGGGGAATAAAAAAAAAAAAGCTTGGCAGAGGGTAGTTTACACTGCCAATCTGGAGGTTATTGTGAGATTTCTCCCGAAGGCAGCGACAAGCAGCTAAACATGACGAAGTCTCCATTTATAACCCTCGGCGGGCTCTAAAAGCGCAGCGTGCCTCCCGCACGGGCAGCTGGCCTCGCGTCGGGAAGGCAGAACTGCTCCCGACGGAAACATCGGCTTGAGGGCTCCTTCCCCCAGGGAGGGGGAGAGTTCAGATGCCAGATATTGTTTTCCTTCTTTTTTTATTTTTTTTTTTAAGAGAAAAAGGGCTGTGGTGTGAAGCTGTAGGGTGATGCCGGAGGGTTTCAGTAGGGTGATCCTGTAGGGGAATTCCTCCCTCCCCCTGCAGCACCCGCTTCTCACTGCTTTGGGTCTTCTGTTTTTGCTGTACGATCATTTAGGAATTTTATAAGCATTTTATCATACACCTCTTCCACATTTTGGTCCACGGTTGTTTTCATTTCTCCCACCTCTACTCCCTTCAAGAAGGACTGGAGTCAGCTCAGAATAAATGTATATTTATACTCTTGTTTACCAGATCCTTCACCCTTGGGTACGCCTCTGGGGCGGTTTGTGAACAGCACCCGTCTGGACCACTCAATCTGCTCGCAGGACGGCAGAGATGACAGCACCTCAAGGAGAGGCTTTTTCAAAATGACTGCTCCGAGCCCCGGCAGGCAGCCTCCAGCAGCGCAGCGTCAGCTCGGGCGCCGCTCCTGTCCCCTCCCGGCGCGTCTGTGGGGCCGTGGGCTGAGCCCCCCCGCCCCAGCCAGCGCTGGCTCTGCTCGGCTGGAAGCGTCGCTCGGGGCGAAGAGAAGCATCTGCTGTCACGGCCAGGGGATCGCATCTGCAGCCGGAGTAACGAAGCGTGAAGGGTCAGGAACAGAAGCGCCCATCTGAGCAGACCGTGGATATCTCCTCCTGTCAGAAAGGGGACGCTTTTCCAGTGAAGTTTTTTAAAGCCCAGAGCTGACAAGGCTCATCACGAGAGGGAGAAGAAAAGCGGCAGGTCTTTTGCCAAGAGTTTGAGCGTGTCTGGACTTCAGTCAAGTGTCCCCAAGCCAAAGGACGCCTGTCTGGCGCTCAGCAGCCCCAGCGAGCTGCGGCGCCCGGTGCTGTGAGCTGGGGTTCATCCGGACAGCTTCCATCCATCCCCTCTGGCAGGCAGGGGGTTCCTCGGGCGTGCTCTGGGGTCGATGCTGCCCGTCCCTGTCCCTGTCCCTGTCCCTAATCCTGCCCCTGGCGCTGCGCTCGCTGCCCGGCTGGGGCCCTGCACAGCCCTTCCTGCAGGCGCTCGTCCAGCAGCGCTGCACACACGGGACACGGTGGGCTGCAGGAGTTGGGAAGCAGCTATTTACTCGTGGGAAAAGCATGGCCACTTAAGGACACCGAGCGTAGCTGGGATTATGCCTTGCGAAGGTAGCTTAACACTTGCTGTGCGTGCCAGATATTGCCGAACCGACAGATGGCTCAACAGATGCTCTGGGATGGAAGTGGCTTAGTAGGTGAACCATAAAAAAAGCACGAAGTACATAGAAGGAATAAACACCGCACCATTCATAATAAAAACGTCCCTTTTCTCGCCCTGCTCCAAGTCTCGCCAAGCCCCACGGTTCATAACGCTGCTGCCGGGCTCCAGCACCGTGAGCAGTATCCGTAGCTGCTGAAGAGCCGCGGGCGCCGGAGCTCGGCTGCGCTGCGCGTGCGTGGACGGCGCCTCCACAGCTGGCGGAGCTCAGAGGTGCTCCTGCCCCCGAGACACGGCCCGCCACGCGCCCTGACCTCGCCACGCACTGCAGATCTGTGCTGCCTTTAGGGTCCCAGGCACGTTCCTGCAGCCACGGCTGCTGGCACGGGGTCAGGGCCGGGGTAACGCAGCGCTCCCGGGGCCACCGAGGTGCTTGCGGCTCCCGGAGCCCGGGGGGCAGCCAGGCCCCCGCTGCGTTTGCCACGTACTCGGCCGTGACAGCCCTGCTGCCTGCACCGCTTTCTTCTGCCCGTTCGTTACGCGGTTGCGGAGCTGATCTCCCCCTGCCACGGCGTGCACGGCTGCGTCAGCTCCCACGTGAGAGCGGGAGAAATGGGAACTGCTCCCCGTTAAGCCATGCACTCACCCCATAACGTACCGGTGAGGGCTCCTGGCTAACCAGGGCACACGGCCACCTACACGATGGGCGGTTATCAGCCGAGAAACATCAGAGGGAACAGACACCGTGGCTCTCATGCGTTCCTAAATACCTGCCCCCCTCACCGAACTGAACAAGGACCATTCCCCCCAGCTGCCCAGAAACCTGGGCGACGGCCCCCCAGCAAGTTCTCATTTCACACCACCCCTCAGAGGAGCCGCCTGGGATCACACCCTGCATTTTCACATTGTGAGGAGCAGGCGGATCCCGGCTGCCTGGGGACAGGGACGGGGACAGGGATGGTGCAGGCCCGCTGCCCTCCCCAGAGCTGGCTGCAGTGGGGCAGGGGCGCACAGGTGTCGTTTGGCGCAGAGGTCTGCTGAATGCAAACACAAATTCATTTCAGCTTTGTCTGAAGCAATTGGGAAAAGGAAATTAAGGAATGAACAATGTTAAGGGCACCACTGGGATTTAAAGAAAATTTCAATTCCCATTTAAGAGTCACAAATTCCTTTCATTTAAGTGTAAATATATAGGACTCCAGGATATCATGAAGCAGGTATTCTGTATTTAAGCTGCCGCGCCTGAATATTTAATAAAGATTTGCTTTTCATTTCCTACCATCAGAGGCATAAGCCGGTAAGCCAGGATCAGTCGCACGAAAACCTCCAGCTAAAGCTCCCACTAACCTTCCATGGGGGTGTTGTTGTCGGGCCGGTTGGCGAAGACCACGTCCACGTACTCCAGCTGCAGCCTCTGGAGGGAAGCCTTTAATCCTGCAAACGGCAGAGCAGAGAGAAGAACCCCCGGGGTTGGCACGGGAGCACGAGGGGGGCACCGTGGTGGGGCTGGGGACAGCCCCCCTCTCTTGCAGGTGTATGGTTTGTATCTGGATGCACATATGTGTACCTGTGTATATGAATGTATACACCCACACGGTGCATCAGAAGGATACTCCACATCGTGTAATGTTGCCCCATATCTGTTCAGCCATTTAGGACTAAACGTGATAATTTGTGCTTCTGTTTAATTACACCAAGATTCGGGTGGGAAGACGCCTGCACCACGAGTGCCCGCGGTGAGCCAAAGGGTGAGCCAAAGGGCAGCCGCCAGGGGCCGAGTGCAGGTTTTGTTTCAGAGCTAATCTAACACCCCAAGGGGGGTCACCTCCCATTTAAAACAATAAATAAACCCTAATTGCTTGCCAACAACCTTGCTGGGGGCGCGCTCTGCCTCCTTCACCTCCCCGCCTGCCGGGCTTCCTCGGCTTCTCTGCGAGCAGCTGATGGGAGCCGGCATCCAGAGCCTACGTAGGTATGTGCGTGTGTGCAAGAGATAAAAAAGAATTCCTAACGCTTATTTTCTATGAATCTTCCCAGGAACAAAATGTTTTTTTATGAATGTTCATGAAGAACAAGCCAAAATAGAGCAGTCTGAAAACGTTCGCTGAATTCTGAGATTAAAAAATGGCTGTTTTTGCCAAGTGTATTTATAGAAAATAGCTACCACTGACCTTAACGTTATTTGCTACTTTTGCTGCGAAACCATTCCAACTGCTGCCAGGATTTTTCTGCCATTTCACGAAGCAGTTCCTCCAGGAACGGGAAGCGGGTGGGCTCCGAGTGCCCGCGAAATGGCTGCGGTTCCCCCAGGCACCCCGGGGGCAGGGCCAGCAGCCCGAACGCTGCACCAGGGGCTTCATTCAAAGGGGCACTGAATAAAACGGGGCTAGAACCTTTCCCCAGCACTACCCTAACACGGAAGGCACACGTCAGTGCGGCTGAACTCCGCAAGTGTGAAGTGGTGGAAGTTTTCTAGGGCAGTTGCTCCTCGCTCGAAGCGCTCCCTGTTGCGGCTCCGCTCGCCGGGCGTGCTGTGGCCACGCTCATCCCACAGCGCCCGCTCTGGGCAGCGACAGCCAGGCTGTGGTGTGGGCAGCACTGAAATCCCAGGTAAGGGCGGGTAAAGTAAATATACCGGTAATATATTCCATATAACCTGTTTTATAATACAGCAGCGTGGCAGAGCTGTCCCTACCCCTTCTGTCTGGAGGCTGACACCACGGTACCTAGCATGGACGAGCCCGAATTTTCCTTTCCTAGCTGTTTCTGGCAGCAAACACTGCCTTGAGCAACAGCCCCGGCAAGCAGTGCGGGTTTATCCCACAAGTCGGGGGGCAGGGGCAGCAGGGAGGGCTCGGCCTGACCCCGGCTCGCTGGGCACGGCTGAGCCAGGCACGCCACAGCCGGGCTCGGGGAGCTTTGGCAGCTCGTGCACAGCTCCAGGGGAGCCTCAAGTGCTTCCCACGCTGCTCGGTGCCAGCAGACAGAAGTGGGTCAGACAGCACCGAGGGGCGGCTGCGGCGAGCCGTGCCGCGGCGCTGTGATCACAGGTGCACAGCCTGATGCTCCCTCGTGCCCCGTGCAACCACGGAGAGCCCCGTCCCACGGCTTTGTGCGGCTCTTCCCCCGCACATGCCCGTCGTACCGGGGGCGTTTATCCCGCAGCAGCGAGGGGGACACGGCAGCGGGGCCCTGCAGTGGTGGCTGCTTTTTGGGGAGGGCCGATTGCCCCACGGCCCCGCACACACACCCCGTCAGGCGGGACGGGGCAGGAGCAGCCCCCGCTGTGAGCCCACTCTCACCGTAACGAGGTCACAGCTGACGCTGCGCATCCTTCCCACGACCGAAGCGTGTCTTTTCGCAGGCGCTGCTCTGTTTGTGCCCTGCCTGTACAACGCCGTGCCACGCGCCCACCCCGCATGGAGCGGGGGCACCGCGGGATGGAGTCGCGGGGCCGCGGGGAGCTGGGGGGAGCCTGCTGGGGTGACCCGGACCTGTCCCGACAGCACAACGCCCGGCCCAGCACCCACCTTCGATGATGTGCTTCCGCGAGAGCCCTCTCTCCGTTTCAGCCCTGCAAAGACAAAGCGGGGACACACGGTTAGGGGTCCGAGGCACCAGCCACCAGCAAGAAGAGACGCTTGAAACGCCCCCAAACAAAGTGACAGCATTGGCCTGGGGAACAGTGATGCAGCCGGGTGGGACGGGTGCCACACATCCCCATTTCCCGGCCCTACGGTGGGAAGCACGGAGCTGTGCTGAGCCTCGGCCGCCAGACAGCGAAAAAAACCTCAGTGTAAGGGGGGAAGATCAATTTAATCACTTGCGCATTACCTCTGATGACAACCACCCAGACACTAGTCTGCAAACTAACATTAGGGATAACCTTCGTGTCCGTGGTTTGTTCGGGCTTCTCTCAGGCTTTCCAGCAGGTTGGAAAGCGCCAGCGTTGACATTTTGTTCTCAGGCCAGAGACAGCGAGCACGCTGCGGGAAGCAGGAGGCCGGGCGGTGCTCAGAGCGGGGCTGCTCGGCCTCCCCCACCACCTCCCAGCGGGTCACAGTGGGGTCTGCCCGGGGCGAGCCCCCCCAAATCCCCCTGCCCGGCGCCAGCTCCCAAAAACCCGACCACAAGCGCAGCGAGCGGGCAGCAGCCCCGGCCCCGCGGGGGCGAGCACCACCCCGAGTCACCAGAACTTACTTTCCACCCCAGTACAGCTTTGTTGTGATGACCAGGCTGGACCGCCTAGGAGCAGAAAAGAAAAAACTGTTAAATAAAATCATCACAGAAAACCCACGCAGCAGCCCGCAAAGCTTCCTGCCCATCTGCCGAGGGCACGGGGCGCGGGTCCTGAGCGTGGGGTGTTCCCTCAGGCATTAAACCCCGGGAAGGATGCATTAGCCGAACTAATCTGTACACCCCAATGTGATATTAAATCAAATATCAATCATTCGCAAACTACTTTGCTGCATAACTGTAGGTGTGTAGCACGATTTATCTGCTTCTTTGCTAGATGTGACTTCCCTCTTCCGCAGGACGCAGAACGCTTCGCACCGAGCGATCACCCCTGGAACAGGGGCACGGATTTTGGGAGAGCACCACTGGGGCTGTTCCGCGGTTGCAGGCTGCCTATGACACACATAATCTTTAAAGATTATGTAAATGCTCTTAAAACGACACAACGTATGCTAATGCGCTTCGTTTACATGAGGTATCATCTCCTACCAGGCTGCCCAGGATGAAGGCCCATCACGGCTTTGCATTCCTAACGCACAGCCTTCTGTACGTGCGCGCAGACCCGATGCACGCATCATCTGTCTCGACGTACCGTGCATGGAAATGAGGACAAACACCCGGGGAAGGTGACCGCTGTGCACAGACAGGGGGGCCTGTGCCATGGTCAGGGCAGCACCAGCCTCTGGACAACCTGCAGGTGTCCTCACCTGCTCAAACCTGCATTTCGGGTCAACCACAGCAGCCTCACCGAGTCATTGTGTGCTCCCAAAAAGCACAGAGCACTGTTCAGCACTTACAAGGCCTGGCTCCGGAGCTGCCCCACGAGCAGCCCTGGTGCTGCCTGCAGGCAGCAGCGCTCGCTCCCGAGCCCCGCACAGCACCGGCTGTGCAAGGACCGGGCGCACTCCCCTGTGCCCGAGGGTCCCTGCGGCGGTACGGTACCTCCAGCCCTTCTTCTTGAGGATGTTCCCCAGGATGACCTCGGCCCTGCACAAGACAGAGAGAGCCCATCAGAGAGGAGAGGCGCGAGGCAGAGCTCTGTGACCGCCCCGGGCAGCACGGTGGTGCTGTGCCAACGCCAGCAGAGCCGCTGGGCCCCGTCCCTGCACCCCGCTCCACCTCCCACGCCCAACGCTACTCGGCCAGTGTCAGACATGTTACGGGGGGATTCTTTTTTTCTTTTTGTTTGGTCCAGCAATGACACCAGGAGCACTATTAGCTGGGCTGCAGCCAGAGCTGCTCCTCCCTCGGGGAGCTGCGTTGCAGAGGGGTCACCGCCACGGGCCGCTAATCCTCGTTAAGGCACGCACCAAACTGTCATTTATTCGGGACACTTTCCGCCCGGTGCCGAGAGCGAGCTCTCATGGCAGCCCCAGTCATACATCTCAGCTGGGTGCGGGGTCATTTTTTAAGAGTGCTCCAAAAATGACATTTTTTAAATGGGATTTCCCAAGCAGAGCCACGGCCGGAGGCACAGGGAAGGAGTCGGACGGAGCCCTGTGGAAGGGACCCCCGGCGCCCCGCACTGCAGCAAAGCCGGGGACTCACTTGCCCGCTGCGTACACCTCGGCCGTGTCGAAGAGGTTGACGCCGCTCTCGTAGGCGATGGTCATCAGCTGCTCGGCCACCTGCAGGGAGCAGACACGGGGCTGAGCGCGGGCACCGCTCGCAGCCCTGGCAGCGCCTGCGCCGGACGTTTCGCTCCTCCTTGGCGCAGGAAGAGGCACCAGTGCCACCGCGCCATCCTGCACAGGATTCGTCCCTCGGATCCTTCCCTTGGATCCGTCTTGGGAGGAATTAATCTCTTCCCAGAGGGAAGTCCTGTGCTTGCTAACAGGAAAGCAGCCAACAATTTAATAGGGCTGCAGAAATTGCTCTGCGGATGTACGGGGTTTAGTGCAGAAATGCGTTTAAGTCTTCTTTTTTCCATGCATCGACTAATTCTAAACAAGGAGAGCAAGTGAGCCAAATTTGTCATTGAAACAACTCTTTTTGCTTCAGCCTGCAATACTGAGAAACAGGAATAAACTCAGCCCAGTGATCTGCGGCAGGCAGAAATACCCGCAAAGGTCAAGTCGCTTACAAAGAACAAAAGGTTTGAAATCAGAATCCTGGGCCTCTTCCCTGCTGCAAAAGTTATTTTGGGATTTTCTGCTGCAGTACTACAAGGCAGGCTGCTGGAAGGTTTGCCTTTTTTTGATGAACAGCGTTGCCAGTGTACCTGGCAGGCAGCGAGGTCCACGTGCTCTGCAGCACGCGGGCAGGAGCACGAGCAGAGGCCGAGAGCCATCCGCTGTGGGCCGGGGTGGGGAGGAGACCCGAGCACGTTTCCGTTTGTTTCATCTCATTTTGGAGAGAAAGAGAATTAAAATGAACTAAAATCACCGGGCAGCCCTCTGTGGGACGCTGCGCTCCGGGTGTTTATGGCTGCCGCAGATTACACACGTTCTGCAAAAACAGAACTTTCCCGATCCTGCTCCAGGAGTGGCGCCGCTGCCAACGGCACGCACGGAAACGTCACTCCCAGCAGCGGGGAAAAGCTAGTTGCAAGGGGCAGATGTTTTTATTAAAGCTCATCTCTGGAAATGTCAGGTTCATTAGGATTTTTGTAGCAGAAGCCAGGATTTGTATTCCTTTGCGTACCGACTCTGCCATTTGCTGTTACCAAATCAGGCTCCTGTAATTTTGCTGGCCACAATTTCATTAAAAACCTATTCTCGTTAGCTTTGCTTCATGCATCGTACTTAAACCAAGGATTACTTACCTCATCTGAGATTTGGCCTCCAAAAGTGACCCATGTCCCTAGAAAAAAACAAAATGACCGGTTACTACCAGAGAGGTTCCTCGGTGTTCAGACCCACCGGGGGGGACCGACAGTCGTGTGCAGTTGGGAAACGTTCTGACGGCGCTGAAACTTGTCATTTAGGGAACGAAACTCTTCCCCGACCACAGCTAATCCTGCCAGAATAACTAAATGGGATTTTTTTTTACTAATTGTGCGTTTCCTTCTTCCAGCCCAGGACGTGCAGCAGGCACAGCTGCAGCAGGAGCTGCGGAGCCGGCCCCGCGCTGCCCGGGCTCTGGTGCCACGCAGCACCGGTACAAGTGAAAACAGGCTTCGTTTTGTCATTAAGCGTCTCTGACCAAGTGAAAAAAAATCCAAATGAAGACCGATTTCCATGTTAAAGCCTCAGAAGTGTTATTTTTACCGGAATACATTAAAATGCTTTTCTACTGAAAATAAAAAAATGTGTTGAGCCTGTTTATCCCGAAGTGATTTTTTTGCCTAAATACGCACGCAGGTCCCAAGCACAGGTAAGAAGAGGGGTTATTTATGCACCCCGTGGATCACAAACCCCACACTCCAGGTACCTACAAACCTGTGCCACCAGCCGTGCCCAGAGCACTGCAAAAGGCTTACAGGGGCAGCAGCAGGGGCACCCCGAGCCCCCCAGCCCCGTGCAGGACACAAAATGCCCGCGCTGCTGGGGCACGAGGAGGCTGGGGGCTGCAGCAGGGGTGCTTTAAGAAACCCTCCCAGAAAACACAAGGCTCCCTTGGCATTTCCAGCAGCGGCTGTCAGATCGAGGATGATTCACAGCCCAGCCAAGAGGAGCAGTTTGGAAGAAAAATACACTAGAGAAAAAAAAAAAAAATCCTAACCCTTACTTGTCCCCCTACCAACAGCCGTTTCCCGTCGGCCCGTCCCGATTAGCGGTGTGCTCCCACCTGGGGGCCCTGCGGGAACGCAAACGACGAAAAGACAAAAAGACTCGAAAAAACATTATTTCCAGTGTGGGATTTGTGGTGGAGCACGGGCACGGCTCCGAGGCACAGCCGCTCCCCTTGCCCACGCTGGAAAGCGTCTTCCAGCTGGGTGCCCTCAGCTCCAGCAGAGGCATTTCTGCATTTAAGCCAGATCCGGCTCCGTTTCCATCACAGCTCGGAGCCTCGCGTGGTGTGACTATTTCTGGGTTATTTGCTGATGCAAAATTCACCACTTGATAATTCCACTGCCGGCAGATGTGTCACCTCTCGGAAAAACAAAAGCGCCCTGGCTGGGAGCCGAGGCTCAGCCTCCTGCGAGGGCGATTTTCCCCCAGTCTGCTCCCAGCGAGGCCGGTGCCACGCGGAGCCTCCGGCTCCTGGCGCTGGTCCGGGTGGGATCGACGGTGGGTGCTCAGCCCTGCCTGCTCCGCACCCTGCCTGCTGTCCGGGGCTGCGTTTCCATCATTTGCAGGGCTTGCAAAAGCTCTGCCCCCGAGCAGAGAGAACAAGGTGCTAGGGGAAGACCTGGCCCCTTCCTGCTCACACGACTGCTGGGTTCGTACCTCGTCGGGACTCTACCGTGAGCAGCCTCTTCTTTTAGGGAAGATCGCTGAGCCTTCGGAAACTTTGCTAAGCTGAAAGTGGATTCTTACCGAGGAGAGCTTAGGGAAATGAGCTGGGCTTCTGGGGAGCCGCACAGGAGAAATGCTTAGAGAGGTGTTCAGCCTGGCACTGAAACAGGCACGGGATGCGTCTGCGGTGGGAGAGGCGACCGAGCCGCGCTGCAGAGGGAGCCCCCCGGCATGTAAATGTCACCGATCCCCAGGCCCTGTCCCCGGCACACCCAGGGCCCTGGGGGCAGCCTGGGGACAGCGTGGGGACAGCGTGGGGACACTGCCCGGCTCCTGCCCTGTGGCACCGGCCCCGTGCCTGCCCCAGCACGCAGCCCCACAGCTGTGCTGACAGAGGCCCGATACGCTCAGATACACTCGGATATATTTAGACGCCGCTGCGGCCCCACCTGCTCGCAATCACAGAAATGCTCGGCAAGGCGATTTTCTCCTGCCGCTACTTCCTCCCCATAGCTCTCCCTCCGCCCCAACACTTGCTCTTGGTGAAACTGCCAGGACGAAAAAAGCCTGCCGTGCCCGGCGAGGAAGTCCTTCGCGAGTCGGGAGCTATTTTAACCAGAAGAGCTCTTCTTGCCGGAACAGGCCTTATTTTTATGGCTTTACAACTCAGGGTGACTTTCACATCCCCTCTGTTTTAAAACCAACTCTCAAGGCGCTGTGGAAGAAATGCACTTGTAAGCACGCCGCGAGCGGTGCGCCTGCCACCGCAGGGAGCCCCTGGGTGAG
The DNA here is from genome assembly GCF_964034855.1 of Anser brachyrhynchus. Classification (NCBI taxonomy): domain Eukaryota; kingdom Metazoa; phylum Chordata; class Aves; order Anseriformes; family Anatidae; genus Anser; species Anser brachyrhynchus. Next base: position 1,562,927 of record NC_137703.1, on the reverse strand, counting down.
CACGGCCCCGCTCCTGCCCGCTGCGGCAGGCGGCAGCAGAGGATGTGCACACGCAGCTGTCACTGCACACACGGCCTGCAGTGCCCAGAGACGCCCTTTTTGATAAAATATTGATAGGATAAAATATTGATAAGCTATTCGTCAGTTCTGGGATCGGTACGGAATGGAAGCAGTGAGGTGCGTGCAGGGGGAAGGGGAAGGGGAAGGACAGCTGCAGGGCTCGGGGCACAAACTCACCCAGGCCAAGGCACGAAACTCGCAGTCCGGATTTCCCAAGGTTTCTAGAAAAAAAAAAAAGAAAAGAAGAAGAAAACAACGTTAGACCCTCCGGTGTGCACCCGAAGCACCCTTTTTCCCGTGGGGGGGGGCAGATTCCCACCGGCTCAGGCACCGCCGGGCTGCTGGGGGCCAAAGCAGGGGCTGTAACACACACACACGCCGCTCCCCTGCCTTCACTCAGCGCTCCTGGCAGTAACCCTGGCTGGGCACTTGCCTTACTCAGCAGCGCGCCCTTCATTCCCCTTCCCACTTGGCTCAGCACCCCCGTCCACCCAGCAGCCCCAGCACCGTCCCCCCCCCCTCCCCGGGCTGCCCTGCGCCAGCCGCAGGGGCTGTTCTGGTGCCCCCCCCGCGGAGCAGGGCTGCAGACAGGGTAATTCGCTGCGAGCCCGTGAGACGTGCCGTACGTGAACCCCCTACCCTAACGTGAAGCTGGCGCGGCAGCACGAAATGCCCTGCTAATTACACCCTCTTTAACCTTCACATCACAGCCGGATCCGTGCAATTTTTTTGCCAGATCGAGGCATAATTTAGGGGCCAGCTCTTCACCTTCCGCTGCAGAGCGCAGCGAACAATTACCGCACTTTTTTTTTTTGCTGCTGGTAATGAATTATTTAAATCCAAAAGGAAGATCGGGACAGAACCCCCCCAAACGCTGACTTATCGTGGCCTCAGCGCTGCGCGCTTCCAGCCCCGTTCCCATTTGGAAAGCACCTCTTGCTCCGAGCTCCACCCAGCTCCTCGCAGGCTGCTCCTCTTAACAAATCCGGGCACAAACATCGCGCTGGACTTTCCAAAAGCTGTCCCTGCCGTTTCCTTAGCGTGCACATGACCGCGGCGCTTGGAAAAATTTATGTCTACGCTAAAGAGCCAACAGCAGAAAACGCCAGGTCCCGTTAGCGCAAGATCCTCCCTGCAAATTGAGTTCAGAAGCCGCCCGGCTAGAGGAAGGGTGCCAGTACACCGTGCCCGCAGCAGAAACTCAGAAGTCACTTGATGTAACAACGGGGTAGCTTACCCTGTGCATTTTCCATAAGGTTTGGCACCGGGTCCAGATGAGCCAGGCTGAACCGCGCTCAGGTGCGGTTTGCCGCACCCTGCAGCAGCTCAGCAGCACTCCCTTTTGTTCATGCACCACTTCTCACTGCTCTGCCTGGCTTCTCCCACCTCTGACATCTTATTGCAGGACCGGACAAGCCCCTGCCAGCCCCTGCTGAGCGCAGGAAGGTTGCACTGGCTGCTGGCTCCGGCTGCCTGGGTGCAGCGCGGGGCAGCCTTCAAACTGCTTCTGATCGCCTGCCTGAAACTGCCTCGGTTTGCTTTATCCCAAACTTGCACCACGAGCAAGGCCTGAGAAGCGCTCCACACCGCCTCCCTGACTACTTAAAGACAAAGCCTAAAGCAAAGCAGCTCCATTTTCAGAGAGAAAAGAGAAAGAAAAAGAAAACAAAACAAGAACCTTCCTGCGAGCCACCTCGTCCAGACACCACTGCTCTAACCCAGTCCCGCTCCTGAGCGCAGCTCGCAGGGACAGAGGGACGGCACCAGGACAGGGACAGCATGAGGACAGAGGGACGGCACCAGGACAGAGGGTCCTGCCACCCAGCACAGATGCTCCTCAGAGCAATGTCCCTAGGAGGAGCAGGACGGGTCAAAGCCAGAGGGAAAGTGCTTCTCCCCGGGTCTTTGTCCCTGCACGCATTACAGGAGAGGACGCTCCAGGCTGCAGCAGTAGTAAAGAATTTCTCCTCTCCAAACTTCGCAAGGTTTACATCCAGGCAGAGGTGGAAAGATGCAATTTTGCAAGATGCAGCAAATTTCATGGTGTTCGGATGAAAAAACGCAGCGTTTTGTCAGGATGCGACATGGTCAGCGAGGTGCTGCATCAGCGCGCCCGCGGCGGCCTGGCTCCTTGCCGGCGGTAACGCGCCTCCCATCCCGCCTCTACCCCATTCCTGTCCCCGGGGATCGAGAAATGCACCGTGTCCCTGCGCAGCCTGCGCTTGGAGGACTGATCTTGTCCGCCTGAAGCCAATCGGGGGGATTCATTTAAGTGGACCAAAGCGCGGCTCCAGGGAGCACCCACAGCTCACGGCTGGCTGCGGAGCGAAGTGAGAAGCCGCAGCGGCTGCTGCGCTTTGCGGGTGGGCCGAGTGGGGAGAGCCCTGCCCGAGGGGCAGAGCCCCCCCCTGCTCCGAGCGGGGCTGGCCGTTCGCTGTCTGTTCCCCACACGTTCCTTCTGCGGGCCCTAAATCTTGCATCCTTCCCGTCCAAGGTGAGCCGCAGCCCCTGCAAACAGGGGGCTCCGCGCGAGAGGGGGAAAAGGCCCCAAAAGCCAAGCCGTGCAGGCCGGTCTTCCCTCCCGGTGCACGTCAGAGCGGCTCCCGCAGCACCGGCGGCTCCGCCGGGTTGCGCTGGGGCAGCGGGTGCAGGAGGGGGAGGCCCGGCCCGCTGACAGCACGGCTCGCGGCTCCGTGACGCTGCCGGCAACACGCGGAGGCGCAGGAGCAGCACACGAGCGGGGCAGGCGTTTCCCTTGACCAGGCTTCTTGAAGGCGAGGGCACGCTCGGTTCCCAGCGAAGCGCCCGTGCCACCGGGCTCGCCACGGTGCCTGCTCCCCGTGTCCGCACCTTGGCCCCGGCCCCGCTCCTCGGCGGCGGCTCCAGACCCACCAGAGGCTCGGGAGAGGCACGGCGCGGCACGGCACGGCCCCTCCGTCCACGCAGCACCCGGGGCGCGAGGCGGAAGGAGGAATTTCCGCACGGAGAAACCCTTCTCGAAGTCCACGGGGCCGACGGGAAAGTGCTGCTCATTTGTGACCGCAGAGGGAAAACCAACAAAGCCAAAAACCTGCCACGCAGTTTAGCTTCTTAACGCACGCACAATTATCCTCATAAAAGATAATTTGGTTCTGGACCTGACTGGGATGCTGAACAAGGCTGAATAAGCAAAACCTTCCGTTTCTGCAAAAGCGGGGAAAAAAAAAAAAAAGAGTATTTTGCTTGTTAGCCATTTTGCTGCGAGCGAAATAATGAGCGAAACCAGGAAAAATGCGAGGCGGAGAGGTGTACCGGATTTGAAAGATGTGTAAGAATTGCTTACTGCACGTCCGGAGCCACGACTGTACCTTCGTGAGAAAGGCAAAGACGGCAGCTTCTGACCTCAAGAGCTTTCTGGTTCAGCATCAGGAAGTTAAAAGGCAATAGAGACGGGAAGAGGGGGAATAATACATTCAGCAGGAAATACAGAACAGAGACGAGGGTAACAAGAGGCACCCGGGATAAAGGCTGACTGTAAGAATTCAGGGGGAAAAAATCACGTTTTTTCAAGAATCTCAGGAACAAAGGAGGCTGAAATCCCTTCCCAGGGGGTTGCTCTTTGCAACGCGGCACTGTAGGAAGATCAGATTATGTCTGAAATAAACGTTAATTTTAGTTAAAAAGACGAGAAGGCTTAAAACTGAGATGAATATTCGGCGATGGAAAGCAGGAATAATTTGATCACGCGGCACGGCTAAGCCCGTTCAACTCCTCCTGGAAGGACACGCGATGGGAACGAAGCCCCACGGCACCGCGGGCTGCCTGTGCATCGACAGGCGGCCCCGCAGCTGGACGGAGGGGGACACGAGGTGGCTGGGGAGCTCCCCCCGGGGCTGCCGGCTGTGCTTTCAGCAGCCTCATCGCCCCCTGAGGACAGCCCCTCCGGTACGCCTGCGGCCTCCTGCTTTCAGCCGTGCCCCCGCCTCGCTGCCAGCAGCTCCCTGCGGGGTCTGGCCGCAGCTTTCTGTTCCCTCCGTTCCGCCCCACCGCTGCGTCGGGAAGGCCTTTTCTCAGCCCTAGCTGCTTGCAGGCTGCTCCCAGGTCCCCTCCGCTTCGGAAGCGATTTAAGCTTTGAGCACCGCCAAACCCTTTCTTGCTCAAAACCCACCCTTCCCTGCGACGCCGCTGCCCCAGTTAACTCGGGGGCGTACGGGGCAGCCCGTTACAACCCCCTGTTTGCCAGACGCCCAAGCTGAGAAAAACCTTTTCAAGCGAAGCTGCCCCGGCACGGGGAGCTCTCGGCCCCGTGCCCGGACACCTCATGTAGCACGGGTACAGCCACGGCGAGATCTGAGAGCACGGCCCTCGCTGTCCTCTGCCTCCTGCAGCTCCTCCTTCACGTGCTTTACGGCAACTTCTGGTTGAATTATTTCCTCCGAAGGGTAAGTGCTGACGGTGCAGGCAGGGCTGAGCGAGACCCAAGGGAACCTGTAATTCATTGCTCCCTTCACGGGCTGCCGCGGCGGGCCCAGCCTGGGCCGGGGCAGCGGTGAGGCGCTCGGTCACGTCCTGGGGACATCCGGAGCTGCCGGCGTCCTTAATTAAAGGGGAGGGGGAGAAAACGTGCCTGAGGAGCAGCCCGCGCCATATGGCAGGAGTGGCACTTGTCTCCCGGGGCACGGGGCAGAAAGCAATTGTAATTACTCGCTTTTAATTAACTCCAGCGCAGGGAAATGGGGACGAGCACCCAGCGGTGGCTGCGGTGCCAGAGGCAGCCACCCCACGGGGACCAGCCCCACGCCGACAGTGCCCCCAGCCCATCTCACCCCACGGGCAGCCCCCCACGAGCCCAGCACACCCCTCCTCGTGCTCCCACAAGCTGCAGGGCAGCAAGCAGCCCCCCTACACGAGGCAGCCCACACCTGCAGCCCCTTCTGGCAGTGGTTTACGGTCTGAGCCTCCTGCGCTGCTCAATCAACTCATTAACCCGCAGCTGCTTCCCGCGATGGCGAAGGGACAAAGCAATCGGAAGAATGCGGGTGGTCCCCAGGGAGGGAAGGCAGCCTCAGCAGGCGGTCCCCACAGCAGCACTACGTTCAGCTGCTCTTCAACGCTCGCTTTTTGCCCGTCTCCCTCCTCCAGCCCCCCCACAGGAGCAGCGCGGCCCCGCGGGGCTCCCTGCCCCATCCCCAGCTCCCCGGGGGCCAGCACCGGCGCTGGGTGTTACGGCGGGGGGCCCTGCGTACAGCCCGGGCTGCACATGGCTCCAAAGCAGCCTTGTGTTTAGGAGGGGCGGAAAACAAAGAGCGTGAACCTGCACAGCAGAGTCGGGCTGCTCGGGAGCCGGAGCTGCCGAGGAGCTCTGCTTCAGAATCTGGTTAAAGCTCAACCGCTTCCAGTGGTGCCACCTGAACAGCACGGTGAGGGGAACCAGCCTGTCTGTGTTCCTATCCGTCCATCTTTCTGTCCATCAGTCTAGCTACCCAGCCGTCCATCGGTCCATCCATTCACCTGTCTACTCATCCACCTATCTATCTACCCGTCTGTCTATTCACCCGTCCCTCCGTCTGTACACCCATCAATCCGTCTATCTACCCACCCATCCATCCATCCACCCATCTATCTACCAGGAACGAGACATAAAAAGTTTATTTTTAAGGGAGAACGCAAGTTTTGTAAAAAAACCAATGCGCTACCGCATACAGCGGCTGAGGCGTTTCAGGCTCCACACCCACGGAAGAAAAACCGACGAGCTCCACAGAAACCCAGTAACGCCCATCTGCCCTTCTCCCACCCCCAGCCTCACGTCCCTGCGCTGGGGTTTGTGCCCGTGGCAGCCAACCCTCACCACAAGTGCCGGATGGAGGGGACGCATCCTGCCTGGGCCAGCCCCCCCGATACAGCAGCAGGTGACCGCCGGGACGAGGACGCCGTGTCCCCAGCCTTGGGGCCAGCAGGGAGGGCGACACGGGACGTGCATGAAGCAGGATCCGGCCCAGCCCTCTCCGGCAGACAGAGGGACTGGGTGGGACACGAGGACGGGGTGCGGGGTGGGCAGACCCTCGGGGACAGCCTCCTGGGGTCCTGCTGGAGGGCCCCCCCCAGCCCTTCTGCCCTGCAGCAGCCCGGCACCCCGCGCCCGCGGACATCCGCATGGGGCGAGACCGGGGCTGAGGCTAAAGGCCCCCGAGCCACCCGGGTGGGCAAAGTTGGGAGAACCAAGGCAAGGCTTTCCTGTGTGCAAACAGCGGGCGGTTTGGCTCATTGTTACAAAAATGTACAAAAATGTCACCGCTCCCGAAGCTTGCAGTGGGAAAACAACGTTGCTTAGAAACATCCCCATTATTGCTTCAGAACAGCTCCTTTTTGCACAGAAAATGAATAAAATATGTAATTTGCTCCCTGAAAAAGCAGTGCTGCACGTCCCAGCCAGACCTGGCAAAAGCAAAGCCCACCCCACGCTGGTCTCCCCTCCAACACGGGCTCCAAGCCTCTCGCCAGGCGCTGGGTTCTGGCCACTTCCCCCTCCCTGCCAAAGCCTGCTTCTCGCCCCCCTGTGATGCCAAATCTCTGCGGGGTGAATTCCCCTCCAGGCTCTCCACTTCACAGTCCCCAGCACTTTTCCAAGCCCGCTTCTTCCTTCCTGCTGCAGAACTCCTGCAGGCCCCGCTGGCACCTCGTGCACTCCCGGAGCTGACGTTGCGCAGCCCCACGCCCGCCGGGCAGGCTGCAGCCCCGGGGTTTTGCTCCCCAACATCCACCGGCGTGCCTTTAGCCGGACAGAACAGCTCAGCCAGAACTTACTTCTCCGCCTCCTCTTTTAATGACGTGGGCAGCAGGAGAAATCTGGAGCGTGCGGGAGGGAAGGAGGTGGGCTGAGCCCCCCCAGCCGACGGCGCAGAGGCGCTCGGCAGCCACCAAGAACCAGCCTGGCGCTTGGCCGACTGGTTTAAGGCTCCTGCTTCCCTCCGCTGGACTCCCCACACCTCTGGAGGCTGGCAGCACGCCGACACGTTTGCAGGCAGAGTCTGCAGAAAAAAAGGAATTAGCTGGGAGCACGGCGCCGGCCGGTTGCTCGCGGCGAGAGAAATGGAGCCGGAGCGAAGCTGCTCCGCCGGGGGCCCCGGTGCCGCCCCGGCACAGCTCGGTGCAGACCTCCCGTCCTGTCCTGCAGCAGCGCCAAGGCCGCTTGGTGTTCCCATGGGTGGTGCGGGGAAGGGCGACACTGGCCCGGCCTCACCCCTTCCCGAGGGGAACTTGCACCCGCCAGGCTCCCCGGGGGGGCTGCAGGCCGCTTCCCCGAAGCGCTCTCGGCACTTCTGCACGTCCCCGCGCCCTGCAAGCACCGCTTGTCACGGCTCATCACGCTGCAACAACCCCAAGCGCAAGTTAGCTCGGCTGCTGGCAGAGGGCAAGGCAACGCAGACGTGTTAATTCTCTTCTTTAATTAACTTCAGCGCTTTCCTGCCTCTCCCCTTAGGTTTAATCTTGCCTCATCAGCTCAAAAAGAGCTGCAGAGTTTGGGAAATTGCTGGGTGCCCCTCCAGCGAGCTCCGCTGGTACGAGGGGTGTCTCTAAGTGGTGTGGGTGGGAAGGGAGAAAAATAATGGTTTCTGACTCCCATTTTGTGAACAAAACACTTCACAACAAGCGCAGCGGTTTCCCTTAAATTACAGCCCGTATTAGCAGTAATTGCAGCGATGCAGAACCTCGGCGTTCCACTCCCTTATGCATTTTAAAACCGCTTACTGCCGCAGAGACAGCGAAGCGAGGGGCTCCGTGCAGGCCCGGATACCAGCACGGCCTCGGCAGGCGATAGCCACGGGCAGATGCAGAGCCCACGACACCCTGCTTCATCCCCTGCAATCCTGCACAAACCAGCGCAACGCCCCACCGGCCCCGTCCCTTCAGCCGTTCCCCCGGTACCATTTCAAGGCAGCAGCGTGTTCTACCCGTAAAATGGGTTACTGCGGGAAAGAGGTTAAAACCTCTGACTTTGGAAAGCAAGAATCGTGGTTTTTAACCAAAGCCTTAAAAGGATCTTCCCCTACTTTAATGCAAACCACTCTCCTGTCGGTGCCCCAGAAACATCCCGTTACTGAGCGTGTCTGTGGAACTGGGGCTGCTCGGGTCAGGGCACCGCGGAGAGAAGGAGCCGAGGGCACCCTTCGAGCCTGAAAGCTGCAGCAAGCACACGGGTACCGCTCTCCCTCCCGCACCGCTGACATTCACGCCAAGTACCCACCCTCGGGAACAGTTTAACTCCGTCTGCCGGCGGTAAGGTGCACAGAGGAGCACACAGAGCTGTAGAAGACGCTGGAGCACCGCAGGTCATCCACCAGACACCTGAGCGCGCTGGGAACGAGCCCTGGGTCCCTTGGCTGAGCGCTGGCATTCCCACAGCCGCGTTATCGCCCAGCCCCACGCCTGCGGTGCCCGACGTGCTGGGGGACGCTGCCTGGCAGTCGCTGCCTGCTGCTCCGCAATCTCTTCTACCTGCGGTGCTATAAATCCAGCCGGATCCGATTCGAGCCCCACTTGTCCCCGCAGCCCGGGGCAGGTGCTCCAGGAGGAATCACAGCTCACAGCGGGTGTGAATCCAGCTCCGCGCCCAGCCAGGCAGGGGGCGGAAAAGGATTTCTGGGTGGCAAAGGCCCGAGACACGTGGCCGGGCTCGTGCTGGAGAAGCAGGAGCCCAGGGACGGCCGGCACAGCACGCTGGGCAGGCAGCACAGTCCCAGGCACCAGGGCAGTGGGGTTCCCGCTGGGTCCCCGCTCGCCAGGAGCCCTCCTCCTCCCGAGCACCCTCTCTCCCCTTTTCGCCTTCCCGTGCTGCTGGGGAGGTGGCGATGGCTCCCACCGCTGCGCGTGAGCGGCTGCACGGGCGTTAAGCATTAGGTCAAGGATACAAAACGGGGGGGATGCGATGAATGGGATAGCTGCAGAGGCAAGATAGGGAAGGATCGATCAGCTGCAAACCAGCCGCCAAGCGAGGAGGCGGGTGCTGGGAGGTGGGAGCACCGGCTTGGCATCAGGCGAGGCAGAGCCGAGGCGCAGGCAGCGCGGGGACCGGCAGATGTCTAAATGGCATCTGTGCCCCCTCCCTTGGCTCCCGTCACACTTTCCCAATCATCTCCATTACTCGCAGGGCCACCGGGTGCGTAGGTGGCCATCTTAGCTGAAATTCCCCAGAATTTTTTTGGCTGCCTCCTTAGGAAAGTTGCGGATGACGCATTAACATGCAGACAAGGGAAAGTGAATGGGCCGCAGCCAAGCGCAGGGCCCGCGGCGGGCGCTGCTGGCAGCCACCCGGCGCTGCCAGGCCCCCGGTCCCACACCGTGAACGGGGCCGGGCACGCAGCACCCGCTCCAGATGGTGCCCAAACGCCTCGCGCCCTCTGCTGCGGCCGTGGGGTTTCCAAAAATGTTTTTGTTTTCCAAAAAATCCAGGGAGATTTTGCACGGCTGCCAGAAGCCCCCACAGGTGCCCCTGTCTCCAGCACCCTGCGCGCAGCAGGCACCAGAGCACCGCCTCTGGCTGCCAGGAAGGGGTTCCTCACCAAGCTGTCCCTCCAGCCTGCAGCCTACAGCGGTAATCTAACATAAAAATAAGTCTGCTCGGAATTCAATTTGGATTCTGCCAGAGCAGCCATGCTAAAATAATACTTTTAAAATGTTTAAAACTGTGCACTTCACCAGCAATTAGGTTAGCGGTGTTTCTACATCACCTCTTTTCTTCCATCCATTTAGGCATTAGATTAATGTCATAATGTAGCTTTTAAACGGAAAAAAACCCAACGCAGGAACAGCCCAGGACCACTTTTAGCAAGCGTTCACTCTGGTAGTTCCGGGAACTGATCCGGAGAGCCGGCACACGCTGCCTGATGACAGAGGTGGCCCGCAGCCACCCAGCCTGCTCCAGCCCCGCCGCAGGGGACACCTCTGGTGGCACGAGGCGCAGGCAGGTGGCAGCCGCCCAGTGCCGATGGGGACGTCCTGCTGAGCTCCCCAGGCACCGGTGAACGGGCAGAGCCTCGTGGGGAGGCTCAGGCTGGGCTCAGGCACAGGAGGGCACCAAAACACCCCAGTGTCACCTGCCTGGTAGCATTGTCACCCGCGGCCACGTCCACCCATCGTGTGGTACAGCTGCTGGCACGTTTCAGGCGCCCGTCGCAAGAGTACCACTGCATTATTTAAAAGCCTCCTTAAAATATCATAGCTTTGACTCTGCTTAAGAAGCCACCTGCATAAAGAAATGTCAAGTGCGAGCTTCAGAACATCGGCTGTCCTTGGGTTCAGCCTGGCTCCCCCCAGCTCACCTCTCTCGGGGTTCAGCTGCGAGTTTGGGAACGGCCCCGGCCCCGGCTCGCTGCTGAGCCTCCTGGTGCCACCCAGTGCCACCGCCCCGCAGCACCAGTGCCAGCACCCCGGGGCGGTGTTTCTGTCCCACACGGACCCCAGGACAGAGCTGACCCCTGGGGGCCAGGGACACGGCGGACACGGGCCGGGCCGGCAGCCAGGCCCAGCAGCACCACACCGAGCTGCTCAGCACCAGGACCGCGGGGCACGGCGCAGAGGCCTGCACGGCCCAGGCGCCCCCGGGCCGGGGTGTGTCACCACGTTATTTGTGCGTGGCTCCGGGACGGGATGTCCCAGTTCTCTGCTAGACACCATCAGGGGCTTCGTAGCAGCATAAACCAGCTCAGATTTTGTTTACTCAGCCGGCTGCCTTTTCCCCGTCTTTGAGCTATTCCTCCCTCCTTTGTAGCCATTAAAAGCTGCAGTCCTGAGGGCAAATGTGTGGTGAACTTAGGGGTAAACCCTTTCTGTTCACCGGAGTGGCCTTGACTTACAGCAATAAAGTGAAGAGCAGTCTATGAACCATAAAAACAAACCTGATTTGAAGAGAACTACTGAAATAATGGGTAATTTTCTATCAGCATAATTGGGCTATTTCACGCCAGTGCTTAAAGCCACTCGTAATTGCAGCAAAAACAATGAACTACGAAATACACGAGGTAGTCACTGTGGCAAATAATTGCAGCGAGAAGCAGGGAAAAGGGAGACTGGAGTCCTGAAGGCCTGCGAGGATGCCCTGCTCTCACCTCCGCCCCTCCAGGAGCACCGCGGTCCCACCGTGTGTCCCCAGCCCGCCTGCTGGCCCTACAGGCCGGGGGCTCGTCCCAGCCCGACACCTTTGAGGTTTGCTTCAGCCCAGCTGAGCCCCCACTTGTGCACCGCTGCACGTCCACGCACGCTGCCCGGCACCTGCACACAAAGCTGTGCCTCCTCCGTGCAGTTCTAGCATTAATAACGCAATGCTTCTACGCGAGAAATCCAGACTGGAACAAAAGCAGCGCAATCGTCGCTTGTAGCCCTCAGGTCCCCCGGTGCATGTCTGAAGGAGTGGAAGGAACTGCTCGGGGGAACGGGTGCGGGGGGACGATGCCCCAGAGCGGCGCTGCCTGCTCAGGCTGGGGCCCAGCCCGCGGGGCCTAGCCCGCGGGGCCTGGGGGGTAACTCTGGGAGGGAGTTTTTAATCATGTTCTCTAGTGGATATGGGTTTGGATTAGAGGGTCGGATATCTCGGTCCCGTTTCGTGCCCCTCGCTGCAGGTGGGCGGTGGGCAGAGCGCAGGGCGGCCTGCGCGGGGAGGGCAGCGCAGCGCCCACCGCACCCCCCGTGGCCCACGGCCGCCCACCGCCGCACGAAGCACATTAGCAGCTCCTTAATAAAGCGCTCCGACAAGAGCCCACGATCACAGGCACGCAGCTTCAAATTGCAGAGGAATTTTCAGCTGGCGGAACGCAATTATCTCCGCTGGAATTCGGCCAGGGCACTGCCTCGGTGCCGCGCGGGTGCAGGAGGGTCCCACAGCACCCCCTCATCCCCAGCACCAGCAGCCCCATTTCACCGCTCCCTGTGCACGGGGTCGTGCCTGGGGAAGGGCCCGTGGCGTCCCCGGGTCCCGCTCCTCTCCCTCTCGCCTCCTGCCTCCTTCTGTGCCGGTTCGCGGGCTCGCAGGACGGAGCTCGCAGGACGGAGCTCTGCAGCCTGGAAAGCAGCAGCACTCAGGCAAGGAGCCAGGAAAAGAAAGCACGGAAGGGAAGGATGCTCGGGCCACCCTGCAGGGCTGCCTGTAAGCACATCTGGCTTCAAGACCGGCCCGTGACCCGGGAGGGCAGGAGGGACCTGAGCACGCAGCACATCTTCCAGCCCGGCACATGCGTGCTCTGCCCTTCCCCAGCCTGTGCCAGTGGCTCAGAGCCAGCCACGGGGCAAATGTGCACTGGGAAATCCACCTGCCTGCGTTTGTAATTAAAAAGGGTTTTGTTTCAGCCCCCACGCGAGTGCTGCCCTGCACAGGGCTGACGGCAGCCCACCAGGCACGGCACTCTGCCGTGCTCATGGTGTGTGCCGGGATCGGGGCTGGGGCACAGCCTCACGGACAGCTTGGGCTGGGCTGGGCGGTACATTTAGGAGAAAAAGAGGCGAACGAGGAGGGAGGAGAACCCAGTCGGTGACCTCCAAGCGATGCTGAACCCTCAGCCTGCCCCCCCTCCTCCCGTGCCGTGCATCCGAAGGATGCGGTCTGCCCTTTGTTCCCAGGGACAATGCAGCAGGCTGCAACTCTCCGAGCCGCACGCCGCAGCTACACCATGCTCGAGGCAAGGCTCGAGGCGATCCCCAGCGGCCTCCCCGAGCACCTGGGCAGGATGCAGCCCCCGGGCACCCTCCCGCACGTAGCAGAAGCGTGTCACCGGCGGTGACGCAGCCTCCATCCAGCAGAGGTGGCACCCGGGGAAGCCCGGGCTGACTGATGGCCAGCACACGCGGCAGCCCCGCAGCACGGCCGCACGTGGGCTCGTTTGCACGTGGGCTCGTCCGCACGCAGTGGCTCGATTCCCGCAGCCACACACCGTTTGCTTTCCACCGCCTCGATGCCCAGTTGATGCCACAATCTGCTATGAAGGAAATGAAACGAGACGGAGCAAAGTAAATACAGAGGCTGGCTCACACTCGCGGGAACACACCTGAATCCCAATATTTGCAGATATTCCCAAAAGAACGCATTTATTCCAGTAAGCTGTGTATTTTGCATGCCAATTTGCTCTCTCATCTGGAGCAAAGCCAGAAACGAGCCGTTTGACAAAAAGCCGGCTCTGCCACCCCCACCGCCCCGTCACTCACACTGTCACCACCTCCCTCCACATCCCCCCGGTGGGGCAGGATCGCTCTCCCCACCGCCTGCCGTCCCCGTCCCCGTCCGGGCTGGCACCATGCCCCGCGGCGATGCCCCGCGGCCCGTCCGGCCGCAGCACCCCCATCTTCTGCGCAGGGTCTCACAGGGGGGAGGGAGCAGGTTTATCTATTTTTAGCACGGAGCGAGAGGCATTTTAACTAGCATGTAATTTTAGGTGGCACACATTGTAAAGCTTGTCAGCAGTGACATAATGCAAGCAGAAAACGCACTGGGAAAGACTTCAGCTTGAAAAAAGGGAGCTGAGGACCTCACAGCATTGCTGTTGCAGCCACTGGGAAAAGCCTTTGGCTTCTCCAGGCACCGAATTTCCCTCGGATTGAGGAACCGGAGAGGAACACAAAAGATCAGCCCCGGCACTGTCGCAAGGCGCCTTCCCCAGCCAAAGGTTATCTCGATCCAGCAGCACCACAGCTGAGCCGGGAGGTTTACTCAGCTCTTTCTCCAATTTCCCCTGCCCTGCTTCTCTTGAGGGAGAAATCTTCTCTAGATATGGAGAGATTTAGGAGCAGAACCAGGGATTAGTCATAAAGATAAAACATCAGCCTTGTCACAAACGCGATGCTATTCCTGATGCAATCCCCCAGGTCTCACGCAGCCGGAGCCGGGGGAGCTGTCAGAGCCGTGCCGAACGCCAGCTGGAGAATTTAGTCTCTGCTATTGAAATCTTATCTAGGAATAAGCCAGGGATGATTTACAGAGGCCCAACTTTGCGAGGCTGCAGGGGTGGCTGTGTCCTGCAGGCAGCAGAGAACTGCAGGCACCCCGTGTGCCGGTAATTGGGGGAGCCCTGGGGAAACGAGCAGAGAGAACTGCTGCCAATTAGCACGCAGCGCCCGTAAGCCTAACGAGCAGGAGCTGTGCCTCGGTAACAGATTACAGCTCTGAATGTGCTCTGGGCTCCAAGACACGGCAGGTTTCGCCTGCCATGCCGATCGCTTCTGCTGCGGTGCAAGAGCTGGGGGGGGGGCACGGCCCCCGTGGAAAGTTGCCGAAGGACAGCACCAGTGCTCAAAGCATCCCACCCGCTCTGCCTTCTGCCTGCACCTCTCCCGCAGGGTTAATATGGCAATTTTTGTAACGGCCACGCTGCCTACCCCGAGCCCTGCGCGAGCTGCACGCGCAGCCGGACTTGGTGCACCCGTGCTAAGCGCCAGCCCGCAGCAGCGCCCACACCACACCGCCTGCCCAGCACGGCCACGGCAGCACCGGCCGCAGCCCCTGCGTGGGTGGGGGTCCCGGGGCAGGCACGGGTCGGACACCGCCCCGGCCCCACCGCCGGCCAGCTGCTGACCAGAGGGACCTCCGGAGCAGGAGAAAGCCGCTGACAGCGTGAGCCTCCTGATCTCAGCCGAAGGTGTGGCAGAGCCGCCAGCTCCCCGCACGGAGCGTTTCAGGCTGAAGTAGCAGCCCTTTGTGGTCTGTCCTTCCCAAGCTAGGAGCGACAGAAAGCACCAGCCAAGAAGTCTGCGTGACGCTCAGGACGGCGCGGTACCCAGGGCAGACGCTTCCCTCGCCCCACGCATGCTGCACCTGAACTTTTCCCGGCCAGCCTCAAACCCGCTCCGCTAATTGATCTTCCTGCTCGTTAACCCCAACGTGAGTTACGCGGGGCGCTCGGCGGAAACCATCTTAACGCCGGCGCTACGAATTCACGTGGATCGCCTGTAACCCACACGGGCCGGAGGGCTTCGTGGCGCAGCCCCCCCCCCAAAACAGCACCAGGGCCCCGGTGCTGCTGGGCGCCGCGGGGCTCCCCAGCTCCATCGCTGGCCGCGGAGGACCCGGGGGCACCCGGAGCTGGGGGAGCCGCGGCCCCTCACCTGTATTTCATGCCAGTCTGCTTGGCGGTGGACTCCTTGAGCGAGATGTGGTGCTGGGGGGTGAAGGTGCCCAGGCTGCGGGCGATGATCGCCACCGTCCGGAATTTGGCCCGGGCCGCGCTCACCACGTTGGGGGCGGCGGCGCTCTGCTTGCCGCTGAGCCTCTCCTCCCCATTGCGGCCCTTCAGGCTGTGCTCCGTGCAGGCGATGGACACTTGCATCGCGCCCCGACGGAGCAGCCCCGGCAGCCGGGGCCCCCCCCGGGGCCGAGCCGGGCCGAGGCGAGCGGGGCGCGGCGGGGGCTCGGCGCCGCTCCTCGGGCACTAGTCCGGGGCTCGGGGCGACATCGGGCCGCGACCCCGCGGCCGGCCGCCGGCCGCCCTGCCCGGCTCGGCTCTGCCCTGCCCGGCACGGCTCTGCCGCAGGCTCCGCACCTCTGCGGGGGTCCCGGTGCCCCCCCCCCGGCCGGGCTGCCCCCGCCGGGCGCTGCGAGCGGCTGCGGGCGGCTCCCGGCGGCAGCGCGAGGGGCGGCGTGACGCGGAGGGCGGGGAGGGGAAGGCGAAGAAACGAGGGGGAGGGCGGCAGGAGGCGTGCCGAGCCGGGCTGAGCCCCCCCAAGCACCGCGTTGCCCCCCCCGTGCCCACCCCCGTGCCCACCGCCGGGGGTTCCCGCCTCAGCCCGGGGCCGGGACCCCCCCCCCCCCCCCCCCCCCCACCCCCAGCACCTCACGGCCCAGAGGTGCTCGAGGGAGGGAAATGTGGGAGCGCTGTAGAAGAGCAAGGGAATCGCTTCCCGGTGTTTTCCAATAGGTGATCGATAGTGATCGTGCAGCAGAGCCGCAGCCCCCCAGCCGTGAGCACAGCCCCCCCGTGCCTGCCGTCGGGTGCACGTTGGGGGAGGTGGACCCCTCCCCGCGAGGCCTGAATCTGGGGGTGAACGCCTCAACGCCGAGGAATGGCTGACCGAACGAACAGACCGCTGCGAGTCGCCATCTCACACGCAAGACCTAGCTTCAGAACAGTTTCCACACACATCATCAATAGCTTAGTGTCACAGACCACAAATAAACGCCGTTAAATGCCCCAGAGAGCGTGACACCGAGGGCCGCAAGGTCATCGCCACCTCTCCCCACGCCCCGTCACACCGAGGGGCTCCGAGGAGAGAAGCAACAGCTCCCGGTGAGACTGCTCTCGGACCAAAGGGTGCTAAAATTGGAAGTGCCTCGTTCGGTGTAAGGCTGTCAGCCTCGGTTCAGAAACCCCTAACACCGACGCCCGCGCTTCCCCCGGGCAGCCCCACGCACCAACCCTCAGCAGCACCACCTCCTCACGGCTGCCCCCAGCCACAGCCCCCCAGGTTTTACACGCTAAATCGTTATGCAAACACGCCGAGAACCTAACTTAGAATATTAAAGCCTGACTCTAACCCATTCTCGTGCACAGGGGCGGCTGCGAGGTGCCGAGGGGCCCGGTGGACACCGGCTGCGGGGAGCAGACCCGGGCGCCAGCCGCAGGCAGCATAAAGGGTTGCATAAAGCCACACCTCTGCGTGCTGAACCGAGCCGGGTCACAAATAACGATGCCATCTCAGCCGTTTTAAGCTCTTTAACTGAAATCCTTCACTGTCAAGAGAAGGCAGCGACGTAGCACAGCAGTGAGCGCAGCCCCAGCCAGCACCAATGTCACACCAGCCCCTCGGCAAAGTTTCTTTGCTTGTAGTCTTCCTCTTCAGCAATACGTGGAGTTATTTTCAGTTTAGCTGTATTTTATTTAAATTGTGGCTGTATAGATACAGATATCATATACTGGGGGGAAGAGCAACTCCTTATTCACATGATTACTCCGTGCTGCAGGAATTGAATTTATATTTCAAAATACCAACAAAAAAAATTGTATAAGCTTAACAACACAGCAGCAAGAGGACTATGGCCATAACACCACCCCCACGTGTCCCAGGCCATTGCTGCTAGGGGCAGCTCCAGTTCTTTGCTCCTGATGCCGCAGCAATGCTGGGCACAATTATAAGCTGAGGGCTATCTGTGCTCCCTACGGCGGTGCGAATATCGGCATTGTGATGACTGCACAGCTACACGCAGCTTTAATTGCACAGCCTGAGCTGTTTCCCCGCTCCCTCCAAAGCTGCCTTTCCCCTCCGGTTCCACTCGGACAGCGTCTCTCTGCGCTGCGCTGCGGGACATCGGCTGGGCAGCTCCAGAGGAGCTGTGGAGAATTATTCAGCTACAAGAGTGTTTTTTCTGCACGAGAGCAAAGCCTGCGCGCAGCCTAGCTGTTAGCGTCGAGCGCACCACAGCCCTCAAGTCCCAGGCACTGCATCGCGCTGTGACCATCGCTGCTGCTGCGTCTGCAGCTTTCGTCTGCTCTGTACAGGAAAAAGGGAGCTGGCGAGCGCGGCTGCCCCGCTGCACCTCTCACCGCCTATAACTGTGATATTCCCTGGCTGCATGCTGGATACAGGACCTGGGGAGAAGAAAGCAGCAGAAAAGAGCAGAGAATGGTGGAGAACGAAGCCCTGGGCGCACCACTGGGTCCCGGGGACAGCACCATGCGTTCAGGGCAGGGTCATGGCTGGCAAAACACAGCCAGACAGGGAAAGCAGCCGCCGGCAGGCACGCTAATGATATGATTTTGGCGCTCATAATATAGCTTTAACCACGCTGGACAGTTTGACAGGTGCTCAGCGGGACTTTGCATGCCGTACAGCTGGATCACATTAACCTCAGAAAGCTTCATGGAAGGTCAAAAAATTCCCCCAGCACTGCACTTATGGCATGATCCTTCCACAAAGTGCAGCCGTGGGACTCGCAGAGCTCTGCCCACGGAGCCTGCCCACCCAAAAAATGCCCTTCTCTGTGTCAGCGGCCAGCCCTGGCCTCGCTGCAACACCCGGCTCTGCCCACAGCTGCCCCAGGCCCACAACTGGTGTTTTGGGTGGCTGCTGCCAGCATCGGCCTTTGCGGGAACTGTCTTCATGCATCACCCGAAATCCCTGACCACCTGGTTTCCACAGGACAATGTGCCTTAGCACAGCAGGACACGCTCAGTGAAATTTCGTGTTACCTCCCGGCACAAGTTTCACCAGGCCGTGGGGAGCTCTGGCTACGAACACAGTCCGTGCTCATCTCTCAGCCATTCCTCTCCATCTCAAAGCTGCTTGAGGCCAGGTTTCCCGCTGGGCTAATTACTTCTGATGGCAGCAGTTCCGTTACATCTCCCTAAATTGGTCTGATACGTACACGGGCGAGATAACGAGCGCGCATGGTGAGCGGAGCCACCCAGGAAAGCGGGGAAAAGCCCCGGAGCTGGAGCTGGGGGCTCGATAAGGAAATGAGCTGCAGGACAAAAACACGGGGCTTATCTCAGTTTCCTAATGGAAAACTTAAATTTGCATTCATAATTGCACTCGAGGAAAACTCATCCAAATTCCCATTAAATGTTTTCAGTTAAAAACCATCTTTGCAGCAGATTTTCGGCACTCAGCCCTGGCAGCAGGGCAGCGCAGGTGCCCCGTGCTCCACCGGTGCCACGGGCAGCAGGTGGGGACGGCACCGGGCGTTTCTGCTGGCCTCTGTGAGCCGCTGGCACGGGCAGCACACGTGCTGCATTACCCCCTGCAGAGAAGTACTGCAGCATCGCCCCAGCCCCGGGGACTTTGTGTTACAGGTTCTTCAGGGTGGGAAGAAAAGATAAACAAATCAAACCCGGCATGAAAATACAGTAGTTTGGGTTAATTCTAATCAGAGCTGAGCAGGATGCCAGCGGGATGCCACAGCTGCACGAGTCTGTCCTACAGAAACTGGTTTTTAAAAATAAGTAGCACTGAAGGGGATAATGTGCCCAGTCCCAACAATTCCCCAAAGCTGGTTGCAGCTCCCAGCCGGGGAAGGCAGCAGCAGGCCACCGAGGGATGCCGACAGCTCGGCCCCTGCTCCCGTGGCCGCAGCAATTCCCCGAGCTGAGCCCCGCTGTCGGGAAGCCCGGTGGGGTGGTGGTTGGCACGAGAGCCCAGCGGCACTCCGAACCCGCTGCTGAACAACGTCCTCGGCAAAAGAAACATGAAAAAGAACAAAAGTATAATTTCTGCGTTTTCTCCTTGCACAATGGAATTTATTTTAAAGGCATCTTGTTCAAAACTACAGCTGGGAAAGACACCCCTAGCACACAATTATACAAAGAGTCCCTTTATGAGGGTTTGTAGGATTTGGGGGACATCAGATAAACCACCACCTACCGCCAGCTGAGCGGGCTGGCACTGCTCTGAGGCACCGAGCCTCCCGTGCGCCCACGAGGGCACAGCCTCTGTAGCCACACAGCCTTCACAAAAGGGTGCTCGATTCGGGCGCCCGGCTCAATTACCCGGTCACTTTCCCGCAGATGGCAAGCATCCCCAGCCGTGTCCTCGGCCCTAGGCACTGCGCTGCTCCCTGCTTCAGTACAGGAAAGTCAACCTTCCCATTTTATCTGCTTGAGTTTTCAGGTGACCGAAAGCCGTTGCCATCCAAGATGGGGCCTGGCAACGAGCGTTATTTTAACGCGTCCGATTAAAGCACTCAGAGCTGTACAAAGCCCGCTCTGCCTCTTTCAGGTACTGAGCTATGCCAGAACCTTTTTTCTGTGTGATTATCTGAAATGCTGGATGGACTTCAGGCCGTATTTCAAGCCCGATCTGGCTCCCCTGGAGCGCATCAGTAAAAAGTGCTGACTCCAGCCTCTGCGCCACGCAAAAGGGATTTTTGCTTTTGTCCCCGGGCCGTGCGGCTGCTCAGAGCCCTGGGACCTGGTTCCCGAGCAGCACGTTCGCAGAGCTGGCGGGCAGGGCAGGGCGGTCGGTGCTGGGTGCCGGGGCTGCTCCCGCCCGTGCCTGGCTGCTGGCCACTGCGGGGTGAAACAGCCCAGGAAGAGCCAGGGAGGCGCAGGAGGCTGGCAGCGTGTGGCAAACCCGTGCTTCCCCCTCTTGCCGTACACCAGACCACGCACACAGAAAACGCAGATTTCCCCTCGGTTCCTCGCGTGGCGTGATTAATGTATTTATTCCAAATAAAGCTCAGCCCAGTGTGTTGTTCAACTTGCCTGCGCTTATTGAATGGTACATTTCGGGCAATTACGTACATTATTCTGCTATCCATATGCGTCAAATGCCACCCCGGCATAATTTGTAACAGCTTAAAACTCCAAATCAACTTATATAAAGAAATATGTTGCTAAGGTCTGAGTCTTCGGAGCTGAATAATAAACAGCTCCGCTCTGTCCTTCCCGGGATGCACCGCAGCAGATGGATGACTAATTATTGCCAATAACTTCTGATCTGAGACGCGCTGGCAGGGGCTCAGAACAGGGGCGAGCCGTGCGAGACGCGGCAGCTCCCGAACTTTGTTCCAACCATGAGCCCCACGGCAAACGTCCTGTTTGCCATGGGAAACCCACGGGAAACGCCACGGGAACCTTGCCTTTCACTCCGGCTGCCCAAGGGCCCATGCTCTGCCTTTTAACTGCTGCAAGCCACGCTGCTCCACCATTTCTCTCTTTTGTCCCTTTCCTTTTCTATTTTTTTCCCCTCTCAACAGTTATCACCTCAGCTGCAGCTACCCTGAGATTTATTCAGGTCCATTTTCCCAACGTGCCTGGGCAGCTGCTGGTTTCAGAGCTGTCTCCGGAGCATTTGGACACGCTCCCCGAGGACTTCACAACCTCCCCGCGAAAGGCAGCGTCTGCACTGCTGGAATTACACAGACGCCGCAGCGTCGCCTTCTCGAGTCTTTCTGGAACGGGGATGAAGCCAAGCTGCGATGAAACCGAGCACTGAAAATTAAAAAAAAAAAAAAAGAAAGAAAGAAAGAAAAAAAAAAAGCTTATCAGCCGGCAGCAGGCCTGCAGCAGGCACTGGAGCTGCAGGAGAGAACAAAGTCGCCTTTCAAGTCGGCCTCCCCCAGCTCCAGCAGGAGGGCGCAGCCCACAGCCCGCTGCCTGCGGTGCCACCCGCGCGGCCGCCACCTCCCCATGGGCGAGAAACACGGGGCAAACAGGTGCATTTCGGTCGGTTGTTCTTCAGGTTGTTAAATAAAAAAAGCAACTCCTGACCCAAGGACCGGTGCAAAGCATCACCTGTTCGGCTCCCGTTCAGTGCCGGAGGGGAGAGGGACTTTGAAAGAGGAGCTGCTGTTGCCTTGCATTATTTCCTTAAATGAAGCCAAGCAAAACGGCTGCTATTGCATCAGCGCTGCATTTGTACGAGGACCGTAATCGATTTTTATTCCACCTGGACCGCAGCCACCTGTGAGGACAAACTGGGAGCCCGCGTTACGGGGCGCGCTCCATCGCTGGCGGCACAAAGCCCCGCTCCCGGCCCGCCGGCGGCTGCTGCACCAACGCGCTCTTCCAAGCCTTGGCACAGCCCTGGGAACGATCGTTTCCGAAAGGATAACGCCTGGAGCGGACCAGCGATGCTGACAGCCGGCAGAGGATGGGGGGGTAGCTGCCTTTTCCCGACCGCGTGCTGCGGGTGGGGGCAGCACCAGCCCACAGCACAGCACCCGGAGCTGCGTGGGCACGGACAGGGGTGCACCAGGACACAGAGATGCGCAGGGCACGGCAGCAAGGGCACAACCTGCTGCTCGGCGCCAGCAGGAGCGGGGTCTCCGCAGGCAGGGGAAGGCCGGCAGCGATTTCCCGTTAGGGTTACGGACAGGGAAGACAAAATCTGCATCGTTGCCCACGCCAGCCAAGTGGCTGTGGCGCCGGGAGCCCTCCCCAGAGGCGTGGGTGGCCGTGGCAGTACGGCGGGGCGGCGCTGAGCTTCCACGCAGCCTTGGCACTGGTGTGGGAACAGCTGTGCACACTGGGCTGAGCTCAGAGGGCTTTGGAGCAGAGCACGGCTGGGGGAAACGTGTGTGCAGGTGTGGGTGTGCATGCACGTGGGCACGGGCACGTGCGCACACACGTCCACTGCCAGCACCGACGCGCTCCGACGGCCGGCACCGTGCGCAGCTGAAGGGCTCCTCCTGCTGCAAAGCCCCCCTCGGCTGCACAGTGAGCCCCCTGTGCCGGGGTGAACCCCCCTTTTCTTGCTTTAGGGAGGCAGGACCCCACTGCAGCTGCCGAACACATCCGTGGGTGCCCTGCCCGCAGCCTCACCCGCACGCAGCTGCTGCTTTCACCGCCGTCCTGCCCCGTTAGTTCAAGCACGGGCAGGAGCTGCGTAAAGACAACGGGAGCAGTAAGCAGCAAGGGGAAACAGATCGTCTGGAAACAGGCACGGGAGTATCTGCAGTCACCCTTGGACAGAGAGCAGGCAGGGAAGCTTGAACAGATTTTAAAAGACAAAAAAAAAAAAAACGCTGCTGAAAAATTACAGAGGGTGAACAAAGGGCACAGCTGGGTGCGGCTCTTGCGGTCAGCGGGCACAGGAGTTGGGAAGCTCCGAACGGGGTAAGCTATATCCCCATAAATGTGATGCAGCTGCACTCTGGAATGAGCAGATTAGGTCCAGATTACAGCGCAGGATTACAGGACCACGTTAAGTGCTCTCGCGTATTTTGCCATCTAGCGATTAAACGTTTTAAAGATCATTGCCTGAAATGAGCCTGCCCAATGGAGCCCGGAAGAGCGGCTAATGAAAATTGCTCTGAACACATTCGTGCTTTTGGCACCCAGAACACGACAATGAGATCCCCAATTTAATTACAAGACGCAAGGAGAGCTCTCCCTGTGTTTTACACCTGCTGTCCAGAAATTTCATTTGCATCCCCCTGGTTCCCACGTTACGGGAGACAGCACTTGGCTTACTGCAGCCTGCTCCCGATTTCAAGCACATCTGCTGTAATCCCTGCCTGTCGTCTTTTCCCTGAGCCCAAAGCCTGTCTAATCGCCCCGCGCGGGGACGGCTCCACCACGCAGAGCCCTCTGCTCGCCGCTTACCGGGTCCCTTTGCAATGGGAAGGCCAGCACAGGGTGCTGGACATGAAACGTCAGCTCCCATAAAATTATTAAAACCAGTGCTCTGCTGTTACGCATGTCACGTATTTAAAACGGTGTTTGCCTTTGTGTCTGCCACCGAGCTGACATTTCCAAAGACCTTTCATGAATAAACCCACGCTCTCCTTCCCGAGGAGCCGGAGCGGTTCGGAGGCGCTGCAGGTAGGCACAGCCCGTGTGATTTTTTCCCCATTAAACGTTCTCGTCTGCGGACTCACAGCTGAGACGTGGCCGCGTCCTCCCACCGCTCAGCACCCGACAGCCGCAGGCGGCCGGGCTCAGTCTCGGTTTCCCGATCCCTTCCCCCGGGGGCTGCGGACACCCCCACAGCCACGGCAACTCTCCCGCAGTCCCGCTGCCATCACAAAAACCGCCTTGTTATTCCCACTTTTTATTTCTTCTCTCAAACAGATCAAAACCACCCTTTAGACTGCTCGATGAAGCAAAACGCCGCCTATACACAAGCCGTTTCCTTCAGGAAGCTGAAGCGAGGGACTGCAGGGCTAACCGAAAGTTAAGGCTAAAAGTTAAAGCACGTTCTTGAGGGCATGGTCCAAACACCTCCCGAACGCCGGCAGGCCTGGGGCATCGACGGCCTCCCTAGGAGACCCGCTCCAGTGTCCGAGCACCCTCACGGTAAATAATTTTTCCCTGATGCCCAGCCTGAACGTAGGGCGTGGGACTCCTGTGGGCTCCCAGTGCAGGACGCGGGGGTGTGCTGGGACGCGGGGGTCCGGAGGATCCCATCGGGCAGCTGCCCGAGTGCTGCTTTCTCTACCACGGCGCCGCAGGAGGTTCAGGAGTTGTGCGGCCACAGGTCGCCGCCCGGGGGGGGGACGGACCCAGCCCACGCGGCTCAGCCTGCGAAGGCTCGCAGCCCAGCACAGGGCGCGTGGAGGAAAGCAGCGCAACGAGCACCCTGGTGGATAACAAAGCACCAAATTGGCTTTGCAAACTGTGTTTCATCTGAGAGAAATACTGTTGTCATCAGAAACAAAACAAGCCAACGCACTGCTGCACTTCCAGTTATTCAATAACAGGCCGAACTAAGCTGTGTTTGCTAAAGCAATGAAAGAGAAAAGAACTAATCACCCTATAAATAAAGCAGCTTAGGAGTATTTAGTGTTTCTTGTTAACACTTCCGTACTTTTCACACATAATTAAATAGCTCTTCATAAATATATATATTTATTTAATTTTTCACAGAATCACAGAATCGTCTAGGTTGGCAGAGACCTCCAAGATCACCCAGTCCAACCTCTGACCTCACACTAACAAGTCCTCCACTAAACCATATCGCTGAGCTCTACATCTAAACGTCTCTTAAAGACCTCCAGGGATGGGGACTCAACCACTTCCCTGGGCAGCCCATTCCAGTGCCTAACAACCCTTTCAGTAAAGAAGTTCTTCCTAATATCCTAATATATCCTAGTCCTATATTATATAATATATCCTATTCCTAATATTTTATTGTGCTGTCTTTAGACTAGACCTGTGGATATTGGAAGAAAGGTCCGGGAGGCAACCAAGCCGCACGGGGGAAGAAAAGCATTCACACTCACAATAAGCCTGGGAGAGCCTTGTCCGTCTAAAGCTAGAAGAACAAAAATCTACAGAAAATAGGAGTCAGGAGTACCAAATAATGGGGACTACTGGGAAATCCCCACACTGTATGTCAGAGGTGCTCTGCACAGCCCACGGCCCCGCAGAAGTCTTCCTTCTCCGGGGCGTGATGTGTGTGAGCTGCAATATTTCATAGCTGCCTCCGTCAGCTCTGAGGAATGCGCGTACTTAAAAGGATGGATCCGCTCGAATCCATCAGCTTCAAGGGGAATTAAACGCACGCTTTATTTCATCACGCTGAAGGCTCTGATGGATGGAGACCACTGCACTCCACAAGCCAAGCAGCCCAGGCAGGCACACGAGGACCATCCGCAGGTGGTGACAGACGGAGCCGGAGCTGGAGCTGGGTAGTTTGTAGGGCCACACTCCTGGGGGCGGCTGGGGGCACCAACTCCCGCTGCCTTACGGCGCACGGTGTGGCTACGGCACTACCTGAACTCGTCAGCAAGGGAGCTGTAGGTGTTAGACCCCGTCTGGCACGGCCCAGCCCCATGCAAAGAGCCGAAGGAGCAGAGGAACAACAGGCAAAGGCAGACGGGAATTGCCCTGTGTGCGCTGACAGCAAGTGTTTTGAGCACAGCTGCCAGAGGGGACTCAGCTCATCAGAAGGGGAGCAAAAGAATTTCTCACTCGGAGGGAGGCAAGCTCCCAGATCGGAAAAAAAGAAGGCTGATCAGTGTATGTGAGGCTCTCGCTCAGGGACAGGATCCCTGCTCTCCAACCCGTGTGACACCAGGACCGCTTCTACTACAGCTGTGCTCAGAGCACGGCAGCCCTCGGGTGCTGCTTCTCAGCCCTCAGAGGGGTCACCCCGCTGAAACGGAGCTTTTGAAACAAAGCAGAGGGACAAACGATGGACTAAGCACGCCGAGGTCTTCTTCACCCGCTGTCCTTCAGCCCGTGCTCTGCGCCAGCTGCGGTGCATGGACGAGGTCCGTGCCCTGCTCGTGTGCTCCAGCATGCCTGCCACGCACCTTGCCACCCAGACACAGCCTCTGGCTCTCGTGCCCCAGTGCCTGTGCCCCAGTTTTACGGCAGAGCACGGACACCCTGCCGCAGTGCCACCGCAGGCTGCTGGCACCGTACCTGCTCCTCAGCCGTGAGCCGGCTGCTGGCACAAATAAATGAGCTTTAATTAGAGCGTCAGAGCAAGCACGTAGTTCTACCCGAATCTAAAAGGGTCAGTTTAATAGCTGGGCACAAACAGCTAATATTGGAGGAGACTAACCAAATCCAAAGTTTGGGGAGAAGGAGTCCTGTGCATTTACCATTGCCCAAGGCCGTGCTGATTTCTTGCGGTGCTCAGCTAGCCGAGAGAAGAGAAGCCGCTAAAGCAGCCAGCATCTCTGGGTTTCAGCAGTCCGCCCGGCGGTGCACACAGGCTCCAGGACACAGCCTTGCCATTGCCAGACGTCTGCCAGGGAGAGCATCCTGCAGTTTTGGCAGATCCCCACCGCGCAGACACCCGCGGCACCCCCCAGTACCTGTACTTCATCCCCGTCTCCGCGCGGACGGTCTCTTGCAGGGACAGCCCATGCACGTGCAGGAACTTCTCCAGCTGCT
The DNA here is from genome assembly GCF_964034855.1 of Anser brachyrhynchus. Classification (NCBI taxonomy): domain Eukaryota; kingdom Metazoa; phylum Chordata; class Aves; order Anseriformes; family Anatidae; genus Anser; species Anser brachyrhynchus. The sequence goes on along the minus strand of NC_137703.1, from coordinate 1,536,630 downwards.
TCAGCTCCGCGGCTCCGCTCGCCTTCCCTGCCCAGCCGGACACCGGGGGGCAGATTCTGGGCACCACGCTTGGCTTTTTGCCTTTCAGAAGCGCCTCGCTCGGTTTCTGCAAACTCGGCTTGTGCGGGGGGATGTCGGCACAGGCGGGCTTGTACAAATGCATGGTCCTGGGGGAGCCGCCAGCAGCCTGGCCCCTGGCCCCGCAGCCGCTGGGTGGGGGCTTCTCAGAGCCCCCTCTTTAAAACCCACTGCGCGGAGAGCCCGGTGCCATCGCACCACGGCCAGGGGACGATGGCATCAGCCCGGCCGTGGCACCCGGGAGGAGCACGGTGCTACGCAGCCGTGATTTTGTCCCCGACGTTGCTCACGGCATTGCAACGGGCTTGTTTTAGCTGGGGCCCAGATGGGCAATCGGTGCCCCCGGCTGAAGCCTATCATGGCCAAGTCCTCCGAGGGGCACGGGCTGCCTGTGGGAATGGAGCGCCGACCTTGTTTCCCAGGTCTTATATTTAGATAATGAGAAATATTTGTTTGGGATTCCATCCAAGGCTAAAGAACATAAAAAGTAATATTCTCACGGGGTTTATTTAAGGCCTTGGGCTGGACGGGTGAACACTGCAAGCACCTCTCATACAAGTTGTTAAAACTTTTTTGTTTTCTTGTAATCTTGTAAACTTTCACAGCCCAGGTTAACTGGCCTGCAAACGTTACTGTTACCTGTCACAGCCCCAGGAGGATGCAAGTAATAAGCAAACAAAGGCTAAGGAGCAGCCGAAGTCCTGGCGGAAAAAACTAACCTAAGCAGACAAGGGAAACTCTTGAGAAGGGAAGGACCCAGGGGCAGGCACGCAGGGGCAGGGGAGGAGAGGAGAGGAGCTCAGGCCCGGTGCCTGGCCTCGTGCCACCAGGCGGGCAGCGCCGTGCAGGGCTCCTGCTGCAGCCAGCTGAGCTCCTGGGGCTGCTGCTCTCTGCCGACACGGGACGGGCACAGGACAGGGGGCTTCAGGCTGCGGGCTGTTCCTCCAGGGACCGTGGGAGGCAGCTGAGAACCCTGAATTTGCACATCCCGCGCAGCAGTCTGCCCGTGATCCTGCGGGCACCAGCAGCCAGGGGAGGCCCCGGGAGCTGCAGCACCCGTGGCTGGGAGGCTGCTCTTATTAAAACAAGAGCCGAATGGTAATGGAGATGCCTGTTTGCAGCCGTTCTGGGTCTCTGGCATGGAAAAAAAGGGGTGAGAAAGGAGAAGGAAACACTTGTGTCTCCACTCACGCTCTCCGCCAAGCCCTCGCCCAGCAGCAGGTGTGGCATTGAGGTCGTGGAAACACCGCGGTCTGCTGACTTCCCCCTTCCCCTAGCTGTAGCTGATCCATCCTGCTACCAGAGCAAACAGAGAGCTTCTGGTTCCAGGGTCTGCGTCCCCGAGGGGTGATGGAGAAATGGTGCAAACCTCGGGGGCACCCAGAGCCCCCCAGTCAAGGTGATTCCAGCAGGGCCACAGCAACCAGCTCTGGCCAGGTCCAGCTACCAGGGAACAGACCAGGGTACGAGATGCACCATCAGGCAGATTTTCTGGGCTCTTATGGTTTAAAAACTCAACCCATTTTCTGATTCTCCTTTCAATCCCAAATACAACTGAAAAATAAGTTAAATAATCAAGTGATGGATATATCATGAACTCAACTAATCCGTAAAGCTTTCAAAGCAGATAAACAAGGACTGATCTCTAAAAACGAACATATTTTAAAAGATTATAATTCAATGTCACAGAGAGGAGTTTTGCATGGAAACGTGGATTACCCAGCTACCCGTTCCCTACAAGCGTGGCTTTGGGGTGCTGGGGCACCAGCGGAGGGCTGGTCCCATCCCCAGCTCCTGCAACAGTCCCCTTCTGTTTTACCTCCTGTCAGGTCCGGCTCTCTGCTTGCCTCTAAAGCAAGATGAACCAAAGGCAAAGAAATACTTCTGCAACTCCTCTGCAGTTTTTAGACATAAGTTTCACTGGTTTGGAGTTTCAGGGACTCACACAGCTCAGCACCACGAGAACCTTGTTGTTCCCGGAAGCCATCCTCCGTGTCCATCGCTTTGTGGTGCCGCTAAGCAGCGCAGGGCCGGGCAGGCACAGATAGTTTTGCGTTTAACAGCCACTTTCCCCACCTCTCACTGTTTTCTATCAATTTTCTTTCAAGTTATCCCATTTCTAATTTTTATTCTGATGGCATTTTAATTAATTTCAACCCTAGCACAGCTGCAAGTCTCGGTTTGTGCCAGGCACCTCAAACACCCCCGTTCCCCGAGATTCGGGAGGATTTTGCCTGACGTCCAGGCTGAAATCCCTGCTGCTGTGGGTGCCTTTGTGCAGAGCCGGGCTGAAGACCAGCCTCTGAAAGTAGGCTCCTCTCTCAGGGCGAGTTGAACAAACACCCCCCTTTCTCCAGTCACTGAAATCACTCCCAGCAGGTGCAACAGAGCTCATCCCTACGCTCCTGCTGCTTGGGACAGACGGGCTGAGACAACAGCATGCATCCGCCTGTATTTAGGTCCTATTTCATTAAGGGTCTTAGTCTGGCCAAGAGATTAGAGCCGCACATCTAATTTCCACTAATGCCGAGATCCCCTAACATTTTAAAGGAGCAAGATCAGACTCTGGAGGCCATCGAGATCGCTCCCGGGTCTGGGGTGAAAGGAAGGAACCAGCCAACACCTCCACGCGATCTTCTCATGTCACCCACACAGCCCTCACACACCACCTGAACCCAGGTCTGATGAAATTGCGGTCACTCGGAGAAAACGGCTGTGAGGAATGAGTCTGAATCGTCACAGGTGGGTTCGGCTGAGAAGTTTGGGAAGCCAAGAAACGAGTTTGCAAAATGTCCAGTTCTTTATCTCGCATTCATCATAATGCAGGGGAAAAAAAGCCCCCCAAACAACTGGAAATGTCAGAATCACAAAGACAAAAAGCTTCCTATTATTTTTGTGGGTTTTTTTGTATTGTTACTACTTACTACTACTGCTACTACTACTACCACTACTACTACTACTTTTTACCTCCTACCTGTGCGGCATGCCGGTGGTGTACGCGACGGTGTGCTCGTGCGAGAGCTCGCAGACGCGCAGGTACCAGCTCATCTCCAGCTCCCGCAGCAGCGCCAGCCTCCGCGCCCGCTGCTGCGCCGCAGCCGGCTTCAGCCGCGGGTCCTTGGCGCTGTCGGCGCTGCTCCGCGGGGCTCGGTCCCGGCTCCCCAGGGACAGCACCGACTGCTTCCTCAGCTTCAGCGCTTCCTCGGCGTTCTTGTTCCCCACGGTGCCCGTGCGTGCCGCCAGCATCCTCGCGGCTCGCCCTGGCGCGAGGGGAGCGCCGAGCCGCTGCCCTCAAATCATTTAAACTGATTTCCAGCACGCGCCCTCCTCCCGCTATAACCCTGTGCCGGCCACAAAGCCGTAATTAGATATGTGGCCGCAGAGCTTAACCCGAAAGAAGAGCCGCGACCTCTTCATGGAAACATCTGTACGGCGTCCTGCACGTCAGCAGGCTGAAACGCACACCGCGGCAGCCCCCGGTCTGCCAAAAGCAAGGGGGGGGCAGCTCTAAAAAACTACAAACGAGCTTGGGCAGGGACTGGGCGTGTAATCGGGACCTGCTCAAAACACGGCGTCCTGGCGGACTGCAGGGAAAAGTGGGCTGGCTCGCTCAAGCTTTAAACGCCAGCGGGCTCCAGCCTACGTGAGGCCACGTGTGCTCGCCCCGTGGGCACGCAGACAGGCACGTGGGCAGGCCCAGCTCCGCGACGGATCCGGCCTCGGTGCCCCCGCACCTGCACCAGCTCGGCTGGGCCAGGGCTGTGCCGGGCCTGCAGCCCCCGCGGCCTGCAGGAGCCCCGGCACCACGGGCTGGGGCAGCGCGGGGACCCCACCGCCCGCCAGGCCAGAACAAAGCTGGGGGGGCTCTCACCGACGTGTCTGGGGAGCGTGTCAAAGGAGGGGACGCTAGAATTAGGTTGGTTTCCCTCTCGCTGGAAAGTTACCACACCAGGCACTTCAGGAGCAGGACTGGAGAGAGGGGAAGGCAAAACCACACACAAAAAAACCACACTTGAAGACGAGTAGGATTTTAAAGACATTGCATTCAGAGGCAGAGGGATCAGAACGGCCGGGTGAGGCTGGGCAGTGCAGCACCAGAACACCGCCTCTCGTCTCCACAGCCCCCTGCTGTGGGCACATCCCGGCCTCAGGCGTCGGCCCTGCGCCCACAAGAACACGGCTTGTTCAAGGGTCTGATGGGGTGGCACAGAGGGCCTGGGAGGGGACGCTCCACAGGGACGAGGAACATTTCTAAAGGACGCTCCACAGGGACGGGGAACATTTGTAAAGGACACTCCACAGGGACGGGGAACATTTCTGGCCACGCAGCAGCCCCCACCGCCCAGCTCCTCGGGGAGCTGCAGCCCCCAGCAGCCCTCACCATGCTGGGTTGTCTCCTTCACAGGGAGAGCACGGCGCGGGCTCACCACGTTTCAGGACGTGCCCACGGTAAGAAAGATGTTTTTAGGTGTGTTTTAAGAAAGCAGCTCCATTCTCCTGTGGAAGAAGTCCTATAAAATTACCCTTCCCCAGAAGCTTGTGTGTTGCCTGGCCTGTTTAGCAGAGGTGACACTAAAACTTGCACACTGAAGTGTGCAAAATTCTAGAGAAACAACTCAAACCGCGGGCTGCTAAAACATCCTAGGTTTGTGCCTGTTGTAAATGTGATCTCATTAGTCACTAAACTTCATAGCACGTCCCAAGAAGGAGAGGGTTTCCACCAGCTCCAGAAGCCTTTAAACCAACCCAGAGCAACCCAGGCGGCGCAGGCTTGCTTTACAGCTACACACCTTCAAGCCTCACAGGACTGTTTGAGTTCTTTCACCTGGGAGCTGGCTAACGAAAGCAAAATATTCTTCAACACTTGTGTTACAGACACGGTGCTCACCCAGTCTCTCGTGTTTATTGTTCACTCAGCCATAGAAACACAAACACAAGGCCCTGAGCAGGTTTCAGTCACTATAGAAGCAGACTACTCTAAAAGCACCTGCTCGCAATTTGTTCCTCCCTAAACGGAGCATTGTTCCTTTCACGGCAGGCTGCCGTGACCACGGCCGTTCCCGTAACGTGTCACCCGGGTAGGTAACGCTATCGGGCGCCGCTCCGGGGAGGCCGCACGTCCCGCCAGGTAAGGACACCCGCCCACCCCATAAAACATGCAGGAGGATCGCTTGCCTGCAAGCGAAGCCGCCAGGTGCTGTTAAACATTGATGCGCGTTTCTGGGCCGAGCTGCGGCGGGGCCAGGGCTGCAGGGGAGCCTTGGCCGCTGGCTGCGGTGGGGCACGGGCAGGCGCCGCTCGGGCCTCCAAAAACACGCGTGTGTGAGCTGTGTGCCTGGAACTTACCGCAGGTTATAACCGACGTCCTTACTCCAGGCTTTGAAGGTGCCTATAGCTCCTTTCAGAGCACTTTGCAACATCCACTTTTATCCCAGCGGCTATCCCCGAGCTGGATGCGTGACCCCAAAACGCCCGCGGCGCCGCTCCCCGCAGCAGCGGTACCGCCAGCCCGGCCGGCTGCAAAGCACAGCTGCCCCCGCACGAGGGACTTAATCCCCCCGCTGCCGGCACTCAGCTGTATTAAATGTGCAACCCATAATGGTCTGGAGCGAAGCGAGGTCACAGCACCCGTCGCTACAACGAGCAGCAACGCCGAGATGTAGAACGGCCACTAAAAACCAAGCACTGTACATCGGCGTCGCCAGCTTTAAAGCAGAACACCCCCCTGGCTCCCACCCTGGCCACCCACAGCACAGCACCAACTGACTGCATTTTCCTCTGCCTCAGACGTTGCTTTAGTCGAACCTAGCATTTTTCCGATTTAATAAGAGAAACATTTATAAAAGCCTCCAATACGTGCTTTCTACTCAGAGCAGCTTTAGGTTTCCATGGTGAATTAATACACTTCACCCAGTTTGCATTTTAGACGTGTTTTTCTTTTCCTTTTCTAAAATCTCTTGAACGGTTCCCTGTCAGGGTGGGCTGGCTCGGGTCACCGTGTGTGCTGACTGACAGGTGCCTCGCCACGCCGCGCGGGGACGTCTGCCCTCTCGCCTTCCCAGGGAATGTCTCGTGCCCCTTTCCCACACAGGCTGCAAATTCTGGTCCATCAACTCCCCAGCTGTGCTAACAAAATTGCTTTAAAAGTCATCCTCTTGAAATTCTCTTAAAATTCACCCCAGCATTTCAGATTCCTTACTCTCCTCTCAATAAGCATTCCCAAAAATTCTTCAGCTACGTGTACACACCCCTAAAATCTATTTGCATAGAGATACAGATCGACTCAAGCAGGACGAAGTGACAGCACTCAATAGCCTGGCAGGTCCTGGTTAGAGGATTTTAGCAGAAAAAGGCGAGCTATACACGGGTACAGATTGAGCTGGAAAATATCTGTAAGTGATAGCTCAGTGAACGTATAGATTTCGTCCCATAGGAGCTGAGTAATTTCCAAATGCAGGATCCAATTAGCAAAAGTCTAAGTGATAGCCTTTAGGCTAGCAGCAATCTCGCTCCACACTATCCTCTACTTAAGGTAATTGGAACCTCATCAGGGAAGGATTCATTAGGGTACGTAACAGCTTCTAAGTGCTTCCCCCCGCTCAGAAGGCATTTGAGCAGCGACCTGCACGCAGCGGGCTCGGGGCTCCTCGGCCTCGCAGCGTCCCTGTCCCCAGCTGCCACCAGCAGCACGAGGACCAACACCCCAGGGGCTCCCGGGGAGCAGAGCCCGTGGGTGAATGTGAACCGCGGCCGTGCACCAGCTGCGGTTTCCCTGCATCGCGCAGCCCCCTCTGAGCACAGGATCAGGGCACACCTGGGTGCTCCCATCACAGCTGAGCACGAAGCGACGAAGCTCGCTGCTCTGCGTGGGGCTGGCACTCGTTCCCACACCGCTGCCCCGTCCCACCCAGCCACAAGGCGACCGAGCTCCCCGCCACGTGCTCAGCCCTCCGGCCCCGAGGGAGCCACGACAAGAACAGCGTCAGGGAAATCGGTGGAAATCTCTGCAGCTCTTCACAACCGAGGGTTACATATATCGAGGTACTTGGGGTTTTAAAGAGAAATTTCAGTATCCAGCACACCCGAAGCTGGTACTGATGTATTCGCACGTTTCTGGCCCTCTTCTGGCAGGCACAGCGAGATGCATTTCTGGAGCAAGGCAAAGGTTGTCCCAGAGCTGGTCGGCAGCACCCGCCACACTCATCCGGGGGAGTCGGGGAGGGAGAGCGGGAAGAAGAAGAGAGAATTTGGGCAGGGGATGTTGGGCGCCACGGGAAGGGGCCCATGGGCTGTCCTGGGAGTGACCAACAGCACTGGGTGCTGCTCCATTGTAATGCTGCTCAGCCCTGATTTATTACACGTGGTTGAAAGACTCGTGCAATTAAAAGTGGCAGAGGGTAACAAGCGCTGTATTTCGTCAGGAACCACAGAGGAGCGCTGGTGTTGCAGCACGCCGCACACATCCAGCGCCGGTGCCCCAGCCACACACCTCAGATCCCAGTGAGTCCACCTGCTGAAATTTAAAAAAAAATGAAGAGGTAAGAGGCTCCCTGCAGCCCTTTATCTTCCCGTAGAATTTTTAGCTATAACCTCAGAGCCAAACATCATATCCAAGTAAAAAGAGAAATTCTTGTTGAGGTTCATTAACGCAGTTTTTCCCTTTGCCGAGCCTCCGGTGCCATTTCTGGCTGGCACCAAGAGCGGGCAGCAAGTAAGAAATCCGTGACCAGAAAGGGGGAGACTTTCCAGGGCGAAGAGCAGCTCAGACCCGTGCCTAACGCACGCAGCAGCCCCAGGGCTGTAAGAAGAGGTGCGGAACCGCCCGCGCTGTTAGTTCCTTTTCTGCATCCATTTCAGACCAAAAGGCTGATCTGCTGATTCTACAAGGGTCTGAGCGTTTGACTCCCTGGTGAGCAGCCCCGGTGCTCCAAGGACGCGTTGCAAGTGCTTCCTGCTCGGGTCTGTGAGTCCAGGGGCTCACCTTCAGCTTGTGGCACTGGCAAGCCCCAGCGCGGTGGCCACGAGCCCTGGCGAGCCCCAGCCCTGCGGGGCCAGGAGCCGTGTCCCGACCCCCGGGCCGGGTGGGTTGGCGCCACCGGAGCAGCACAAGCAGCAGGCCCGCTGGAGAACCAGAACCTGCCCGCTCAGATGCTGCGTTACCATGGCAATGGGCGCTACAGAAACAACTAAAAATACACGCCGGCTCCGCAGAGCACACGGAGCATCCTCAGCCCGAGCCCCGGCTCAGCCACCTCCGGGCCTGCGAGCGCTCAGCCCAGGGTCGGCGCCGGGCACTCGTCCCCGTGGGGCCACGCGCATTTGCCACGTTACCCCCAGATCAGCCCTGCACGCATTTTAGGAACTAGGGACTTCTACCCCGGCACGCAAGCATGCAGAGGGTGGCACCAGGGCAGGGGACAGCCGTGCCCCTTACCCTGCCACGGCCAGCAGCCAGGGAGCGCGGCTGCCACCACGCAGGCTTGCGGCCATCTACAGCATAAAAGCCCTAAAAAAATAAGCCACACCAACGTTCAAACATAATATTTTTATTTGTGGATAAAAATTAAGGCTCACAGTACTTTATCATTTCACAAGCAGAAAAATGTTAAAAATTGAGAATGACGGGGAATGCCCCCAATACAAATTCCTCTAACTGCTGACATGTTTTACTGAAGACTTGAGGTGAACAACTGTACAGGGCAGCTACGGTTATTAGTCTGTAAACTATGTGCTAAATATAGGTGGTTTTTCTTTTTTCTTTTAAGAAAGTGAACCAAGCATTTATGTCTCTCTCCACGTCTGGCTGTCCTATACACACGGATTCCATAAAACACTCAAGAACCGCTGGGATAACACCACCGACCTTCCTAAGAACAACCCGCTGCTTCCAAAACGCATGGCACAGGTGTCAACAGGGGCAAGATCACAAATCCCATTTCAGTAAGACATTTTGTTTATAGTGCAACAGTTTATGCCTAAACATTTCAATATTCAGCCTTCTGGCTTCAAAAAAAAAAAAAAAAACAACAAAAAAGTAGGTTCCTAAGGAGTACAGGAATTGCTGCCACGCTCCATTTCATTAGACATGAAAGCAACCAACGTGATTAGATGTTGGAAGCGTATGCCACACAGGATGGAGCTACGCGGCACACCCGTAGTTAAGGTGCGACCCAAAGGACCGACAAGCACGCGGCGTGCAGCCGACAGCTTTCAGCCCCGGCGCGCTGGAGGCGTGCAGTCGGGGGGCCTGGGGGTCCAGCCCCGACACACGGACATGGCCATCGCTACCCACGTGTGCTTGCCAGCTGCACCACAACTATGGGGCTCTACACCGCGTATTTATTTACACGGGGATAAACTAGAAGCGTCTCACTCAGAACTGAGGAAGTTTGGGGTTTCAGAGGTGCTCTATATTCTCCTGCATTATTTTTTAGCAATTCCTTCTGTTTTCCCTATTTGCTGTCAAGGTAACCGGCAACGTGGCAGCGGCAGCAGCAGCGAGAGCGAGCCTACTTACAAAAAGCCACAACTGCTACAGCACTGAAAGGCTGAAGTGTTTCTGCATCACACCGGGATTTATTTCTCATCATTGCACCATTTACGTACGACATACCAACACAATAATGAGAACAACTATCCTCAGCTTTTTCTGATGAAAAATTAAAATGCACTATAAGGCCATGATTTCATTAAGGAGGCTTCTTTTGAAATGAGATACATATAAAAAGTTTGCTTTCAACAGAACCCACGCTGGAATAATGGATTCTGCCAAAGCAAACACTGCATTTACAGGGGCTTTGACCGACAGCTTTTACAGTAAGAAAAGGTGGTGTATTAACAACGCTCCATTTACATAGCAAAAAGCTCATCAAAGAGCTCAGAGAGGTCATGGTGGACATGGGTGACAACTGCTGCCCCATTTTAGAAACAAGGCAGCTGAGATCCAGACGCTACAGACGCTGCCGGGGCAGAGCCGTGGCCGGCAGGCAGCTCTCCGGAGCCCGGGATACGCGCACCCACCGCCGGGCTGCTGCGCTGCCCTGCAGCCGTGCGGCAGAAGTGGCTTCACGGAGCAGAGGGGCTGGGACACGCCACCTCCTCCCCCCAGCGAAAAGCAATCTCTCAATAATACAGGCAAAAATAATACGTTTGCACAAATTAGCCATATCCGATAAGCAGAAATTAAATTTCCATTATGTGTAGGCGGTAAATGTAAAAACCATAGGAAAACATGTGCGAACAAAAGAATACAGAACAAACACCGGCAACTGTTATTCCAGTTCACAAATCTATACAAGGGGAAATACAAGCAGCTACAGCCACGAAATACCCCATGTTATTGAACAGCTGAAGGAAAGGCAACTGTTCAAGAAGCGGGGGGTAAAAGGGACGATCCTGGGTACGCAGGAGCAGTTCCACTGGCGGAGGTCCCCAGAAAGCTGCTCAGGGCAGAGCTGCGACACAAACTGCACCTCCACAGACAGCAGCTGCAGGACGTGCTCAACATTCTTAGGTGGATGGAAGTAGCTTCGCCTCGATATACCAGAAAAGCACAGGTGTCCAAAGTAACCATCTCTCAAATTATTGCTTAACTACATAAACAGCAGAATACACGGATGGAAGGAACCTACATCGACCGGGTATGTCACCTCCAGTACTGTGACTGCACACTAATGACTACCAGGATTTGAAAATCAAGCTAAGTACAATACATACAAAAAAAAAATCCCGTAAAAGCAAAAGTGTAGAAAATAAACTGTCATCACGTATAACGCAAGCACATCGGCAGCAGGCTGTGAGGGGACTGTTGCATAAGCACTGGAGAACAGAAACAGGATTTGCATGTCCAGGAGCTCTGGTGCCACAGCTTTTACAACTGCACTCTCGCTACTTTTACTCTCCTATCAGAGTCCCCAGAAGCACACAGGATACCTCACGCTCTGCGACTTTACGCACACGCGTGCAGGACGCGTACGGCGGAGATCAGTCAGCCTACACACGCCTGTTACCAACCAAGACACCTAGCAAGTGATGCACGAGGGAGCGAGGACAGACAGACAGGCAGAAAGTAATTTCATCGCATTTCAGCATTGCTCTTTCGGAACTCAACATTATTGCCATGGGCTAATACGTCAAACAATATAGAACAGGCTTAACAGTACACAACAGATACACATTAATTCCACAACTCGACAGTACCCACTACTCCATTTGGCAAAATATTTATTTATAATAAATCTGTTCAAAAGCAGTTGGTCACAAAGTATTCTTTTTACATTTTTAGGCTGTAACAATGCTTTTGGTAGAAGTAAATAAACTGTCTCTTTTTACACAGTGTACAAAAACAAAGAGACGTTGAAATGACAGTTACAATAAACCACATGGGAACGCGAAGGAACAGTAAGACAAAGGCCAAAGCGATAGGAATCTGTCTGCGCACAGGCAACGCTGCCATGATCATTTACCCGTACAAATCCTCAGCCCCGCTCAGTTATTCCCACACAGCTCTTAACTGCAGATTTACGCTCCAGGAGAGGAGTCAGATGGGATGCAGCAGCTCCAGTCACTCTTTCACAGTACTGCATGTCAACACTGGGAATGGTTTCTGATATGGTTTAGACTGCACACAGTACTTCAATAAAAAAAGTTAATTACTCCCACTCTGTAGTTCCTGGTGGTTTTGATGTCAAGTCATACATCACCCGAGAAATGCCAGGAATCTTCTTTATCTCCACAACCATTTTTAACACAACCTATTGTGGCGGAAAAAAAGAAAAAAAAAATCAGAAAAAAACACGTAACGCAGACCTGATGAAGACTATCCTACAAAAGACGAAAAAGGAAAACTTTGTTCATACTAATTTTGCTATGAACAGGAGAGAAAAAGCCTGTAGCAGCCATTAGAATATTACCACCAGTTAAGAAATGAAAACAATTCAAAGGAAACCTCTAGCTTCATGGTATCTGCAGCCACGTTCAGAACTTGCTGATTTCTGGCACAGGTAATCAACCAGCACCAAACACAATACGCTCCCCTTAAGGTAGCAGCTCTTCAGCTTCCAAATGATTTCTTGGAAGTTGTATGTTACTATATACTGCTGGATTTTGCTATCAACCATTTTCAGGCATTTGTCAGACCACCGTCTCCAGCTGACCCACCAAAGCAGCAGCCTGAGTGCAATGATGAACTTTTAAAACAAAAAAGGGAGCTCTAAAGTTAAAAAATATCAGGAAGAAGCATCTATCGGAAAGAGTTTCCACTGATGGTTGTTCTCCAGAGCACACAGTTGATTGCTGTCAGCAAAAGTATTCTAGAAGGGTTTGGAACCCGCACATTTAGTGATCCTTAACAAAAGACGTTTGGCTTCCATGAACTCCACCCAGTTCTCAACAACGGCAGTTACACGGCGCGCTGCTTTGCACTGTAAGCAAAAATTAAACAATGCATTGCTCTCCATGAGGAAAAAAAAATGATCAAATATGATTTCCTTCATCAATGCATGTAACTTCCACAACCCCTGTTATTTTCTTACCACAATCTCACCTTGCCTTACAGTGATTGTTTTACATGTTAGATGTATTTTGTATAAACTGACAGATCAAGTGAATCCTAACTCCATAATGGATCACATAACTTCATCTTGAACTATTTCCTTTTAAATGGATCGGGTGCCTTGAAGGAGAGGCTTAAGTTGCATACAGCTACAACACAATGCCTTATCTGCTCTGCAAGGATGTTAAAAAAAGTCAGTTCTGTTCTTCACCTACGCTGCACACCAACAGACCCAAAGTACTTGAAACTGGATATCGATAAAGTTTCCAAGAAAAAGCGTCTGAAACTCGATTTCTTTCAGCAACCTAAACTGGAAACAGCAGGCTTTGAGATGCGAAGCAGCAGGTTTCAATAAAAGCTAAAGCAGGCATCAAGGGCAATTCCAGAAGTCAGGACATTTCCAATCCCTAATGCGAATAAACACTTCAAAATCTCAGGAATGTTTGGGGTAGCCTTTCTTTTTTGAAATAATGGTATTTTGGCTGAGCTGTGCCGGAAAGCCTGAAAGTCAGATTGTCACTTCCACCGCAAACCACTGTCAGCTTCTCACTTTGTTAGCTCTTCCCAGAACACCACCACACCTTTCCTAACCAACACTAGCAAAAACGACATCCTCTCCCAGCAGAATCAAAATCAAGGCAAGCAGTCAAGAAAAGGAGAAGAAAGGCGAAACAAGTCACCTACAGCACCAGATCGTTTTGAAAAGGAACTTGAACAGCCGTATTGGTATTACCTCTTCTGGAATCTCATTACCAGGAGTTGCTGCAATACCAGTCATGAAGTCGCTCGTGATAAAAGTTCGGATAACCACGGATCGTTGACAAGAAGGTTGTTTCTGTAGGGGGTCTCGATCAAAATGCAACGGTGTCAATATTATTGGCATCTGGCTAATTTTTCCGGCGTAACCTTCAGAAAAATATCAGTACAAAGTGCTTTATTTTGGTTTAAAAACCACAAACATGATAGAAGTTCTACCGCGCTTCCCTACAGGTACCTAAATGCTATACTATGAGCTCCAGTAACACAGAAAGATCCACTGTAGTTCTAAGATTTTTTCACTACCACGCCTCAGAAGATCCCACTGATTATCCAATTATGTAATTAGTGGTGTATACACTGAATTGCCACTTGGAATAATCTTCAGGGTTTGCAGGCATGCAGAACAAAATGAGACAATCTCTGTTAACCCCGTAATTGACCGTGGTTGCAATTCAGGATCTACTTTCCTTCCAGCACAGCATAAGCATGCAATTCCAGCTATTCCCACATCAAGCCCAACAAACAGTCATTCACATAAAAAATGTATCTTTTGAGAAACTTTCAGTCTTCATCAGTGAAACCAAGACAAGAGCAACTGCCACGGGGAGTGCTTTAACAGTTAGCAATTCCCACTGTAACTTCCAGAGAAAGTATTTTGATGTCTTTGACATATTTAAAAGAAAGTGTTTAATTTTCTCTGTTGCTGGTAACTCCGGATGATCTTTTTGTTGTTTGCTTTAATACGTCCTTCTGAAAGCCAGTACACAGAACCCCAGATTTCGCTGTTGAAATTACCTAGAGGTTTGAGATTCGGGTGCGTGGCAAAGTGCCAAGCCACTCTGACGCTGACACGGGGCCTCACAACTCTGCGTGCATCAGCTTGACCTGTCAGCACGAGGATTCTTTTCACTCCATGATAACCCAAGTCGTACTGTGCGGACTGACTCACTCAAAGCCAAGCATCACCAAAAGGTAGTGAGACAAATCTCTGATTTTACAGACGTGACTGACAGCACTATCATAAGCATTTTGAGGCTGTTTGTGTACAAATTACGGTAAGAGAGCCTTGCAAACAGAATAGGTATTTTCAAAAAAGATATCCTTTGTAACTTGATTTTACAAAATATACGCTTTTGATGAACTGTTCCCCATGCGTATCACATCTTCAGCTGTTATTAAGTAAAAAGAAAACAAAAAACGAACCCGAACCTCAGAACTCCTACATTCCTAGAATCGGCCTGTCACATTCCGAAAGGAATTGAATGGTCCCTGGATGTTAAGGGTTTTAAAATACACCATCTACTAGCCTCAGGTGGTTGGATTTACAAATACAGTATTTGATTTAAATTAAAAAACATGAAACCACTTCAGCACAGGTAGTTTGCACCACCACCATTAAGGACTTAGTATTTGGTCTCTTCTTTCCACATAAAAGCACGGTTTTGAAACCATGCCAAGTGTCTTTACCTGGTTCATTTACTTCATACAAATACTGATGACTGCGATCATCAGCAAGGAGAAGTGTCTGCTTGACTATTTGGTTGACTTTCTTTGCTTTGGTGTTTGGTTGACCTTCTGGTGGCTAGCAGTGGTTTTTGCAGAAGTTTACGCTGCAGTCAAGTATCACACCTCTGAGCTGTGCAAGGTTTCAGAGGCAAACCTCCGCCCTTACCAGGAGAAGACAATACCTAGACACTGAGAGAGAGTCCTGTGTGGGAGAACTGGAAGCAGATCAGGAGGAGGCAATACCCGGCTGTGAGAAAGTTTACCTCCAGCCGCAGTGGGAAGGATCTTGAAACAATAGTCTAATTCATGGGACTAAGCAAAATACCTACCAGACTCCCTGAGAATATTGTGAGCCTCAAAATCAGCTTGACGTAAAGTGCTGAGGACTCCTGTTGTCAGAAACGTGGGTGTGACATCGGTGGGAGGCTCTTTGACTGGTGGACCGAACACATACACAACCCTGAAAAACAAGCCAGATGGTAGGAAAACACGTTTTGTTTAAGTGGAACGAAACAGATTGCTTGAAGACTACAGCGTTAGTATTGCAGAAAAGATAATGAAACCTGAAAAAAAAGCTGAATATTTGATTTTGCTCCTTAGCCACTAGCTAGAACTTAATATAACTTAATGGATATGTTCTATAAACACGAGTACTAGCTATGCAAGTCAAATGTACTAATTTATTTTGGTTTGCTAGAGCCTGGCAATAGCCCCACTGTTACTTATTCAGTTTTTCAGAGGATTATTCTCTTGAAATATTAACTCGGTGGTATCGCAGATGTTTTTTCAGTTTTACTCTGATGTCAGTAAAAGTTAAGATTATGCTAAGAAAGCTACTTAAGTACTTACAATTTCTATCTTCTGCCCTACGAGGAAACCACCAAAGCCACATCATTGAACAGTAAACCTTATTTGTTAAGGAATAGCTGTGTTTTCATCACAGGGCACTAACACCGTTGTTCACAAATCTGTGTCACTACATCTGTTAAATTATCTTCTGAATTCAAGCCAGTCACATCAACTTGATTTTTTTAGTCTGTTTCATACATTCACGAACAAAAAGCAAAGTACAACACTGACCGACTGGCCTCACAAAAGGATTTACCATGATGCATTCACACAAGTTATTTGAGTCTGTAGATACAAACCAAGAACACTCGTCTAAAATCCAAAGCAGGAAAATATTCAAACCTCACATTCCAGATTTTTGTTTGTAGTATAAAGCCTGCAAGCATAATTGGGCAGGAGCCCAAGTATTTCAGCGCACTCCTCAAACTGCCAGCTTTCCCAGCTCCCTTCAATGTCTCTATCAACACCAACAAAAAAACCTGAGAAACACACCCTGATACAGCAGAAGTGCCAGGGAAGTGGTATATTCAGGAGGGGAGTATTAAATCCAAAAGGAGCTTAAAGACGACAGCGATGCCGTAAATGCAGCACGAACTTTTAAATTGCACACGCAATCCTGATTTCATGCCTTCTTTTGTTCCCTCTGCACATAGTTTAAAAAGTTTCTTCCAATTGAAGGTCTCACCCCAAGAACAGCAGCTCTTTCAGCAGGTGTCACTTACGTGACAAAATTAAGTTTTGCTGTAAGCAATTATAAACAGTTTTGTCAGAAAGTCTACAGCTGGGCCAGGAGGATTTACATTCTCCAGAACTGACTTAATCTCTAGGCAACTTCAGAAGAAAATGCATATTCACAAGAAACATCAATTAAGATTAAACTGCCCAGCTTTGGAGCTTTTCCTTATACCGCTGGAGCTGACAGTCCTATGTAAATTCCCTTTTTGACACAAAGCAAGATGCCGCATGATATCACAGCTCATCAACAGGCTCGGCATCTTTCAAAAAAGATTCTGCCTAAGTTATATCAGAAGTTGTCTAATCAAGTGCTTAAAATGAGGAGCTAAACTTTCAGATCTGTCACGTTAGTAATTCCAGAAATAAACCTAAGCTTGGACTGACTGTGCATGTGTAACCTCCACATAATACACATACTATGTGCACAAGTTATACCATAGATTAAATAGGAGAGTGCTTGTGAGTGCTAAGCTTCAATATTTTAAGTAGATCAGAAATAAAGACAGTTCAATTCTGAACAGCGAACACTTACCTGTTTATGTTGTGGCACATGCGTGGTATGAGTCTGGCAAGAAACATAAGAGACTCCCAGTGTGGAACATCTTTACTAGAGATCCCACAGACATAGCTATATGAGCGACAGTCACCCTATAAATTAAAAATATATATATATGTAATTGAACATGAACTTCACTGCCAAAATAGTTCACACTACCTTCCCCATTCATCCTGTGAGTTACAGGACCATACTTCGTGTCAACGTTCAGCAGACACTGAGCTGCTGAAATCAGTATGCTCAGAGACACCAAATAAGTCAGAAAAAATCAGAGTAAGGCAGACCTCTCATCAGCTGACACAAGCACACGAAAGGAAAGTTTTCAGAATGGAAAGATTCAGCTAAGGTGGTCAGACCACAGGGATTGGTTGCATATTGGTATTTTGAGGGCACCATCTGGGGAAGGCCAGCGACAAAGTGCAGAAATCTGCTGGTGATATTGCTGTTTGAAAGAGTGACAGAAGCTGACTGCAAGGAGTTACAGAAAAGACGCAAGATTAAGCAGCTGATAATAGAAGTTGTAATACAATACTGATAATGCAAAAAAGACACCTGACAGCTATGATCACTGAGTAAAGAAATTCTCCAAGCTATTATAAGCACTTCCATGAGAATGCCAGCTCAGCATTTAGTGACAGAAATACAAGCTGAATACAAAGGACCACCCACAAAAACTCCCATGGCACTGGCAAAGGAGTGAGATGGAATAAAACACTATGCTACCATACAGATTCAAGTGTTCCCATATCCTGGAGTTTGCTTTGATCTGGTTCCTTTCCTCTCAGGGGTAAGAATACCATATAATCAAAAAAAATTAAAGAAAGGGCAACAAGCATGTTCAAATGTAGAAAGCTGCCTTTTTTTTTTTTTTGACCAACTTAATCTAGGACTCCTCAGCCTTGAAGGAGGCAACAGGATTATGGCAGAGGTCTACAAGATTATGAACTGCCTGAAGAAACTGTCTATGATAAGTGACCAATGTTATTCAACAGTAACGACATCCTCAAATACCATACTTGGCATTTACCCATGTGTCTCTTCAGATCTCTTGACATCTGTGCACTACCAGCACTGACAAATAATGACGACACAGGCATCACCTTCTTTTGACATTTATTTTACAGAGTCAAGCCCTTTCTTTTTAACCTTACAGCAGCAATTCTGAGGCTTCACAGCAGTCTACCATGCTGCTAGGAAGCAGCTTTAAGAATATCCCTAGAATGAATTAATTTACCTGCACTCCCACGGTTTTGATGGGTAACAAGAAGGCATTCAGTGAATGTAGGCTTGTGATCTGCATCAGCTTCTCCTGGTCTTCTTCAGTTGTACATGCTTTGACCCTTTGCAACAAAGTATGTGGCTGTGCAGTGATGCAGAAAAATAACTTTTAACTAAAGCCCTCAAACGCTCAAACAGAACTTAAACAGTGCAAATAAAATTAAGTAGCTGCCTAAAATTAGTCCACATTTAGCCCTTGGAACTGTTTACAAGACACCTTTCATTCACCAACAATTTTTTAGTGAAAGCAATTGCACATATTTTAAGCTGAAGCTCTTCAAGGCCATACGTGAAGCTCTTTTTCTATGTTTATTCTTTCTCAAAGCTATACTTCTCACGCTTGTGGTCTACTTCAGATACAGAACAAAGCAGTATCATGTTACGGAACACTGCAATCCGACATGTTTTAAAGAAAAAGCATCTGTAAGCATTCCCCTTCAGTGTTTCTTCAACAGAGTTCTGGAATGCATTATTCCCAAAGCGCACAAATAAGTAGTTTTTAACTTTCAGAACCTTAAACCTTACAGCAGTGCACTACGGAATAATAATCCTACTTCTATATATATACTAGAATTGAGCAGTTTTGTTACCTTCTTAACACTTGCAGAAAAATCTGCAACTATTTTCAAAATGTTGTTTGTTTCAGGGAAGTCTTTGCACACGTAAGGTTCCTCAGCACATATCACTCTGATTGCCAGACCAGGACCTGCAGTGTAAAGTTGAAAAAACTATGCTAAATAACACGAAAACTGACTTTAATCTAAAAAGGTAACAGCATCTGGACCATCAGGTCAGTCATCAAGTACAGTATCGCTTGCCATCATACCTACACTTAAATTGTCTTACCCTACAAAACAAACCAGAACCATAAGCAAGCAGTTTATTCTGGAACGGTATTTCTGATCAATATAGTTAAGCATTATTTACCTACACTTTAAATTGGCTGTTGGTGTAAAGCAGCAGTTAGTGGTGACAAAGCGTGGTGGGTAGCAAGCTAAAGCAAACGGGAACCTCTTCCTTCCCTTTGCTAGGCAGCTTGGATGAGAGTTGGCTATAACATAGTTGAGTCTCCACTGTTTTAAAGACCCCTGTAGGCTATTCAACCTTTTAACTACTTGATCCAAAAGTAAATGTAATTTGCTGGAAATGCCTGAATACAGTTTCTTTAATGTCATGCGATGCTGGTGCATTAGCAGGATAGCCTATGCACTCTGCCAGTGACTACTACACGCCCTGCAGGACTATTTTAAAAAACACGAAAAGAAAAGCATACCCCTCTTAAAAGGATGTGGACTTTGTTTTATTATATACTTTGATGCTTTCTGGTCGAGAACTGTTGCTGTTATTCTCCATGCAATCGTTTTCAAAACAGCAACTGCCCCTTAGAAAGGCAGGCAGCCATTGGCCATTATTTCAAGTAAGACACATTTGACAGCTTAGACAGCATTCAGCTGCACTTCACTGATAATTCTTGCTTTGGCTTATACAACTAAAAAGAAACAAATACAGCTATAAGAACTCAATTATAAATCTTTTCTTTTAATCACTATACATAATAAGGCTGCTCTCAAACACTTTTCCTGGAAAAAGATCCTGCTTAAGTAAAAACCTCAGTAAATCCATCAGTTTCGTTCTATGTTTAGAGGTAAGTTTTATGCTCCAACATAAATTTATTCTGCAGGTTAAACATCTTCTAAACAGTACTGAGGCCACCCGTAGCCTTTCACTAAGTAGTACGGACTCTCATACCTGGGAAGGGATGCCTTGAAACCAGCTCCTCGGGAAGACCAAGCTCCCTTCCCAGCACTCGTACTTCATCTTTGTGAAAGTCTTTCAGTGGTTCTATTACTTTACCCTAAAACAAAACAAAAAAAAGAGAGTGATTTACACTCTAGCTCACATATTTAAACAAAAAGCCTCAAATGTTTAGGTAACGGCAGTCAAATTGGCCTGCTTTTCACAGCATCAGCTGCCAACACTTACATAAACACTGGAAAGGAAAGTTCATGTGAATGTAGGCTTTGTAGAACAGTTACAGGAGAGGGGATTAGACAGGAAAGTTTAAGTGTGTGCCAAAACTATCAATGGCTCAATCAGCGCAAATACACCTGTAGGCCAATCTGGTTCTGACTGTCCTCAGAAATTCAGACTATTCTTCTCTTGACCAGATGTTCAAACCACTCTTAAAAGCCTTGAAAACACTTCGTAGAGCGATGAATATCGGAGGTGTGGATCATTCAAGGTAACTGTCTCCTGTGACTGGTCACTTACGTAGCACTTACAAGTAACAGAGCAACTTCCAGCAGGGTTGCTATGCGATGTCTCACGTGTTGGTTCTTTCTTAGAGTATTTTATAATAGCTAGAGCCTTCACCATTCTAATGCCAGAAAAGGCAAAATGGTGCAGTCTCCTACGCTTGCTTTATATGCTCATATTTAAGACTGCTGCATGAGAAATGTATTCAAAAAGCTTTTCTGGACTTTGGACTACGCTAATCCACCGTGAATACAATCAGAAAGGCTTGGGCTGCACATCTTCAGACTGCCCTCTGTCACCAGTTCAATCTCCTGTGTTTGTACTGTCTGCAAATTCCTCATCTTTATCCACAGGTGCACACGCGAGCCATTTCAGAAAGATTTGTGGGTTCTTAAATTGACAACTGGTAAACAGATTGTGCACCACCAGCATACTGCTGGCAGAGAGCTGACCAGGCTACCGGTGACTTGATGCAGAAGTTGCCTAAGAACAGAAAGCTGATCCCTGTAGGCACCTGAAAGAGCCATCCCTAGCTTTCACCTCACTTAAATGCGTTGTTCTCATTCTTTCTCAAGGGAGGAGAATTCCAGGCCTGTCGTGCTGAACGCTACCAAGAAGTTCAAGAGGAGAATTTCAACTGGAGCTGATAATCATTTCACTAAAGCATCCTCATTGCTGTTGCTTAAATCCCTAAGGTGCTTGACCTGGGCTGTCCATGCCATTACAAAAGGTTCCCTAATGACTGATGCTCTGAACAGGATACAAAGGGAAGAGTAAGTGATCCACTGCATCATGAACTCCAGCTGAATCAGACTAAAATTGTCTGAAAAGCCTTTAAGTACTGTTCTGCATTTGGTAGTGGTTTTGCTTCCTTACTGAGACATAGGTTTGTTTTGAGTGTTAAAAACACAAAAGAGCAAGGAGAAAGTTTTCAGCTTGCCACTGTGAACAGCATTGCTCACACGGAAGGAATCCACACTCAATCTGTTGATATTTTCCCCAGTATCCAATGCTGGACAATACTGAAAGAATTCTGACTACTGTGAGAATGTAGCAACGAGAAAGAGGCGTAATGAATTACAACATACTAGAATAGAACCTAAACAACCTCACAGTTATGGGGCCACATCAACATGGGCCAGCTATACCAGCAAAACTTTCCAGCACATTTTTGGTAATCAACTTCCTATCTGTGAGAACCAGAAGGAAACACCAGTATCCTCGTTTTCATTTACCTCCTCTCTTAACTTCCGAATCAGCTCTGTGTCATTATGATGAGTTTTGATGACTTCAGCTTTGCCACTTGCAACAAGGGAAGCACTTTCAATGAGATCAGGTCTGAGGGTACCCTGAGCAAGAAACACCTCTTCAGGTTTCAGATTCATTTCTCCGATAACTTCATTGGCAATCTGTAAGATGTACAGAAGAAAAAGAGAGGAGTTTTGATCTACTTTTCAGTTATCAAAGGTCTAAATAGATTGCCCCTGACAATGCTACTGAGCTGCAGAAACAGGAACAATAAACACAAAGACTAACCATGACGGTAGCTTACTGCTCCAATTCACCCCTAAACCCATGCTTCTATTTTTTTTTAAATAGCAAATGGAAAGAGTATCTTCAGAGCACAGGAACGCCAGTGCTCGTTAAGCATTATATTCTCCCTGCATCACCAGTACTGATAGCTGACATGAAAAATGGCGAAACAACAGAAGTGTGCCCAAATTCGAGTTACTTACCCGTTTGGTGAAGAATCAGTACATTTATGTTAACGCCACAGAAACAAATAGCCCACCAGTATACTATACCTAAAGATGATGGTGGGTCTAGTGCAGTGTTTGTTACTCATGTTATAACCACTCACTGACTGACAAAAATTTCAGGCTCAGGGTAAAGCACTAACATCTTAGGTCACCTACAACTTGTATGACCATTGATGCCACTGAGTGCACAGAGCTTTAGGATGAAATAGTCTGAGGTAAAAAATGTATCTAGAAATCATTAAAAAATAAATAATAATAATTATAAACATTACCTTAACAAAGGTGTCACCGATAATTTTTCTTTTTTCTTCAGGACTTGTAGTCATATTTAAGGTCTTGCTAATTCTTTTACGTGGAGTTCTGTCTTCATCAGAGATTGGCAGAGTTGTTGTACCGTTATAGAACGAATGAGCTGCATTCACCACTGCATGAAATTACGGGAATTTGTTGCCAAAATCAATAAAGATTTGTACGTAAGATTGCTAAAAATAAGAATCACTACTGTTTAAAAAAAAAAACAACAAACCCGTTTCCGTCATTTAACTATTGTTTGCATTAAATAGGCCTCTTTGATACCTCAACAATTAACTGCTACAAAAGTATTTTATTTCTTTTATTAACATACTCTAGAGGGCAATTTTTTCTTATTATGAGGCTAGGCAACAGGATGAGAGTTCAGTTCTTGTTTCCCCTCTTAGATAGGTGCTTTATTTAAATAGTTACAGGATAGTTATTTCCCCAAGGCCTTTCTGCAACTGAAATTAAATGATACGCTATTTCCTCACGGTACATTATCCCTCTTTATTTAGAGAGGCTCTCAACGCAGAGATCAGCTAGGAGGCTCTCTGGCATCTTTTACCAGCACTGAACTCCACGACCTCCAGAAGGAGCATTTCCAGTAAAGGGATTCCCTTCGTGTGTCACTCTGGCAGCCCGCCAGCACCCAGATTTATCTGTTTGGAGAACGCAAGAATAAGGCCTAGCTTTTCACTGAAACAAAACAACAAAAAAGGATCCTGTATTGATGCGTGCAGAACAAACTCCGTCCTTCGCCGCGTCAGGATTTTGCTGGCCAAGCTGCCAGATGCTGCTGTGGAAGCTCCCTGCGCTGTTTCACACTGGCAGCCTAGTGGAACGCATCGCTCACCTAGAGCCACGCTTCCTGACCAAAACACGAGGCAACGACTAGACAACACCACTCACACACAGCCCCAGGAAGAGGCAGCTATAGCTTATAAAACAAACCAGCTGGACAGCAGAAAGCAGCTCTCATCATCCGCACAATCCATACGTAAGATGTCTTCTCTGACCTCCTTCTTTGGGCACCAACAACTCTAAACCTTATCAGCCAAGACAAGGCACCTTCCACCCTCTCAAATGTAGTGCTTGAAGTCGTAAGACTGCTTCTCAACGAGGTACTCCAAAAGCAACTGAAGAGCACCCATTTAGAAACTGGGCGAGTGAAAAAGAGCCCTGGGAAGGGATTTTTGGCTCTAACGGCACTGAATCACCCAAATGAGCTCACAGTGCTAAAAAGCAGAGATATGGGACAAGAGGTAAAGCCTCAGTGGAGGACTGTTAACCAAGCTACTGAAGAAAACTGCAATCAAATGAGTTCTGCAGCAGCTGAAGAGGATTGCTTGGCCACCTGCAGAACAGCGACCGAGCATCAGCAGCAGAGGCATGCCCCAGCTGCCCCACCGTGCCCACCACCAGCTGCCGTACCCCAGGGACAGAAGAGATGGGTCAGTTCAGGGTGTGCTCCCACCACACGAGTTAGGCTTAATGTTTTAGGTTTGAAGTTTCGTGATAGCCTAGATTGTTCCAGATTAACACCCGTGCTTTGGTACGTAGTCTGTGAACCATGAAAGATGATTCAAATCGATGAAACAGAATACTAAATGTACATTTTAGGAGACGAGACACATCATTAGGGGTAACAAGGATATTTAAGGAAATTATGGTACCTTTAACTTGAATACCAAGTTTTTTGAGTGCCTCCTCCACAGACTGACTCTCTCTTTTGCGCATAAATCCGTTATCTATATGTACAGCTATCACCTGATCGCGGTTTAAAGCTCGGTTTAGGAGAGCAGTGCACACTGTCGAGTCCACACCTCCACTGAGTAAAACCTAAGGATGAGAAAAAGGAAAAAAAAAAATGTTCAGCTGTTTAGTGGGAAAGTGTTAACTAATAATTCAGATACTGTTACAAGGATGAAAAACTACTGATTTCCCAGCAATGACTTGGAGGAAAATGAGAAGTCAAACAACATATTGAGCCAATTGTGCAATGGGTACAAGCTTTCTCAAACCTGTTTAATGTATTACCCAAATCATGACAATTCTGCATTTTTCAAGTTACCCAGATTAACCGTGTCAGCATTTCTGTCAGATTTTTACAAATAATCTTTCAACTTCAACTTGATCTACTTACCAGGACTTTTGATGAACCCACTTTCTCTTTGATATCTTGAATGCACTGAAGTTCTCTGTTTTCCACTGTGAAGGTGCCACTGCATCCCGCAATATCGTAAAGAAAATTCTTCAGGATCATTCTTCCGTTCACTGTAAGGCTAACTTCAGGGTGGAACTGCGCTCCATACAGTTTTTTAGATTCATTCGCTATACCTTAATTGGTGCAAAGAAATGAGGATAGCAAAAAAAATTGGAAGTGAAATGCATATCCACGCAGCAAAAAAACACATTTGCTTCAAATCCATTAAGCTTTACTTTTAAAACTGCATGTCCTCAAAAAACGTTAAAATAAAAAAGGCAAGTTGAAACATTTCAGAGTTGTCACTAGGAAGTCATTCCCTGTAGTCATTCACCAAAATGTGCAATTCATTTGTTTTCTGTAAATGATTAATGACATGACAGCATTTGCAGCAGGAATCTGCTTGCTTCTGTATTAGCAGATCTATTGAGAAATTCAGA
This sequence comes from Anser brachyrhynchus, assembly GCF_964034855.1. Classification (NCBI taxonomy): domain Eukaryota; kingdom Metazoa; phylum Chordata; class Aves; order Anseriformes; family Anatidae; genus Anser; species Anser brachyrhynchus. The sequence continues at coordinate 1,511,363 of NC_137703.1, read as the reverse complement.
AAATCTGGTATTTGCCATCCAAGCTTTACACTAACACTCCTGGTACAAGAAGTGAAGATCTTTCTTTCTGAAGTCGAAAAGTTGCCCTTCTAACGTAATTAATCTGAAAAGGGAATTTACATAATACACAGGATTTGTCTAGTTTCTCTAGTTATCTGATTTAAGAGCAGTATGTAAAATATTGTTCTCTAACTTCAATAATGAGTTAATCAAGCTTTAATAATTAAACCATGTTTGATTTGTACCATTACAGTGCAAAAAAACCCCTCCGCTTACACTGCACACACTGTGGTACATGTTTTCCTCTCCCCTATCTGAAGGGAACGCAGTATTTTATTCTGAAGAGAAACAATACATGCATACTTTAAAATAACATAAACGAACTGTAAAAATCTAGTTACGTTTTCCTTAAACCACTAATTCAAAACAAGACCACTCTATCTATCATGTCTATTTCTTTCTTTATTAGCATGACAACACAGCATGGAAGCAAACACATACAAGAACTTGTTTAAAACAATTCAACTATTTGGCAATTGAAAAATGGAAATATTCTATTCCCATTTGGTTCCAATTAGGTACTGTCTGACGTAATTCCTTCCTTTAACAAAGACTACCAAAAGACAATTTCAGTATAAAATAAATACCTGCTATAATGTTCCCAGACTGCGCAACCACTTTGAATCCATCAGCTACTTTATCCACGCTGTCTCCGTGAGTGAGGAGTACAAGCTCTTCCTTCTGAAGGCCCCTAGGAAACGGTAAAAGCATTCCAATCAGCCACGCGTTTTTTTAAACACGTGCAGGATTTCCTTACCAGAAACAGCCATCTCCAACCGAGATCCCTTCACTGAAGCCTCCCTAAGTTCCTGTACAATACACCCTTCATGCAAGAGGTGGTTCATCTGAATTCAAATGTTTTTCTTGCAGTTGTTTTAAAACACTCCAACACTGAAATGTCCCCTCTCTGACACACACAGCCATTTAGAGTCAGTCAGGACATGTAGACTCCTGCTTTTTATTTCATTTAAGCAAATTTTTTGTTATCGAATCAAAATGTCTTCAGGACAGCTCTGGACACCCTGGACTTTAGGCAGTTCTACAGTAGCTGCAGAGGGAAAAAGATTAATAAACTCAGACCTCTAGGAATGAATAAACCACCATGATTATTGCAAGGAACCTGAGGGGCATTGACAAACTACCAAGATATCTAATTTCTTCCTAAGGTAGGGAAAACTAATGGTTTCAGATTTTCTCTTACCTTTCAAAAACTAGGTAGGTGCCAGCCAACATAGAGCAATGCACAACCAAGAAGGATGCAAGAGCTTAACACATTTTTGTGCTGCGGTACGCTTTATGGTGCCTCAGTCGAGACATTTTACCTTGAAATAAGGGGTTTATACTATAATTCCAGCAAACATACCCAAGTTTCTAGAGTTAGTTGAAAAGTTATGTGTAAGTATTTGTTTAAACACGTAACTTGCTTAGTCACAGTTGTAAAGGTTAGAAATTATTAGAAATTATACGATGAGCATGGGTGCAATTTCATTTTCCTAAACACATGCTTCCTCTCGCCCAGGCACCAATCTCCAGGCCGGTATTACCTATATCGCTTTGATCACTTAAAATGTGCACGTACCTGAACAGTGAACACGTGTTATCCAGAGTAATGTTGAACACTCCGTCTTCTCTAACACTCTTCTTGTGCACTGTACCTCCAAATACCTTATTCATCATCTGCCGAAACAAGAAGCGTACGTGAAGAAGCATGGCACCATTTGATATTGCTTTAATCTTTATAGCTCTGTCTGCAACTGACAGCAGCTCTTGCCTGCCGATACATACTAAGCTAGTTTTCCATGATTATTCTCATCTAACATCACACTTTGCGAAATGATGAGAATTCTTTTCAAAAATCATTGTCCTGCATTGGGCTCATTCTCTTTTGCTGGCCTTCTGTCGGCACAGCTAGGGACTGCTGCTGCCCACAGTGAGTTACAGAAACCCATCGTGGTGGACAACGAGTAGAGATTTGCAAGATAACGCCTGTTCTGTAGCGTACATCTACGTGCACTTACAAATGGTTGCCTGCAAATCAGCTGAGTACCTGATGCCCGTGGTCAGAAAAATAGTTAAGCTGCTGAACAAAAACCTGTCTTATCTACCCTTTCGTTAAGAGCTCAGGTAGGCTTAAACTTCTCAAAATCTTGCTGCTCAGCTCTGGAGAATAAGGCAACGTCAGTCTGATTTTTGTGCCCAAAGAGACTCTTACTAATCTTTGTAATACCAGAGTAGTACAATTCTCAACAAGTTCTTTCTTTCTAAAATCCAACTTCAAACAACACGATGAGGTATCTGCACTTCAGATTTCAGAATTCTCAAATTAAAGACTTTTTTCCTTTCAAATATAAGAGCTAACCTAAAAAAAAAAGTTAGTTTTACCACCCGACTACGCTGTTTCATTGCTGTGAGAAGTTATTTAGATCTAGTTTGGTATTATACTTGCTGTGCTTGACTGATTCCATTCTTTTATAATAAAAGTAGTGGTGTGTTAACACGCACATTTGATTTCCTTCCATAAAGTCAGCCTTGAGAAACGCCCCTGCTTTAGGCTAGCTAACGTGGTTTTTAATTTGCTTGACATTTTAAGGCACTTCCATTTTAATACAACACACATTTCCCTTTAGAACAGGGAGTGCCAACATTGTTTCCATAATTACCAGCCTTTCTCAAGGAGTTTTTCCAGCCATTATTCAGCACCTCTGAAGGCCCAGTAAATTGCTAACCTTGAAAAAAAAAAAAAACACCAAGATGCACACGCAGAAGTCACGCACCTAACCTGTCCTACGCCCCCTTGAGAATTTGTTTCTTCGCTCGGCTTGGATCTACTAGATCACTGCAGGGTCACCAGGAAGTTGGAAGAGGAATAGGTGTTTTGTACTTTTTTTTTTTTAAGCACTCTTCAGAACTATGCTAGAAACATTCTGCACTTGAAAACCAAAGGGAAAAACTACTTCTGTTTATGAGGGACGTATTTTTCAATATCAACTAGATGGAATTAGTTAATGACTGCAAGGTCTATTAATTGTGATAAAAAACGCAGTCTGGAACTCAGTTCAGAGCAGTAAAACAGGGAGAAAAGCTGTTGATACGGCAGAAGCAAGAGAGGAATGCCCAGTATGCTCAGTGACCAATTAGCACCTTAAAAATATCTTTTGCATACGTGGCATAGCGCTTAGATTGGAAAAGCAGGTCCTGCAGCAGTTCAGCTCTAGCTAGTGTCAGAAATGAGGCAGCAGTGGGCAGACAGCTCTCTGCACAGCACCTGCATTCCGTAGCAGATCCCAAGAACCGGTTTTCCTATTGTAAATATCGCCGGGTCGAACCATGGTGCGTCTTCTGCATACACGGAGTTTGGTCCTCCGGATATGATTATAGCTCTGCAGACAAGAAATAATTTAATTAACTCAAAAGCACTGTTTACTTTAAAACCTCTTTATTTGAGCAGTGACATTGACTTATAACACTCTTAATAACTCTGTATATTCTAAGGTAGATTCTGATACAGATATTCTAACAGATAGTTTAGCTTTGCTATGCTATAGCTGGCAGAAACAGCAGTTTACCAGAGAAGTATTTCATCAGTTTAAACAAAGTCAAATATAAGCAGTCTTAAAATGTGACCATGACTCAAGTTCCTAGCCAAGTGCTATGAGGGAAGCAACATGGCTAGTATCAAGCACAGAGCATTAAGACATAAATACACTTCACATTGCTCGTGCCATCTGGAGGAGAGCTGCGTTCAGAAGAGAGATCTCTGAATTTCTGGAGCTGCTGCGAACACGGCCCCCAGCTCTCAGCGACTGCGCTGCGAGATGGCGCGAGCCGGGGCTTGGGACTGGCAAACGTGCAAGCGGTTAATGTCGGAAGTGACCACCGCGAGCTGTAAGAGAAAATTAAACCTTTTACAAGGGGATGAGAGAGCACAGGCTGGCCGCGAGGCTTTGCAGGCGCTGCACTACAGCAGGCTCGGCGAGGCCTCGGCCCCGGGCAGCAGCGTCCCCGCGCTGCCTCCGTCGGGGACATCACATCCCTCAGCGAGAAACGCAGCGTGGGGTGGGAGGGAAGCTACGTCTGTGGGATTTAGTACACCTCACAAAACCTTTTTTCTACCGTTATTTGGAGGGTTTGCCACGCGGGCCCTGACACAAACATTTTTTCCATTTTCAGCCAGCAGAAGTGGGCTGTGCTGAGGCGGGCAGGGGGTGTCGCTGCGTCGAGACGTGGTGGCACACGGCGTCGGCGGCACCTCTGCGGGACGAAGACACGGTGGGCACGAGGTGAGCTCCCTCCGGAGCCCGGGAGCTCCCTCCGGCCCCCAGGCAATGCTTCTGTGCCGGGCGGGTGCCACAGGGTGATGGGGTCTCCTTGGGGACCTCCAGAAGCCACCAGGAGGTGGCCCTGGGCCCTGCTCTGGGTGGCCCTGCTGGGGCAGAGGGACCCGGAGGTGCCCCCAGCCGCAGCCCCGCCGTGGTTCTGTGAAGCATTTGCTCCAGAGCTGCAGGTGCAGAGCGCTACTTAACATGAATTTAATCTATAGGTGTGGCTAAAGTTTTTTTAAAATGAAAAATGCCAATGAAAATCCCACAGAACACAAAGGTTTTCCAATCTGAATACTGCAAGAAAAAAAAAAATGAATTGGGAGGTGCGAGAGGAAAACGGGGAAAGCCAGCCCAAGCTGCGCCCTGCGTCTTCTCAGCTGTCCTCAGAAGTCACTGCAGTGTGGGATGCAGGTTTGGAAGTCTTATTGCAGCACCATGTAATTTGGTACATACCTTCGTGCTCTGGTATGAACGTACCTGGCTCTGGTTTGGCTTCGACCACTTCCAGAGCAGCCTAAACCAGCCTTGGGAAGCCCACTTGCAATGGACCAAAGGCCGTCAGGAACCACATCAAAACGCCAACAGCAAAACGCATTCATTGCTACCCAAGCCTCAGGATCCATGGCACAGGTCTGAAACGTGTCTGGGTTCACAGGCTAACGCCACCTCACCCTGCACCTACAACACCTCCGCGGCCAGGAACACCGGGAAGTGCCCTGCAGCTGCGAGAGCTGCGGAGATGGCTCTGCCAACGCAGGATGTAAATACAGTTCAGCAAAGGTTTCCATCCCGCCGCCTATCTCAAACCTTAGCGCGGACCAGAGGGCAGCTCCCAGGCCTGTTCAGCTTTTATCTTCGATGCCACGCGCTGTGACTCGGAAACCAGACCACCCCCACGGCACCTGGAGCCTGTATCGAAATGCTGCAGGAAAACCGTGAGCGCGTTTTTACAACGGTCACTGCACAAAGGCACCCAAGGGCCAGCTCCGGTGCTCGCCACGCTCTCCTGCATGCAAATGATTGACCAAGAGCGGGGACCCAAAGTTTACTGACCGCTCTGTGTGACTGATAAGCTGAAATCACTGCCTCAAGCTCGAGACGTGACCTGCTGAGCGGAGAGCACTCGCCGTATTTTAAACGGCAATTGTTTGGCACAGGTCTGACCACATCGTGCTGGAGTCTTCGGTTCTGAACAGAACGGGAGGAAAACCTCTCCCACTGCGAACCCACTGAAGCACAGCACAAGCCCAAAGCCCTGCACCATTAGCGCCACGATTCACACCTCAAAACCGGCAAAGAGGAGGTGCAGTAATTCTCCTGAAAGCCGTAACCAGGTACGTCCATCTCTCAAAGACTCGACTGCTGGAGAATTACAAACAAGATCTGACACGAGGACGTATTTGTTAGAATATTTCTAAAAGAAACTTTTCGCAGGGCGGCTGGCTGATAGCTGCAGCAGCTCCTGGGTCTTCCCCTCTGTTCGCAGAGATCAGTCAAGTTCCCACCTGACTTGCACTGTTTACCGGCTCACTAATTATCCTTGATTAGGAAAATGTGATTCCGCAACACAGCGCTGCCGCATCTGTTGTGTGGCACAAGTGAGGAACACGCATACAACGTGCTTCTCGCATCTTACCTAGCAAGTAAGGTCTGCGATGATTTGCAGACTTCAGGGTATTTATTTATTTAAAATATATTAAACACCTGACAATAACATACATTTATTTTCCCCCCACAAAAAGAAAGAGGCATACCCTGGCAAGCAGGGTAAATAAAAAATAAAAAATATAAAAAATATTTAAAATTTCAAATAAAAAACCAAAGAGAACTGTACAAAGCACTGCATAACTGCGAGACCTTTCCTTGCTGCACACAACGCGTGGCACTTCCAGCTAAGTTTTTTCAGTTGCTTCCCAGAAATGGTTTGGCATCGTTTCTCACAATTTCTCCAATATCCAAGTTACAGTTATTTCAACAGGCAGCTTCTCATCGTCAGGCTAAGGAAATCATTTTTAGAAACTCATAAAACTTGTTTTTGTGCCTGTAATAGCTGCCCTGGTTAACAGATAAAACAGCAAGATCATCGCAATTTCTGCAGATATATATATATTAAAAATGCAGCCTCTTACATCGCATTTGTAAACGAAGACGATTAAAATGACATTTTACAGCACCGCAGCACGAAGCGAGCACACGAAAGGAACACCGCTGCCCGGGTTTCACCCAGCTGTTTCTGCAGACAAGCCGTGAGCGGCACCGCGCCGAAAGGCAGGCGGCAGCCAGGCGATCGGCCCGCCACCCCCGCGGCCCCGTCCCCCGGCGCGGACGCGAGCGGCGGCACCTACCGAAAGCCCTGCTCGCGGATGGCGAAGGCTGGCGTCTCCAGGGGGAAGATCTCGGACTGCACGAAGAGCTCGCGCACCCGCCGGTCTATGACTTTCCCGTACTGCGCGCCCGCATCCAGGATGACGACGGCTCCCTCGTAGTGGTGCTGCCCGTCCTTCAGCTCTCCTCCCGCGTTCTCCGGCTGCGAAGAGGGCTCGGTCAGCGCCTCGCGGCGACGCGCGGCACGCCGCGGGCTTCACGGCAGGCCTCCCAAACCGACCGGCGACTGCAAAGCTCGCTAAGGGTGCCTACGTGTTAATTAAGGTGATATGGACTAACGGAGGAAATTGGAAATGAAGAATCCTCGGGTTTAGGAAGGCCGGTACATGCACGCAGCACGTCCCTCCCAGGAGGCACTCGCACAAACATGACGTTCCCATCCCCAAGACCAAACGCGGTGCGGATTAGCTCATTAGCTTTTCCCCCTCGTTAAGGCAGAGCTTTCCATAAAGCAGCAATACGCCCCGCTCACCACCGCAGCCACTCCGGCTTCCTCCGTCTCGCAGCTCTGCACAAAGCCCGGCGCCCCGCGGGCTCTTGCTCCGAGCGGGACAGCGCGAAGCCAGAACAACAACGTGTTTCCCCCGTTGCGCTGCCTCGCCCTCCCAGCTCTCACCTGACACAACCTCCTGGAGAGCGCGGACAGGACAAACCGAGAACAACTGCCCCTGCTGAAATATTTCGTACAAAGATTTTTTTAAAGCGAGTTTTGGACGCAGCCTTCGAGCAGGCTGCGCTGCAGTTCGCAGCGGGACAAAGCGACGGCTCTCTTCGACCCTGCCGCATTCGAGCTGGCTGCCCGGCCTCAGCTGCACCCGGCAAAGGGCGAGAAAACCCAAGGACGGGCTTCTCGGTCGTCGAAGAGACCTCGTGAGGAGAGGCAGCGCTCCACAGAAATGCCCTCACTGAGAGATGGATCTTCGGGGAAGGACGTGAACCCGACGGTGCTGTCAGACACCAGGAAATTCGTGCAGAAAAAACTCTGCTGCTCACGAAACCTCTCGCCTCGGGGTGTTTTTTCCTGAACTTCAAACTTACGCTGATCCCTTGCCAATGTAACTCGACGAAGGAAAAACTGGGAAGGGTTTTGCCTTGGCAAACACCACCACAGAACACATTTTGAAGCTCGCAACCATTTCAGGCTTTTATTATGGCACCTTAGGGTTGTTCTGCGCGTTTGCCCTCAGGGATCGCCCTCAGAGCACAGCAGGGCTGTAAGGAGAGGGGGGCCGCCTCCGCAGGGGTAGCTTTACGTTCTACGGTAAGAAATACGAGGTTAGGAATAAAACCAAGCTGTTGTTGGCACCAGCTCAGCCGCACCGATGGGCGAGGGTTTGCACCCCTCGCGCGCAGCCCTCGGGGAGAAGCCCCTTCACACAGGGCTGCAGCCACGGGAGCGCTTCTCCATCAGCCCGTGGCTCTCAAAGACGGCTCTCTGAGGCTTCGGGTAATAGCTCGTCGCCAGAGTTTGGCTGGGAGCCCCTTAACACCCTCCCAAGGATCTCCGAAGCCAGCGTCATACAGCCGGTTTTATTCCTCAGGTGGTGCTGAAGGTGTTCGGGCTAAACCCCAGCGCAAGTCCTGCATTAACGGAGCAGCACGGATCTCCTCGCAGGGACGGGGCGAGATGAGCAACGCAACAAAAAAAAAACCAGAACCACGCGATGGGCGGCCCGGTCACTGCTCCTTCACCGGGCCTGGAGCCACGGCCACCCCCCGGCACTCCCAGGCCGCCGCCCGCTCTCCTCGCGGCACGTCCCAGCGCACATCCCCGCCGCTTAACCCGGGCACTAAAGGGGCTCGCGCCCAGCGCCCGTCAGCATCACCCGCAGGCGGCCCTCGGCGGGCAGCGAACCCCGGCACGACGCGCCGGGCCGCAGGGAGCCCGGCAGGAACACCACCATAAATCACAGGAAGGCAGGAAGGAGCGAGGCAGGATCCGGCTTTATTTCTTTAAAGGCGTGGCTCCGAGGCTTTGAATCCAAATTTAACGAGGGAAACTCCGTTTAACGACATCAAAAAAAACAACAAGCAGATGCCGTGAACGCGCAGCCGACGCGGCAGTTGAGCCTTTGCGCCTGTGTACCCTGTGCGTGCCAGAGGGACAAGGAGGGCCCCAGGCAGCCCCACGCCCCCAGGAACGGGGCGTGGGGAGCCCGGGCTGCAGCCCCTCTGCCTGGTGCGGAGGCTCCAGGCTCTGACAAAAGCTCTTTTTTCCCCTCAGTAGGGTTTTATCTGGAGTCCCTTCTCTTCTCCTGCTCTATTTCCAAAAAAATCCCATAGAAATGGCTGGCTTTGGGAACTTCTGCCACGCCTGGTTTGACAGCCTGCAAGGTGGTTCAGGCACCTGGGCACGGCACAGAGCTGCACCCACCTGCTGCCCTGGGAGAGTGGGACAGGCCTTAAACACCCCGAGGGGGGTAAATCTATACTCGGCTCATTTAAATCACAAGGCCAAACCCGAAACCATCTCATACGTGAGAGACTCCTACTGCCCTCCGTGCCTGACGCACCCAACGCCGCCTACAACAACCCGACGTGCCCCCAGCCCCGGTGCTCCCAGGGCAGCACGGACCCAAGGCCCCCAGCACAGCGCGCTGACCCCTGCCACCGCCTCCAGCCCCGCTGCCACGGCACGGCTCTGCCCTCGGCTGGCCTCTCGGCTCGGCCGCTCCGAAACCGGGAGAAGGAAGAGGGGCTGCTGGTCTCAAGCACTACGAGGTAATGGACGGCCAGGCCAGGCCAGGCCACCGCGCGCCTTACCCCTCGGGGCGCCTGCGGGGGGGCTGAGCCCTGCGGGGGGGCTGGAGTTCCCTGAGGGGCTGGAGCTGAGCCCTGCGCCCCAATGAAGGGCAGGTGCTGAGGCCCGAGGAGGGCTGGAGCTGAGACCCCAAGGAGGGCAGGAGCTGAGCCCCGAGGAGGGGCTGGAGCTGAGGCCCGATGAGGGGCTGGAGCTCCCTGAGGGGCAGGAGCCGAGCCCCGCGCCCCGCCGGCCCGCAGCAGCCCGCTGCCGGGCAGGGGGAGCTCCTCGGCACCGCACCCCCGGGTCAGGACACGCCGGAGCCCGGCACCCCCGATACCGGGGCCGGTTCCACGGTAGCGCCCCGGTCGCCCGGCAGGACGCAGCCGGGTTTCCCCAGAGGCGCAGCGGGGCCGCGGCTCCTCCCTCCGCGCCCCGGATGCCGGCGGGAGGCCCCAGACGCTGCCCGGCCTCCTCCTGCCGGGGCCGCGGGGCGCTGCCGGGCTCCTTTCGTTGCCGCGGCCGGGCCCGGCGGGAGGCCCCGGCCCCGGCCCCGCAGCGCCACGGGCGGGCGGCACAAAGCGGCGGGCACCCAGCAGGCCGCACCATGTGCCCGCGGCAGGACGGCGGCCACGGCACCGAGCGGGCCCGCGGCCGGCCCGGTACTGACCTTGGCGTCTCCGTTGCACAGCGCCATGGGGCCGGGGGGGGGAAGGAGGCCGGGCCGGGGGGACCGCGCGGAGCAGCCGCCGCCGAGCAGCGCCGAGCAGCGCCCACCGCCACCGCCGCGCCGGGCCGGCCCGCCCCGCCGGAAGGGGAGGGGCCACAGCGGGGCGGGGCCGGAAGGGGCGGGGCCGCGCGGCGTGGCGTAACGGAGGGGGCGGGGCGGGGCTCGGGGGCGGGGCTCAGGGGGCGGGGTGAAGCTCAGGGGGCGTGGCCGCCGCTGCCGCCGCTCCGCCGCGGGCCAATGAGGCGCAGCCACGAGGCCGGAAGGGGCGGGGCGGGGCCGGCGCGCGGCGTCTCCTCAGTGAGGGTGAGGCGGCGGCGGCGGCAGCAGCTCGGGGCTCCGCGCTCCGCTCGCGCCGGGCTGGGCCGGGCCATGTCGGCCAAGCAGGGCGGCCGGCAGCGCCGCCCCGGCAGCCACCCGCACTGCCTGGAGGCGCCGGCGCTCCTCGGGGCCGGCCCGGCGGGCGGCGAGGCCGAGGCGCTGCTGCCGCCCCCGTCCCCCGAGCTGGGCCTGCCGGCGGCGGTGCCGGCGCCGCGGGGGTGCCGCGCGGAGCTGGGCAGCGTGCTGCTGCTGCTGGCGCTGTACGTGCTGCAGGGCGTGCCGCTGGGGCTGGCGGGCAGCGTGCCGCTCATCCTGCAGAGCCGCAGCGCCAGCTACACCGAGCAGGCCTTCTTCAGCCTCGTCTTCTGGCCCTTCAGCCTCAAGCTGCTGTGGGCGCCGCTGGTGGACGCCGTGTACGTGCGGCGCTTCGGGCGCCGCAAGTCGTGGCTGGTGCCGACCCAGTACGTGCTGGGGCTCTTCATGATCGGCCTGTCCCGCCGGGTGGACGCGCTGCTGGGCGACGGGCAGGGCCGCGGCCCCGACGTGGTGGCCCTCACGGCCACCTTCTTCCTCTTCGAGTTCCTGGCGGCCACGCAGGACATCGCGGTGGACGGCTGGGCGCTCACCATGCTGTCCCGGGAGAACGTGGGCTACGCCTCCACCTGCAACTCGGTGGGCCAGACGGCCGGCTACTTCCTGGGCAACGTCCTCTTCCTCGCCCTCGAGTCGCCCTCCTTCTGCAACAAGTACCTGCGCTTCCAGCCCCAGCCCCGGGGCATCGTCACCCTCTCAGGTAGCGCCCGGGTGCCCCGGCCCACGTGCGGTGGTGCGGGGCTGGGGGTGCTCGCTGCCTCCGCCTGCAGCTCTGGCCTCCCGAACCGCGAGGAGGCTGGTGGGGTCTGCTGCAAGTGCGCCGGGCTCCTCTGGCCTGAAGCGTGAGGGAAATCTGCCTGGTCATTGACTTGGCTGACCTAAGCGCTTTGGAGAGACTTGATTGTTTTTTAAACGCTTCCTAGTTTAATGACCGCAGAATAGGTTGCTGTTCTAAAAAATGCAAATGCTTCGCCTGCCTTTAAGGAGGCTGCTTCAGAATATCTTCTTCTGGGAGAAAGAGAAGAGGAAATAAGCTTTAAAAAAAAAACCACTTCCCAAATGGTATTGCTTACAGAAACAGAAATGATGAGCGTTCAGGCTTGGCCACGTTGCCAACCTCTAAAGGAAGGTCTTAATTAAGTAAATTAAGGGTTATCTTTTTCTTCGGTGATTTAAATTGGATCTGGTGATCCATCCTTTTCTAGCTGCTGGTCTAGGAATGTTTTCTAATTTTTTCCTCAGAAAGTTTGGGTGTTGTTGGTGTTAGGTGCGTTGCCAGAAGATCTGTAAGAAGTCCGTGTGTGTGTTGGGAGGCCGAGGTTAGGCAGCGCAGCTTGGGGAGGATCTGACAAGCCAGCACTGTTTCTGGGGGCAGTTTCGGAGTGACCAGGCCAGTGCTGAGAGTAAGTTCTCACGGGTTTAGTTTCTTCCTCTCTGATCGCTTTGGGCGTACCAGGTAAGAGAAGAGGCGTGCCAAAACTGATGTGAGATGGTGGGAAAAGACTCGCTTTTGCTTCCTGCCCTGTAGGTAGCAAACTGATCGTACTGATCCATGAGGACATCGGCATCTGAGACTGCTGTGTGTCGTGCAGCCGCTACAACTGCTAACTAACCTTCCCATCTCCTTGCTGCTGGTGACCTTATTTATGTCTTGTCCACGTGTCGACAAGCACGGGGCACTCCTCACAGTAACCCCGCTGACGTATTGCTTGCTTTTGCTTTCCCCTGTTGTGCTGCTCAGCAGTGCTGCCGTGTCTCTCCCCTCCTGCTGCAGCAGCGAGCTGACGTCTTCTGCTGCTGATGCAACTTGGAAATCACTCGTGTGCTTAAAGAGGCTTCGTTTGTCTGCTTAGCTCCACTTGCCGGGTTTTTGGTGGCTGTGGTTTTTTTTCAGTACTGCTTTTATAAAGGGATTTCTTGCTATTACAGGAATACTGCCTTAAAAAAAAGCTAAAACCAAAAAGTACCTGCACAGCCTGCTTAACCTGTGTGGGGCCTTAACCTGGGTGGAGTAAGAAAAGCAAATAACTCTGACACTACAGTTGCAGGATATGTTTTTTGGGTAACAAAACTGCCTTCCTTCAAGAAATTTGTTTTCCCTCGTCCCCGTGACGGCGTGCCACAGCTCCCGTGTCCTCGCCTGTCCTGAGGCAGCCGCAGCGGCGAGCGGCGCTCTGCTTCTCACACCGGGGAGAGCTGCTTCGGGCAGCCAAAGGCACAGCGAACTTTGCGGTGCCGACGGGTGGCTTTGTGCCCGTTCAGCTCCCTGAGCACTTCTGTTGCGGACTGACTGCTGGTAAGGGAAAGAAAAGGCCGAGCTTCGTGATGCCGAGTCAGCTTCAGGTAGCTGGGAAGCAGCAGCCTTCATCGTTCCTGTTAGCTGTGGGAAGCAGCGTGCACAAATGTAATGCTGCTCATCAGAAGAAGCGCTGTCTTAGAACCTTCTTCAGGCTGAAGTTCTGGAGGGGAAAAAAAACTCATTTCAGTGGGCTTATTGTTTGTGCTAGCACGTATATGAGCTTTGCACTTTGCTGTTCAAAGGACGTTGTTTTTTCTTTAAAAGCTGACTGGCCGCGTCTTTTGGTTCCTCTCCAGTTTTTCATGGAGTCACGTGAATGCCTGTGGCACGTGAAGGGACAGAGGTGAGGTGTGGCTGCAGGAGGAAGGTGCAACAACCGTGACTAGGCAGCTGAGGGGAGCGCTCTTTTTCCTGGGAGGAGATGTGGGGCTGCGTTATCACTTAAAGCTGTTGTGATGAAGCAACTGTCCTGTCCCACACCTCCGTGACGTTTTTGCAGCCTGCTCTACTTGTGATCGAGCTTTGAAGTTTGCATTGCCCCAGCACAGCCGTTTCTTCTCCTGGTAGTAGCACGGAGGGCAGAGACAAAATAGGGATGGGGCGGTGGGCAGCACTGGTGGCACCAGCAGTGCTAGAAAACGTCTGCTATGAAAAGAAAGTCGTTTTAGTCTGGACTCTTGTATGTGGCCTTTTTCAGCCACCCCAGCCAGCGCTGTATTGCATCTGGCGGGGCTGGCCTGATGAGTGTTTGTGGGATGATGCTCGGAGCTATTTCCATTCCATCCGCACGCTGCGGGTGTCCCGCTGCCGCGGTGGCACTCGGCACTGTTGTCACGGTACTGCCTCGTGTAGGCAGCAGATCAGCGTGGCTCTGAACGCTGCTCTTTTACTCAGAAGATACGCTCAGGGCTTCTTTTTTTAAACAGAGGAGAGAGCAATCTGACAGCGTTGTTTATGGGGTCTTCTCTCCTTTAGAGTACTCTTGAAAAGGGAAAAATAAGCGATGTGGAAGCGGCAGAAACTAATCTCAAATGCCACTTTTATTGTAAACTGGGGATGGTAGGGAATAGCTAAAGGAGCCTTGCAGGTTTTCGTCCATGCTTGTGGTGCTTTCTTGCTGCGAATCCAAAGCAGCTAATGATTGACTAAACCTTTGCCCTGTCTTTGCCCTTTCACCAGCCCTTGCTGCTTGCTTCGTTATCTTGAGGCTCCTGGGGTTGCTTCTGATCAGAAGGATAAAAGGGTACTTTTGTCACAGTCCCTGCACGTTACTGAATTCCTTCTTGCCTCTTTTGTAGGGCTGTCTTAGGCTAGTGAGCTCTCTAAGTCCTTGCCATAAAACGTGAGCGTGCTTCACTGCTGCTGCCTTCCAGTCTGCCTTTTAGCAGATACTCTGCTTAATGTCAAGCACTGAGGAGATAGCAAATAGGACGTCCTCTTAAAACAGATCTGTTTGAGTGACGCTTTCCTTAGTGACTGTGTAGGAACCTTTGTCGGGACATCTTTGCACTCGTGTGGGTATCGATCGTGGTTCCCTCCGGATGGGGGATATGCGGAGCGGAGGGTCGGGGCGCGGAATGGCTGCGGGCTGCGATGGGTCACCTGCAGAGGGGCGAATGGCTTCTTCCTCCAGAGTTTTTTCCCATCCTGTCTTGTAACTGTTCAACGTGCCTTTTTTCCTCCTTTATTCGCTTTTAGTGGGTTTCTGTGCAGCTCCTCAGAAAGTCCACTTTGACTTCTGGTCTCCGACACGCTCACTGGTGCTCCACAGACCTGGAGGGAGGTGACCCAGGTTGCTGCTGTGTCTAAACCTCGAGCAAACGTGGTTATAGACTGAGGGGCAGGGAGGAGCCCTGTCTGTTGCTGCGTGTAGCTGTCTGCTTGTGCTTTGGTTTTGTTGCTTCTTTTCAGGTGGGTCAATGCGTACGGCTTTTGTTCAACTTTTTTTATTAGGTTGTGCTTTGTGTGGTAGCAGAACAAGCGCGTTTCAGTGAACTGTTAATGAAGTGCTTGTCGTGGGTGCTAGAATATGTTTTGTATTCCAGATTTCCTGTTTTTCTGGGGAGCTGTCTTCTTGATTACCACTACGCTTGTTGCCCTCCTGAAAAAGGAAAACAAAGAATTAACACCAACAAAGGAAGAGACCAAAGGCATCACCGATACATACAAGCTGCTCTTCTCAATAATCAAGATGCCAGCAGTTCTCACGTTCTGTCTCCTGATTCTCACAGCAAAAGTAGGTAAACACGTACATGAATTGTCAGGTGCTGATGGTACGAGAATCTGAAAGGTTGCTGAGTCCCCGTGGTCCAGCTTATTGCTCACTTTCGCCAGTGGTTGCCATCAGTTCCAAATTTTCACTTGAAATTTGGAAACACAATGCCTTGTATGGTTGAGCTAAGTAGCTTTGTACAACAGAAAGCGTTAGTTTAATGCTCGTGTAAGCACGTAAGTGCTCAAAGAAAAGTTTGATTGCAATGTAACATTAATTTATTTTTAAATGTGCATCCTTACAGTTAGGCAGTTTGTGTAGGCTGCAGTTAAAAGCACAGAAAATGTTTCTTTTCACCTAAATCACATTCCCGGAATCTGTAACTCTGTACAAACTAGGTTTTCACAACGTTCTGTTGGCAGTCATGGATACCAACAGGCCTTTAAGGTACGGGTATGAATACTGTTGCTGTGTTAATTGCTCTTGGTATAGTTCTGGCACTGACGACAAGAATAGTGTGCAAGTGTAGAATACGTTTCAGAACTAGTTTGGAAATCAGAAACACAAGTGAATTGTGCTGTATCACTTCTCGGTGTACTTAATGCCAAGTAAACTGAATTTCTAGCCATACTGTTGCTGCTTTCCCCAGTTTATTTTGTTTAACTTGTATTGCAGGTTGGATTTTCAGCAGCAGATGCTGTAACGGGACTCAAACTGGTGGAAGAAGGAGTACCTAAAGAGCATTTAGCTCTGCTGGCAGTTCCAATGGTTCCTGTACAGATCATACTGCCTCTGATTATCAGCAAATACACAGCAGGCCCCCAGCCGCTGAACACCTTCTACAAAGCTATGCCTTTTAGGTAAAAACAAACAAAAAATGGTTTTGTTGAAACATAGTAATTTGTGTACTTGGATCAATTATAAGAGTTCTTGTGTAAGTTCCAGACGGAAGAAAGAGCGCGCCAGAATTTCCGTAGCAAGTTGAACTCTCTGTATCTTGTGCCTTGGAGATGATTCACGTGGTGACACAAGTAAAAGAGCACAATGAGCAGGGGTTTTAAGATGCGTGTACAGCAGCATAGGGCAGTACTTCCCTGCTCTTACGCAGTGTCAGTAGTTCCTTCTTCCTGAATCGTTCTGAGTAGATGTGGGACTGTGTCTCTGGAAATACATGTACTGCCTAACGTGAGAGCAGCAGACTGCATCGACAAATCATTTGGAACACGTACTAGATGCATGCTTTGCTGAGATAAGTGAGAAAAAAGAAGGTGAATTAGGCTGATACAGGTGAGACGTTTCGTTTGTAAGTGGTTTATATAGGAGTTTGCCCGTGGAATTCTGTAGGAATGTAAAGCCAATGAATCCAGGAAATTACTTAATGCCATTATTCAGTAGATCAGTGCTCTGTCTGTACCATTACTTAAATGTGCTCTTAGGCAATGATGTATGCTTTCATTTAAAAAAAAAGCCAGGTAAATTTTTCTCCATCTGAATTTCTTGTGTGTTGCTTTCCACAACAAAAACTTCCCTGTGAGGGACAGGGGAAGAAGCTGGTGTAGGAGATCTGGCAGTGTTATGCTGATATGGAAGGAAGAATTGTTTAGGTATGAAATGTTTACAATTTCAGTGCTTGTCAAATACTAAATACATAATTCTATACAAGATAGAAATTGTTTATATTTAGTTAAAGCTATTTTAATATATATTGTATATGCAAATGTTTGATAGTTGCTTTCTATTAGGGTACAGGAACACGTGGACAAAATTACTTGAGTTACAAATTCTCTCTTATTCCTGCAGGTTGCTGTTTGGACTAGAATTTGCTTTTTTGGTATGGTGGACTCCTAAAGTAAAACACGAAGGAGGATTTCCTGTCTACTACTATGTCGTAGTATTGTTGAGTTATGCTTTACATCAGGTAACGTACACCGCGTGGGAAGCAAAGGGCACCAGGAGGGTATTTCACATCAGCTAGAGGACCGTAAATGCCATTAGCTGCTTTTGTTCCTAGCTACCCTAGAATTCCTTTAACCTGTGGGTTTTCTCACCCCCTCCAGGTCACGCTGTATAGCATGTACGTTGCAATAATGGCGTTCAACGCCAAGGTTAGCGATCCGCTGATCGGAGGAACCTACATGACACTCCTAAACACCGTGTCGAACCTGGGAGGGAACTGGCCATCCACGGTTGCGCTCTGGCTCGTTGACCCGCTCACGGTGAAAGAGTGCGTAGGGGCCCAGGAGCAGGCCTGCGGAACCCCAGCTGCTGCAGAAGTAAGTTTGGAGGCTGTGAAGGTCTCTGTTCAGTTATGGCTGCATGAAATGGCTTCTCTTAGTATTTTTTTCTTTCCACCTTTGAAAACCTTCACGGAGCATAGCTTACACTTAAAAAAATCCCAGTAATTAAACTTTTTTTCCTAACTGATAAAATTCAGCCTTTGTCTGCGCACTCTTCGTAGCTGACATCTTTACCAAAGATGTGCAGTTGCGGAGTAATTGTCCCTTTCTGTTCTGGTGGGGATGAAAAGCTGCTGGCGGCAGCACTAGGCTGGTGCCGCGCTCTGCAGTGCAGGGAGGTGGTGGCTGCATTCCTGAGTAAAGTGTGCGCAGCTTGGAGCTGTGTGACGAGGCGCTCTGTTCTTGGCAGGCTGTCCGTCCCCGGGTCCCTTCGGTTTTGTGGTGGTTATTTGTTCTGCCTGTCTTTCTGGTGGCTTCCTGTCTTGATACCTTGATTCCTTCTACCGTGACGTTACTTTGCTGCCTTTGATCTTTGCTTTCCATTTGAAACTGAGCGGTGTGACTGGCAGCCTTCCCGGTTCCGGGGAGCCCTGTGGAAGAGAACAGAGAACATATTGTGCTACTGTACTCAGATCAAACAGCGCGGAAATCTGCCTGGAAAGCAGTGTTTCAAATTCACCTCCGCATGAGCAAGTGAGAAGTTGTAATGCGAAGGTTTGGAAGGGTGGAAATGTTTGGGGGGTTTTTGTTGTGTGGCATTGTTCTCCCTTACTCGTGACTGAGATTTCACTCCTGAATGCCTTTGTGTTTATGGAACTCCTCGGGATGCAGAGGTCCTCTGACCACACTCTTCTAGAAGTCAGACTGGACTTGTTTGAACTGGAGTTCCAGTTTTGACTGGAGAAACTGCTTCCTCTTAACATGTGCTGCTTCAGCACGGGTCTCAGCTTAGCACCAGTTATTTTCCCTGTGCCTTGGCATCTGTTGGACTTAAGTCCTTCCTCCTTCAACTCACTCCTCTGATCTTTTTTCCACGTCTTCCCTGTTGGAAATGTTCCACGACCACTCCCTTCTGACTCCTAATCTGATTTTGACATGTCTCAGAATAATGCAAATGCTGGCAGAACCTCGATTCAGAGGATTGCTTTGTTTTGGGATTATGGCAGTATTGAAAGTTAATCACAAAACCAATCACATGCTGTATACCTACCCCTTAAATGCTTGAGTTTGCCTTTCAGTTCTGCAATTAAAGCACATCCCAGGCCTGTTCTTCCTCAGACATACGCTGCAGGCAGCTGGCTTTGTGCTGTCTGTTTGCAGGTTCAGTGTGGTGAGATGCAAGGCTCTCATTTCTAAAGAAGCAATTTGGATGGACAGAAAAGAAATCTTCCTTCATGGGATTAAGAACAGGGATCGTACATCTGTTTTGTAGAGTTGGATCCTTGGGCCAGTACTTTCCGTCTCCCAAATGTTTTATAACAGTTTAACATTTCACACTAATGGTAATCTCAAATGTCTCTTTTAATAACTCCATCAGAAACAAAGAGAAATAACAAAATATGTTTAGACATGACCTTTAAAAGGCCATTAAACTGTACCTAATGCCTACTTCTAGAAAGCCTGCCTTTCTGTTTTTCCCAGAAAATACTTAATGCCTCTGCTTCTGTGTTGCAGCTCTGCACGAAAGCCGGCGGTTCCTGCGTTACTACCTTGGATGGTTACTACGTGGAATCCGTCGTCTGTGTCATTCTGGGATTCGCCTGGTGGTTCCTATTTGGGCCCAAATTGAAAAAGCTGCAGGATGAAGGACAGTCTTCGTGGAAGTGCAAGAGGACCAATTGATGCCATTTAAATATTGGACGGACTAGGCAGGTTATTTTAGTTTTATTACAAAGACACATCCCATAACCAATAAGCAGGAGTATAGGTATTTTTAAATGCCAAGTTGCTGAAAAAAGCGGGTGGCTGAGACAGTGGTGTGTGCGTATGTGACACCACTTGCCTTCCCAGTCTGAGAACACAAGTTGAGAAAGTAATAAGAAAATGGCACCTGTGTACTACGTGTCCCCATGCTCTAGCTTCAGAGCCGTGGCTTCTGATACAACCAACACCCAAGCTTTCCATGTAGTAGCTATGGAAAAGCTGCTCGTGCCACGTTTACCTAAACAGCAGCGCTGTTAGCTGAGTTCCAGCTCTTGATTTCTGATCAGGCAGCTTTGGCACGGGCAGCTGACCTGGGGAAGGATGTGAAAGGCATTTTGACTTGTAGGTTAAGCACATCGTACTGCGGAATTCATCGTGGGAAGATAAATGTAAAATGTCCGTGGGCTTTGTTTCTTCTCACTTTCTGGACTGTAACCACATTTCAAAGGATGAAATAATGTTTCAGAGATTCTTTTAAATATATTTTCAGGCTTTTATAAGCTTTAAAGATTTATAAGAGAATATTTTTATAAACAAAGTTACGTTTAATTTATTTCCTCTGTTTCACAGCATTTTGATTTACATTCAGGATTCTTTCTTGATGAAAAAATGATGTAAAGGAGGACTTAAGAGTAACGCACAATACTCTGAGCATTGAGTCCTGAAGGTGTAAACCGCGTAGCGTAGCAGCTAGCGCACAAAACACAGGCTTTGAAAGGAGAAGGCACGCGGTCCTTCCGGAGGCAGTTGTTATTTTGATGGAATGAAGTGGTAGTGCTGGTTCCTCTGTCACTAAAATTTGAACAGATTAAAGATCAGTGTGAGGAAAAAATGCCTCTCTTCCCAGCCAGGGGTAAGAAAAGAAGAGCAGTGCCTTTGAAAGTGACTTGGTGACAACAAACTTGCCAAATTCCCAGTGAGTTGGTGTACAACTTGCTGTTGCAGAATGCAAACGAGTTACATCCTGTGGTAGAGCTGCTATAGAAATTTATTACTGATTCTTTATAGTGGAAATTTCCTGTTGCATTTATCAAGAATGACTTCTTTCCTGAGTGCCTTAGTGATGTACAGCAAGCACACTGTACGCCTAGAGGAGGGGCACTTGTATATCGGTGGATGTATATCGTACATCATTATTAAAAATATATACAAAAATACCTTTGAAAGGTATGTGATTTTCTTTTTAATTCTCTATCTCTTGCCTTGTCAATACTGGAAGTATTGCACCATGACCTTCACGTTCCCAGCTCCTGGCGAGACAGGTTGTGGGTCTTTTGTTACCGTATGCTTCAGCAAAAAGTAAATTACGCCAGCTTTGGGCAGACTGCAGGGGAGATCCGGTGTGCACAAAGCATCTGTGTGACCTTCTGGGTAAGAAGGTGCCAGAAGAGGACAGTGACCGGGTGTTTCCTTGGGTACTGGCGCCTGTTCTGGCTCTTCTTTCCCTCCTCAAAGCGGCAGCCTTGAGCAGCTGGTAGGAAGCCAAGCCCAGAGCTGCAGGCCCCAGCTGATTTCCCCCGGCTGTGATCTGTGGTCCAGCAACAGCACACCCACTCTGTTTCAAGGACAGCAGGATTAAAAAATCAAGCTGAACAGAAGCACAGTTTTTACTCCCCAGGCGAAGTCTTCCAATTGTATCTCTGCATAAGCACAAGAGGAATCTGAGAATAGATCTGAGGCTTGTAGGCAGAAGATGGTGTGTTTTTCAGTCCTAGCCAGATCATTGCTACCGGATTCGGTATGCAGTGAGGCACTTTGGGTCTGGGTCTGTACGGTAACAACGGGCCACTTATTTCCATAGCAGCTCGTCCATACCTAGAGTGTTTTTTCAACCTGTCTGGCTTTGAGGGAGATCTTCTAGACTGCGGAATATAGGAAATTAAATTCATAAATGTTTTACAGTTGGCTTTTACTTTGCAATTTTGTTTCAGTATGTCTGAAGGTGCCAGTGTAACCTGTTCTAATAAAAACGCCTTGGGAATTGCTTAACTGATACATGAGATGATTTCAACAGCAACATTAAACTCCAATTGTTATATGAAACGCAGCATAAGTAATTCTCTTCCTCTTTCGAACTGGAGAAGGAACCAACAGACAGGGTATTTTTTTTAATCTCTCAGTGCTGCTGGTTTGTAACACAAGTCACAAATGTTACAACCGTGCCAGTTCATCAGCAGATTGCTGAAAGGATCTAGTAATCTTTCAGGTTTACTATCCCTATTTTAAAGATTTTTTTTGTTCTTTTTTTTTTTTGATGAGAGAAGTCTTTAACATTAAAAAAGAAAAGAAAGAACTCAATCTCTTGCTTGAGAGTCTGTTTTTGAAATGGGAACTGGAGAAAATGACCAAGCACTGCTCTAGTCTCTTGATTAGCTGCAGGGACTTTGTGGTGCTACGTGAACACAGGGGCTCCTCAGTGCATTTGGAGACCAGACGGGTGTGTGCTGCATGTCTGTGTGGCCGGCTTCCCTTCCTGATCCAGGTCAGCACCTGGGCAGCTTGGTGCTCTGGCCAGGTCGCCCCTGTCGGAGCTGTCCCGTGGCTCCCCAGCCACGTCTTCATCCCTGCACCTCCCTGAATGGGTCTGGCGGGGATTCAGAGGTGACTTCTTCCTAGCAAAAGACAAATGGCAGAAATGCTTTTTTGTAGGTAAAGGGTTTGTCCTGGTTTAGATTGCTGAGCAGGATCGTTGTGAAGTGAGCCAGGTCCTGGGGGAGAGGGGTGCAGCGGAGCATGAGGAGAGGCAGAGAACAGCTCGCCCTTGCGGTGCCGTTGGACACAGCTGTGATGTTGTGCTGGATTTGCCATGCAGGAAAGTCATCCTCCCCTGCTCTTGTGAAATTAATTCGTTGTTGTTCCCTGAGACTTGCCAAAGAAAAAACTACTTGCTCCAAAATTCAGTTCTGTACTTGTAGTGCCCACAGTGAGCAGGTCCAGGGCAAAGCGTAAGGTTCTCCAGGCTGCACGAGCTGGGATTGTGCTGCTGCTGCTGCCGCCTCCAGCCTGCGTCCCGGTGAGGAAGCGGCTGAGGATTGCCCTGCGCCGAGGAGCTCGCCCACCCGATGCCTTGGGAACCTTGGTGCTGGCAGCGCGATACCGTCACCGCCACCTACGGCTCACGGTAACACCCCAACCGCACGCTTCCTCTTTGTTATGGACATTGAAAAACCTGCCAGTGATTGTCAACAGTTCCCGGTTTCCCTGTAAAGTTGTTTTGGTTATTGTCTTCCAGATGTTCTCGATGTGGTTATACACGCTGATAAACGCCGCCGTGAACTACAAGGAGGTGATGCTCAGGTGATTTTTGATGTGAAGTAGGGAAGAGAGGAGAGTTCTGTCACCAAGCTGCAGAGCGCAGCGTCGGCAGGCAGAGCCTCTCCCTGCAGCAGGGAACGGAGCAAGGTTTTGCAGGCAGCAGCCTTGTCCGACTCTTCTGGCACCTCTCCAAACGAGACGATGCTGCGTAGTTAGCATTTTACCCAATACACACGCTTTAGCAAGTCAGCAGCATGCTTCCAAATTATTAAGAGCTGTGTGCATATGTTTTTGCTGAAACCCAGATTTTGCACTATTTCTGTATTTATTATTAATCTTAAAATATTCATGCTTAGTAAATAAACCAAACCTAACAGCTTCACCACTTTCCTTGAAGAAAATTATAGTGGTAATATTTATTTGTTCAAGACACCTCGCAGCCAGTAGCCTAAGAATTGTTTTAATTGCAACATCAGGTAAAATGTTTTGATTCAAGCAGGTTTCTGTCGGTGCCTTGGGTTATGAATTCCTAACGGGATCTGTGGTTTTCCTGAAATCCCGAGCCGTGGCTGATACTGACGTTATTTCAGGTACCGCCTGCTCACGCAGAAACCTTGAGCTGGGCTTTAATGGAGGTGAAAGGCTTGTGTAAACACAGCCTAGGTAGGGCTTTATATTGTGTGTGATTATTTCCTTGCACTGTATTTTTTTTGAAGACCTCGTGGATCTTTGCACAGCTGTGCAGTCGGTTCAGCTGGGAGAAACGGAGGCAGGGGAACGAATAAACAGCAGCGGTAAATACGGGAACGTTCTCAGGCCGTTTGCTGAGAGCACCCCGAGGTGCGGCAAGGGCTGTCCCAGGGCCGGAGGATGCGGACGAGGGGCTGGGATCGGCCTGAATTCACCTGAACGAAGGTCGCGGCCCGGCCCCGTAGAGCCGGAGCCGAGCCAAGGCCTCGGCGCCCTCCCCAGCCGCCGCCAGGGGCTGCTCGCAGGCTCGCCCAAAGGCAGGGGCCCCGCATTCGGGTTCCCGTGGGGGACGCTGCCCGGCTCGTCAGCGGCCCCCCGGGCCCCCCCCGATCCCCGGCGGTGCCCGGTGCAGCCCCGCGGTGCCGGCGGGCCCCGTGCGGGGGCGCTGCGGGCGCTGAGGCGGCCATGGCGGAGCGGCGGAGCGCGGCGGGGGAGGGCCTGGCCCGGCTCTCCGAGTGGGCCGACGGGCACCTCGGCCTCCTGCGGGTAACGGGGCCGGGGCCGGGACGGGGACAGGGGCCGGCCCCGGCCCCCCGCTGATCCTCGCTGTCCTCTTCCCGCAGAACCTCAGCGCCGGGCTGGCGGCGGCCGGGCTGCTGGTGCTGGCCAGGAGCGTCCGCATGGTGAGTGCGGCCGGGCCGGGGCCGGGGCAGGGCCGGGGGGCTCCCCGCAGGGCTCCCCGCAGCCGGGCCGGGCTCCCGGTTCCCCCCCGCAGCGCCCCTCTCCCAGCGGGCTGCGGCTGGTTGCAGCCCGCCCCTCGCCGGCGCTGAAGCCCCCCCCCTGGTTTTCTGCTCGTGAAGTCGCTTTCCTCGGTGCTGCATCCCCAGCTGCCGCCTCCTGCGGCCCGCGGCGCAGAAGTACCTGCAGTTCAACCAGAACTGAAACGGAGGCGGTTTCCCCTCGTCCTTTCTCCCTACTTCCCTGAGCAGAGGTGCTTTTCCCATATTTTTAAGCATAAACCCAGGTCCCTTAACCCCTTGAGACGTGTGCCGCCTCCAGCTGCTGAGGGGCCAGCGGTCAGTGCTGACTTCCCTCCTGGCAGCCCCGCATACAGTCTGCTGTGAGAGACCGTCTGTATGACGCTTTTATGTTAAAATCTCCCCAGAAAGCCCAAACCGCACGTAGTGCGGGATTGCCCACGCGGCACTTGTAGGCAGGCTGCTGGGTGCGTCGCGCAGGGCTACAGACGCAGGCCAGGAGTCCCCAGAAGGTTTCGTTCAGTGACAACTCCAAAAATCAGCGCCCTAAATTCGGGGCGTTGTGTCCCTGCTGCAGCTGCATTGTTGCTGCGCGGCTGCTGCTGGCCAAGCCCTTGGTGCCACTACCCTTTGTTTTCCCGTGTGATCGGATAACTCCCTCCTCTGAATCCTCCCGTTATCAAGGGACGCGGTATCGAATTTAGTCATCCTGTGATCTTCTCAAAGGTGCACACCAGCTTTTGTCCCTCTCCTCTTTGCCTCGCTTATCAAAGTCTGTGTTGTTGCTTCTGTCTGCTCTGCTCTGCTCTGCCTTTGTTTTCGGTGTGTCTGTTCTTTGCCAGTGTCTTCAAACACTCGCTTCTTGGCTGGCTTTCACCCCTCTTCTAGCACCGTTCAGGCCACTTTTAAAACACTCTTTTCATGGTGAATCAAGTTAATTTCAATGCGTGTCAATATAAAACATCAGTTTCCATCCTTACTCTCATGCCCATCCCCAACGTTGCAAATATTGTAAAACAGGGAACATTCCTGAGCGTCTGGAAGGGCGGGCACCTAAGGGGTTCTACAGCTGATTACTGTCTAAGAAAAGAATTAGTTGTTTGTGTTGTCCGTGCTGTGTAACAGTATATCTGTAATTTGCCAAATCGTTTGTAGCGTAAGTTGGATTTCATGTGATTGAAACTGCTCTCTCTCTCTGTATATATTTTAAACCGTGTCTCATTCTTCTTTCCATCAATAGACAACGAAGTTCACAAATGCTTTGGATATACCCGCGGAGTTTATTGAAAAGAATGTCAAATTGCGGGGAAAAATACATCACGTAACGGAGAAAGGTCTGCAAGTCGAACACATTCCCATTAGCATTCCTATCATTACATCAATACAGAGGAAATGTAAGTAAAAGTAGATGAAAAACAAGGATAGGAATGAAATGTCACTAACAGTATTGTCCACTAGACAAGCACAAATACTGCGACACCAAAAGTATTTGCTTTTTTTAGATTTTATTTTAAATGATACTCTTGGAAGTAGATGGGCAGAAATCAGCGGGACATCAGGTGCGCTGTCGTTGCACAGAGCGGGCAGGCGGGGGCAGGCGGAGAGGAAGGCTGAAGTTACACTTGTGGCGCTGCCTTCTGATCCTTCCGTACTTCACAGATGGGAAACAGGAATAAGAAAGACTGAGAGGAGAGCTGCAGGAGGAGCTTGCCAGTACAGCGTTTTATTATGGTGATGTGTTTCTGGCAGCGAAAGCCCAAGCACGCAG
Organism: Anser brachyrhynchus; assembly: GCF_964034855.1. Taxonomy (NCBI): domain Eukaryota; kingdom Metazoa; phylum Chordata; class Aves; order Anseriformes; family Anatidae; genus Anser; species Anser brachyrhynchus. Next base: position 1,485,573 of record NC_137703.1, on the reverse strand, counting down.
GCAGTTAATTTGTTTGCATAGCTGCTCTCATTACTGGCAGAAAAACAATTCTATTGCCATTATGCCTTTATTCAGAGATGAAGATCAGACAGTTCCGTACAGCAGGGCGGTTTTGCCCTGGCTTCTCAGAAGCCGTCCGTCAGGTCTGAGTGCAGTCACGTGCTCGCTTTGCAAATACGATTTTGCTAATTTAAATACGAAATTTGCTAATTCTTCTCCTAGTGTTTCTGCCCTTTCAGATAAAATAGTGGTGACTGATAACAAAAGTACTTCTTTCTACTTGTATGCAAAATAACACAAAATAGCTTATATCATTTGTGAAATCTTTAAGTATTATTTTTTTTTTACTGAAGGGGGAATTAGATCAAATTCTTAGTTGCAAATAAATAGTGCTTTGTGGAACTAAAATGGATTTATTTTTTTTAAGTCCGTGGGACTAAACTTGTTAACGACAGCTGAGGGTCTGTGCAAAGTGTGGCATTTCACTTGACTGTGGCATTCAGTAAAAAAAAGTTCTCTTTATCTATGTCCAGGGCAATCAAAAGGTCTTTTGCTGGTAAGACTTGCTGGAGTGGAGCTGGCTCCAAGTGGCACGGTCTGGTTACAGAAAGAGGTGAAACCCTCGCAAATGGTATGGTTCCAGCTTCTTGGAAGGGAGGACTTGGCACTCGAGTGCCGTGTTTTAGTAAATAAGGTAAAAATAGTAACAAAAAATGACTTTAGTCTGCAGTTTTAAGTTTGGCTGTGATTAAATAGTCAGTACATGAGAATGTTATTAGTTATTATAAATTATCTTTACAGGAATTTTAAATAAAGTTATATTACTAAGTCAGACTCCAAAACAAGTACTTTTGTAGACTGATCAGTCTGATAGTGCTAGGCTATATGGTGTCGTTCTGATTAGCTTAATGTTTAATCCATCAAATGTTTTCTTATAGATTACTTGTGCTTGTAGTACGTTCTCAAAGTCAGCTGTATTTCTTTTAACTCTTTCTGCACGAGGGTAGATTTAGCCAGAAGCGACGCTCAGCGGGAACGCACGCGTGCAGACGCACGCAGTTTTAAAGGGTAAGTGAATATCGCATTTACTGTGCCTTTCTGTAGGGTCGCTTTCTCAGCGTGTGCTTAAATGAGGAGATCTTGAGACAAGGGCTCGGCAGAACAGCACGTATCGAAGGGCTACATCATCATTCTCGCCTCTACTGGAAACTTCACAAAAGACTGCTTCAGGCGGAGTTAAAGGCCTTGAAGAAAAATAAAGGAATATGGCAAGAAGAAAGCTTCTCTGAAAGAGTTAGAGACCGTATAAGCAACAATAAATGCGTACGGACATTGAAACAGTTTGTGAACTGGTTAAGAAGTTATATTTAAAGGCAGAATGGGAGACTTGTCTAGAGGGAGGCCACGTATCTGCGTTACATGCTTTATGTAAAATATAAATTTGTGATAAAAAGTGCCGTAACTTGTGCGTTCCTTGTCTTGAACAGAAAAGCCGTAAAGTTACCCAATGCCATATTATATAACCTGTGTGGGACTGAAGTTTAGTTGTATTATGCAGGACCAAAATTGAAGCGTCCTTAAGCTAAAATTTTCTCCAGCAGCGTCCCAAATCAGCTGTGCCGTTTTCCACCTGCTAAATACCTACAGGTGCGTTAACTGAAGTGAGAACAGTCGGCAGCTGCTTTTCAGAGGTGCAAAGTATCCATCCAAAGCGCACCACCTCAATGCTTAGCTGTTACAGGTCATTGCTAGGTAACTGGCGTTGGCTAGAAAACTCCATTTCAGAGCTTGAAAAAGCTGTAGCACGTCTTTACCTGCTTGTTTGAATTCCTATACTACGTTTGTGCATAATTTGTGTGTGAAGAAATCGTTCATCTTGAATAACGGGTTGCATTATTACCAGATTAAAAGGTAATTTGTTGTGGTTGATCTTAAAAAGCTGATAGGGTCATAACCACTAACATATAAAAATAAAAAATTACTTGGTATATTAAAGAACGGAAACTACAATGCTAGTAATGCCAATTTGTAAAACACAAAATTAACATGAAAGAGTTTTGCAAGTTATATCAGAGGAAAAAAATAATCTGTTTTCTTCTGATGGTTCTAAAAGTATCTAAAACCAGAAGATAAAACTTAAAATAGGAAATATAAAAAATGGACCACAGAGTGCTTTATTTTTGAAAGAGGTGTTATGTAGGTGTAAAGTATATTTTTTGTAAATATTCTCAGAATAAAGATTGATTTCTCAAGTTCATCATCACGTTTTATTTACCAAACACTTGATTTTCAATCTGCCACACTTCTGATTATCTCAAGTGAAGTGCTTTGCATCTATTTTTTCTTTCCACTTATTTATTTGGCAATGAAATGCCAAGGAGAGGAGTGCGGTGTGAAAATCTCAGTATCTGAGCATTGCCTGGTATTAGTTATGTATTTTTTTTTCCTTGCTGGCTTCATTGCAAAATTGTGAATCCTGAGATCCTAAAAAAAAACGTTTATCCTCGGTAAGAATGTATGTCAGTGATTTTTTTTATTACTTTTGTTCCTGTGTCCTCTTAAGGACCGAAAGGCTGTTTTCTTGCACAGTCTGGTGAGCAGCTAGCCATGAGGTACCTGCAGGACAGGTATCAGTGCTGGGAACCAACGTGGGACGGAGGAGCAGAGGGAGACCTTGACCGGAGCTGGAAACCAGCTATCTGTGCCTGTTCCAGAAAATTCATAAAAAGAAGTATCTGATTTTATGCATTACAGGTCTGGGTCAATCACTGCTGTGGTACTTGGATGGAGAAGTCACACAGTCACAGTCATAAACTACTTCTCGTGGTTAATTGTAGGTGTTTTGGTTTATTAAGTGGAGCTTTTTCCAAACTAAGCATAACTCTACAGTTACATATGGCCTTTTGCTGCGATAATGAAATATAATTAAATATAATTCCATCCAGACTTCCCCCTCTCAAAAAAAAAAAACCCAAAACAAAACAAAAACCACTACAACTCTGATCAAGAAAAAAATAGCAGTGCTTTCCATCTGTGCAAGTCTTGAATGGCTGTAGATCTTGTCTCTGTGGGAGGCCTGTCTTGAAAAGCCCGTACCAGGAGCAGAAACAAACAGCTAAGCAGAGCCACGTTGTGGAACTGACTGGGAGGTCAGGGGAAGAAAAAGCGCTCTTCTCCATGACATGGCGACACCCCGCGCTGCCTCGAGGAGCATTATCCATCTCCTTTAGCCACAGCAGCAACACACGTAGGAGTATTTCCAAGCAGAGGTTGCAGTCCTTGTGTGACTGGGAGTAAGGACAAGAATTACACTACTCAGCTCGTCGCCTTCCCTGCAGCTGAAAGCACCATTTGGAAGCCAACTTCTTACAAAGATTGCAGGGAGTGAAAGGAGATGCCTCCAGATGGCCCACTAAGGAAACCACCTTCAGAGCTGCAGAGGTTTTTTTATTGCCGGTGTGGTATTTAAGGCAAATGGCTGTGACAAACACTACCAGCCTCTCCCAGAGCCTCCCCGAAAGCGGTGGGCGCAGCCCTGCCCACGGCCGCTCCTGACAGGAGAACAAAGGCGTGGAGCGGGGCCCTGCCGCAGCGTGGCCGTGAGCCTCTGGCCAGAGGCTTCTCCTGCACAGAAGGAAGAGCAAAAAGTCACCGTCCTCAGGTAAATCTCTTCTTCGCTGCCGCCTCTCCCCCTCCTTCCCAGGCTGAACCACGGAATCTCCCGGGTTGGAAGGGGCCCACCGGGATCCCGGAGCCCGGCTCCACACGGGAGCACCCAAACCCCGACCCCCCTGTCCCAAAGCTCCTCGAGTGCTCGGTGCCTGCTGGCTCCTCACGAAACGCGTCTCGGTCACGCTCCGGCCCCCGCGGTACGCGAAGGGGCTGCCCCGAGGCGGGATTTCGGACGCTGCCTCCCTCACGGCAGCCTTCCCCCGTCAGGGGGACCCGAGGCTTCGGGGCGGGCACCCCTCGCCCGGCTCGGCGCCGCCGGCTCCCGCAGGGGAAGGGCCGGTGAAGTTCGGGAGGGGTTTTAACGGCTGCAAAGCAACGAGCCGGGCCGGCTGCTCTCCTCAGGGGGCGCGCGGGGGAACGGCCGCGACCGGAGGGGGGGGGGGGGGGCCGCGGCAGGTGCGGCGGGCCCGGCCCGCGCCTCCTCACCACAGCGCCCGGCGGCGGGGGGGGGGCGAGCCCGGGGCGCTCCGTGAGGAGAGGAGCGGAGGGGAGGGGAGAGGCGGGGGCCCCTCGGGGCGGGAGCGGGGGGGGGGGAGCGCGGCGCGGCGGGGCAGGTTGAAGGGGCGCGGGGCCGCCGCAACACCGGGGCTGGATCCGGGGCGGCGGGGCGGCGGAGCGCTGGGCTCGGCTCCGCTCCGGGCCGCCGGCGGCTCCGGGTTTCCCCTGAGCTCCCGGCCGGCGGCGGGCGGGGCCGGGCGGCGGCGCCGGGCGTTTGAACGGGAGCGGAGCGCAGCGGGGCGAGGCGGCGCCGGGGGTGAGCGCGGGGCGCCGGGGGCGGGCGCGGGGGGCCGGGGCCGGGGGCGCTGCCCGGGAGAGCTGCCCCCGGGGGTCGCCGCCGAGCGGTAGCGGCCGGGGGGCAGCGCGGCGGTGCCCGCACCCCGGGGCCGGCCGCGGCTCTTTGTCTGCCGGCCCCCGGTGGCGGGGACCCGGCCGCTCGCCGCCGCCGCCCCCCCTCCCCGCCCCGGTTCGCCCGTCTGGGCGCTCCTGGCCGCGCCGTGCGCTGCTCCCCGCGGCCGCGGCACCGCCCCCGCGACAAGTTCACGAGTTCACCCCCTTTTGTTCCCCAGACGCCGCTTTTTTGCCCTTTTTTTTTTTAAGGCTTCCTAAAAACGTGAAGTTTCCTCAGAGGGAGGCGGGAGGTTCGTGACGGGTCCCGCAGCGGGCCGCGCGGCTCGGGGGGGTGCCCGGGTCCCCTCAGCTGTCCCGAGACGGCTTCCATCAAACCCCCCAGCGCCTGAATAACATCCTCACGCCCTAAAAGCAGAGCCGAGGGGCTCGCTGGCGGCGGCTCCGAGCTGTGCCCGGGCCTGGCTGGTGCCTCACGGGCTGCCGGGGAGCGCCCCGGCCCCGAGGCGGCTCTGCGAGGAGCGGTGAGGCGGGGGGCGGCAGCCGGCCTGCGCTCGGCTGGCTCCTGGGACAGCCTGTACACGAGGCTGTGTTTCTGTCGGCGCCACAGAGTGATCTCTCTATAAGCAAGGCTTTCCTCTAATCCCTTCAAGGAAATCTGAAGTGCCCCTCAAGACCCGGTTCGGTTCAAACTGATAACCTAGGTGGCAAAGCCAAGAGCGCGGCTACACAGTAGGTTTTTTATTTTTTTTTTTAAATTATATTATTTTTATTACGTTTAAGAAAGTCTGGAAGTTAAGGGGACAAAAAGCACTCCAGCTCCTGAAAGCAGCAGCCTGCCCACAGGTCTGCGTTACCTGAGAGGACAGTTTATCCCAACCTGTGCCTTCAGCGGAGGTAAGGCTGCCGCGCGCTATCGCCTTGTAGGGCTTTACAGAAACTTCTTATTAGTTTAAAAGCCGGGTTAAACCACGATTTCAAACCCACTGGAGTGGTGGAGGTGCTTTAGAAGCAGTCGTTACGGTGTTTTCCCCTGGTGTGGCAGGATGCAGAGCGTGTTCCGCGCGGCTGTGAGCAGCGTGCCGCGAGCCTCAGAGCCGCCCGCCAGCAGAGCGCGGCTCCCTGCGCGGAGATCGATTGCCTTGTGCCCCTGGGTCAGGGCTGCGCTGAGGATAAATCTGTCTGGGCTTCCACGTCCACAAGCAGGAGGTGCTTCTGCCGGAGCGGGGCCGAGGCTGGCCGGCAGTGGTGCAGGCTGGCCAAACTGCTAGGGGGTGTTTGTGTCTTTTCTTTCGTGTTTGTTTGTTTTAGAAAGCTGGGATTGCTTTCTTAACGACGGCGGTTTTCTTCTTCCAGTCTCCATGGACACGGAGGGCATCAGCATTACTCCAGAGGTCTGAGCTTGCCTCTGCCTTCCATTGCAGGAGCTCTGGCTGGGTGTGCCTGCGTGGCTGAGAGTGATGTGCGTGCGCCTGGAGGTGGAAAGGCTCGTTGGGGGATCCAGAAGGCAGTGGGAAGTATTTATCCTGTGGATAGCCACTTACTAAGGCTCCGATGAGAGCAGGGGAAGTGTGGAGGAGCGGAAGAGGCAGGCAGAGCTGCTGAGAGCATTTTGGAAGCAGGCACCTGTTGCAGTGCTAGAAAAAGCCGAGTGCTCAATGCTGGGGATGCAGCCTGCACTTCTGGGGGCTCAAGTCCACGGGTGAGCATTACAGAACCGCTTTAATTGCATTTGGCCACGTGTATTAAAAGAGGTGTAACATTCCTGGCAAGAGATGTCCGTGTGAGTCTCTTCAGCCTGAAATAACTCAGGGTCGCTTGCAAGAAGTTTCAAGTGGAGGCTGTGGTGTGAAGTAGCCCATGCGGCGCTACAGACCCGATTTGTTGGAACTGACACAAAGTTCACGTACCCGTGCACACCGAGTGTGGCCAAGCGTGTCCCTGAGGGGGAGTGGAGGAAGTGCTGGCTCCAGCTGCTCAGGCTTAAAACGGGCGCTGCTGAGCCCCGGCTGGACGCGTTTCCTGGGCTCTTTGCTCGGGCTTAGTTCGAGTTGCGGGTGATCGACCGACCGGTTGGCAGCAAACCTGGCAGTGTCCCTGCAGGAAACAATGAAGGATTATTGGCAGCTACAGCTGCATCGATCGATGACACGTGCAGAGGGTCTTGTGGGGGCAGCGGTCCCCACCCCTGCTCCGTGGGGGGACTGCACCTCGATCGGCAAGTAGCCTGATAGTGTACGAGACACAAATCATCTGTGTACGTGGCTGGCTCTGCTGGCATAAGCCCTTTCCAGGCATCTTATTTTTATCTTCGTATATTATCAGTGTCTGAATTATTCCGTGCCGTAGCACAGCAGTAGCCAGGGTTTCATTGGCTGTAGTAACAGCTGTACGCTCAGTGATAGCAGAAGCAGCTACTGAAGTGGCAGCATTACACACTTCAGGTAATAGGGCCTCGTCTTATATTAGCAACGTGTCTGAAAATGACTTGTCTAAGTGATCACATTTCCTCCTGGTGAGAGACGCGTGCCCTCAGGCATGACCTGGTGTGCTGTGTCCCTCCCGCGTTTTAGGGAGAATGTTTCAGCTGGTCTGTTGAGGAAGAGTTCTTCAAGGTGGAAAGGACCCACGGGAAAGAAAGTTCATCTTTGTCTTTAGAAACAGAATTATTATTATTATAACAGAATTATGTCTTTAGAAAGAGAATTATTAAGTAAAGCTAGGTAAGAACAAAGTAAGCTTGCGCTTCGTGTTTGTTATTGTGACTTCAGGTCTTTAAAGCACTGTTTTGCTGCTGGGAAGAGAGGTGAAGCTCTGTGTCGGGGATTTTCAGAAGCTCTTAGAGCTGCGTTACCAACAGCTGCTCAGTGAAGCTCTTGCTGTGTCGAATCTGTGCGAACGTTCGCTCCTTTCACTTGCCTCTTCTGTCTCACACCCCAGGCAGAGGTGTGCATGGCGAAGTGATGCTAAGCAGAGCTCCAGCTAGAAGCGGAGCGAGGCGTGTTCTTGGGACCGGCAGTCTCCTCTGCTGGCCCTCTCAGCAGCTCACCCTGGGCAGTGCCGTGAGCGGGAGTTCCTATTCTTGGCCTCGCACAGTAGTTGAATTCACTGAAACCCTTGGAAAATTATCTCCAGGGCGGAAAGTAGAGTTGGATTTTTGCCTGGTGCTTGCTTGTACCTGGAGAGTCGAGGCGTGAGCTAGGTGTCCCCGGGAGCTCGTGAGCGGCGTCTGGGATGAATCGATTCCCCGCGCTTCGGGGCTGCTCGTGTGGGTGCACATGGCTCCTACAGCTGACGGTCCTGGGCTCGCTGTGCGCTCCTCTGCCTGCTCTGAAGGGAGTGGTGGTGTTCATCCCACAGAAGAAATGGGAGAGCTTACAGAAGGGTCTCAAGGAGTACAGCTGAGTCAGAGGACGTGCTGTAGGTGATGCATTAAAAATGGCATCGCCACTGGGGCGAAGTGATTGCGTCTGCGCGGGTGGAAACCTCCTGGGTAGGAAGGCACCTGCATGCAACACGCGGCGTGGGGAAACCTCTGGGCAGCAAAACCAACAAATGATTTGTGTTAGTGACCGAGGGTGCAGAGAGCTGGCAAGGACAGCTGAGAGGTGTGCGGAGCGCTGGAAGCGTGGAAGGAAACCATCCATACCCACTTACTCATATTTATCGCTTCCATGCCCGGCAGAGGCAGCATGCTGCACGCCGCCCTCCTGGAAAGCATTCCTTAACCGGGAGGAAAACAAAGTGCACTCGGGCTTCTGGAGGGGCCGGGAGCAAATGCTAATTCCTTTTCAGGGTCTGTTGCCATGGGGAGTCAGTTCAAATCCTTTCTAATGCCCTCCTCAGCAGCGAGTTGTGCTGACACACGCTTTTCATGACTTCCCAGAACGAGCGGCGAAGTGAAACAAAAGCCCCGCCAGAATTAGCAGCCGCAGGAAGGTTCAGGTTAGCGGGGCAGGACAGGTAAGACGCTTTGTCCGGGACGGGGCCCGGCACAGCCCGGCCTCCTGCCACCGCAGGGTGGGCGATGCGTGGTGGGAGCTTGTTTGGGGCAGGGGGCGAGGTCTGTGCGCCCCTCTGGGGTGGGCATCAGCCCTGCTGCCGGATCCGGGCTGGGTGGGCTGGGTGCCCCGAGGGGCTGCGCAGGGCCTCCCGGAGCAGCGCTAGCAGCAGGTGGGAGGCAGGCTTCTGCCTCTTCTTTTCTTCTCAACACCTCTGGCACTGGCTGAGCGAGGTTGGGTACAGTTTCCTGGGTGCCCCAAGGGGCTCGCTTAAACAAGCAAACTGACACCAGTCTGTCTTCATCTCGTGAAGGATGTGGGACTAGGATTAATGTTTAGTGCCCTGAAAAGGAAATTACCAAAATATCAGTTTAAAACAAACAAAAAACCCATGCCATCACCACCACACACAACCCCCCCCCAAAAAAAAAACCCAAAGCCACACCTCAACTTCGTATCTCTAAAAAGCACGATGTGCCGTATCTGTGTCCTAAATCCAAGCTCTTGTGAGCTTTTCCCTTTGTATAGACAACTCTGACTCCTAAGAGTTTCTGATTGCTTCCAGCTAAACCCACAGGAAATTTTTCTTCCTGCTGTGTGGCTCGCACACCGCCACCACCTTCAGAGCCATCGCTGCTGTGCCAGTGCAGCCGTCCTCGGGGCCGCGTGGCAAATTAGATCAGGGACTGCTATCAAGGAAAATAAACCAGCTAAAAACTTGTTATTCCTCTAGGAACTGGAGGAATTCTAGGAATTCTGGAGGAATAAAAATAAGATCAGGTACTAGATGGTTTTCCCTTCTATTACCAGCTGTTATCAATAATCTGCTTTTGTGCTGGTGACATTTATGAATAAATACTTGCTGTTGAAAAGGGGGTGTAATTTGGGGGATTTTTTTAAAGCCTTTTATTTATACTACAAGATACTTTAAATTCTAGAAAGAATCTGTATATACTATGGATACTTACAAAAAAAAAAACAAACTTAGTAAGGTAGCTGTGGCTTTCTCTGGAGGTTTCAGACTGGTTTTGGCCATGGGAGGTGCTGGTGTCCTGTTGGCAGGACCCATTCGTGCTGTCAGATTGACTTAACGTTATCTGTTGAAGTGCTTCAGCAATGAGAAGGGGAGAGGGAGCTGAGAAGAGAGGAGATTAGCAGTCTCTGCAGCCTGCGGACTGCTCACGGAGCTTTAACTGCCAATTCAGGACTGCTCACGGAGCTTTAACTCCCAATTCAGCTTTGGGAGCGCTCTCCAGAGAGCTCGAACCAGGTTCCAAGCGCTCGATGGGCGCGTGCTGAATTCCCCCTTCACATTAGGGGCCTGCGCAGTGCCCAGGTGAAATAGTGCAGCTAACTGTTTAGATTACGCCGTGGCTTTATGAAATAGTTGAGAGCTAACCATAGCAGTCCGCGCTGCAAGCGTGCTTCGCTCCCCCTCCATGTGCTGGCGCGCTGCGGTGGGACCGATTCCCTCGGACGAGCTTTGGAAGGGCAGGTACAGAGCACTGAGCCCTGGGGCTGTCGGGTTCTTGGTGTTAAGCCCCTTGTACCAGGAGGCATCTAGCACGACCTAGACAGAGCGTATACATCCTGCGCTGAATTCAGAAGTACCTTCTACATTTAGCTCTGCAAATTTTGGAATCAATTTCGTAAAACAACCCGTAACAAAATATCCTGTGTGAGGAGTTCCCCCACTATCTTAGTAAGAAAATCATCTCGGCAACATATATCTACGTGGACATACGTATGCAGGTGTAAGCTGAGTTATTTTTTGTATCAAACTTCTCTGAGCAAAATGAGTTTACTTACAGTAACAACCTGTGGAGTGCCGTTCAGCGGAGCTAGTCACGGCCAGGGCTCTTCTCTTCTGGAGGACATCTCCTGCGGAACAGGGCTCAGGGCACTGACATCTCGTGTTGGGGTCACAGCTGGCCCTGCGGAAATTATTTTAGTAACTTTTTAACAAAATACTGTCCTTTTTTGCTTAAACAATTACTGATGTTTTATGCCCAAGTAGCTTATTCTACGTACGTTAAAATAACTTACCTGTGTAACCACTCGTTCTGGCCTAATGTGGCCAAGATGCACTTTTTGCAACCTGTGATCTCGTTAAAATGCTAAATTCCTGAGCGTTTGTTCTCGTGAAATGATGATCTTTTGCCCCAAAGCGTGGGGGCTTCCCGTCTGTTTTTTGTTTGTTTTTCATTGGTCTGCTGTTTTTGTACACCAGAGGAGGGCACGGTCCTGGCCGGGCTCTCCCACAGCCCCGTACCAGAGAAAGCCAGACCCTGAGGGGCTGGGGGGCGTCACGGGGCTTTTTGCAGGATGTTTGTGTCAGCTGGTGTCGCCGCTTTGGGATCCTGCCCTCCTCCCTGAGTGCCAGGAGAACCTTTGTTCTGCGTGCCGTGGCGGTGGCGCTGAGGACAAGGGGACATTGTGTCAGCGGGAGAGGGAGGGGACGGGGGGGCTGAAGGCTCTCGCTGCATTCACATCGCCAGAAACTCCTACCCCTCGGTCCCCCCCGACCTGAGCTCTCTGTGGGAGTGGACCGAGAGAGAAAGCCTCTTAATTTTGTGCAAATTCTTACTGATAAATCCTTGACACAACTTTACTAATTAACACATGCTAATACTCCTGTGTTTGCTTTTTAACGCCTAAAGCAAAAAGACCGGCAGTAGGCTGGGCAGTGCCGATAAAATTATCCCTACACTTCTACACTAACAGCTCGCGCCTTACTAATTAATGCCAGAAGGGTGGCCTTAGTTATGGCGAGCTCTAATGAAAGCTCACCCCTGGCAAGGACGAAAGTCCAAGAAGTGCGGAAGCCTGGCGGGGGTGTCGCTTTGCTGCTACCGGGTGTTACAGTTTGGTGGTCCAAATTTTAGTAAAGTGTGCCTTTGGTACAAACACTGTGTGGTCCATACCCGAAACATACTGTAACGGAGACCGCTGGTTTGAAGACGGAGCAAAACGGGAGCAGAACGCGCTGCTGGCCTCAGCCCTGCGCCAGCCGCTCCTACCGCAGCGGTCACCGCACGGCGCGGTGCCTGCTCGCGGTGCTGCCTGCAGGGCCGCTCCGGTGCAGCAGGACGGCGAAGGGTGGACCTGCCCGGGTGCCAGGACACCGGCAGCCCTTCGTGGTGCCCCGAGCCTCAGCTGGGGGCTGCGCAGGCCAGGCAGATGTTCTCTGGCAGGGGAGAGGTTCTCCAAGTTCTTCTTTTCCCTCGTAGCGGAGTATGGGGATCGGGTCCCGGGAGATGACCGTGGCTGAACTGGTCGTTACGGATAGCGTGAATCCCGTTGGCCGTGGTTGGAGAGGACTTGTTTTCCCTTTCGTTTTGAAATCACTCAAGCAGAGTGTCCGCGTCCCTCAGCAGATCTGCAGCCCTGGCGCTTCCAGCGTGCCGTGGCACTTCAGCTGGGGGGAGCTGCCACCAGCCCCCCGGCAGGGCCTTTACGGAGGAGTGGGGCAGTGCCCTCACGTCCTGCTTGGGGTCTCTTGGATGAAGGCAGCAGGACAGGGAGGGAGTTGTTTGTGCAAAGCGTGGGCGAGACAGCAGCTGGGCTAGGACCAGGGGAAGGTGGGAGGGAGGTGAAACGGGAGCCCAAAGCAGGCCCGGGACAGGAAGGGGCAGTGTGGCGGGGCGGCTGGCACGGATCCTGACCCGGCTGAAACAGCAAAGGGAGGAGGAGAATCCAGGGATTTGGTGTCAAAACCAAGGAGTCCCTGTGTCCTTTTTGCTTGTTTGTTTTCCTTCAGCAGCAGGTACGAGAGAAGCGTGAAGCGCTGCGTTGTCCGGCTGTGCCCGTGGCTCTGCGCAGAGCCCTGCTGGCTGCGAGGCCCGACCTGCACACCAGAAGGCCGAGCTCCCCTCAATGCACGTTCAGTGAAACCTCTCAAACAAACACAGCCTTGTCTTGCGTTACAGCCACCAGCTTATTAATGAGTTAACTTGTGCCCCTTGCGTCTCTGAAAATCCTTGTTCCAATTGTTGGCATTGTCCTGGGCTGTGGCAGTGGGACCATGGGGGCGGCTCGTGATGGAAACGCTCCCGGGGCCCGACGGGGGATTGTTCCTCACCTCGTTGTTAGCGACTGGCTTCAGCCCCTCGCTCGGCTGCCCTTTGTTCCACTGGGCCTTCCCACTTCGGGTTTGTAAGCACTGGTGGCAGTGTCCAAGCAATATTGGTGCCCGGGGGGCTTGGCCTAGCAGAGCCCCAGGGCCTGTGGCCAGAAGGACCGCAGTCTGCTCCGGGCTCTGATGGGTGGTAGCATCTGCAGCAAATCACCCGCGGATATTTCAGTGCCCGTGTGCCTGCTGCTGGCGGCCTTGGAGGCAAAACTCACCCGGTGACAGTGCCGGGAGCCTCAGCCCCGTGGTAGGGGTAGGGCTGCGGGGGCTCTGCGTCCACGTAGTGCCACAACGTGGTCCTAAAATCGGGATGTAATTAACTACCTTTGGTTCCATCGATTCATCTTTTTTTTTTTTTTTTGGTAGGTTTAACTGGGGAGGGTATGCTTTGTTTTGTGGTGTTGCCCGATGCGTTTGCAGTTGTTAAATGTGGGACAGCATCATTAAATAGATTAAATCGATCCTCTCTCGTGGCCACATGCTCGCCTGCAGGGCTGCGGGGTTGACTAACAGCAGGCACTGGCTCGGGCACAGCAGCTCTTGGCTCGCTGGCTCTGAGTGCTGCTGGCAGGCGGGGCCCAGCTGGTCCGAGCGCTCTGCGCCTGGCATCGCCGCGTGTCCTCGGAGGTGCGTGTGTCTGGGGAGAGAAGGGCTGCGTTTGCTGTAACGCTCGGTATGAAGCTAATGGACTGCTTTGCATAAAGAGCTCCAATAAATACACTTGTGTTTTCCTTTGTAGTGCTTCTAGTAGTTATGCATTTCTTGTAAATTAACCCGTTTAATTACCCATTGTGTTTCCCTTTGTAGGGTAGCTGTCTTTGATGGTGAGCAGGAAGTCTTCTCACGATGAGTTACTGGAGTCTGGATAAGAAAAGCTGTCTGCAGTACTGCCGGCACTTCTTGGTGGACAACGGGATGTTTCACGGTAAGTGGCAAGTCGCAGTGCTGGCTTCCCAGGGCCCGCTGCATCACGTGCAGCTCGGCCAGGTGCACGGGGCGAAGGGCAGCTGCGGCACAGCCGGGAGGCACGATGGAACCCCCTCCAGTCCCCCCCAGCCCCAGGAGGCTCCCCAAAGCTCTGGGCGGGAGGACAGGGCTGCTGCAAGGGCACCTCTGCTGCTGCTGCTGCTGAGTGTGTCCCTGGTGGAGAAGGGAAACCGTGCTCCGTGTTTAGCGAGGCCGTGGGTGCTCGGGGAGGGGACGAGCAGCGGCTGGAGCACGATGGCAGGCAGGGTTGCTCCGGGTGCAGGTGGCAGTTGTGTTTCGGACCGAAAGGGACGATGAGTCTGTGCTAACTTCCTCGTGAGGCACCTCTAAAAGTGCTCCAGCGAAACCTGCAGGTATGCATCTTTTGAGGAGGAAGTGGAAGTGTCTTCCAGTACTTCCAAGTGTTGATCAGAAGTTTGTGCAAAACAACAACAATGTTCCCCATAGTGACCCCCTAACTAGTCCACTGCCAGCCACTTGCATTTTGGTCTCGTGCCGCTGCAAACTGCATGGGAAGATCACGCAGGTGTTGAGGTCTGCGTGAAAGCAAAGTCAGGGAGCTACCCTGAAGATAGTTCTGTATAAAATTCTTTTCGTGGCCTCTTTTTCTCTGCTTATACTTTATCTATCAGCTTCACTGGTGAGCGTGTGTTTCTTAGAGGCCCAAATTTTGTATTCCTTGTTCTCTTTGAAGTCAGGGATTAACAAACTGTTACTTCAGGGCAGATCTATGGCACCACTAATAGTGGCAGAACGGAGTGCCTATAAATTAACTATTGAAAGCCAACCCCATTTCCCCAAATCTGTAAAGGGTTAAGACATCTATTTTTCTGCTTACCTTAAATTTTCCTCTGGAGCCCGTTCAGCTGCGTGTACCATGCTGCATCGCATCATCATGGAATTTGCATTGCATTAAACTCTCCGTCAGTGGGTTTCAGTGAGGGGGTGTGTGTGTGTTTATTTTTGAAGAGAACACTCCGGGCAGTAGTACCAGATACACTGTACTGGGTAGTAAGGGCATTTACATTGCTGTGAAACCCTGGTGGAGAAGGATATAATCCTTGCTGCAGGAAGCCTGTTGCTTAAATTGCAAACACAAACGCAATGGGGAGAGGTGAAATCCGGTCGTGACTGCACAAAACAGGAATTACACGGTTTCGCTGAAAAAAGTGACAAACTGGGGGTGGTGACACACCTGACGTGTGTAGGCACCACAGTTGTACTTCTCAGATGAAACTGAGGTTCAGTCCTGGGATTTATCAGGGTGCTCCTGGTCCCACTGATTTTGGTGGGACCACTTTCCGTCTGAGATGTCCCTGGCACTATGGAAGGAGGGAGTTGTCTCCCAGATGGCCTCGCACAGGTCCCCCTTGCCCGAGTCTGAGCGCTCTTGGTATGCTTTGATAAATGCCCGTCGATCACGCTTCTCTCCAGGCAACAGTCTGCTCTCTAGCACGCGTGTGTAACTGGAGCAGCTATGTTTTGGGATATGTATTTGCAATTTTCCTATTGCGGATGAAATGAGAGAAAAGTCTGGTCCAGGCTTTGTGACTCGAGGTGGTATTTTGTAGCGGAGCAGCATAATGTCTTCATCTCGCTAATAGTGCAGGCGGGATAATGATCCATTAGCACCGAGTCCAGTAATCCATGAATAGTTATTGAAGTGATGAGTCTGCAAAGTGGTAATCATCTAAAGTAGGAGATACAATCAGCAGGAATCCGAGACCAGAAAGATTCTGCGGCTTAATTTATTTGTCTTTCATTCAGGACCAGACAGGATTCATTATTTTCCCCTGACAGAGCCCTTCAGGGCTCCCTATCTGTCTCTTCAGCCTAAGCACGGCGCTGCAGAGGGAGCTGAAGTCCTGCTGAACAGCGCTGGAAGTGGCAGCGCCAACCGCACTGGGCAGGAGGCGTGTGCGTGTCCCCAGGAGTCTGCACGTTGCTCCTGACGCTGTGAGCAGTTGGTGTGCCGCGGAACTGTGCTGACGGAGCCCCAAGGGATGGCAGAGCTTTGGAAGGGTTAGCTTTGTGTCGCCCTGCCTTCTGGAGCCCTCTGATCCCGTAGCTCCTGACAGAGGGTGGTGGCGAAGTGCAGGCGGGGTGGGGGCAGCGAGCAGGCTGGGCGCTTGCCCCCAGTCTCTACTGGCTTCTTGCCGTGGCTTGCATGGGGTGATCCTGACTGCACTACTGGGAAATTGGGAGAGAAAATCTCAGGTGAACTCTGTAGGAAAGGTGCTACCTGGTAGCAGGACAGGTGCTGTGACTGAGCTCCTTGCGACTTGCTGACAGTTGTTGTTTGGTTTGTATGTGTCCAGCTCTAATATCTGTTACTTCTAACTTAAACAGGTCTGATTTTTTTTTTAATTACTGTTTTCGTATTCTGACATTGAGATCATGGCTCTCCAGAGAGCAAGCATGTGGAGCTGCTGATTAGCTCATTTTTCTACATTTATGCATGCTAATATTCTGTAATCGTTAAACAGAAGACATGACATGTTTGGCAAATAGATGATTTAGCCGCAGCAATTCTGGAAGTAGCTTCACGTAGTTATCGTATTAGAGTCAGTTACTTATGCCAATTATCTTTTCCTCTTCTCTCAGAAATACAAACCTTTTGTTTAAATTGCATTTCTGTAATTGTAATTAACTGCTCTCTCTTTCTAATTTTATCAACCAGCCTCTCCAGCTCTTTCTTTTCAGACTTTGGTGTCAGTAGGGACCTGACCACCGCTGGTAGGCTGTCGTGTTAATTCAGCCTTGCCCATATTATCTCAGTTGTGCTCTTCCATTCAGAGCAATGGAGTAACTCACTTGTATGGGGCTTGTCTGGGAGGTTCGCATTTCGGTGGCACGGTTGTTATCTGTAGCTGGACCTGTAGTCTGGAAGAACTGTCGCACCTCAGGTGCAAAGCAGACAGCTATCCCAACGCGTCAGCTGGTGTTTTAAAAGGTCAGGGTCGTCTTTCTCCATAGGACTGGAAGCATCTACAAAGGCACACAATGCAAAGTTTGCTCACCTGTGTTTCTGTGGTGTTCCCTTCACACCCTTCAGGGGCTTGCATCGCTTTAAGAACCTGAGCATGGGGTGTTAAAGTTGTTCACCTCCAGCTGAGCTGTTTAAACACAGGAAACTCATGCGGACTGCTTAAATGGGAATGCTGAAGCTCCTGGTTTATTGGGAGTCATTCAAACATCTTGTTTTGGGGAGAAAAGCAAACAAAAGCCTGGCAGAAACACCACGGCACTGCACGTACAGGCTGTTGGAGCGCACCATGTCTCTAAAGCAATGTCAGAACCTCGCGTGGAAGTTGAGCAGGGAACGAATGCATCTGCTCCAGCGTGGGAGACCACTGGCTGCAAGGGAGCAGGTGGTGGAGGACAAAGCGTATGAGATACAGCAAACAGCAGGACAGCACCGTGCTCGTGTGATGCGTTAGCTGGAGACAAATGCAGCTTTGAGTGCTGGTAGCAAGCTGAAGGTGTTCGTGCTCTTAGATGAAGGCATTGGTGCTGCAAGGCCCAGCCCACTGCAGTTCTGCTCAGCAGAGTTTGAGCACGGGGAGCTCGGGAACATGCAGACAGAGGTGACTGGGAGAATAGAGTAGGGCGTGAGGGGAGACGAGATCAATCTGGTTTATTTGGCTTAGAAGATCAAAGGTTTCGAGGGGCTGTGACTGGCTACAAACGTACTTGCGAAGAGTAAGCTTGGGGAAGAAAAACCTTATTGAACTGACGGGGAACGTTGGCACAAGACCAAATTGAAATCCGTGAGTAAATAAATAGTTGCAGGGAAGAACTGAATTCCTTTGAGGTAGAGGCCAGTAAGTTTTGAAGAATTGTTAAAAGCATCCTATCTGTGCCCTTGCTCTGAAGTTGCAAATGTAATTAGCAGCAGCAAGAAATACGCCGGCAAATGTAAATCTAAGGCCGGAGGGCTGAGTGGTCCCCGTTCATCTCCCCGGTACTGAACAGCAAAAGCACCAGGAGTGGCTCCACTCCCTGCTGGGAAATGCTGCTGTGTGCAGATCAGACTGCTCACTCCTGTATTTTAACGGGGCTTTGAGACGCTTGCACGTTGTTAGGCGAGAGAAAGCATTGATACACGGCGCTGTGCTTTCCTGCTGGGCTTTAACAGGTGGTGTCTGAGCAAGGACTGAACATTCACACGTGCAGTGCTCAAGTCCTGTGTGCATCTGCATTGCCTGAGGATTTCTCATCATTTTCTGATGTTATTAGGAAAAGCTGCTAATAACTGCCCTTGCAGGATATTAAAATCCCTATCTGCCTGTCTGAAATTTTTGGTTACAGAAGTGGAAGTCGCTGCTGTGCCTTGTACTCTAGGGAGATGTCTCTGCCTGGAAGCAAAAATGTCAGTTTTCTCCAGGAGCAGCGAGGTACGTACAGCGTGTGCGCACCGAGAACACCAAGCTGCACGCAGAGCCGCGGCGAGGCTGCTTCAGCAGTTTGTAGAACGGAGCAGACAGGCAGGCTAATGTTGAGAATAGCCTCCCGGACGTGGGGAGCCTACTTTCTTTTCTTTCCTGTTGCAAAGAGTGCCAAAGTACAAAGTACATCATGCCTCTAGGCTTGGGAGATGGTTTTTTTTTAGGCTTTTCATGCTGTAAAAGTGGATCATGTTTTGTTTGTTTGCTGGCAATAACAGTGCAGGAATGGCTGTGTTGTCAGGCCAAACATCCATCTACTCTGCTAGCAGATTTTGGGGGCTAGAAGCACAAAGGAAAAAATGGTGTATACCTAAATCCTTTCTGTGGAACATGCTCCCAGCATCTGCCAGTCAGCAACGTGAGTGCTTCCCCAAGCTGCATCAAGACCTTCGTGTTTGTTAACTTCCCATCTCATAACTCCTCCTCATTTTTTAAAATCCATTTTTCCTTTTGACCCCCTGTGGGAACTAACTGCGGACGTTGTGTGGGCTGGTGCAAACCTCCCGCTCGAAGGGAAACGCTCCTTTCACACGCCCTTGCCACGTTCAGACTGGTCGGTGAGGGAGGTTTGGTTGCTCGCGTCCTGCACCTGGGAAGGAGCTGGCTGGATGTCCTGAGCCAGGGGCCACGCCTGGCAGGCGGGCAGGTGCCCAGGTCCAGCAAGAACGGGAACTTTGCTCTCGACCTTGATACTGAGGTCCCGATCCACTGAGGTTCAGCTTTTGTGGGGCGCTGTCACGAGTTGCCACGCTTCCGCTTCCTTCGCATGGCCCGTCGAGGCAGGCTGCTCAAACACCCGGGCCGTGCTGACGCTGGACAAAGCACATCTGTCAGCGATGAGCTCGCCATCCGATGGTGCGCAGCGAGCTGCCCGCCCCACCAGCCTCGCAGAGGAAAGCGTTGAATGCTGACCTGCAGTTCTGGGGGGGCTCTCAGCCCCTGGTGTCGGGAATACCCGGCTCCTCCTTCGGGAGCCTCTTCCCGATGGCCTGCTTATAAACATCTGGAGCTGAGCAGGGAGAGGGGCTTAGCCCAAAGAATTTGCTCATTTTGAGAGAGCGTCTCACAGATTTCCCAAATGCGATGGCTGCGGTTGTGCACCGCCTTTAGCAGATGAACACCTACTGCTGTTACACAACCGCTTTCGGACAGCTTCAGGAGAGATTGCCTGTGGCAGGTGTTACTGCAGTGCTTTCCCTTCATTTCAGCCCGAGAAACCGAGCTCTTACGCAAGATCTTGTAGGCTTATTTTTGCTTCAGTGATCTTGAACTTTTGTGTTCAATGAATGGGAACATAAAATGCATTACGTTTTATGTTTTATGCAGTAAAATGGTCAATTTTGTTTATTAGAGCACAAGAGTTTTGGGGGAACAGTATGAAATGTTTGCTGAAATGCACGTATGTTTGGCTTGATGTTTGCTGATGGGCAAAGCTTTATAATTAGCTCTGCTGAAGCCTCGTGCAAGCCCCATGCTTGGGGCTACAGTGCTAAAAGCGCCAGATGTTGACTGCAGAATTTGCTCGTACATCTTTATGGTCAACTTCAAGTGAAGTTTTATAACGATGCGTGGGAAAGCAGGATAAGGTAATAGTGCAGTAATTCAGATTCATGTTCTGAATTCTTTCTGTAAAACAGCCAGATGAAACTGAAAATGTACGTAGAAGAAGGGCCTTAAAGAATTTATTTTAAGTTCTCATAGGCTAAAAAGCAGTTCCTGAAATATATTGGGAAACTTCCCCTCCGTGCTTCCTTTAGTGCCTAACTGCCTCTGAGAGCTACGGCTCTCACCTGGCGCGTGCTCTGGTGGCGGGAGGAGCTCCACGTGTGGATCCCCCATCGGTGCTTCGGGCTGCGTAGTTCTGATGCTGAGTGTTTTTCCCCTGCCGTCGTTGTGTATTTGTGTATTATTCTTACAAAGAACAGTGTCTTCGTTAATGACAGATGAGTGGAGTTGATAAAAGCCGTAATCTGATACAAGCGACAAGTTGTTTGTGCAGATAACATGAAGTTTCGTTCACAGCTAGCTGAGTTCTCAGGAGGAGATTGTATTGCAGTTTAGGTCTAATATTAAATTTGGATGATGAATATGAAGATGTTATCTTCTTATTTCATTATCTATTTACTGTGAAGGTAAAGGTTCTCTAGTCAGCTTTTCTTTCTCTGTGGCAGAAGAAGTCTTTGTACCAGTTTCCATCCATTTTGTCAGTGAAAAAGGAAAAACTGATGAGCCAGAAAAATAATAATCTTCTGGTGCTGTAATTTCAAAACCTGATTGTTAAAAATGTTCTCATTTATTGGAAAATTAATATTCTGCAGTAGAACTTGCACTGCCGTGTCCCTTTGCCCACTAATGCAAGCATGGCAAGCTGTAGTTTTTAATATCTATAAACCGAGCTTCCGCGGTTTTCAGCAGCTTGGCAAAGGTAACGCCTCCGGCAGTAATTGCTGCCGTTCTCCTCCTTCAGCCACTGGGAATGGGGCAGCTGCCCCGTGCCACGGGCAGGCTCGGGTGCTGCGGGCGCTGCGTGGCACGGGGCTGCTGGCTCTTGTAGAGGGGCCATGCTGCGGGTCCAGCCCCGTGGGGCTGCTCCGCATCCTGCTCTGCATCTTGCACCGAATCCTGCTCCGAATCCTGCTCCACATCCCGCTCCCCATCCCGCACCGCGGCCAGCAGCAAGCAGGAGGCGGCACTTTTACCCTGGGATTGCTGCTTTGGGTTTGTAAAGGCAGATTTTGCTGCCATCCCTGATGGCCTACAGGCATCTGCTTGGCTTTCCTAGGGGGGTTTCAGCTGTTTTTGTAGTCCGAGACCGGAGCTGCCTGGGGAGGAGAGGCCTGAGCACAGCGACTCCCATAGCCATCAGCTCGATCACCTGCCAGCCCTGGTGCCGCGGGGTGCCTGCTGCCTGCCCCGCGGCCCCTCCAGCTCTGCTCCGGTGCAAGGAGGAGCTGGCAGTGCCTCGGTGGCTGGCTTCATGCATCTTTTGCCAGGGTTATTGCAGAATGCGGCTTCTGGGGAGCTGAAAACGTCGGCACTGGTTTGGCAATGACCTCGGGACAGGCCGGTGCCGTTTGGGCCCCTGGCACGGCGTCCTGCCCCAGCAGCTCCAGCATCCCCCA
Source organism: Anser brachyrhynchus (assembly GCF_964034855.1). NCBI lineage: Eukaryota > Metazoa > Chordata > Aves > Anseriformes > Anatidae > Anser > Anser brachyrhynchus. The sequence goes on along the minus strand of NC_137703.1, from coordinate 1,464,305 downwards.
CATCCCAGCCAGAGGTGCTGAGCTGAGCTGCAGCGTGCTCTGAAGCAAAGCGTATCTGGAGCTGGGTGTGCGGAAGAGAAGAGCCTGCAGGTATCAGAAGAAAGCTTGAAATCCCCCTTCTTGACGAGAGGACAGGGGCAGTGCTTTGGCACTCGAGGTACTTGCTGTCTCATCTCTCAGGATAATTCCCGTGGTTTAATGACCGAACCTTGTTTGAACAGCAAATGAAGAGAACTGGAAAATAATATCAGTCCAGGGGAAATGGATTTTGAGTGAATGAACATCTTTTTAATAAGTTCTATTGCTTTTGTAGCTGAGATTGTCAAAAACTATCAGTGAAATGAGGCTTGGAGTACGGGTAATGTGTTTTATGAAACCAGCTTAAAAAGTTGAAAAGACAGACTTCTGAGCATGCAAGCTGCTGTGAAAGTCACCCAGGGAAGGGCTCGTGGGGCAGAAAAACTAGCTAGGAAGAAGAGGCAGGCCCGTGAGCCTGTGTCACCGTTCCTGCCAAATCTGATCTCGCCTGGTTGCGAGATGCGTATGAAGCAGTAGTGCCTGCTGAAAATTTGTGCCGTTGTCCTATGGGGATCATCGGTTTTGATCAATTACGTGTGACAGGGTAATAATTCCCTGTGCCGGGAGCTTGCTTGGCACCCTCGCTTGAGCCCTCGTTAGAGCGGTGCAGGCTGCGCTGCGCGGCGCCTTCCTGGCTGCAGCGGGGCTGCGTGGAGCAGAGCGAGCTGGAGGGATGTGCGGGCTGCCCAGCCGCCGCTTCAGCGGGATGCAGCTGCAGTGTCAGACGCGATGAGGTGAGCTGCTTGCCTTTTGACTTCTCCCTTTGCAGACAGGCAAACCGACGCGGTGTCCTGGAGGACGCGCCGGCGTCAGGTCCGACTCCGGCTGACAGGGCTCGGCGCTGGGTGTAGAACCTGGCTTCGCAGTGGAGAGTTGTCATGGTGATTGTTTTTTGGAAGCTGAGTGTACCTACAGGTATTTTCATACCACTTGGCGTATGCCCCCCCCAAATTTTGTAGAAGTCTTCATTTGTTTGCTGTAATGTTCACGCTAAGCCATACGGTGTGCTCTAATTTGTAAAGCCATGTAGCATCGAAGCACTTCGGTTTGTAAAATGAGCGTTATTTTGAAGACAGAATAATAAGGAATATATTAATGGTGAGAGAAGCTTTCCTACGGAGCAGGTTGGGTGTTAGAGATGCTCGTGTGTAGCTCCTATCACGTGTAGCGGAATGCTAGGCTGGGAATGCGGCACAATTATACTTGCAACACATTTACGAGTGCAATTTGATGTACCAAGAATTAAACTGAAGGCTGGTGACAGCTCATTTCTTTTTTGTTGTTGAATTGTGACGGTAACGCATCGATTCATTTGCATGCAAATGTATTGACAACTGTCTAGAGGCTTCGGAGCGACGGATGACTTGGTGAGAAGTCATCTTGTGAACTGAGGTGTGAACCCCTGGTGGGGGTAACCGAGCAGCTCTTCCATTTCCCTCGTTACGGCTGCCCCGAGAGGCACTTCTCTCTGCAGAAGGTGGCTGCTCAGCGCAGCCATCCTCAGCTGAAGGCGTGGGTAGCAGCGTGAGCTTCGGGTGCAGCCAGCAGGGGATCCTACAGCGGCTTTGGGGCTCGTTCCATGCTATGGTCGGGGTTGTGTCTGCTGGCTGTAGGCGAGGCGTGTCTTGTGCCGTGCTGCAGTCCCTCATGCCGTAGAATCAGAGAATGGCTCGGGCTGGAAGGGACCTTAAAGACCATCTGGTTCCAACCCCCCGCCGTGGGCAGGGACACCTCCCGCTAGGTCAGGTGGGCCGAGGCCCCGTCCAGCCCGGCCTTGAGCACCCCCAGGGATGGGGCAGCCACAGCCTCTCTGGGCAGCCTGGCCCGGTGCCTCACCACCCTTACAGCGAAGAATTCCCTCCTAACGGATCCTAAAAGATCCCCATCCTTTTTATAAGCCCCCTTTAAGTATTGAAAGGCCCGTTGGAAGTCTCGGTGTCCATGTTAGCAGCAGCTGAGAACTGATGATTTCTCAGTGAGTAAAACGCCCGTCTGTCAGCTCCACTTGTCTCGCCCTCGGTGCGACCAGCAGGCAGAACTGCTCTCGCTCTCCCCTGCCCCAATCTCTCTATCACCCAACTTCTCCCTAGCACAACTGGACAAATCCTGCCCTCCTGTACCGCTGTCGGTCTCTGAGGATGCCGCTGGGGATTCCTTTGGTGCTGGCGTAGAGGCGGCTGTGCAGAGCCCGCGGGGCAGCGCAGGAGCGGAGGAGCAGCGAGTCAGAGGGGTGCCGCGGGGCGCCCGCCTCCTCCCTGCGCTGCCTGCCGGTGCTGTCCCCCGGGGCTCTGTCCGAGTAAGTCTGAGGGGCTCTGCCCATTGCTCCACGCTGGCTGTAAACCTGATTTTAGTAGCACTGACTTGGCTTAAACAAGCACGGTACTTAGCCAGTAGCGTGGTAATTTCTGATAGCTACCGGGAGAGTTGGTGCTGAGCATCTCACCGGAGGCGACTTGTTCTTATGAAATCGAATGCTCAGCGATGCACAGGCTGAACCATTTGCATGCTCCGCGCTCTGACCGGCCTCGTTCCGCGGAACACAAAAGCTGGCTGTTCCCCTCCGGGCTGGGAAGAGAGGGGAGGAGAGGGCGCAAAACGTGGCAGAGGGGAGCGCGGGCCGCGAGGTTCTCGCCTTCACCTCGCAGAATCCTGGGCTGCAGCCGCGGGGAGTTCCTCGGAGCCAGGGTGTTTTTCCTCGCCTGCATTCAGCCTGCGTCACTCGCCCGCTCTCCAGCTGAAGCACGGTAATCGGTTCCCGACCGGCGTCCCTGGGTGCCTGAGGGATTTCCCCGTGCTCGCCTGAGCCGCTCTTCTTCGCGGGTGTTACAGGCGCTTAATGCCTGGAGCGTCTTAATCGCAGCACCATGCGTGCGCGGCTCGCACCAAAAGTAGTCGCTGCTCCTGCCTTCCCACAGCAGCGGCGGCAGCACGGAGCAGATGCTTCCAGCTTCCCGACCAGGCTGTGCTTTTCGGCTTTGAAGGAAGTTGCCTCGTATTGCCTCTGGATTTGTTTTTCTGTCTCTTATGGCTCGCAAAGATCTCGTTGCTCCCCATAAAGAGCCGCGCTGGCGAGGTTCTCCTGTACTTCTACGGATTGCTTCCCAAATGTTTTCTCTCTGGAGACGTGAAGATTAAATCGAGGCTTTCCTGCAGTGAGAATTTCCATTCTACTTGCCAATAATGCATAAGAGTTGCAAATTTAATGGCAGACCTTGAAGTATATAAAAATTTAAGTCCAGAAAAAGGTAAGGATGTGTGAGTTTGTAATTACTGTGGGAAGAGCTAAAAACATGTCTGGGAGTGCTTATAGAAAAACAGGTGCACTATATATCTGTGCTTGGTAACTCTTCAGTGCTGTAGCTGTTCGGACATTTTTAAAAATGGAAAACAAATATTCCTGAGTATTTAAGAGAAAACTTGTGTGTTGTTCTTTTTTTTTTTGGGGGGGGGGGTGGTGTTTCAAATTGAAAATACATTTCTCCATGCAAACATGTGGATTGTATGGGAGATACTGCTCCTGCAGTATGGACAAACAGAGATTGCATTTTATCTTAAATTATTACAAATGTATTTGCCTTTAAAAACATTCCTGACCTTTTAATCTATTGGTCATTTTGCCACAGCATAGCTTTCCATGGGGAAGAGTATCTATTTTTTCTAGCAACACTTATAAATAGAATGCTAACCCATATGCAAGTGATGTGTAAAATTGTGATCACAGAGCAGTGGATGAGCAAGATGCATCTCTTCAAGAACTGTAGGGGACTGGTACAAAAGAGGAAGACATCTTGAATAACTTTCTTGGGGAACTTCTGATTTGTAATGTCTGATTTTGGTCAATTTAAGTCGGTGCTGGGAGCAAAGTAGTGAGTACTTTAAGCCCCTAAATGGCTGTGGGGTAAATGCTATATAGAGGGGGAGAACTCTTTGTATCTAGCATGGATAACACTATAAGGCAAATATTTTTTAACTAGTGGAAGTGGTGGGAAATTGACACCGCTACCCTGTAAGAACTGAGACCGCCTAAAGGAGCTGTCAGTTATTTGTATGTCCCGTCGGGGATGGCCTCGCCGGTCGGAGTGGGCACGCTGCGGCTCCGGACACGGCGCTTTTATCTTGGAGGGTTCCGTTACACAAAGCTCGACATTAAGTTTTGATGCGCACGGGTAGGTAAAGGAGGGCAGGTGTTACTCCATCTGCTTGCTGGGGCACGGTGGGTAATGGATACGTCCCCATTTAATAATTTACCAGAGCATTGGAAGGGACTTTTTGGAACAGCCCTAGAAAAAAGGCGTTGGGTTTAACTTCCGAAGCTGTTGTAGGTGTGTACATATATGTAGAGATAAACGCGTTTCATGCCAAAGCGTCCCGCTGAGGGTGAAATCCTCTCTGAAGTTATTTTGTTGTCCCTTTTCCATCGGCAAATACAGCGGCAACCGCCAGATGAACGCTCCTGTTGCTCCTCCTCGGTTTGTTGCCCGGCCGGGCGGCAGGAGCACGGTGCGCAAGGCAGCGTCCCGTCCCATCCCGTCCCGTCCCAACCCATCCTGTCCCATCCCGTCCCATCCCATGCCGTCTCGTCCCGCGCTGTGGGTGAGGCGTGTGGGGCCGCTGCGCGCCCGGGCTTGGTGCTGGAGTGCCCAGAGGGACTCCTGCTGGGAAGGGAGGCAGCAGGAGGAGCGCGGAGCCTTTGCGGGGCAGGGCACTGAGGAGCGGGATCGCGGCCGGGCGCTGTGGGCGCAGCCCCTCGGCCGTCTGCAGCCTGGGGCACTTCGCAGCTCGCAGCCTATGGGCACAAACACACACATCCACCGGTGTGATGCGCCCAGTCTGCGGGCGGGTGGCTCCGTTGGCCTGCCCGTACCGATTGTGGTGGGATCGCGCCCGCTACGATCCGCGCGCCGTTACGGCAGGGCCTGGATAAAGCGGTGCCGCGACGCTGCCCGGAGCCCGCCCGGCGCCCAGCCGTGAGCTACCGCAGGACGCTGCCGCTCGCCGCCTGCCAGCGGCGTGGCCGTAAGTGCAACCGTGGCTGCTGCCCGCGGGGATGGGAGGCACGCTGGTGAGCAGGGGCGTGTGGGCAGCGGGAGGCCGGTGGGCACGGTGCGGGCTGAGCCGTGGCACTGGGCCTCGGAGCGTCCGCCTGGGCTGGGGCCAAGTTTTGTTCGCAGGGACCCTGGCAGCAGCCCTTTGTAAGGCCGTTGCCAGTGCTTCTTTGGGACTCTTGCATCTTTAAATCTATCCAAGCACCTACAAAATGGGTATTGAGACCCTGTAACAGCGCGTGACAGATAGCGGAATGAGCTCCGGGTGAGGAACAGACAGGTCTGAGCAGCTGTTGAGGACATCAGCCTGCTTCTGAGAAGAGCTTGGTTTTCCAGAGGTTTGATTTCCATAACGGCTTGAATCCACCACAGCATCGCAACAAAGTAGGGTATGCACGTGGCAGCTCCGAAAGTTTTCAGGCCTTGGGGTGTTTGGCTCCGGAGGAGCGAAGGACCTCACGGGCAGCAGGTCAGGGATGCGGTGGACCAGGCAGCAGCGAAGTTCTGTGCTTCCTGAATACCTAACACTCGCGTATTGCTGCTCCCGAGTGAAGTGTGGTTGTTTCAGTAAGTCTGCAGAGCACTGTTACCACGTGAAGCAGAACTGAGGCGCCTTTGGGGAGCCGCGGCACGAAGGTCGGACTGTCCGGGTACCAAAGCGTTGGGGCCGCTGGTGAGGGTGTGGGTGTGCTGCCGTGGCAGGCAGCGCGGGGTAAAACCTGGAGCCCGCCGAGAGGCTTCGCCAGCTCCTTCCAGCGCAGATCTTACCTGCGAGGGGAAACGTGTGTGTTTGTTTCTGCGCTTGGGCACGCGTGGTGAAGGAGTCCTTTCAGAAGGCAGCTCGTTAGTATGCCGGCAGCGCGTTGTGCTGGGCGAGTGCTCCTTGCTGGCAGAGCTGCAGGTTGCGGGGAACCAGGGGCTCGCTTTTCGCCGCCCCGCGTGGCAGGAGGGCTCGCTGGAGCCCGTGCCTCCCGCAGGTCGGGCTCTGGGTATGCCCAGCGGTGTTGCAGGTGCCTGGCTCGGAGACGTGTTCACACGCTGCCGGCGGGAACGCCGCTTTGCATGAAACTCGAAGGCACAACACAGTTTTTCAGTAATAAAATCACCTCGGTGTTCGAGACTGTCAGCTCTTTGTTTGGCCACGGCTGACTCACTGTGGGTGACTTGGGCCGAGGTAATTTGAGAACGGAACAGATAACCACGCTGGGTAGGAAAATGACTGTTTCTGAGAAGTGGGAATAAATTAATTCATACCATCAGCTGAACTGTAGGCTTCGGTCATTGATTTAAAGGTTAATTAACTCCACCTTCAGCTCTGCCGCGCTTTTCCCCCTCCTGCTCTCTAGAGGAGCCCCAGACGTGGATTTTGTGTGGATTTGTGTGGCAGCCCGAGGGGGCAGCGGCGCTCCGGGCAGCCCAGCGCCATCCTGGGCAGGCTGCGGTGCCGGTAGGTGCCAGGCTCGCCGCAACGTGCTGCTGCCCGCTGGTAAATTCACAGCCAGCAGAAGGCTCTGCTCCTGCTGGAGCTGCGGCAGCGTCTCCGCACGTCTCTGAGGGGGACGGGAGCAAGCTTGTAGGGGCACTCTGGCGGCGTTTTTCTGCTTTTGTTTTCTTGGACAGGTTGGGGGGGGGGGGTAAAATATAAAGGAGTGGCATATTGGAAAGGGCAAAAATATAAACAAATCGAATGCAGCGCAGTAGGTTGCTGTGGGACCGGTGTTTCACCGAAGGATGGGGCAGTGCATCAAGGACTAAAGAAGAGCAAAGATGTTCAATCCCTTACAACAAAGGCGGGCTAAAAAGGAGGCCTGCTTGGCTCTCAAGCCCGTGGTCCTCCTGCACGTATGTATTTTTAGAGGGCAAACATAGGATTCAGGAAGGGAAAGAGCTCATGGCTTGCTGTTCTCCGCTCTGCACCCAGAGGCGCAGCTCCTGCCAGAGCCTGCTTTATCACTGCGAGGCCTCGGGGGGGGTGCCCCTGCCGTAGTGCTGCCGAGGGGGACGTGGTGACCCAGCCGAGCTCTGCGCGAGCCGTTCTCGTCCTCTTTGGTACTTGGGCGAAGCTCCCCGAGCTCAGGGGAGAACTGGGGGTCCCTCGGGGCCGGGCTGCGTCCCCGCGGAGCGATGTCTGGTGCTCCTGCGTCCTCCTGGCAGCGTGAGGGTGCTGCCCGGGCAGCCGGGTGCCTCTCTGCCCTCTGCTCGCCCTGAAACCTGCCCCTGGCTGCCACCGGCCTGCCCTGCCGTCGTCCTGTTGGGGGCTGTAGTGGGAACCGTTGGCCACCTCTCCCCGTCTGCTGCTGCTTCTTGCTCTTGGATCAGGGCGTGCAAACTTGGTGACGGCGTTTGCTTAATAAACCTACATTCCTCGCTCATTCTAATCAAGTGGCGGTGTATTTTGGCACTTGGCCGCGTGTGTGGGTAAATGATTGTGCACTGTTGGTAAACGACCGGTTCCATGCCCTTCTAGGAAACGTAGCAGTCCTCAGCCACGCTGGCTGCAGAGGCACCAGAGCTCTCAAACGGAGCAGCTCTGATGCGATCTGTGTCTGAAGCAAGAAGAGGAGGAGATCTGTGACTTCGGGAACCAGCAGTGAGGGTCCCCCGTAAGCTGTTACGCAGCCGGCTTTTGGGCGCCGTGTCCACCCAGAGCAGCCTGTTGAAGGAGCTTCTTTCCAGAAGAGCCTTGGAGCCGATGTCCCAAAGCCTGGTGACTTGTGCTGCTTGAATGAAACCTGGGCTAATTTGTTGAAGATAACGATTAGAAGTCTGCCGAGCTGGCGGAGGGAAGGTATCCTCGAGCAGAGGCGCAAACCATGCATTACGTATTGCGGCTGGGGGCTGCGCTCGCAGGTTTCAGTTACAACCTGAACTGTAGATCTCAAGGGGATCACAGGCCCTGTAGGTAAGGTGCTGCCCTAGCAAGCCATTTTCAGTATTGCACAACGCTCTGTCAAGGATGAGCTCGCTGTAGGAACCAGATTTAGCGATATGGGTCCTGTGCATCCAAAGAAATGCTCAAGGAGGGTTTTTTTGCATTGCCAGGCTTGTCAGTGTTTGGATTCTTCTGGTGTATTTCTGGGTGCTCCCCCAGCAGGAATGGCTGCTCAGTGCTGTCAAGTATCAACCAGAGAGAAGGTGCACAGCTAAAGCTTCCCACTTCGACTATGGAAAAAAAAATCATTGAAATTGATTGTCCTGGAAACATCAAGCCAGCGACCCTGCTATGGCAGGCTAACCCAGCGGTTACTAGGAAATACGGATTACTCCAAATCGGAACTTCTGGGAGTTGCCAATCCCAAGTCTCTTTAAAAAAACAAGCAAAAGCCCCACACCAGATGGGTCTCAGGCCTAAGAAGAATTAAAACCATGCTGATAATTTCTTTTCTCCCCTTCTGCTCCCCTTCGTTCTCAAGCTTCACCCCTTTTTTGTTTGCGTATTATTTGGTGAATGTACAGGCGTGCGTTGTCATTCAGATTTAGTGATTTTCATTGACTTTAGGCCATCCACCGTTGTTCTGAGTAGTCAGCTGGCGTTCCGCTGGTTGCTCCCCTTGCTTTAGGATTCTCTGCTCCCCTGAGGGCTGGAAATGCCCGCACAATTTCCAGCAGCGCCTGCCGAGGACTGGTGGCGCTGCCTTCAGCGGCCCCGCTGCGCCCGGCCGGCTCACGAGGCTGTGCTGAGGTTGGCAGAGGTGTGGGAGATTGTCCACCTCGTGTCAGTGCTCGTCTGTGGGCTTATAATTAAAGCCACCCTAAGGAGCTTAAAGTGAAATAGCGCGAGGGGTTGGAAGAGTTACCGCAGGGCAGGTGGAAGTTCTGGGTGAACACGAAACGCAGCAATGGAAACGGGCCTGACCCGGGGCGGGGGTCCCCCAGGCTTCCCTCCGCAGTTCTCGTTGTCCTGGGCTCGCTGCTTGCCCCTCGCCAAGGCAGCAGTGACGCTTCGGTGGCATCAGCAGCAAGCTGCGTGACACTCCAGATGTTGCCGCTGCCCTGTGGGATTTGGATGGGACGTATTCCCTGGCGGACGGGCAGTAAAGGGGCTGTGGGGGCCTTAGTGCAAAGGCTCCGAGCATCCTCGTGACGAGGAGGTGGCTGCGGAGCGGGGCGGCGTGATCTCCGCTGCCTGAGCTCTCCCGTTGTGGTTTCACCCAGAATACCTCCCCCCGCGGATTGCGTTAATGTAATGCCGTGCTGTTCTCTGGTTCGTGCGCTTGGTTTCGTCGCGCACCCCTCCAGTGCCGGCTTCTGGGCACGCGCCCCGCGCATCTGCCCGGCTGCTCCCCAGCCTGGGTCCGGGCGTCGCACCGCAGCCCCCACCCCGCGCGGCAGCGCGGGCGCCCCAGGTGTGGGATCTCGGGGAGCTGCACCACAAGGGGTCACAGGCGATGCCCACAGCGGTCCTGGCAGTGGGACAGCTCCTGCTGCAGGGGGCTCTTTTGGTGCTGTTCCTCTCCAAAGACAGGCTGACAGCCTTCCCACAGAGCGCCTAGCCGAACCAGAGCTACCGAGTGCGCAGGCACAGCTGGGGGATGTCAAAATGCAGAGAGAAGAGCTGATGTTACAGGTGAAATTGACTTCTATTCTGTGGGTTTATTTCATCTCCTCAAGCTTAATGTTGGCTTAATGCAGATTGCGTATTATTGAGAAACGCAATTTATATCCTCCTTAACAATTAGACTTCTCATTGTTTGGTAATGCTCTTTATGCCTTATTTAATCTTCTCGTTTTGTCAGACGGCCGTAACATCGAGTCCATGAAAACAAGACAGGAGACTGAACGTCATCTCCGTGCAGGCTGTGGTTCCTGGCAGGCGATGGAAAGCAGTGTTTGTAAAGTGAAATCCCCATCAAACTGGCTAAAATCCCATTTGTCCAAAGCCTGTGCTCTACCAAGACTTTGCTGGAGGCTCTTGGCAGTGGAGTTTTGCCACTAAGAGTTGGCTGACAGCGTTACCTTGGATAACCGCTAGCCAAAATACAGCAGGAAAAAGTCCCAAGCCTGCTGCTGCCATTGCTAATTTTTTTAAACTAAATATGAATTTTTAACCCGGTGAAGCCGCCCAGGGCTGGGCCTGAGGCACAGCCTCGCGTGCGGCTCTGCTTGCGGACTGATCTGCGCCTCTGTGTCCCGGGGAGCCGTGCTCGGGGGCCCGTAGGTGCTTCTCTCACTGCTCTGGTGTGCCGGTATGTACCTAAAGTATGGCTAGGGAGAGCGCTTTAATTCCCTAAATATTTTCCTTCTAGTGCCCGCTGAAGGGTCCGGCACGCCTTAAAGGCCGCGCAGTGCTTGCAGCAGCGGGCGGGCGTGTGCATTGTGACCACCGCTGTTGGCATTTAGCCCGAGTGAGTGGCAAAGGAGCAGGAATCGGGGCCGGGGCAGGGAACGGCTGCTGAACCTGGCACCGCAGCGGTGGCTTCTGCAAGAGCTGCTCCCCGGCGCGGCGCTCGGCGATCCCCTGGTTATTAAAGACCCGCTTGCACACGGGGACAGATTAGAGCGGGGCTGGGCGGAAGGTGGCAGCGGCTGATTTGGGGCGGATTAGAGGGCTTTTCAACGTAAGGCCGCGTCCGGTCAGCGCTGGGCGCTCCAGCTTAGCGCTCGCGGGCTGCAGCGAGATTTATTCCGCGGCGAGAGGCAGCCTCGACAGGTAGCGTCTGCCCGGCGTGAGAGCTTTCAGGGGGCATCCGGACCGCCCTGGGCTCCGATGGCTTTCCTCCGGGCTGCAGGGCTCTGCCAGGTGGTGGGCAGCGTGGCCGCCTCCGAGAAGGTCCAGCTGGCACAGATGGGTTTGTATTGGGTTTGGTGTTCGGTACAGAAGCAGCTCCTTCTGCAAAGATGCGTGTATTACTGAGAAAGGCGATCGTCGCTCGATCTAAACGTTAAAAAATGCTCTCCGAATTCAGGTCTGGTTTGCTCTAAATGATTGTTGTGGGAGGGTAAAAGTAGCCTGGTCTTTTGGTATCGTTAAAGCCCATTAACCTGCAGGATGTCTGTTGGGATGATTTTAGGCTCTCAGGAAGGTTTGCATACCTCTGGAAACAGAAGTAACTTTGCAGCTTTCAGATTTTTTATTTATTTTTTTTAATTTGAAAGTAAATCTTCAAATATACAATGCATAAGTGTGATGTTTTTTGAATTTCTGGATTAATTAACTTTGTTTTTGTAGCATAGACTGTGCTGTATTCTAGCCTGTAACTTTTATTCATTTTCAGGCTTTGGATTAAAATGCACAGGTAGCGCTTGTGTCAGAAAAACACCGTAACGTGGAAAGCACGTCACGCTTCCGAGTTCCAGCATACGGCCGCACTGAGGGGCTGCATCGTTTTTATTCATTTATTTCAGTATTCCTGGTTTATCTAGAGTATTAAATGTTTTTTCTGCAGCTTTCTCCTGCCCTGGCTCTGCTGAGGCACTTGGCCGCGTTCAGGTGCTGACCCACGGGGCCCTCTTGCAAATGCCCCGCTAGGGGCTGAAGTCAGCACGCTAACATCGGTTTCAAAAGACCTTGTTTCTGGTGTCATGGGTAGCTGAAAGGAGGGGATGGTGTACTTTGTAAACTGGAAAGGGAAAACAAAAAAGGAAAAAGCCTTCTAAAATTGAAGCCCAGCCCTTTGGATGGTGTGGCGCTTTCTGCTATGGCCACGCGCACAACAGGGGTGGTGCCGTGAACTTCCCTACCCGTCCGCTGTTCTGAGCGAGATGCTTGCATCTGGGTGGTGTTTTCTGAGAACTGCAGGAGTGCAAGCAGAAAAGCTGGTGCTTTCTCGGGCAGTGAGCTTAGTGCAGGTGGCATCCGAGAGATGGAGAATACTGTGGTGTTTGGCAGGAACTGCATTTCTTCCGCTCTTCTGTGTCGGTGTTTTAAAATCTATTCCATGTAACTTTGGTTCTCAAGTCTGTCTGAAAATGCGCATGGGAAATGCGTCTGTGTTAATTACAAATGCGATATAGAAACGTGGGCCATTGAAACTGCAGAAGAAATTGTAAAGTCCTTTAGGATTTTTTCCATGTTTTCTGGTGGTTGGGATTATCTGCTTGTGGCCCATTTTCTGCTTTTCTTGCATGAAAGAAACGTAGTCCCCTTTCTGCTGCCTTTTGCTGGTGGTGCTCAACCACACCCCGGGGAGACCCTTTGCTTTCTGGCGCGGCTGAGCTGACGGTAACAGAAACGCTTCTGTGAAACTTGCTTGTGTGTAAGACTTTCATTAATAACTGATTACGGATTAGGTGCAAAGCAGCAGATTATCTGTATGGAGTAGCTCGTAGCTAAACCTCTTCCTAAGCCAAAATCTTGTTGCAGTGGATCGCTGATGGTGAGATAAAAACGTGCCTGCGGTTTGCGGTTAGGTAAGGGCTCGGGTTCGCACCTCCACATGGCCCCGTTCTTAGGGACAGCCTCAAACCTGTGCTGGAGGAAACATTTTTAAATTATTTTAAAGGCGTGAATCCAAGGCAAACTTGAGCTGGACTCAGTTGCAATGTGGAAGGCTCAGTTCCTGCATATGCAGGAAGTTTTAGGGATGTACTTGGCCTCAGTTTGTCTTCTTCAAGGTTATGACTCTTCCGTCCCTCGCTGTTTCAAGGCTCGTCTGCCTGGTGCTTTGTGCACCTTCATTTGAGAGCCAGCCCGAGCGTAAGCAAACCATCCGGGAGGTGAATTTGGAGTGATATCAAGTGAGGAGAGGCAATGGGGATAAAACCAAGGGAATTTAGGAAGGTGGATATATGTGTACTGAGATCAGGGGGAAAGGTTATCTTGATCCTAGTGTTTGGAGAACTGTGGGGGGGAAGATGTGAGATGAAGTGGAGGAGATGGGTCTGTCTTAGTCAAAACAAAGAGAAACAAAACCTCATTGTCCCAGATGGGATGGACTGATAAAGAGAAGTTATCACTGTGTGTGCTTGAAATTCGGTAGCAGGATAGAGAGGCTGTAAATGTGTGTGTAGCAGCGGGGAGGGATTGTGTATTTATAATTCCATTAGCGGTTCTAACAGTGTCAAAACAGCGAGATCTAAGCTAAGGGGTTACTGAGCCCAAGGGAACACGGAGTTTGGACAGTGGTCTTACCATTCAAAGCTGGCAGAGTGCTGGGTCTTAAAATTACAGCACTGTGGCTAATAATATCAAACCAAAATACTTACAGGAAATATGCATAGAACAACTGCAAAATATTTTCCTCCAGTATCTGGTTGAGTTTTCTTTGCCTCCTTTGTTGTGAAGGTGTTTTGACCGATGCACTTTATTTTCTGATGTGGAGTCTAGGTGTGAAGACGAAGAAATGGTATGTCTCTGGCACAGTAGTGAGCAGTTCCTGGCACTGAAGGTGAAAGGCAAATGTTTTATGTCTGGGAGATGTTTGAAAGCCATTAACTCATTTTATTAGCGGAATTGGATGGCCGTTTAGTTGAATTTATTCTGTTCTGCTTAACAGTTGAAAGATGCATGAGTGTTATGCAGTCTGGGACTCAGATGGTTAAGCTGAAGAGTGGAACCAAAGGGCTCGTTCGTCTCTTCTACCTGGATGAGCACAGAACCTGCATCCGATGGAGACCGTCCAGAAAAAGCGAAAAGGCAAAAAGTAAATTTTTAATGTCTTAATTTCTTGGGCAGCTCAGTATTAGAGTGTGAATTACAGATGGAAAACTGAGCAATATCTTTTGGATTCATTACATGAATCCTCTTCACTTATTTTAAATTTGCTATGATACTTAAAATGAAGGTTGTCAATAGTGTGAGTAGAGTTTAAGCACCTACTGAAAACTTGGGAGTGTAAAAGGAAGGGAATGTAGTTCAGTGGCATGTGGACATTTTCCGTGTGCTTATGTGAATTATGAACAAATTCAGTGGGGACTCAATAAGTATACTGATCTCTGTAGGATGTATGCACCACAATTTAAAAATGTAACCTAGAAAAGCTTAGATGGATGTTTCTTTGTTGTAACAACTATGATAACTTTCTTTAGGTATTATTACATCTTGGAGTTACTGTGTAGCAGCGTTTCTCATTGAAACAGTTCCTGCTCCCGTGTTTTAAACTAGAAATTCAAATCAGCAGTGTATTAAATAAATTAAGGACTGGAAATTCAGAGAATTGTCCTGTAGGCAAGAGATTTAAAAGCAAGCAATTGGCAAGGCTGCGGGCAGTGACAGTTGGTGCTTTTGGGACCGTGCGTGGTAGCTGAGGGCTGCAGCAGAGAGCAGCACGGGGCTTCGGAGGCGCGGAGGTGGGAGCCCACAGCAGGGAGTGCTCAGAGCCGTGCTGTACCTGCCTGCACCTGCAGCAGGGCTGCCCTCAGGGCAGCTGTTCTGTGCATGCAGCGTAGGCAGGGACGAGCCTTGGTGTCAAAAAGCCCTTAGTGATGTGAAGATCTAATATTAAAGATCATTTAATGACTTTTAGGCTGAATGACTCAAAATTGCTGAAAAGCAGAAAATAACTGGGTGATTACACGAGCATGTCAATTTTTGGTTTCCCTTTTCCCCCCAGTTGTCATCGATTCCATTTACAAAGTGACCGAAGGCCGGCAGTCCGAAATCTTCCACCGCCATGCAGAGGGGAACTTTGACCCGAGCTGCTGCTTCACCATTTACCACGGCAACCACCTGGAGTCCCTGGATCTGATTACCTCCAACCCAGAGGAAGCTCGCACCTGGATCACGGGGCTGAAATATTTGATGGCTGGAATAAGTGATGAGGACTCGCTAGCTAAGCGACAGAGAACACACGATCAGTATCCTTTTATAAGCCTGAGCAATGTCTTGCAATTCAGTATTTCTTGTTTAGTTTTTAGTGAATTTGGTGTTGGGTGTTATTTCACCTCAAGCTAAGTCTTGTTTGCCCAACTGTGCCTTTATTCTCCCACTGCAAATTGCAAGGCCCGTTAGAAGGCATCGTTCCCAAGATATGGGAACTGATGGAAAACTTAAATTTCTTGGCCTCTGTATAGCTGAAATGTGAACTTTTTTTTTTGGAGCCTTCTGGTAAATTGCCCGGTCTTCTGGTAAACTCCTAGCCCTCTCCATTTCTCTTGGTTGGTGTGTGTCAGATATCTGTGCCTGCTGCTCAGCCTCCATTGATTGTCAGAATGACAAATCTTTAAAGCTCCTTAAATGTCTTTTTAGCCCAGTAACCCAAATGAGCTTTTTGCAAAGACTGTGCTCACTGAGTATTTTCTTGATGTGCTTTCTTTCAGAGAGTGTTTACTAGCGTGTCAAATATAAAGAACACTCTTCCCCCTAAACAGAGAAAAAAGTCTTGATTATAATTGTAACCTGTCTCTTTCTTGCCGTGAGAAAGAATACAAAACGATCACTTGTAAATACTCCTGCTGGAGAATATACACACACGGTATTTAATTTATATTTTCAGTGTTTAATTCTGATACGAGACAGGCACGGATCCGTTTGGGGGATATATTGCATGCTCCGCTGCACACATACTCAGCTTGCTATATTTATCCATGACTTTTTCCGAGCTGCACATATCTGCTGTATGGTGAAACATCACTTCAAGTCTTGTTTGTGTTATCAAATGCGGCAGCTGGGAGACAAAATGACCCAGTAACAGTTCCAGCTAGAGCAAGAATTTAGGAAAAGCTGCAAAGGAATATATGTGCAAAAAGGGGGTAAAATTCACTGGTTAGAAAGCGGAGTTCACACAGAATTAAGGGAGGTGCAGGAGAATATCAGAGCAAGCCCAGCAATATTTGAAAGCTACTTTAGCTTCTCCTCTGAGAATATACTCACTACCAGAAATAAGAGAGCAAAGGAACTAGTGTTGTGAACCAGACTACAAATATTTGTCGTAAACCAGTACCACTTTTATGCATTTAAATGAAACTTCTGTCCATAGCAAGGGTAAGGGAAAGAACTATTTCAATGCCGCCTCGAACAGACATAAAGCTGCAGAATGTCCTAGGAAAAGTTTTAGTAGAGCCGAGCTGTATGCAGCGTGAAGAATCACAGCCTGTTTTCTGACCTTGACAGCTGCTAGGTTTGATACCATTTTGGCCTTGTGCAGGGAGAAACAGCAAATGTACGATTGCTGTCCGTTCTCTCTGTGCAATTTATCATTGCATGCACTTGTTGCAGCTCTGTGGGACACCTGACATAAAAGGTGAGGGCAGAGGTATTAGAGGGAAGGCGGTGGTTGAAGAAGTTGTCCAGAGATGGATAAATTACAAGTGTACAGATGAAAGAACTGTGTAACAATCCTGGGGGAAAGAACATGGAAAAACAAGAGTGTTTCATTGTTAATGAGGCTCTCAAGGAAACCTCAGGCTCGTAATAATGTACTTGGCCAGGTTTCACCAAGTCTCCATTATGCCATCCACTTGCATTAGGTTGCCATCTCTGATCCGGATGGCAGCTGGGCTGGCGTCCTGTGAGTCACAAAGCAGGTAGCCCCCAGATATTAACTCCGTGAAGGTCAACAGCCTTGGTTATACCAGATAAAAGGTACAATAGCAAGTGGTACCGCAAGGGGTACAGTAGTAAAAAATAAAGCTTTGGTTTGGCATCAGCACAGGGAGAACCATGCAGATCGCACCAGATCTTTTCCATCAACGAGTCTTTCAGGGTGTACCCCTGACATCTGTAATGCGGGCTGTGGGGAATCTTAATTCACAGGTTTTGCCCAGAGGCTTTGACTCAAAAAGAGATGTGTTTGTGAAGGCTGGATTGAATAATGCCTAGTTCTTTCCCCTAGCAGATGTTAAGGTGCTCTGCTAAGGAGTATCAGCCTCCTGCCCAGAAGAGCTGGGGACGAGTGTCATTCTCCTGAGCTGAGCTCTCGTCCTGGTCCTGCCCAGCTGCTCTGCCTCCCTCCTCTAGGAGGGGACCACACTCTTGTACGTTTCCTTGACGCGTTTGCAGCTGGGTGAAACAGACCTTTGAGGAGGCTGACAAGAACGGAGATGGCCTGCTGAACATTGAGGAGATCCACCAGCTGATGCATAAACTCAACGTGAACCTGCCCCGCAGGAAGGTCCGGCAGATGTTTCAGGTTGGTGGCCGCTAGCACGGGGCTGTACTGTGCTAAACCAGTGACAGTTATGGTCTGAACCACAACAGGGTTTGAAAGCTGGGACTTAAAACCCTGTCCTTTCCAACATCTCAGATTTTTACCCAAGTCTTGCCTTTTTATAGACGAGGGTGCATCAGAACATTGATTTAACAAGACAACCCCCACAGAAGACAATTTATTAATTCTACTCTTTAGATGTGTTATTGTTTTCATCTCTGTGACCTGAATTACTCTACATTGGCAGTGATGGTTGCTCTGCTTCTATTGAAATCTCTCTCTTTTTTTTTCTTCATTTCCTTTATGGAAAATTATTTGATAGAAACTAGCTTTATGAAAGTGATTATGGTTCTTTTTAAAACTTCCTCTCTTAGCCAGAATAATTTTTATTTTATATTTTACATCTGTTGTCTGAAAACAGTTACAGTTGGGCTGGTAGAAAATGGTTTACAATGTAGGAAGGAAAGATAAGCGAAGGGCATAATGAAGAGCAAAATGCTTGAGTGTTAACGGAGTGGTTTCTATGAAGGGGAAATAAAACTTGGTCCTTGGAATGGAAAACAGACTGGATCTGCTCATTGCACCTGCTGTTACATGAGCTCCTCCGGTCCAGAAGGAGACTGAGCCTGAACTGGAAGAGCTTTCTTGAGAAGAAGGAAGTGATAGCAAGGCTGGGGATACTTACTCTCCTTGGAGAGAGGAATTTTGGCTTGGTAAACCTGTGTGGAGACAAGCCCTCGGGCTCAAAGGCAAGTCAGCGTTGAAAGGGCTCTGACAGAAGGCGTTGTGACCTGCACTTCAACGCTGCTTGGAAAAGGCCACGGGTTTTATAACGAGAGGAAAAACATTGTATTGCAGCTGTGAATGAAAGATGTTACTTGTGGGAGCAGTAGCACATCTGTACGCATTTATTTCACTTTGTCGACATCATCTGCTTACGTTCTCAAACTTAACAAGGGTTGTAGCTCCCCCAAAGTTTGGGCATTGTGGGGACCTAGATAACGTTTGACAGCAGTCCTCCAGAATACATTCTGTGTTTTGGAAATCCAAAGCAATCCTTTTAGGCAGATGTTCACAGTAAAAACCTTGTATTAACGTACGTTAAGTACTGCTTTCTTCTCTTGCTACCTCTGAGGATAAACAAAAACTGCAACCAAGGCTGGGGCTGCTGGGGTTCTCTCTTGGTGCCGAGGCTCATTGCTGCTGCACTGTTGGACCCCCTGCAGGGAGCTGACGGGGGCTCAGAGTGCTGCAGCTGGAAGTACCGTTAATTTAAGACCGTGGCTTGTTCCGAATGTTTTTAAATGTCAGACTCTGTTAGAGGAAGCCAAGGGGTGAAATTGTTATGTTCCTTGCTATGTTGTAGTCCAGGATAACTGCAAGACGTACAGGAGAGTAACAGATCAGAAAAAGCCCAGGGTGTGCTTCTTCACGTGGGGAACAAATTCAAAACTGAAGGTGGAATTGAGACCTCCATAGGGAACCTGTGGCTTCAGTGCAGGAACTGTTTTCTCCAAAAAATCCAATAGATAGTATTATCATTTTGCAGTTATTTTAGCCTGTGTGTAGTAGGCTTTGAGTCTGAACAGAATTTTGCAGATTAGAATTTATTAAATTTCTGTTCTATACATAAATCTTCTGCTTTATTCCCTGAATTCACCTATGTTCTAGCACGCTTACCTGAGTGTCTTTACCTCTTAGGAAGCTGACACAGATGAGAACCAAGGAACCTTAAATTTTGAAGAATTTTCAGTGTTTTACAAGATGATGTCCTTACGTCGAGATCTCTACTTGTTGCTTTTAAGCTACAGTGACAAGAAGGATCACCTCACTGTTGAAGAACTTGCTCAGTTTCTAAAGGTGGAACAAAAGGTATGGAAATGTACGTGCATATAAATACAAGTATAGGGAAAGGATTATGTGGAAAACGTTTAGCTTGGGGCAGGGGGGTTGGGAACATTTTTTTTTTTACAAGAGATCTGTATCTCTAAGGGAAGACTATATTTTTGTGGTGCAACGTAAAGATGGGTATTACACCCACCTGCCAAAGTTCAGAAAGGTCAGATGTCCAGGATACTACCTGGATGCTGCAGGGAGGACATGCATGAAGATGCTGAAGTGCCCAGGGACAGCTGAAGGGCTGTGGTAGGAGAGGGGGCATGGAAGGACCCACAGCAGTGTTAGCGTAGCAACCACATAACCACCAAGTGATTATATGAAGGTGCTTTATTCAGCGCTGGAAGCCGGGGCAGGTGCCCAAATCTGGCTTCAAGTCCCGTTACTTCCCAGCCGTTATTTATACATACAATATTGCGTCAGGTATACATATTCATTACAGGTTGCAACATCAGCCTCGCTTTTCATTCTAATTAGCTCCCCTCCCCTTTGCACATGCGTGGCGCACTCTGGTGGTCGTCCAGGTGGTCGTCCAGATGAAGTAAGGAGTCTTCCTCTCCGCTAAACTCTTTCACCTTTCTCACTCGACGCATGCTCCCTCCGCTCCTTGGTTCTGCTTCAACTCATTTCATCATCTCCAGGCCCTTATCCAAGGTCAGGTTGTACCTATTCCCTCCCAGGGTTCCCCTTCAACGATTCCTTTAAATGTTCAATGTACTCCCTAGGTTTCCAGTATACATAGATTACTTGATAATGTAAGTACATTTAATAATATTTAATTATACCGTATGATCCATCACCTGAGAAACATTAATAGAACATCCATTCGATTCTCCCCAACACTAACAGCAGGAGGAAAAACACATGAAAGAGGCAGAGAACGCTGTCTGTGGGTGCAGGAGGACATCAGGAAACTACTGATGCAACAGCAGAACCAAGCTGACTGTTCAGTCTGGCATATTGAACCCACCCTCTGTGTGCACACTGCTCAAAAGCCCGAACACAGGCAGGGCTGTCAGCTGTAAACACTCTGCTGACATTTTTCTGGGAGGGGGGGGGAAAAAAGAAGTGTGACTTCCTTAGGTGAACCTCTAGGCAGCGTACTTCAGAAGCGTCTTGCACTTTTTGCCTCTTCCCTCTTGTCTTCTCACTTGCCATTATTAGCAGTGTTGAAGCACATTTACCTTTGTGTGTTTTCAGAACACAAATGTGATAACAACGACCTCAGGCAAGGCAAGATTGCCTTCAAAAGCTGGTAATGGTTCAGACCATAACGCAGCTCTAAAATGCCTTCAGCCAAACAGCATTGGGCTTTTGCTCTTGTCTGACTGCTTGGAAACCTGTGGGTGGTCTGTCCAACTCCATCTGCTACTATTTTGGGGCAAGACTTTTGAATATTCTGCTGACTGAGGATAGAACAAAAGATTTTATTTTTTTTTGTCAATTTGCTAAGCTGGTTTTCCTAGGAGAACAGCCTGTTACCCTCACCTAAGAGCTTGTGAAACAGATTATTTCCATGTAGGTGCAGCTAAACTCGGCTCATTGCAATTGAAATTGCAGTTTTTTGGCTTCAAATGTCAGAGGAGCAGAAAATAGGCATAAAATAGGCTGGTTTCCTAGAAGGACTGCTGGTCCTCCTAGCCATAAGCATCTGTGAGGGAGGAACAACCCCTGGATGTCCAGTCACGGCTGCATGCCTGCAGGTTGTCCCTTTGGGAGTGCCCTTTCCTAATGAATTGATCTGGGTTTGAACTGGTCCCACCCAGCAGCTGATCTCCTGCGAAGTGACAGATTGCTTCCACAGCAGGATCTCCAGGGTCTTTTGACTGACAGTTTGGCTCTCACTTGTCTTTGAGTAACGTGTGAAATGGGCTCTGAAAGCATTGTTTTCCCTGCTGAAGAGCAGCTTTGCAGCAGGTTCTGGACCCGCCCAGCGGAGGGAATGGCCTCGTGCTGCCCGGCTCTTTGGAGCCCCATCGCGATGCCGCGTGTGCGGGCTCTCCACCTGTGGCTGCAGCGTTTGTGCTTCCCTTCTCCTTTCCGCTGTGTCTATGTCACACCAAGTGCTTTAATTTCAGCAGCAGAGACCTCTTTGATGCTCTCGCTCGTGGTTTTGTGCAGTTACAAGGCCGCTTTGGTGTTACAAACTTGAGGTGTTTGGTTTTGGTTCTCTGAAAGCAAGGGAGACCGTATGAAGAGGGTCTCCTGTGAGCCTGCTGGCCGCTTGCTGCTGGCTGGGGATCCGGTACTTTGCAAAATCCTTTTATTTGTGCTGAGAATAGGACAACCTGCTGAGATCTTTCCTCCAGCAGCACTCTCTGTGTGCTCCGGGAAAACTTATTGCTCCTTGTATGCTGTGCCCTCGTGCTCCCACGTGCAGGCCCACACGGACTGCTCTCAGCACGCCGCCAGGCTGGCACCAAGTCGGTGCTCGGTGGTTAAAAGGTTAAAAGGACCTTCATGCAGCCTGGATGAAACTGGCCGCAAAACTATTGCCCCACTCATTTTAATTGAATAGAATAGGGGGTAATTTCCTAACGATTACGCCATGGGAACACACACGTGTAATTATGTAAAGCTTTCCTTAATTATTCAGTTTGGGCTGGTGTGTTTTAAGTCGGCTTGAGAGTCTGAGTCGACTCCTACTGCACGTCCACGCTAATTATGTAGCACACAGGAACAATTAGTGACGTGGTAAATGCTGAAAATCTGATGAGAAGTGGTAAGAAATGGGGATTAAATGCATTTTAAGAGAATGGCTGTTTTGCACCACCTCTACGTGCTCTCTTGGAGTTGGTTTTACAGGAGTGTAACGAGCCCGCGTGTGTCAGGGAATGTCGGCGTACGCCGGGCTGCGAGCTGAGGCAGCGTGTGCTGAAGGATGCCAGGAACCTGCGTCCTGGGAGGAGTAGGAAACGATGAGAATATCGATGTTGGTAGGGGAACTTTGAAAAGAGGAGAGGCTGTGGAGGCTGTTGATAAGAGACGAGGGTCACATCTGGTCAGCCCTTCTGCTTTCTGCAGCAGCCCTTAGTGCAGCGGCACGGGCTCTCAACCAGAAAGCAAGCCGATGCCTTCCCTCTTCTCGTGCTTATACAAAAGGATAATGAGTACAACTGATTTGTGTCATGACTCCATATGTTATGACATTTTATATCAACATATTGCATCAAGATCGGAAGAACAGATTTGCTTTGATTGTTTATATTTTGATTTTCTTATAGAATAATTAGCTGTGAACAGCTGAAGGCTGAACTGTCAGTGCATGGTTGACGCAGGCTAGTGGGTTGGCATCCTGTCTAGGAATACCTGTCACCAGCATTGCAGTTCTTTTCTGATTTCTTCTACTTTTGTTTTCCAGCTACTCTTCTGGTTTACATTGTTTTCTCGTATTTCATTTCCCATGAGAATGGGAAAAAAGGGAGATTCACATTCATCTGTGGGAGAGCTCTCCCATCGCCTGGCACCGCAGTGCTCTGCACCTCCTGATGTCATTATAGTTTCGGCAATTGATTTGCCTGACCTGCTTCCAAAGAAATTGATGAAATCAGAAGTGATTTTGCTCTTTTTTCCTGCTTCTATACAGGTTAGGGGTAATGTTGCTTTTTATGTAGAATTTTATTTTGGGAAGGTTAATTGCTAGTCCATTTACTTAAAAAAACAAGATCTCATTGGTCATTCAAAGGCTGATACTCTTTTAAGGAGTGTAGCCATATCAAAATGAAAGCCTTTAACCAGGAATGTAAAAAATGATCCCATATCCAAGAGATTTTAGAAGTCCCATGGTTGGCCATCTTCAGCAGTCCCTGTATCTACATATTTAATCACTGATGATAGTCATGCTATTTGGTATTCTTTCTAATGAAGGACTTTAAAACCTAATGAAAACAAATTTATATTAGTATCCTAAGACATAATCTCTCTTAAGCTACAGTTAAAAAGCACAAATCAGTGGCCTTTTCCCTAACAGATGCAGCTTTGGACCAGATTAGACATTTTCATTCGCAGAGCACACAAGCACCCTGCCACTCAGGCATCGAGGAGCGGTGTGGGATAATGAAAAAGTTAATTCTGGTCAGCCTGTGCTGAAGGAGGGCTGCTCGGAATAGTGCTTGCAATCAAACAGCAACATCTATTTGAGCTGGGATAATCAGTTATTTTCTCTACCAAATTGTTCTCGTTCCTCTTACCCAGTGTAATTCCAGCAGGCGTCTCACGTTGCCGGCTTAGCTGGAGATATAAATAACACGTTCGGAGAGGCAAACAGGCTGGATCTTGCCTTCCCTGGGCAAGAGGAAAAGCAGAGGGAAGGTATAAGGCTGGAAAACCTCTCTTGCCATGTAAATACTTCTTTTTTCAGCTTGAGTCGCCAACTGGGTTGAACTGCTCGCTCTCCTCCTGCAGCTGTCCTCGTAACGTTGATACAGCTGGGTGTTGGGTGCTCCGTCCCCTGGTCATTCTTCGCATTTGGGCTGTTAGGAGATAAGGTCGGTCACGGCACCCACACTTCCCAGGGGGAGCTCAGCCCTTGGCATGATCTGTCCCTCACAGAAGACCACCAGATCGAGAGTCAGCCTACTTTGGGAAGATTTCCGTGCTGTTGGATGCCGGGAACAGGGAGCTATGGGAAGTAACAGGAAGCGCAATTAACTGGAGACCGCAGGCAGAGCAGAGCGAATGGGATCGGTTCTGCCAGCTGAGAGGGAAGTCCGTCTGTAAAAATAACACTTCACGAAGGGACCGTTTGGGGATTTAAACAATAAACGTTGCCTGATCTGCAGGGTGGCTGGTCTCGCTCCTCTGCCTGCCGCAGCCCTGCGGGCAGAGATCGCGCCCGGCGGGAGAGAGGAGCCGCCCGTCCCCCTGCTTCCAGCCTGCCCCGCGCCTTCTTTCGAAGGCAGGTGTTGGAGCTGCCTTGGGCAGAGTGCAAGCAGTAAGCAGAACACTGGTACGGAGAAGCTGCCAAAGGTTTTAGAGGCATTATTGCCATCCTGTGATAGAATTAGTAGAGGAAACGTGCCCACTCGGAGTTTTCACTTTGGTCCTTACAAATTTAGGGGGACAGGGGTGAAAAGGAGATGAGGTGAGTGATGAAAGCCATTTTCCTCTGATTTTAGAAGGGATACAAGCACCTCTGGTGCTCTGGCCCCATTGGCCAGGACTTCAGCTGGGGGCTAGCTGAAGCTGGTGACGACACTCTTATTTGTTTCCGAAGGACTGCTGCTTTTCATTTCACAGTCTAATTATTTATTTCATAGCGTGTATATTACTCTCCTAGAGAGTGAAGTCTCTTGAAAGTAATGAAATCGTAGGAGTGGAAAATGTGTGTAAATGAAATCAAACCCCGGCAAATCTTTTTTTTACATGTTTAAGTAGATTGTACTAAGGAATATCACACCATAGTTCTCATTTCAGCACGATTGCCCAGTGCAACTATTATTAATTGTGTTGAGCAGCTAATTTTTTATCTTTTAAGCTGAAATGACAACTTTTAACAGTAACCACTACCTCTCATTCCTGTTTTTCTCCTGAAATGTAAGATCCACGAGTCTTGTGGAGAACTGGCAAAAAATCAGATCAAGTCCTTTTACAGGAGGGTCTGACCTCTTCCCATCTGCCTGAACTCAGTCTTTGATTACAAGGTTTTCCACGGGACCCAGAGGTCTGAAGCAGGTTTTGACATGCTGGTCACACAGTAGAAACAATGAATGCACCAACACTGTCCTTTTTGTGCAGATGAATAACGTGACGCCAGAATATTGTCTTGACATCATACAGAAGTTTGAGGTGTCAGAAGAAAACAAGGAGCAAAATGTTCTTGGGATTGAAGGTAACGCATTTGATTTCTAAATTATTTTTACGTCCTGACCAATTATAGTGGAATAGAAAAGCCTTAACAGTATTTTCAAGTATCTTAAAATATTTGATGACTGTGACAGTAGCTGACATAAGAAACCAGCAGTCAGCAGCACAGGTGCCTTGTTGTGAGTTATGGGAGACGGCAGTGGGTGGGCTCAGTTACCCTTCGAGCAGCGATACGTCACGCAGCCGTACATCATAGCCACAGCAGGTAATTCGCGGGCTGCAGGCTTGCATGTTTTTATGGCTAACTGTGTATTTGTATAGCACAGTATAAACGTAGTTTATACTACAATATGTTCTAACTGAAGTAATAAATCAAAGTTTGCGTTCTGCTCTCTCTCTGTAGGGTTGGAATCACTGCTGTACACTCCATTGATTTATGCTTATGTGAAGTAAAATAGGAACAGTTGCTTTTTCCTTGGGTTTTTGTAACTTATTCACCTTGTTTGCTAAAGCAATTGTAGATGGCATATTTATTCAAAATCCAATTTGGTATCAAATTCAAATCTGAATTGGAATAAAACAGATTAAATACTATGGTCGGTTAATTTGCCCAGAAGATAGTTTTCATGAAGCAGAATAATTTACATGGTGATTTCTCTAGGGAGTGGGGGAAAAATATTCCTCCGCACAGTACTTAAACCCTGGGTGCAGCCTCCCAGTTCTGAAATAAGTTTCTGGCGTGACTCTGGGCAATTCATTGAAATTTACACTGACATAAGGAAAGCAAAATGAACAAGCAGTGACATTTAAAAAATATTTATGTAAGCTTTTATGTTCCTTTTAGTCTTACTGCTGCTCCTTTTATGTTCGAGTTGCTTTCAGCATTGACATTGTCTACACTGTCCTTTTGAAATGTTTTACGTTTCACATTCTCAAAGGAGATATTTTTTAAAACTTTCTTTGTTTTGATTCTAATCGGATTTGTAGTGATATAAACCAGTACCGTCTTCTCAGATAAGCTTGCAGCATAGAGAAAACTGTAAACTAGAGTAAAATTGGCTAAATCAGTGAGTTGGCTAGCCCAGGCCCCCGTGCTGTCTGTTCCTTAAGTGGCTGCTACCTTGTCCACATGGTACATTCTGTGGATCTGCAGAACACCAAACCTGTGCTCTTCCAGGCATCGTATCCTACGAAAGAAAGGTGGTGCACACCTCAAATCCCGTGGGTCTGAAGGAGACACCTGATTTGAAAACAGCTGGGTAGTGGGCGTATAGATATGTGGTTTTATTTGGCTTTGTCTGTAGCTGCTATTCATCACTTTTATGCTTATACTTGAATGCTAAGTTCTGGTTTTACTGTTGGTTGTTAACTGGTTAATTTCTGAACAAGCTTAGCTCACTGCCATGTTTTGCAGATACTTCTCGATTGTGTAGGTTGTTGGGTTTTGTTTAATTTTTTTGGGGGGCAGTCGTGAATGTGTTTTTCTAGATTATATTTTATTTTCTAATTCAAAGCAAGTTGTGTAGGGACACGATTTGGATCTTGGGAGCATGTGCTTCTTGAAGGCAATAAACTTCCATAGGATTCCAAAAAGAATGACCTACCTGGGTTTGTGCCCACAGTGGACTGAGGCTATGCAACATCTTCAGTTTGCAAAGAAATAGGCAAGCCCCAGACTGCAACTGATGTGCTGGAAATATGGGGTGTGAAGGTGAATCTCGGCTATGCGATTCATTGGTTTGGGGACAGGGGTTGACACTAACACGCATAACGGGAAAACACAACTGTCAGAGTGCAAATCCTTTGCTTGGGAAGATGCACGGCATCCACGCAAACCTTTCTCTGTTCAAAGGTTTCACCAACTTCATGCGCAGTCCTGCTTGTGACGTATTCAACCCATTGCACTGCGAAGTGCATCAGGATATGGATCAGCCCCTCTGTAACTATTTCATTGCTTCATCT
The DNA here is from genome assembly GCF_964034855.1 of Anser brachyrhynchus. Lineage (NCBI taxonomy): Eukaryota > Metazoa > Chordata > Aves > Anseriformes > Anatidae > Anser > Anser brachyrhynchus. The sequence goes on along the minus strand of NC_137703.1, from coordinate 1,437,493 downwards.
CACAACACGTACCTGACGGGAGACCAGCTGCTGTCCCAGTCCAGAGCGGAGATGTACGCGCGGGTGCTGCAGGATGGCTGTCGATGTATCGAAGGTACGTTTTGGTGTAACTTCTAGCTGTGAGAGGTAGGAAAGACCTTTCTTTTCAGTGACAAACCTAAGGTGTTAATGCTTCACTATCTTACTAATTTCAGTGGTAAACTCCTGTTTTCTAGCAGTCTAGCAAGCATTTTTCTGTAGGGAATGACCTTCTCAGACAAATGGCTTAGCCACTGCTGGTTCCTCCTGCCAGCCACTTTGTTGTTAAGCTTTTCTCAGTCAGTGCTCGCTTTCCGTTGTCCCACGTTTGTCTGAAGCACTTCTCTCTTGCTCAAGTCCCACGAAGGCAATGGACAGGGATCTTCCTGGGGCCCTGCTGCTCCAGCGGAGCAGCTCTGCTCGGTGGGCTCTGCAGTGCTGCCTGTGCTGGAGGAGGACATTTCATGGCATGGTTTCCTAATCCACCTTGCGAGTCAGCAAAACCCTTCCCTTTCACAAATTGAAGGGGAAAGTGGGTGTTTGCATATACAGTTCCTTCTGCCGATGCAAAAATGCCTAGTGCCTGGAGGAAAAGGACAGGTGAGCAAATAGTGCCTTCTGCCAGCACAGCTGTGTGTGTGCTTCTGTCAACATGTGAGCTGAAAAATGCAGTTTAGGTCAGGCACAACAGACATAGGATGCTGTTTTGTTGGCTGAATGCCGGCGTAAGAAAACAAGATGCTGCTTGTTTATTTGTCTGATAGCTTGGAGGTGGGGTTGGATTGTTGTTTAAATTGTTTGATTTAAATAGTAACAAAACATTATTTTCCTCTGGATGGAACAGTGTTTTGACAAATTTACACTCAGTATTAATTTTATATGGCTAATATTACAAAACCCATCGCTGGAAGAAAAAAAAAATAATCTAAATTTAGGAATGAATTAGATCAGAAAAATTAACCTGAAAAAACTGGGTGGTCTGTCACTCTATTTTTTTCCATAGGAAAGTTCACTTTAGCACAGTAGTATGTTATTTTGCCTCACTTCAGAACTCATGTAGGTACTGTACAGTGTAGGTAAGAGCTCTGTAGCTTGTCTTTCGTGAAGTTAACTTTCTATAGAGGCAGCAGTAGCAACAAGTTTGATGTAAATCCAGACCACACTAATGCATTAGAAGTATTATTGTCTCAATCCATTCGTATTTCATATTGGCGTGTGATGATCTCAGTGCTACTCCCACTACACACTTAGTCATCAATGGCAAGTTTAACAGCAAGGGGAAAAAAGACTAGATATAAAAAAAAAAAAGGCTGCAGAAGCTGCTTTCCTGATAGATAGCTGTAAACATTACTTGATCTATTCCACCTTTGTAATTTTGTATATGAGGAAAAAATGAGTTTAATATAAGGGGGGAGTCAGGCTCAGGTTGCAGATACTGTGTTTAGTATATGAAAAGACTGTTTTGTTAGTGTTAACTTAACTGGGAAGTTGTAGTGGGTTGAATGAAACTTCTTGACACCTGTACAGTTGAGTGGTGTACACGAGTTCTGTTGGCAAAGAAGATCAGCAGAAAAATATAAGATGATGGGCATCTCTTATTGTACAGCTTTTTTGTCTTCATAGTGGATTGCTGGGATGGTCCGGATGGAGAGCCGGTAGTGCACCATGGGTATACGCTTACCTCTAAAATACTCTTCCGTGATGTGGCAGAAACTATCAATAAGTATGCTTTCGTCAAAAATGAGTAAGTGCAGAGTCTGTTTTGTGTAACTAATCTCATGTCAAAGTTCAACACCAGGAAGTTCGTGTATTCCTTTAAACACACAGGGAATAGAAAGTTGATTCTGTTCCCCTGCTTACTCCCTGTATCATATTTATTGATCAGCTTCATGAGCAATACTGTCAATCTAATTAGGAAGTTCAACCAAAGTTAGAAAGACCTTTCATGCATTGTAAACTCAATAATACTTTGAACAGACTGAGACTGTTCAATATCAAGTGATTATTTTGGTTCTTTGTTTGAACAAAACTTCCCACTCATTTCCCCTGGGAAATCCTCCTTAAAAATCAACACCGTAATATTCTCTACCTAAGGAAATACTTTATTTCAGTAGGAGAATTGAAAAGCTGTCTCATACTTAGTATAAGAAAATACAGAGTTGAGAGGTAATGTTTAAATTTGAGTTTTCTTTCCATGGTACTATATAACAACGTTCATTATGAAAATTGCAGAGACTTGAGCCATACATGTACATGTTTATGTTTATATGTACACACACACACATAACAGTCTCAAAAAATCATGAGTGGGTAGATAAAATTTTGAGTAGTCTGGGGAGAAGAAAAGGAAAATATGTACTTTTTTTTTTCTTTAAAGTGACACCAAAATGAGGGTGTGGGAAGGCTAAATAAATAAATAAATATAAGCACCCAAATTTAGTCTTATTGAGTAGAACTGGGAGGGGGTGAACTCAAAACTGAAATAGGTGGTTCCTCATGATGTGTAGGTGGGCTGTAGGGTTGCTTGCCAGAGAGTTTTGGGGCTGTCAAGAGTTTAAAAAAATAACTGGGCAAGTCTTTGGAAGAAATAGGCAGTTATATACAGAACAAAGGCTCTAGCTCAGGGGGCTTTAGCTGAGAAGTCCTGGAGCCTGTGAGAGTATTCTGGAAAGTATAGCCAAATATTTCTGCTTCTCCTCAGTCTGGTCATCTTCAGCGGTTTGGTCTGACTCACTGTAGCTGCACTTATTAAGACAAAAGCAAATCGTTCAAATCGTTTCAAACTTTGGCACTAGTGGGACGGGGTTGGAGGAGAGGGCAGAACCTCCTGCAGGGATTAGCAAAGGTATTCTGAGCCCATGGGGATTTGGGAGTTCTTATGTGAAGTCCTTCCTCTCAAAGTGAGTCTGTTTCCAGACTCTTGACAATGCAAAGGCAAACTACTTGAAGCACTTTGTGGTAAGCTGTGCAGGTCTTCCGTCTTAAAACACTGTTATGACACTGTCTGGGGTTTTTGTTTCTAGGTTTCCAGTGATACTGTCTATTGAGAATCATTGCAGTATCCAACAGCAGAAGAAGATTGCTCAGTACTTGAAGGAGATATTTGGTGACAAATTGGACTTGTCATCTATAGTCACCGGAGACTCCAGGCAGCTTCCTAGTCCTCAAAATCTGAAAGGGAAAATCCTAGTGAAGGTAATTTGCTACTCGTGACGCGTTCAAAATACAACAAAAGTCAGCATGTGGTATTTATGTAGATCTTTTGCTTTTGAGAGCCAGTTTGTCTGTACCGTGAGGATGAGCACAGATGCAGTAAGTTACAATTCTGAGCTTTTCACAGACACATTGAAACAGGGTAAGCCTTAGCCTTGACAAGTGTCCCAGAATACTTCTCTAAGTGTTTTAACAAAGAGTTGTTATCAACAGCAATGTAAAGAAAAGTCTTTCTGTTTCTTCAGCACCTTGTCTAAGAGCCTTACAGTCAGAGATGCTGGTTTTTAAACCTTAGCACTGAGTCAGGAGAGTAGAGAAATTATATAAAATGCATCTTTGTGAATAGGAGGAAGTGTGACAAAATTATCTGATACTTTTCTTTTTCTGAAATCTAATTGATGTTATTAGCGGATATATTTCCCTATCATTCATATCCCTGCATTATCTAAACATCGTCCTACAGTCTTCCATTGCACAAAGTATTTTGGAGTAATATAAAAACAGCTGAAATTTTCTTGCATTTTCCTGCATTACCCCACATTTCCTCCTCACCTTGGTATGAGCAGTAGTTCACTAACTGAAACTATTTTCATGGTTCATCAGCTGTGTTTATGGAAAAGAGCACTTCAGAAGGTACCTAAAGAGCAGCAAGGGAGGAGGCCTTAGAGCACTGTAGTAAGTGTTGTATGCAAGATAAATTATTTGAGCCTCTCGATGTAAACAGATTTGCTCTGAAAGGAATTTCAAAGACCAAGATGGATCTAATAAGAAAGAAATGCTAGGCAGGCCTTTGAGAGGATGATTAATAGCGTTGTAGCTTATTAGATTGTCTAATTGACTTTGACACACAAAGTCAATTACTTTGCTGCGAGCCCTTGAGATAACATTTTTCCCTCTATCCTCCATGTCAAACTGTCTACAGTGATTCACAGTTTAGGTTTGATGCTAGGTCGAACATATTTCGATACATAGTAGAGATGTGACTCTGAATTAGAAAACCTTCAAGTGCTCAGCTGTGATTTTGAATTTCATTGAAGTGTTTTTCTTGTGTAACTGCTGGTTAATGAGCTGCGTGAGCAGGTAGTGTCAGCGTCGTAGGGAGCTGAACAAAACAGTAGGTAATGTCAGTCGCGTGACAAAACAGAGCGGACCTAGCTTGAAATACTGGCAGTGAATAAGAGGCAAGAGATTTAGTACTGCGCTGTTTTCCATGAACTTTTGCGCTGGTCTTCCTAGCACATTTGAGTTTGTAACTTCAGATTGATGTTTCAGCTATCAGTGGCTGAAACTGTGTGGATAGTTACAGAACGGTGCGGAGCTGGGCTGATGTTTTTAGAATGAGGAATTCTGTTTTCAGCATCACTGTGCCTTGTCACAAAGCCTTATCTCCCATCTTCTGTTTAAGTTAAACAGTCATGTTAGAACAGATAAAATGTTTAGGAATCAACATCTGGTTGAAGTAAGCCAGTTTCCCTTTTTTTTTTTTGCTATTATTTTTGCACAGTTTTATATATTTTTCTTTGAAACACTGCATTGATTAATCAGCCAAACAATTTCAAGTGGTGGCCATAATTCTCATTTTGTTACTGCATATGGAGAGTAATTCTGGTAACAGGGGTTTAAGCCCATGTAAACGTTCAAGTGTGAACTGAATTGAAGGTCCTTCTGCGTTGTGAGCATGCAGTATTAAAGTAAATTTTGCTGCTTCCTTCATGATGATGGCTACTCGCAGTGAGTTCTTCTGTGTCTGCATTTTCCCTTCTGATGCAGAGCCTATAACAATGTATCAACTACTGATTCTTGAGTTTTATTTGAAGTACACAATGGTCTGCTTGCTGGGGGTAAGCCTGAAGCATCTGGGAGGCAGCTTGAAAATAAATCATTCAGACGCTCACTGGGTTGCTCCAGGGATGGGAGATAGCGTGCTTTTTTGAACGAGTTTGCAAATATCTTTCAATAGCAAACTCTTCCAGAAATACTTAAGTCCCCTTGTGAAGACATGACCCCTTGAGCCAGTTTGCATGAGATTCTCTGAAACTGAATTCTAAACTATGGCCACCTTTAAATAAGCAATAGTTGAGTAAAGGGATATTTTGGTCTTTGCACAACGTAACACTGACTATGTGTGCATTTATCATGAATATTTTCTTTGTTTTTAGGGAAAGAAGTTGCCATACAGTCTTGGAGCAGATGCTGAGGAAGGAGAAGTTTCTGATGAGGATAGCGCTGATGAAATTGAAGATGACTGCAAATTAAAGTCCTGCTATGTATGTGCATATACACATTTCCCAGAACTGCTCTATCTTCACATTTCTTGTGTGCATATTCCATAATCCTGCTTACAGTTGTTAGCAGACTAAGGTTTTTAACTTGGATTTCTAAGTCAGGTCCTTAGGATGCAGGAATTATATCATTCCACATTTAGATATGGAATGAATTTGTTCAGAAATGCAGGCTGTTCCTCATTTATACCACATAAGTAACAGGTATAAGTATTTTACACTAGGCTGAAATCATTGATGCCAGCACAATAAGCATGCTAAGATTTTTCAGGTACAAATGCTTAGTACTCAAAGCAATCATATGATGGAAGTGCTACACAGTTTCTAAATGAAAATTATCAAGAGATGTGCAAATGAAAAGAAATTGGAATGTGAAACATTTTTATTTTTAATCTTTCTGTTTCTTTTTTTCTGACACTGAAAACTGTTTTCTATTCTCTTTATTTCCTAACTCCTGCTGTTTATTTTTCTGCTGTTGGTTTTACTAATGCTTTTTTTGGCTACAATCTGAAGCTGGTGTGCAATGCTAATACATGTTATCCAGCAGGTGCTTTTTTCAAGTCAGAAGGCAGCCTTGCTTCACCAGTCAAAATTTTTGAACAAAGAAGATATTATCAAGGGAGATGCAGAAAGAATAGATCAAATTCAAATTAATATTTAGCAAGTATAATATTGTTTATCTTTGCTTCTGAATGTAGCCCAGTGAGTTTGCCTTGTTGCCACACAGAAGCTCCTTAGTGTAGCTCTCATTATCTGTTTATGGTTTGAATATCAAGCTTTTAACTTCTCTGTATCATTTATGCCAGCTATTGGCAATGGAAGGATTGTCAAAGTAGCTTGGGGTTTGCTTTACAGGTGACAGAAGTCCCCATCTGAACTGATTCATAGGAAGCAGATATTTATGCTGGTTCTCCCCCTACCATGAGGTTGCTAAAATGCTACAGTCAGTAAACACCTTTTGGAGGATTTGTGTACATTACACAAAAGGACAGATTTTGCTTTCTTAGATAAACTAAATCCCTTTGTCCTACTAGACAAAATCCTGATTAATTTATTAATAATTTAGAGGTTAGGTTGCACTTGGATGTCATTCAAGCCATATGCTCCACAAGACGGTCTCATACAGAAGTACAGTTTTGCTTGCAGTAAGTGCTCGAAGTGTAGGATAAATCAGCCTGCTTAATGTCTCCAACTGTTGTATTTCTGTTGGCATTTACTATAGAATTTGAAATGTTGTGTATTAATTATGGGTAATCCCATAAATCTTTAGGATTGTGATTGGTTTAAAGTACAGGTTCTTCTTTAAGTACAGTATCTTTAAACACTTCTGCAGGTTTAAGTTTAGGGAATTCACTGCCCAATTCACTGTCCTGTGCTGTTTAAGAGGAGCACTCTGTAATCCACATATGCTTTACCAACATGAACTCAGCACTTCTGGTGAGCAGAAAGACCTAAGACAAAATCTGCAGTCCTTAAAGCCAATGCAGTAGGTCTTTTGTGGCCAGAAAGGGAGCACGTCAGTACAAACAGCTGGTTTCCTCCTGTCTCAGGAGAGTTCTCCTGCCCCATGGAGAGAGGAATGCTCGGTGCATGCTGCTGTGCCGTGGGATCCATTTTTGTTTTAAGCACCTTACGTAAGAGACTGTTTGGTGTCATGCTACTATTAATTATTTCCCTGTCTCACTTCTTGGAGCAGGAATCTAATAGTATTTGGGCTGATAGTTTGAGGAAGTGTGTGGGTGCGTTGGCTGTGAACTCCGCTGTACCTTGAAGGAGGGTCAGGCTTGCGACTGCTTGAAGCAGAGCCACCACCAGGGCCTGGGGTGATCTGTGTGCTGGACTGTACTTTGGTGAGGCAGTGCAAATGATGTGTCAGGGGGATTAAAGAAAAGAAAGGATGATGGCAGTGACAATAAAAGCCACAATCGGAGCAGGATTACGCAAGAACCTTTTCTTTGCACAGTGAAAAGAAATGCTGGGAGTGCCTGAGGCATGTGTAACGCTCCCTCAGGCTGTCCCAGAAGTGCTGGAGATAGTAAGCTATTTTAACTGGATTTCTTGATGCTTTTCAGAGTAATGGTGCAACAGAGCATCAAGTGGAATCTTTTATAAGAACAAAGCTTGAATCTCTGATAAAAGAATCGCAAATCAGGGACAAAGAAGATCCTGACAGCTTCACTGTGAGAGCACTGTTAAAGGCAACTCACGAAGGTCTAAGTGTTAACCTGAAACAGGTAGGTGTTTTTTTTTCCCCCTGCACATACTGGATATTAGCCAAGGCGATGTGTTGCATGTTTCTTAAATGAGAAAGGCAATGGCTTACTAACAGCATCTGAGAGTTGTATTTCCTCTAAAATGGAAACTTGGAATTGTTTCAGAAAAAAATCTCCAAGGAGAGGATTTGAATGATAAATGTGAGGAGTATCTTGTTCTAACCTGTTTTATTTCCTTGTAAAAGTTGGAAGCAATTAATTGAGCAAGCAATGATATTGCAAACAACTGTCAAACCATTTGGTCTTTGTCTAGGTTTTGGGGAAAACCCTCTCTCTACTGCCTTAGTCCTATCAAGGCTGGCGGTGATAACTGACAGTGTTGTCTGCTGCCTGCAATGCTGGTGGCTGCTTTGTATAGCAGTAGAACATGGGATCGTGCTTTACTGCCCTAAGCAAGGTTCTGTTTTTTCATACCCAGAAATATGACTTATATAAAGAATTGGTAAGTTTCTTTTCCCTTTTGAGATGAAACTAGTATTGCAAAACAGTGAAATGTATTGGAATTTTGAGTACATCAGTAGAGTCTGTACCGTGAATCCACCACCACCACATTTCACCTCAAGCAGATGCAAAGCCTGGTTATGTTAAATAGGGAATGAACTGTTCAGAGGGATGTGCCTACTCTAACTGGTATAAGTCTCCAAAGTCAGGTATGTGCAGTGCTGCTTTCTGCACATCTTCTCACTCTTTAGCTTTTTGTATTTCTTGCCAACCTTTCTCCAAGGATGGACCTGTGAGACTTTTGCCTGAAGCCAGGCTTGACTACAGAAAATATGCTCAGCTTGTCCTGATGCTTGAGATATCTGGTCAAAGCTGCATTGCGATGAGCAGAGGCTGTGAGAGCCCAAAGGACAGAGCCATCTGACCTGGGAAAGAAGGGTTATTTCCAGATCGTGGCTTTGCAGCATGAGAACTGTCAGCTTGCCTCCTCCCTTTGGCCTTTTTGAGGTCAGAGAAGTGGGAGTTCAGAGGGCAACCTGTGTGTTCATAAACATGATCAGAGATGAGCCATTTCAATATTATTTTGAGCTAGAATAATTATATTTCGTATGTTCTCTGGTACCTCCCCCCAAAAAAAGAACTATTCACAATGCAAAATTATGTACTAATCTCCAGTAATTATCAAGTTATCTTTTTTTTTTTAAGGGCAGTGTATACTGTAAGTTTTAATTTGATTTGCTATTGAAACTGACCACTACTCGCTCTTGTCTGAAAGAGACTGTTCCTTTATCTGCTAGGGTTTGCTTCTACGCTTTATGGAGGAAAGGAGCTAGGAACAATTTATTGAACGTAGATACAGGGATTATTGACTTTCCTGGATGTTAAGAAACCATCTGGTTCCTGTATCGTTAGAATAGCCAGAGGTAAAGTCCAACACAGGACAGTGAATAACGAGTTTGTTGGAGTTGCTGTGGAGTGGTGGGGGAATATTCTTCAGCACCTTTAGGTCTTTATTTTGCTCTCTGAAAGATAAAGGGATGTGCTTTTCTGACAGAAGAAAGCTAGAAGCTGTCAGGAATTATCAAGCCAATGTCTAGGGACATGCCTATAGATGTGAAACCTGGACTTCAGGCTGCCTATGAAAAGCCCATGTCTGCTAGACAGATATATATTTTTTTCTCTCCTTTTCTTTTGCGGCTATTTTATGTACACTTTCATTTTTGTTTGCTTGTTTTCGCCGAATTGGTTTTTCTACATGGTTGGTTGCTGTCTTGAATATTAATGTTAATTCTTTTCCTCACTGTTAGAGGATTGCTAAGCTAAAATTATGTAAAGAAATGAGAAAAGTCCTGTAATGAGATTTTGGATTTAAATTTGTGTTCAGAGATCAGTATGTTGCGTTTAGGTTTTGTTTCCCTTTTACCTTTATTCTCTTGTGCATTTAGTGTACTCGTACAATAGTGAATCAGAGTGACATACAGAAACTCGGGGTTAAAATCAGGAATCATAAAACTGTGGGGTTAAAGGCATGTCTTTCAGAGACTGTAACAGACTTTTTAAAGATACTTGTGAAGCTATCTAGTTATACTCATTATTGCACTCTCTCTGCACAGAACCTGGACACAAAAGAAGGTGGAAAAAAGTCTCATAGTCGATCATTAATGGGCAACTTCGGTAAACACAAAGTAAGTAAAATGAGACTCCTTTTGCTGGTTTATGTCTGACTTTTCTTACAACACAGTACGCCTTATTGCTTGGGACAGGCATGGTGTGCGTGGAGGCAACGAGGAAGAACTGCTTGGTTACACTTGGTATAATTTTTATTGTTCAGAAGAAGAATATAGCTGCCAAGAGTACAGAGAATCATTCAAAGACAGACACTCTCAAAACCAAAAACATTTTTGCCTGACCATGAGTTTAATCTTTATTAGTGAAGAGGAATTGCTGGTTTTCTGATCAGACTTGCAGCAGCAGAGGAGCAGCGTAAACAACTGCTTCAGTATGTTCTTGTTTTCCAGACCTCCTCCCACCCAGCTGATGGTGTTTTTCATTTGGGGTCCAAATTTACCCGTTTCACACCCTGAGCAGAGCCATAGAATGCGCTTCCTACTGGCCTCCTGCTTGTTTTCGGGGTCTGCTGTGACTGAGCAGTGGCTCTGGTCCCACCACTCCCGTGTTGTAAAAGCGGGCTCTTCTCTGACCTCCTCGCGGTTTGGTGTGCGCTATTTATACATCTGTGTAGCTGCTGGGTCGCATCGTCCGCTTCAGTGGGTCTGCACTGCAGCAAGCAAGAGCTGACGCAGTCCCCACGAGCGTGAGGTCTCCGTTCACAGCCGTGCATCTGAGCAGATACCGGCCACCAAAAGGGACGTGTGCCCATCTTTCCTCCTCATCCCCTTGCCTGGCAGATGTGTTGCTGTCACCCATCTCTCCCCTTCCCTCACTCCAGCAGGGCCCGTGGCTGGGCTTTAATGAACGTGTAGCCCCACGCGAGCTCGTTTCCCGACAGCTCCTCGCAGGGCCCACGAGCAGGCACCAAGCGAGGAAGCCGTCAGATGGTGGGCGGTGGGAGAGGCACGAGGCGGGCCTGCAGCCGTGAGGCGGGCCTGCAGCCATGAGGCGGGCCCACAGCCCCGTCGCTGTGCTGCGGCCCGGTGGTTGTCTGCGTTCCCCTTCAGTGCTGCCCGTGGTGAAAGCTGCAGCTGAGCAGGAAGCGTGCTGTGTAACTGGAAATCTCCACAGCAATTCAGGAGAAGCAGCAATTATGAAACACATCATAGAATTTAAGCGGCCACCACCTTACCTGCTGTGAATCCAGCTAGAAGCCATCAACAGTTCTCTAAGTAGCAAATACCAGGACCCGTATTTACAGTTAGATTACAAGCTTGCATCTCTAACTTGGCTGTATTTCTTTCAGTGGCTTTAGCTAAGTGCACGTTACTCAGTCCGTATGTGCTGAGATCTGCAAGTACCCGCAGTGCATGCTAATGGGTGCTTCACCTCGCACCCTGTGCTCACTGCTGGGGAAGAAGTCTGTGGGTGAGATGTCACAGACACAACATGGAGCCACTAAAAACAGCTGGTACACCGAGGGCTGGAAAGCATGTCAGCAATTTAATTACTTGGACTAGTTATTCTAAGGGATATAGAAGGTAGGAAAGCCCATTCTCTGCTGGGGAAAAAAAAAAAAGGCTGTATATATTATAATTAATGATTATATTGTAGGCTGAGCCAGTAGCTTCCCCCTTATGCTTTTACAGCTTAAGGGAGCTGGGAAGGATAGTTGTTATTGATATCTTTGCAGGTGTAAAATTATCCAACCAGGGATATTGACTTGGGATGTTTTCAGCCTGGCTCTTGTGCCAACTGTACCCACATGTAAACTCTAAAAATTGCCAGTGGAGGACCGAGAGGCTGAGGCTGGTAACTCCTGCAGGATAACTGCGGGAATCATCCACAGTCCACACCTCTGGGTTCCAAAACTGAACTCTGCAAATGGTTTCCACTGTGGTCAACTTTATTTCAGCACTAAACACAGCAAACTAAAGCATGTACTAGATTATGAGCATTATTGGTTTATCATAGCAGGAGAAATTAATTCTGTGTTCAATTATCATCTAGCTGTATGAGCAGAAGGATAAGGAGCTTTCAGTTATATTGTGAATTACCTCACGATGAGAAGGGAATTAAAGAAACTCTCGTTTGAGCTATAGTTAGTGTTACAAAAGATGCAATGTTGAAATTGGAAACTGAAAGAGTAGATGCTTAAAAAGGTGCTTTTGAGATTTTAATCTTTTTATCATAGCTAGTTGCTCTACTGTACGCTGTAATAAATTAGAATAATTTGAATGCTCATTTGCGTAGCTCAAAAAGCAGTAGAAAAAATATGTTTGAGAGTTTTGCCCAGAGGCTGTTTGTGTTCTCAGCTTTGTGAATGCATTTGTTACATTTCCTAAATTGCGGGGGGGCGGGGGAGCATAGGTTAAAGCAATGCTCTGTTCATTTAGATCCTACTGTGTGGTGCTATTTGTTAAATATGGTGCGGGCCCTTAGCAATGCGGCAGAACCAGTGCCAGCGTACTGGAGGCAGTGGAGCAGTGCGGAGCTCTTCAAAGCTCTCCTCTCCCTGCTGCTCAGCTCCACACACAGCCTGTTTGTGTACGTGGTGGGCTGCAACAGCCTGGCAGGTTTGCAGAAACGATTCTCTTCCACCTTGGCCTCCGCTGCTGGCCAGCAGGTAGACCTGCTCCGCGGCTGGTGGCTGGGCTCCCTGGGCTTGAAGTGAGACCAGAGCACAGATGCTTTCTGTTGGCTTTCCTTCCCTGTATGCCTGGGAGCGTTCGCTGTTCTGCTGAGGACTGTCTGCTGTTGAACACCCAGGGGTCGTTCTGCATCCATGCAGGACGGTGGTCCCTGCTGTGAACCTGTGGCAGCTCACCAACCCACCTGTCACTGATCGTGGTAATGTGAACGTACAGAATCATCCCCATGCACTGACACAGCTGTGCTTAATTCTTTCCCACCAGAAAGCAGGGAAGGCAACATCCAAATACAGCGCATCAGACGATGAAGAAAATCAGCAAAACTCTTCTGGAAAGGAAGCAGGGCAGCTCCACAGGTGAGCTAAGAATCACCACAATTTTATGTTCGGTTAGAGCTAGAGCATTGTTATTACTATTAATATGTATACGTCACTGCCTCAGATAAGTCAAGATAAGAGCAAGGCATTTATGACACTGCTCTCGGTGTATATTTCGCTGTGACTGCTGTAGCCTGATATTCTGAATGTGTAGATTTTCATAGGTTGCAAATAGCAATTACCCTTAAACTGAAAAGAAATGTGGTAGTAATACTCTTCTAATGGAAAAATGCCAATCTACATTTTTCATGCTGTAAATAGTGTTCAACAAAAACTGCTTAGGCTAAATAAGGGTACATCACAGCCCGGCCAACTTTATTACATTTGAGAATGTAAAGAAAAAGCAATCAAAAAAGCACCATCGAGAATGCATTTGCTGTCACTGAAACGTTCCTTTCCAGATGCAGCTCAAAGCTGTCTGCCTTGTTTTTGTCTATAAGAGCCACGGTGCGGCCATTTCATTATGTTGTAAATGAAAAATTTTGTGCGCTGTGACCGAAGGTAGAAGGGGAACAGTCATCTCGAAGATTGCTCAGAACCCTCTCGAAGGAGGCTTGCCCCATGGGGTTCCCTGTTTACTGCACCTTTCTTTTCAGCTCGAGTTGCACACGTGTTTTTCATTACTGATGGAAAAACATAAAGGGGATTCAAATATGCTTTAAATATTGAAAAATTCCTGCTTTGTTTTATATATTAAATATAATTCAGCAGACTGACTCGTCGAAGAAAAACTGTGAAGCTGTGCCGAGCTCTGTCTGACCTGGTGGTGTACACAAACTCCGTGGCAGCCCAGGATATAGTAGATGACGGTAAGGATGCTGGTGCGAGACTTACACATGCATTTTTCTTCTCTGTTTTGATAGGAAGCATATCTGATCTCAGGGTTTCCCTCGTATTTCAAAGATATTTTAAAAGCAGAATAGTAAGTTATTTATTCCATTTACTTAAATATGGAGAAAGAGTAAAGCACCACCCCACCCTTCTGTAGTAAATATCCTTTTCCCTTGGTTTCCTATAATCATGTTTTAGTAGCAATATTAAAAATGATTTATTTTTTTTTAATTTCAGGAGAATGCTTTCCTGGTTTACAGTTTTATGGGAAGTGTTGTCATCATTTAATGTTATCGATTTTAAATAGTGTCTAGTAACACGATAAGGTTGAATTGTGATAAATAAATGCAATCCCTGTTGGTGGGCACTTCTTCTCCCTGGTTGTAAGCTCCTCAGAAGGATGGTTTTGATTACACTTCCATTTGTAGATTTCTCTGTAGGTTGTTCATAGCACTTGTATCCAGGGTTGTGCAGGAGAAAAGACCCCAGCAATTAGCATGAGCTTGTTTGGCTTTCATTGCAAGTCTTGAAACTTGTGGGTAGAACAGAAGACGCTCCTGGAAGGGAAAACTGCTACGCTTCAGTTACACAGCATATGGTTTGAGTATGATGAGATAATCTATTGGTGTAAATTTGGGCTAAAACTACTGTTCCCCTTGGTTAATACCAGTATAGCTGAGGTCTGAGTTCAGGCCTTCCTTCCCCAGGATTGCTTTGTAACTTGTTTGTTCATTAACAATGCACACAGGATCAACAGGGAACGTGCTGTCGTTCAGTGAAACAAGAGCCCACCAAGCAGTGCAGCAGAAGGCCGAACAGTTCATGCTTTACAACCAGAAGCAGCTTACAAGGGTCTACCCATCGGCATATCGGATCGACTCCAGCAACTTTAACCCTTTACCTTACTGGAATGTTGGTTGCCAGTTAGGTAGGTGCTGCACAGTAATCTAATTTCTCACTTCTTGTATTTGTGCTAAGTAAATATTATCTTTATAAGTGACACCTGAGTCTTCTCATTCAACAGTGGCACTAAACTACCAGTCTGAAGGACGTGTGATGCAATTAAATGAAGCAAAATTTAGGGTAAATGGCAACTGTGGTTATGTCCTCAAACCTCAGCAGATGTGCAAAGGTAATGTCCCACTATACATTTATTACTGTAAGTGTCAAACCTTTCAAAAAAAAACATTTTCCAAAAATGTTATTTTGGAGAAGTTGCTAAGACGCAAGAAAAACAAATAAGGACATATGTGGAATCTCTTTCACATTTCCATATATCTGTAAGCTTGTTTTGCTTCAGAATTCAGATATTGTCTTCAAAAAATGGTGTTTACCTCTCAGACTGTATAAGTACTGGTATGCAATTCCTTGTAGTTATTATAGACATATTTCCAGGGCTCCATTTTAGTAAGCGTTTAAAAAGGAAAAAAAGAAAAGGAGGTCCTAGGACAGCCAAACAAGAAGAGCAAGGCCCAGGACCACGTACCAGGACTTGCTCCAGCTGTCAAGCTATTCAGTGGAATTAGCTTGTTCTCTTTAAAAGGGATTGGTTCCGTCCTGAAAATTCCGTTATAACAGAAGCAAATGGTTTTCAGTGTTATGCAGTGCCAATCCTTCCACATTTGGAGGATTTTGGATCTGATTGTGTCCCTAGGCAATTTTCTTGTATCCCTAGGCAATTTTCTTTCAATGTGTCCATAGGCAATTTTCTCAATATGGCCATAAGAAACAGTGGCAGGTATTCCAGAAGTGGCAGAGGCAGTTTGGGAACTTCAAGCAGGCACAGTTGCTGAGGAACTCAGTCCTAGCTGCTTGTTTTTCTTAACATCTGTGCAGGTGTGCAAGAAACACAGTCAGAGTGGAGATCTAGGATACAACTATTTGTTTTTTTGAAGCTACTATGCTATAGAAGACAGTTTTTTTTTTCCAAATGAGTGTAAATCTTGCAAAACCCTCCTCTTGGTGGGGGTAGTCTTTCTGTCTTGTAATTGTGTAAAGGAAGGCTGCTAAGCTCAGAAAGGATTGGGGAAAAAAAAGAAAAAGTTTTAAAATTCATTAACAGCTGCTCCATACTCTGCAAGTTTGTATAATGCCTGAATTTTGGCTAGGTGCATGCATCTTGGGGGACGGTATTTATTCAGTGCATCTTTTTCCTTACCCTTGCTCTCCTTCCTTGCCAACTTTCAGGCACATTCAACCCCTACTCTGCCGATCCACTTCCTGCCAGTCCCAAAAAGCAGCTCATTCTGAAAATAATCAGTGGACAGCAGCTACCTAAGCCTCCTGACTCAATGTTGGGTGACAGAGGAGAGGTAAACTACACTGATACCAACAAATGCTTTTATCCTGGGGTCCTAGAGTGACATGGCAGCATATGTCTCAAATAAATTTTCACCTTATTTAAATATACCAATAATTTCAGATGCTGTCAAGCTTTTGGTCACCAATACTACCTTTTCCCACAGAGTCTGTATCCTATACGTGATCTTTATGAACTAATTTGTTTCGTATTTTCAGCATGACTTCACTTTTTTTGAAAATAGCTCATAACTGGCCATAGTTCTTGAGACTACAAATCACATATGATTGTGGTTCATGAAGTTATTTTGCATGATTGTGCTGCTTGAAAATTCACACGATGAAAAGTTTTTGAATTCTTATATGAACTGAAATCAATTCTCTGCATGAGATTCCTTGAGAATTAACATTGACTGGTATCATTAGCTTGCTTTTAAAATACTGTTGTTTCCAAAAAAAAAACAGATAATAGATCCTTTTGTCGAGGTGGAAATTATTGGATTACCTGTTGACTGCTGTAAAGATCAGACCAGGGTGGTTGATGACAATGGTAAGATAATCTAGCTGATTTCCTTTTCTTAGAGTTAAATATTAAGTAATTATAAATGATTCAGTATCTGTTATTACTATTTAAATTGCGAAGCTTTTTACCTGTTGAAATCAAATGATTGTCTTTTAAATTAATTCTGCTTTCTAAGTAGAATATCTGGTGTAGGGAGACAGGCAAGTGACAGGTAAAGGAAGAGAACTGTTCACCACAATATCTATCTACTGGATTGTTCTTAAATCTCCTTTAGGCAGAAATTCCAAGTATATTTTAAAACGTATAAAATACATGTTTAATTTCGAATGAAATGAATGCTTACCACAGTTCTGCAAAACAGCAGCCTGCCTTTCTATCCCTGCCAGCTACCCAACCAGAACCACTTTGTTTGTAAAAGCTGTTTAGGAGACAGATTTCTCTTGTTTTCAATTATTTCTGTAGTGGAGATTATGAGAGATCCTAGATCTAGATGAGCAATAAATAATGAATATTCTTTTTTGTATTTGGTCTACTTGTTTCTAATGCCTCTTGCTGTGCATCTTGAAAATTAAGGCTAGCACTTGCTATGGCTTTTTTTCACCAAGTTTCTGCTCTGTTTGTTTTACAGGGTTTAATCCTGTTTGGGAGGAAACACTCACTTTTACCATTCACATGCCTGAAATAGCTTTGGTCCGATTTCTCGTTTGGGACCATGACCCTATTGGGCGAGACTTCGTGGGACAAAGAACCGTGGCCTTTAGCAGCCTTGTGCCTGGTTAGTCTCACATGTTTTTCTCAAGTTAGAGATCTAACTGAAGATCAAAGGCCTTTGAATTTAAAGTTTAAGGCAAGGTCTCAGCATAGGATATATGCCTGTTTCTCTGAGACTTCACGTGTGATCTTGGACAGTTCTGTTACATTAGTGTAGTGTATTCACCGTTACTTTAAGGAGTTTGGATGGCTGCACTTTTGGAAATTTCTGCTCTTGTCTCTAACTTTGGGGCAATTTGTACTGGGCAGCTTGGAAATCTCATGAAGGCATAATAGGATTTATTTAAGACAGCAGTTATTATATATCTTTCACTTTTATAGACAGTCATTGCCAGTTATTCAGTAGAATGCATACTGCTGAGCGTAATACTGCACTGTTATTACTTTACTAGGTTACCGCCATGTGTATTTGGAAGGACTGACAGAAGCATCCATATTTGTTCATATAACCATTAATGAAATCTATGGAAAGGTAGGTATATCTGGAAATGTACATACTCGTATGATTGTTTTGTTTTAATTCTTCTGATAAAAATGGGTTTAAATGTACCAGAGAACCTCACAGGATTTGTGCTTTTTCTAAATATTTCTTATGGTTTGGGCGTTGTGGCATTCTGTACAGTGGATTAGTAGAGCCTAGCCCACTCTGCCGCTGACCAGTAATAAAGTTCAAAGAAGTTATTCGGGTTGTACAGCCATGGAAAAGCATAACGTCAGCTTCTCTGTTGTCCTTGAATTGATGTCTTCATTTCTACTGTTACCTGTATAGATACCCGCCTACACTGCTAAGCATCACCGTGTTCAGGGAAGCAAACTGCAATTCCCTATTCCTAGTGTTTTCTCTGAGGAGCACTGAGCCAGGGCACCCATTCACAGCACACCTGTGTCCAGTAAAACCCTTGGCTCTCTCCAGCTGAGATACGGCAATAACAGTGCAGAGATGCTTCTGTCAGAGCGCTCAGGGAGCAGGAGGATATAGCTCATAATCTGGGTGGGTTTTTTTTAATTGCAGGCTGTAAGCAAGGAAAGCGTAACATGCTGTTACTCTAGTCTTAGTATGCGTGCATTACAAATGTGCTTACTGTTACCACCTAATCATTATTTCACATCTAGATCCAGTGAGTACATTTCTTTTTAAAATCAATTTTACTTCAGCAGTAAATGTTGAGGGCACTGCACTAGAACCTGGTATTCGGTAAGCTAGTTGTTGAATGCTTATATTATGGGAGTGATATTTACAGTTGATGAACTATTTACCTTGTTTTTTGTGTCACGGTCTTGAAAACATTAGCCAAACATATCTGCATTTTTTGCCTTTCAGTGGAGCCCTTTAATCCTCAATCCCAGTTACACAATATTGCACTTTCTAGGAGCCACAAAGGTAGACTTCATTAGCATGCACTTTGCACTTGCTGGGCACAGATTTTCGAATGGTTCCTAATCGCATGATCTGTAACTACCGAACTGCATCATTCTTCATTCAGACTCTGAAACATTTGAGTTTTGCTTTGATGAAGCCCATGCATAGAACTCCAAATTAATGTCTAGCCTGTCACTGCGGTACATTTCTTACAGTCTTGTCACCTCTGATTAGGAGACTTGGAGCAATCCTCTCTTGTAATTGTGGCAGGCTGCCATCCTAATGAGGAGAAATACAGACATGCATGAATTCATGGAGACCTATGCTGATAGTTCCTCGGTCAGAGTAGATGTGTATTGCTTGGTGTGAATTTTTGCTTTGCTGCGTTTTAACTTTGTATTCATCATTCATAAACGCTTAGAAAGCAACCGTTTTCACTGCATGCTTCTGTAGCAGTCTGAACTCACTTGGAAACTTGGTCGTTCTTGTCTTTTCAGAATAAGCAGCTGATAGGACTCAGAGGGTTGTTTAACAAGAACCCTAAGCACAACGCTGCTGAAACCAGCGGTCACTATGTACGGAAGCGATCTATTGGTGACCGGATTCTCCGGCGCACAGCTAGTGCACCTGCAAAAGGCAGAAAGAAAAGTAAAATGGGTTTTCTGGAAGCCACGGAAATTAAAGACAGTACCTCTGAGCCAGCAGACCTGAAGGACAAAGAAGGAGTCGTAAGGCGTACAAGCCGGAGTTTGCAAGCACGTCCTGCTTCTATGCCAGTGGACAAATACCTTCTGGTAGGACTGCCGTGCCCGGATAATGAAACTGCTCAGGACGCCAAAGGAAAAGAAAACACATCTGGTAAGAAACTTCCAAAATTACTTTTGGTGTACTAAGTTTAAATAGCCTATTAAAAGGCTCGGTTCTGCAATTTATATGCAAGTAGTTCTATTTAACTCAAATGAGTTACTGGGTGAAACGACACATGCCTGAGACTCTAGTATTTTTTAACAGCTCACATACGTTTTTAATCTCCTCAGACTCTCTGATAAGCAAAACCCCTTCACTTGGGGTGACAGTGGAAAGCTGTCTCCAAACTAGGCAAATAAATTACAATAGGTTCTGGAAGTGGTCTTAAAAGGATGTTTTCCAAATTTCTCTTTGTAAGAAAGAAAAATTGTTTCTTTCTTTAAGAACACGTTCAATTAATCTTCATCAATTTCTGGTTTGCTACGGTCCATTTCCTTATGAAAACAGAGCTGCTGGCATGGTGTTTCTCCCTGTTTTCAAGGAGGAAGAAGTTAATGCAACATATGGTTTTGGATACAGTGTATGTAAAGACCAGTGCAGACTTTCAAATAGATGTAAAAGGGGTGACAGTAATACAGACTGTATCCAACAGTCTCGATACTGTCCTTCTAAAGTAAATAGATTAAGTAACCAAAGTTACATGGAAAGCGTACAAGGATAAAATCTTGGTCTTTGTTGATGCACAACACAATTCTTAAAATGGATTTTTTCTAAGTGTTTTCAGCAACATTAGCCTGGCCTTTGAAATCCGGTACTTTGAAGTCAATCCCCTGACTTCAGCAAAGTTGGCATGTTCGATGACCTGCCTACCAGCTGATTTACTGGAATATTTAAATAAGTCCAGAAAGCTTTGAATGCAATGGCTGTAGTTCATTAGACCTGCTGTCTCCACCCTTAGCTTGTACCTAGTCTAGGACATCTACGCTGCTTTTTGGGGGTCGTTTATTTGTTTGTTTGGAAAGAGCGCGTGCACTCATGCACGCCATCCCTGTGGGGCTGCAGGGCTGACCGGGTGCTCTGGTTCTGGTTGCTCCTGGCAGCTCAGCGCTTTTGAGCTGGTCGCTGCAGGGCTGTGCCTGCTGGCACTGAGCAGCCAGAAGTGCTGGCCGCCTGCCTTGGTGAGAGAAGGAGAGCACATGGGGAACCTGGCTCGGGGGCTGAGGGGCAGAAGTGCTGCTCTGCCCCCAGCGTTCTCTGCTGTGGAGCAGCAGCTTCTGCCAGCCCAGGTGTTGCTCTAGAATAAGATAGTTACTGGGCACAGATGGAAGGTGTTGTTAGGCCATATTTGTTCTGCTTGCCTGTGTTTGTGGCTTTGAATGAACGTATAATCTGGACATCACCTTAGGAAAGAAGTTACTTAAGAGAAAGAGCAAGCAAAATTAAACCAATTTTTTCCACCAACCTGAGAAGAAACTGTAGACAGGAAAAAGGAGGTCAACTCTGAAAATGCTGCATTTAAAATGGAATGATTTTCTCTGGATAACCATGCGAAGCTAATACAGCTCAGCCGTTCTTATCAATGGATGCAATAATTTCTTAGAGAGATTTCTTCCTAAAGATGCTTTAGATGAAGACAAAAAATCAATTTAGAAGAAATTTACACACCTATTTTTTTTATAAGCTGTGGGTGTTCACTTATAGCAAAATAACCTTTGAGAAAGCACAGGCCAAGAGATGACCCAAGAAGTTGCCTCAGGGAGTAAATCCTGCCCCTTCTAGCTATGAGGGGACTAGATCCTGTCCGTTGGAGTGCCTGTAGGGCTTGCTCTGTAACCCCTATAGAGGAGGACTGGCCACCTTAGACATAAAGAAATGAGACGTGAAGAAGAAGTTCTAGATGGAGCCCTCTGCTGTAGCTGAAGGACCTTCCTGCTTCTCTGTACCGAAGGGCACGTCCCTCTCCGGTGGAAGCACTTACCTTCAGTCGGGGTGAGAAAAAATGTGACAGCTTTACGCATGTTCAGGGTAAGGCTTGGGTATTCTCAAAGTAACTTCGGCCCAAATATTTCAGACCGGGAGGTGGCTCCACCCTCACGGAGGTACTAGTCAAACGAAGCGTTCGTTGTTGCAGGAATCAGTACAGAATGGAGAGGGCTGGCTGTCCAACAGGGATCTTTCTTGCCACAATACTGGAGCTAAACAGATCTGTCCTGCCTGGATGTATGCCAAGGAGGCTGGGTGCTGTCCATTTCCTCCTCTGTCCTTTGTAGGAAAAAAACACAAAACAACAACGACCTCTACAAATCAAAGAATTTTACATCTCTTCCAACCTTACGTAGGCACACCGTGGAAAGCTTGAGGAACTTTTCAGATTTTGGAGACCAGCCGTTAATGCCAGGCTCATTAAAAATCCCTCTTACCGTAACAGGGGGTTTTCAGGCACTGTTAACGAATGCTCCTAGGGTACCTCATTTCTAGTGAATGTAAGAAAGAGTATGTATTATACCAGGTTTTCTTCTCTATTCCCTGCTTAATTAAAAGCTTCATAGCTAGGAGTGAGTCTGGAGCTGGGATTTGGCATGTAAACACAAGTAAGATCTTGGCGGAAAAAATATCGAATGTGTATTTTTCATGAAATTCAAATCTTGCTCTCTTATGAATGCAGCATGCTGGTGGAAGATCAAAAATTAAATTCTTGGATTGAAATCTCTCAAAATAACTGTATGTAAAGAACATTGTGTGGAGTCCATCTACTTGACGCTTTTACTCAGAGCTCTTTTAAGCATGCATCTTGTTTCAAAGTGTTATGTTTTTAACAGAGCTGTTTTGTTCTGTCTTTATTGCCATGCTTCTTTATAGTACAAATCTGAATAGGAACACAGCTGAAGGTAATACCATGTGCAAGCTATGATATGGTGCCTCATTGACATTATTTGCAACAAATATTACATCACGTGCTTGATGTAATAGACATTCCAAGGAAGCTTCAGTGAAGTGCCTGCAGTTGTATTTTTCCATTTCTTCATATCACACAGATAATTTGGGCCAAGCCCGCACAACTCCATAATTGAGTTCTGTCACAGCTGTACCTAAGTTTGCATTTTCCATTCGTCTGTCTAAGGACAAAATAGTTGTCAATAACCAGAATGCAAATTTTGTATGCAACTAACATCTTTCTTATTTAATTTAGCCAACAGTGATGGCAATAAAAATGAGAAGGAAACGAACTTGAAAGAATCTGTTTTCATCTGTTCTGAGAAAACAGCAAATATTTCAAATTCGGCTTCTCCCTTTGGAAAGGAGAAGGCCCAGAAGGAAACGGCAGTTGATTCTTCCTTAGTACCACCTCTCCAGGAACAACATGAAGATTCAGTTTTCACAAGTGGTGTAGCTGAAACAAATCACCTCAAAGGCTATGAAGAAAATCATCTTTCTGGTGAAACTGGCCCTCCAGTGCAGGCCTCTCGTTTTGAGCTTGTCACAGAAAAAATAGAAGACAAAAACTGTGCAGACAATAAAAAGGAAGATGACACAAAAGAGACTAAGGAGGAGAAAACTCTTGTGGGGACTTTGCTTTCTGAAAAAGTAGAGGAGATGGGAAATCTCAACCGCGACATCATCCAGAAAAGCACTGCAGCGGGTCCGTCTCTGACGGACGCTTCCTCTCCTGCCCGCTCCGATGCTCCTGACTTACATTCCACTTCAGCCATGCAGGACAGTGACATTTCTCGCCTCATAGAGGAAGTTTCTCTAGTGAGTGAGAGCGAGCTGGACAGTGCTGTCTCCGCTCTGATCAGGCAGCTGGATGTCACAGACGCCCAAACCAATCTCACTGTGCTCTCAGGCCTCCACGGCACCGGCAGCCAGACCTTCAGCGCCATGCCTGCGCGCCCCTGCCTGCTTACTGCAGAACTTAGCACTCCCTGTAAGAACGACTTTATTACCACAAAATCCATCAAATCCCCATTGTTCTCAACTCCAGATCCAGCCCTGTTCTCCAGCCCCGAGACTGCAGAGTATTCTGTGTACGCAATTATCCACGAAACGTCTCTTACGCCACCTTCTGAATATAAGACACACAGTGGATTGGTTTGCAAGAAAAAGTCAAACAGTGTAGAAAATAACGCGCCTAGCACACCTTCTTCTTCACCTCTCTCTTTGCCAAGTGCAAATCCCAGAAGGAAATGTGGAATGAGCTGGGAAGCCACCAAGTCTGCCGGCTCTCTTGCTTCCAGTAGCCTCATCTTTGAGGAGACACTTGTGGACCCTCCCACGGGTGAGAATTCAGAAAGCAGCAGTCTTGTAGAAATCGACGGGGATTCTCAGGATCTCTTGGTAACCGCATGTGAGTACAGGCGGGAAGACATGAGCCAGCTGGCCTCCCCTTTAAAACTGAGGCAGGAGCAGGACAGCAGGCGCTGCGGTGAGAGGACCTTTGGGAATTGCGCAGCCGTCGAGCTCTGCGCTGCTGCCCTAGACTGCTCAGATAGCTTCAGGACTGCAGGGCGTAAACTCCCTTTTCCAGTCTGTGAAAACGTTGATTTTCTACATCACCATCATCATGCAGATAAACAGAAAGATGCGATGTGTACGTCCAAGGGATCCCAACTCAACGTACGCTCATCGGTGCTCAAAAGTCCTTTGGCCTTCCCTCCCTCTTCAGCCGTCAAACAGACCAGCCCTTGCAAATCCAAGAGTCTCGGTGACTTGACGTCGGAGGATATTTCCTGCAATTTCGAAAGTAAGTATCAGTACATCAGCAGGAGCTTCGTCACGTCCGGCATGAGAGACAAGAAGCTTGCTGCTATGAAGACCATGAGACCCCATTCCACAGATGCTCTGACGGAACAGCTGAGAAAACTGGTGTCCCTGGAGCAGGAGGACAGCCACCAGATGCTGTATGCCAGGCAGATCGAGGAAGACTGCCCAAAGGCCCTGGTCAGAAAGCTGTCGTCCAGAAGCCAGAGCAGAGTGCGGAACATCGCCAGCCGCGCCAAGGAGAGGCAGGAAGCCGCCAGCAAGCAAAGGTCTTCTCACACAAGCAGCATAGCAGGGGTCGTGCTTCGGAACAAGCCTTCGGCGTCTCCTCACGTGATCAACAGGCATTCGACGGGCTCGTACATAGCCAGGTACCTGAGCAGCTTCCCTGGGGAGGACGTGGAGGGCCGGGGAATACCGGAGGGCGCCTGCGCTGCTCTGCACTACGGCTGCAGCGACCAGTTGTGTGCGCGCAGTTCCGTTCTGCAGCTGGAACCCAACAGTGATGATAAGCCAGAAATTTATTTCCTGCTGAGGCTGTAGATTGTATAAATGTACATCTTCAATGTTTACAAACTATTTCAATGAAATGAAGGATTTTTAGCAAGAAGTACTGTTTTGAGGGTTGTTTAAATTATTTAGAAATGCAATTTCATGCTAGTGATTCGGCTGTGATTTAATGTTCCCTTTCCTGTCAACGCTTATGTAAATAGAAACTGTGCTCCGTCCTTCTGTATGTATTACTTTAATTTAGAAATTATAAAGGGAAGTAGTCTGAGGACTATTTGCATGCAATAAGCATCTGTATTTGTAATGCACCGCGTTTTAACAGATGAGCACATCTGTGTTCAAGAGCATAACACTGCAATGAATGCAAGAGTATTTTCCTGTTTCCTGAAATCCTACTGTTTGGGAAAAAAAAATTGTGATCCCTTTTGGCCTTTCATGCAATTTCTACTAAGTGTAGTGCTTTCTGTTCTTGGTAATTCCTTTGGGGTTCAGTTTCTGAACTAGGACTCAGACCCTTGCTTAGTACCGTTGTTTTCACTCTACCTGTACTCAGCTGTTAGCGTTTATTTTCCGTTTCCGTGTAGGAGCTACGATTCTACAAGAAACAATTTGTAGAACTAGGGTTAGTCCCGATTTGTGGGTGATGCATAGGTCTGTCTCCTGCCCACTCTGTGAAGTATAGCAGCAGTTGTATTCTATTTTTGTCCATGTGTGGAATGCTAATTTCAGGCCGGAGTGGAACGTGGGAGTAATCCAGCATTTATCAACTGAAAACATTTAATTTCTGCATTTTTTGTTACGTACTTTTGCTATTGGTTGTGTTTGTAGCTTCAATATGGTAGCAGATCTGTTTTCTGTATATTTGTAATTTTATTGTTAAATTGTTGACAGTCAGTGGAATATTTAAAGCTGACATGGTGTAGAGTAACTATTTTGACTGTCCTTCACCTTTTTCTATGAACATTGAAAGTGAATTGAGTGAGTAATCTCAAACACCTGAAGCTTCCCTGCAGGGAGCAACATAGCTTTATTTTGGTTTAAAGATATTCTTTGTCTTCACTGTAAGTTTTTTTCTTATATGTAAAAGATGTACCTTTTACCTCTTTCTTTTTGTAACGCAGAGTATTATTCTTGAGAACATCATTAAAATAGATTTTTAAGCACCTGGTTACATGTTTACTGAAACCGTAGCAAATGCAATTATGGTTAAAATACCAGTAGTGATTGCACACGTCTGTCTTGCCGTGAGCTTGCAATAAACTTTCAGAAAGGGGGAAATTCCGTCATTTCAAGTGGTGGTGATGTTTCTGGGCTAGAAACTTGCAGCTGAGCTCCTCTCTTCTCTGGATAGGAAGCCAAGTTTACTGAGAATGTCTAACTACCTGCCTATTCCTAATTCCCAATAGGATTTCTTTTTAAGTTCTTTCTTTAGAAGGTGGATTTAGTTTTGTAATTATAATTTGCATTTTTTTTTTCCTTTTGGGCTTCATTGTACTTTTTTCAGGTACTTTTCCTTGCCTCCATCTTACCTTGCTGTCCAGGTCAGAAATGTGCTGTGTTTATTGTTTAGCATTCCTTAAATTCCCGTGTAGTCTTCAAATCCTGGTCATTACTGATTTAACATTTTTTTTTTCACGTCACTGATACAGCACAGGGCCAGCGTTAAGTCTTACAGCACTCCCCTGCCCCTGCCCGGGCTCACCACCGGCTCGCCGTCTGCAGCTCCCTTTGGAGACTCTGCTCTTAACCGGCTTTGTGCTCTTCCAGCAAGTGTCAAAATCTTCGTGTATCATTCAAGTCCTCCTGAAGATATCACGAAGCGTCTGACTAAATGCTTTATGGAAGACTAAACACAAATCATTCTCACTCTTACTGTGGGCACCGAATTTTCATAATCTTGTGTTAAAAAATAAAAGCAACAACCAGAGGTTCTCCAGATGTATGCCAGGATGGGGGTCAGTTCCTTGGGTACTTATCAAAAACCATTCAAAAAAAAAAAAAAAGGCTGTTCAGAAGGATAGCTCTGGAGATGGAAGTTTGATTCAAAGCATGCTTGAGGTTTCTTGTGCTTTGCCATATCTGATCTTCAAATACAGGCAATGCTGAGTAAAGGAGGTGGTGATTAATACCCTTGTAGTCATTTTGTCTTGGGAATCTAGTATTAAATATTTAAAATATACGCCTAGTCTTCGAGGTGAGGGTGCATGTGCTGTTTGGAATGCATTTAAATAAATAGTAGCTGTACTGACCTGCACACCCCTTTGTTTTCCCGCAGCTTGAGTGCGAACAGCATCTGCATAAAATGAGGCTTCCGCATTAATCAGCTGCATTGCTAATCCTGGAAGGATTTCTGCTTCCAGCTGTTGGTCTGTGAGCAAAGTCTCAGCCCACCTGAATGCGTGCAGCCCTCTGGAAGCCGCTCTCCCATCGTGGGGTGCACGGGATGCCCGTTCCCACCGCCCTGCCGCCGGCTCTCCCGAGCCCAGGGCAGCCTGGAGGCAGCCGCGGTGCTGGCTCCGTCCTGCACACATTCAGGCAGCGTGAGCAGGGGGAAACTGAAGGGATGTCATGGCAGGGGGAGAAATGTGGTGCCTCCAGAAAGCTTCTGCTCCTCTCCAGAGAGCTTGTGCTCAGCTAGGAAGTTTGAGCCGAACGCAGGGAGTCTGCTAAAAGAATAAACAAAAGAGTTTGGGATAAGACTACTAGCATCCTCTGAGGGCTAAAGGGGACAAAGACAATAAAATCCCAGGGTCATGTGAGTAAAGCCAGGAGAAGAAGAGTTAAAATTGCATTAAAATTCACCAAGTGCTTCTGTTGTGGAATCGTATGAGACCTTTCTGTTGCAGCAGGATCCCTTTACAGCCACAGCAGTGTGAGGGAAGGCTGCAGAGGAATTTTCTGCATTTCCATGATGCCAATGTATGCTTTCATAAAATGAAACAAGATTTACTCATTAATATTTTTTTTAATGTGAAAGAGGAATCCTCAGCAGTCTCCTTTGCCTTTGGTCTCCATGTGCAGCCTCCGTCCAAGCACAATATTGAGCCAGCTTTCCAGCAGGGGGACTGCTAGACTTGACAGCAGGAGCGAAGGGAAAAGGCCTGATGCACACGTCTGGTAAATCGTCCCTTTTATTTCCTTGCTGAAAAGCTTTTTTTTCTTTTTAACTCAAAAGATGTGAGCGTGTGTTTCTTTTGCCAGCAATTCAAGTTCATGCATTATCGGGCCAGTGGGATGCGAGCCCTTCTCTGCTGTAGGTCTTTGGTAGGCATCATGCAGAAGGAAACAGCCCAGAGCCACATGAAATGGTCTGCATCTCTTGGATGGCTTTGACGGCACCTTCTGTTGCAGGTAGTAGAGTTGCTAAATGTTTACCAGGATGAAGAAATAAAAGTAACAGTTGACTTCCACTTCTGTATGTGGAGTTTTAAACAGGCATTAAGTTTCTGCATTTCATTTGAGCTATAACAGTATAAATGAGATGACAATTTTTGTTGCTGCCCGTCCATATCAAATATATATTCATTTGATTTAAAGTGAGAGTTGTGGGGAAAGTGATGGTGTGACTTGTGGAAAACAATGCCATAAGCATAAGTTTCTCATTTTGTACCAGACCAGCAGCTCCAGGCTCCATCAGCCTCCGAAGTTCCCGTGGTATTCTGGAGAGGCGTTGGTGAGGTCTCCAGCAATCTCTCTTCTTCCTCCTGGCTGCAGAGGCAGGCAGCAGGAGGTATTTCTTCCTGCCAGATGGGTAAAATGACTCTCCTGCTGTTCAGTAAAAGGAGTATGTCCAATTGCCTTGGCAGCAGGAATAAGACCAAGCAGATCTTTGCCTCCCAGAGCCACAGCACCAAAATCAATGCTATTTCACTAAGCAGTACGTGGTCACAGTGCTGGCAGTGCCAACCGTGTCCTGTGCTGCTGAGCAGTGCCGGTTCTGCTCCAGGTGGTGCTGAAGGCAGAGAGGGAGGGAGGACGATGCAAGCTTGGTGCTGAACTCCAGTGAGTGCTGGGCTGGTTCCTATCAAAGCAGGCTACGCAGGAAGGTAACGCTCAGAGGGGGGATTTGCAAGAGGATAGTTCATGCCCATAAAGCAAGCAGGAAGGATGCAACGGTGGCAAGAAAACTAATTGGGATGCTACAGACTCATTGCCTCTCCAGTGACTTGTAACTAAGCAGCATTTTTGGATGAGTCTCTGCTTGCTGGGTGATCTTCAGCCACCTCAGATTTAGAAACCCCGAGGGCAGGAGCAGGATGTTCCTCTGCAGGAGCAGGACGCCGGCCTCAGGGGGGACGATCCTCCAGCTCTGCCCGGCAGTGCCAGCTGGGGCTGCGCTTGGCCGCTTTCGCTGTGAGGTCTCAGACACGGGTCCCGTGTCCTAGGGTTTTGTCATTTCCAGAGGCAGAGTAGTGTGGCGAGGCTTGGGAGAGCTCATCTGTATTTGCTATCCTCTCTGGGTGTTGACAGGTGGGAATTTGCTTCTTGCCTATTGTTTTTAAGATCCACATTGGTTTAGAGCAACAGGGCGCTGTCATGCCAGGAGTATAGCAGGCTGGTACTTAAACATAGAAGAATAATCCTAACGGAAAGCACGCTTGACGTTTTTATCACTTTACATTGACCTAAGCAGGATTACTCGACGTGTAAGTCTGTTAAAGCCTTTATGGCTTCTTCTCAACCTGAATTATCCTGTTAGAGCTGGAAGTGAAGCTCTGAGGGCAGGAGCTGCACACTGCAGCGTTGTGCAGCGTGCCAGAGAGCAGCTCTCCTCCTCGTCTCCATCCCTTTGGGACACAAATTGCTTCAGGATGCTTCTAATATTGCACAGTCTCTCATTAAATTACCAAAAAAGTCCTGTTTTGCAGCCGCAGCCCTACTGCTTTCAGATAAGTGGATATCCTTACACCTGTACTGAAACAGTTGGTATTTTTTTTCTTCTTAGGAAAAACAGTTGAGCTCTTTCATTTCTAAACAACTTTTGGCTCGTCTCGTTGTGGTCTGAATTGCTTCTCTTTATTTATTTAAGTTCAAATGTATATAATATGTATGGGGGGGGGGGGGGCAGACTACCTCCAGAAAGCCCTGTTGTTTCTCTTTTTTCTTCCTTTTTTCTTTAAGCCTAAGAAAAAGCAGCTGCCAGCACGTTCAGCTGCTGGCAAGTAAAGCACTGTCAGCAAGTCTGGCTTGCTGTGAAATATTAGTAAACAAGCAGTTACGTTAGTGGTAGCCAAGTTTAACAAGTTCTCCACTTATTATCCTGTCATTTTTTGTGAAAGAATATGCCGTCGCTGTCAGACCCATCTGCTCAACCGCACAGCCCGTGCATACAAATCGCCTCGTCTCACACATGGGGAGAGGTTTCGGAGGAGCCTGGAACTGGGAGTGAAGGATGAATAGGGGAGCTGTGCGGAAGCAGAACTCAGTGTCGATACCTGACCGCCTGGTCGAGAGCCGACGGGTGCTGCTGTGCTGTGTAGCTGGGAAAAGCCAGCTAGCTGGCCCAACGCAAATGCGATCTGTTGTAGCCTGCGTAGATCAGACGTTACCTGCGGCTCGGTTCGTCACAAATGGCACAAAGAGGAGGCAGAGGAGAGAAGATGGCTGGGAAAAGCCATAGAAGAAAAGCATGCAGACAGGTATCTGTTTAAGCATTTCTTTTTAAAAGAGACAAATTAATCTGATCATTTGCCGTAAAAATCACTGCTGGTGTGGTTGGAATGCCTTTCATTGAAGGGAGGGTATGGAAAAAGTGAAAAAACCAGAGAAACTTCAAGGGATAAATATATACCCCGATAATATTCTGTTACTGTTCCTCCTGTTTCATCTGAGAGGTTGAAGAAAAACTTCTTGGCAAGAGCAGAGCCGATGAATGGTCTGTTCAGCCAAACCAAGAGGTTGCCCACCCGTGCTGCTGTACGTCGTGGCGGGGCAGGGGGTGTGTGAGGTGGGTGCTCCGGAACGAGGTGGTGGTCCCCTTCCTCTCGCAAAGGAGAGAACTCCTCTGGAAGAGCAGTTGGGAAATGCAACTTGGCTGTCACGATATCTCAGCCGTCTTCTATAAGTAAGACGTGCTTTGACTAATTCTAACGCCATTTTCTCCGTAGTGGTGAAGCCCTCTCCCATCGCAGTCACGCTGGACGAGGACGAGCTTGCCGGCTGCTCCAGGGCCGTGCTGAAACGAGTGGAGGTGGCACGGGGCGAAGCTGACAGCAGAAGCGTGGTAGGATGCTGACAGTGACCTGGCTCCCTGAGCAGTGCTAACACCTTTATGGAGCTGGACGGAATAACGAGATAGCTGCCAGCACACTTCCATTAACGTTTAATAAGATGCTCGCTCAGACATTAAGGATGGACCCAGCTTTGTGACTTCTGTGGGGCAGATTTAAGCAATGCCAACTGTCAAATGACTTTGCTGCAGGGACAGTCTCGTATTTGCAGAACAGACTTCTGTCAGCAAGCGTATTGTAATCCTGGTGCCTGTTGCAGTTTGGGGTTTTTACTTGTCTGTCACTACAAGCCTTAATAATACTCTTAGCTCTAAACTGGGATAGATTCCTTCATTTCCCTGGGACTGGTTCAAACCTCAGTGTAGTTAAGAGAACTACTAGGAAATGCTCAGGAGTGTCAGGTTTGGAAGATTTAGTGAAGTCACATATTCTTTGGTGGTGGTCTTTCATCTAGAATTTTATTTCTGTTGCCTATGTCCTGGTTCCTCTCCTTTTTGCTGTTCCAAACTGTAGAGGAAGAGCTGTTGAATTACTAGGTATTTTGCAATTTGTGTGAAACAGGCTTCTGAGCTCAAAAAAAAAAAAGTTATCAAACAACTTCTATTTGATTTTAGAAAAATAATCCAGCAAGCTGTCCTTCAGTCAAATTTCCCCTTCAGCCAACAAGCATCCTGCTGGAAAAGAACACGTGGGGACTTTCGTTTACGGCTCTGGCCTGTCCATATGGCCCCTCCATGTGGCAACCTGGCATACATCGCTTTGCACTGTGAATTTATTACGTTGTCAAGATTCAATACACCTGTTTCTCCGTAGGAATAGTGTCACTCATAGGGAAACAAAACCCATCTGCATTCAGATATCGTCATCCTTAGGAGCTGGCCAGTCAATCCCCAGCGGCAGAGAACAGTCAGGCAGGGAGCTTCCCAGCAGCTTTGTTCTTCTGGATAGGAGCATCTGAGGTAACACCCGATCTTTATTTTCCAACTCTTTTTGTAACTATGGAGACCAGGAGCTTCACAGAGAGCGAAGCAGAAGCTCCCGAGGTACAGCTGGAACTAGCTCAGATGCTTTTCTCTCTCTTGGCCCCATTTAAACTCTTCCAGCTTTCTGGAAAATTGGGAAAAGGAAACGGAGTAGCATATGCAGAATATTTTACTTCAGAAACATTAAAATTCAGTGGCAAAACGTGAATGCATCTGCATTTGGAAACAAAGGGTAACTTTCAAAATAACCCTCATACACATCTGAATCAGTGAGCTGTTGGACAGCAGCATCTACATCATCCAGCTTTCTCTGGTTGAATGCTGCCGTGACGGCATTCCAGCATGCCAAGCCCTGCTCAGAGGCAAGAGCTTTAGATGGTTAAACGCAGTGAAGCCTGTACGAGGCACTGCTGTCGTTAAGGATTTGTTCATCTGACGTTCAGCGCTTTGCCAAAGGTGTTACAGACGGTCCTTTGATGGTGCATAAAAAGCAGAGGGTGCAGGTCAGTTCTAGCTGTGGAGATATTGTTTAGAGCACCTTGTTTGTGGGAACAATCCTTAACTAGCCGGGGGGTTGGGATGGGTAAGGTTTTATTGGTTCATTGCTGTAGAGATATACGCAAAGATGCTCCAGGCATGCACTGGGGAAAATCAGTTTGCCTCACTGAAACTCCATTAATTTGTGATGCAATGAGTTTTCACGTAGCTGGAGGCACAAATGATGAGTGTGATGAATATGGATGACTTTGGATAGGAGTGGTTGTCCAACAGAAAAAAAAAAAAGTTATTTGGAAATGATCAGTACCCCTGTAGTGTTACAGTTCTGTAGGATTTCAGCCCACCCGATACTCATCTGGTTTTGAAAACTGTTGCATGTGAAGCTTTAGTAGCTATGGGAGAACTGTTTTCTTTTCTCTCTGTTACACAGAATACTGAATTTCCTGATGGCATAATAAATACGCCTGGAATAAATAAATAACTAATTCAGTGTAGCAGTAGTGCTAGTGACATAAAACATAAGTTAATAAACGGCATCTGCTTAGACAGACTGAAGCCGTGCTTACCCTGCAAGCATTCGAAGTGCAGAGGGAGAGTTTTAGGCACCCTCTGCCACGAAGCCGAAGACCCCCGGCAGTACCCTCGCCGACACGGCGGGACAGCGCTGGCTGTGCAGCGTGGGTGCCAGCGGGCGCTGCTCGCCGCCCCCCATCCTGCCCTTCTCCTGCTGCGCGGCTGCTGCGAGCTCTCTGCGTCTGGCCCCGCCGAGCTTCGCGTCCCTTCCTTCCCACGGCACCCCTTCACAAACCAGCGTGTGCCCCAAACCCTTTGGCTTCTGAGCAGCCTTGTGTCTGCTTTTGCCTTGGACAGGACTGTGCTTCACGGTGGTTCCTATAACAGAGACCAGCTCAGTCTGTGCGCTCCTACCACGTGGCGCAGCCGTAACTGAGGGGCTGAGGACAAACCAGATCTATCCAAACACACAGCCCACTAATAGAGTTCATGGGCAGCATTTGGCATCATGTGCTGAGAAGGATGAGACTGGAAATTAGTGGATTTAATGGGTTTCTTTAAGACTGGCCCTGAGTTAGCCGAAGAAATCAGCAGTCTGACTTCCTGCGTGCTTTTGGATACTCAGGAGATGTTGACAGAGAGAGAAAAGGCAGCTGTGTTCCTCAGGTTGCTGGAAGGAAGCCCGTTTTCCTCCAGAGACCTCGTCCTTTTTATTATTATTATTATTTTAAATATATATGCGTGTGTATGTATGTATATATATGTGTGTATGTATATATATACATATATATATATGAGCACTGAGAGCCACACATCCTCCTGACAGTCACACTCCAGTGTCCTGCCTGGAGAAGAGGTCAGTACCAGCAGGCCTCCAAGCCCACTGCATGTGAGATCTCGCCCCGCATCCCTTCCTTGCCTCTCCACACCTCTCCATCTCTGCTCCCTCACCTCCAAGTGCCTTTTCTCAGCACGGTTGCACACGGTGGGGACAGCAGGAGCAGAGGGAGCAGTCCTGCCCGGAGCATGTGCCCCCTCCTGCCTTCAGCACGCATGAGGCTTAGAAATTCTTGGGCTTGTGCTACTCTGGAACAGAGGGTGTCTTCCTCAGGCTTGCCATGTCTGATCCTCACCTGCTGTGCTTGGGGCGGCTGCTGGTGCCCTCCTCCTCCTGTAGCTGTGCAGTCCTGGCCCTGGTTTGTCACAACAAGCTGCGCATGCAGCTTGGATGTTGAAAAGTAGCAAACGAACTGATAAAATATGCACCCAATATAAATTCATGAGCGAGGTAATGCAGCAGGATCATTCCAACACAAGGGTTATTTTCTACTTGCCTTTTTAATTTGAAATATTCAGGACAGTTTGAGAGTTTTGACGTGTAATAGATCCTGACCTGCTTTCCAGCAAATAGCAATTGTACAGCCTTGGCTTAGTAATATATTGCTGTCTGGAATTGGGTCAAAGCAAATCCACATGCATTATATAACCCGAATTGGTTTATACAAAGAGAAGGGGATATAATATCTTAAGCCCTTTAAATAAGGGATAAGTGCAGTACCAGGAATTTGTTAATATTATTTGAAGCTATATTTCAAAATGCATTTCCAGGAGCAGTGGTTAAAGACGAGGCTGTTTATTTGGTGGGATCACTTGCTTCCACGTGTCTGGGAGCTGTAATTGATGGGGCTGCCAGCAGGCTGTTACCCCGTGCTTGGATACTGCAGCGGTCAGATGCTCTCACCGTGAGCTCGGTGGACATACTGGGATGAACGGGGAGAGCTTTTCCTCACAGCCAGAAAAGGATGCAAATAATTGATTTGGCAGACTGAACAGAAATAGCTGCGGTTTAAAGGCTAGGCTATCCGACACTGCTTATGAAATAGAGCCAAGAATGCCAAAAATAACTCCTTTTATCAGTATTACTTACTAGCATGAGGAATAGTCTATGTTTTTTTTTTTATTTTAACAGCAGGAAGTTCCCTCTAGCCCCCACAAAATGGTTGGTAGGCTGTAAAATGGCAATAAACGACCCGCACACGTTGCTGGTGCAGTGCCAGGGCTCGCGTTCCTGGGGCTCTCTCTCCAGGAAGGTGCCATTAAGCTGTGGGGATTTGGTGACCCAGGTGCAGCACCAGCCCCACGCCGCTGCCCCCGTGCACCCGCCGCGGGACGGGGCCGCAGCCGGCCGTGCCGCCCCGCGCCCCCAGTCGCAGCCGCTCCGGCATTTCCTGGGAGAGTATTTTTAGGTGTCTCCGCTGTGCGGGTTTTCTTACTTCATCGTGCCGGTTTTAGAGCCCAGGGTGCAGCATACAGAGGTGTAAATGCTGACCTTAGTGGCTGGCAGCTGTACCTCGTGCTTTTGGGGCAGTTTCATTGAAATCAGTGAGGCGCAAGGTGGCAGGACGCCCGCTTGAGGGGAGGGCTTTTGTATGTACACATATAAAATATGTGGCTGGCATTTAGACAGGAGTCAGGCACAGGGCAAAGGGCAGACTTTTAAGAGAACTTTAGTTTCAGTAGGTCCTTCATTCTGCCGTTGACACATTTTGCAGACCCTGCTGCAGCAGAGCTGTGTTAGCGAGGAGGAGAGGGTGGCATGGCTTGGCGCCATCCCCATAACATTAGTTGAAACGTTGTGTGAAGGATGCTGCTTCAGCGGGAAGTCTCTGGGGTCCTATCGAATTCACCTGAGTTTATTTTAAAAGTGCACAGAGCCACACTGCCCAGACGTGCCCGACACCCGGAGTGAGCGCAGTACCAAGCGATGCTCTGCAATATTGCCACTGGGTGTCCTGCACGCGGGGCCTGGTGCCACCAGGCTTGTGAGTGTCAGCTCCAGGGTGAAGGAGCTGGAGAAAATGATCAAGGAAATGGTCAGTGCGTTACAGATCATTAACATCTTGGTTAAGAAATGTTAGTATTTCAGTACAGGAAGCTGAAGTATGACACATGACATGGAATATTAATTGTGTCAATTGGAATATTGCATAATATACGCATAAAGTCAATGTAATTACCTATGCTGCTAATTTAATTAGTATACATTTAGAAGAAGACATCCTTTGGCGTTTGACGGCACCTAAACTTTGAGTTGCTTGCTCATAAATAGCTACCAGGAAAAAGAAATCAAGTCCACTTAGGGAATGTCTGAAAAATTAGAAAAATATTTCGAAATTAAATTCTTTCCTTCCTTTGCATAGGCCCATAGAAATATAAACATTGGAACCTTACGATTCTCATTTTGCATGAATAATTTATTTGCAGGATAGATGATGGTATCAGTACTCACAGGACATACCTGAATCAATCAGCAGCATCAGTTTCTGTGGAGAGGAAAAGTAAGTGAATTTGTGCTTCATTTGGGCTTTTAGTGTGTTCTAAACTATTGCTGGCAGTTGTTGACACTTGTAATTATTCATGTAACACATGGAATATTTTGACTTTAGCATGTCTGGTGATGTTGTAAACTTTTGCATTAGAAAAATTGGTGACTGGTTCAGAGTCTGCTGAACTAGCAAAGGCATTAGTGCCCTGATAAAAAACATAAATCCGTAGTTCTGAGATACACTCACAGAACACGGAACAGGAGCCTGAGCTCCTGTTATCTGCCAATAATCTAATCTAATATACATTATATACCCCTAAAAGAGTTGTTTTCTTACACTGTGTATAGCCCATACTCACTCTCTTCATGGATTTTGCTTTAAATTTCAACTACAAAATAACTTTTTATTAAAAGGCTATTTTAAGAGATTATCTCCCTTAAAAAATCTCCAGAAGTGTTTTCTTTTCATTTTTGTCTTAGCCTTTGAGCTTATCTGTGAGCCCTTTTACTTGCAACATGATTTTAAAGCACTTAAGCCATTATGAAAGATAATGTGCTCTTTATGAGGGTTAAAGATAGCTTATTTCAGATTACTGTAAATGAAATGAGAGTAAACAGAATCCGAGGAAAGCCTGTTCCTGAACTAAGGCTTTCTGCATACATTGTGCAGCAATTAACTTAAACCAGAGTGATTAAAGTGGTGAGTTTCTATGTGCAAGTAAGGCCTTACAAAAATGACCACTGACCGTTTTATTTTGGATGAGGATTTATAAACCCCTCAGCCTTGAGCGGCAAGGTAAAGCCCACTTACGCTGTATCATGTAATCTCACGTAATCCGAACAACAGCCAAAATGCCGGTGCTCAGTCATTTTTGAGCATCTCTTGGCTTGTGTAGGTGGGTACCGAGGGTTGAGGTCTGTGAGGTCCTGGTGCCCCGCTTCATCTCCTGTCATTGCAGCAGGAGTCTTTTAAACAGGGGCAGACACCGCAGGGGGAGGAAACACTCCTTGTCCTTCTCAAAGCCCCCAAACAGTAAATACATCTTTCCTGAGAGACGTTTAAGTGTAGAGTATTTCATTTAAGAAAAAAGAAAAAAAGGAAAAAGAAAGAAAAAGAAAACCCACCACCTTTTCTGTGTGCATGTAACCCCACGGTCTCAGCTGAGTGATCTAACAGAGCAGAGCCCGAGCTCCCTGAAAACCTGAAGTTGCACTGTCTGACACGAGAGGGTACTGTAGCACCAGCATGGGAACCGCTGCTCTGCACCTTACGTTTCCTCTAAGGACTTAGTGTTTGCCTATCTAGCATAGTAAAGCTAGTTTTGTTCTTGCAAATAAGATTATTATTATTATTTTTAGTCTGTGCATGAAAGTAGCAATTGCTGAATATTTTTTTGACAAATTTATTTCTGGTTGGATGAAACTTGGGAATGTTCTGATGGCTTTTCAAGGCTTGCAAAGCTGTTTTGAATTAATAAGTGATGTGTTCTGGTAATTTTAAAACCACAAATTTTCCCCTGCACAGAGGATTCACTTAAAAAGGAAAATATAATTTATAGAGAAGGTAGGGAACAAAGATCTGTCTCATGTTCTCCCACAGGTAGGTGGACCATGAACAGAGGTGGTTGTTTCCACAAGGGTATAAAATCCAGACAAATGTGCACACGAGTCAAGCAAGAGAGAAAATGTCTTTTGGCTAGCTGTCTACAACATGCTACAGAATGCTAAACCCATGCCCACAGGAGGACAGCGTCAAGTCTCACCCCAACATCACGCAGATTCAGCTCACACTCGGAAATGGCAACTCGGCGGTGCAGAGCTCTCAGCTACTCATGTAAGTGCTGCTCCCTTGCAGCTGGTACAGTTCAGTGTCTCCCTGCTGACCTTAGGATATTTTGGCTTTATCAGTTGTTGTTTTGTTCTTGCCTTGGATTTTGTCCCCATTCACTAACTGCCACCCTTGTTCAGGCTTGCTTTTTTCCATTTTTAGGAAAAGAGAATCCTCATCTGTAGGGATAAGAGCAGGATATGGATTTCTGCTGGGGAAGGTGCACTTTAGGGTGTATGACCTTAGGGCACAAATTCCATGTCCGGCTTATACTTGATGATGCTGAAGCTTTTTAATACATGGGAAAATACTGAATAAAAGCTCCTGAAGAAATCCTTCATTTTATTCAAAAGAGGACATTGAAATCATCTTGCTCTGTCTTTAACCAGGTTTTATGTTTAATTGAAATGTCCAAATCAAGAAATTAATTATTCAAATATTAGATAAATGCAGCTTTTTAGCAAGTTTTTCACAATCTGTTAGTGAATATATTCTTTTCCTTTTGGCTTTTCTTTTCTTTTTTTTTCTTTCCCATTATATTCCTTGCTGGCGTGATCCAGTGTTCTTTCAAAGGGCACAATAAGACCAAATCAAAATGTTTCCAGCCTTTGTACAACTTTGCTTAGCACATGAGCTGGAATCATACAAGCCAGCATTTGTTTCTGAATGCTCTATCTTCAGTCTGGTAGGAAATTCAGGGCTGAACCAAGAACTGGAATATGCATCACAGCTGAGCAATTCTGTTATTGTTTTAAGGAGTTAGAACAAGGGAACGGCCAAGAATGTCACCGAATATTCAGCAGATTCCTCCTCTTTGGTCTCTGCCAAGGCATCATGGTGAAACCCAAGCGCTTGAGACAAACGAGCACCAGATATGGGGCTGCAGGTATGGGGCTGCTGTAGCACCTCGTGTCGGAGCCTCCCCCGTGGCTCCTGGCCTCCTCCACTGCGGCCTCCCCACCCCAACCACCACCTGAGGGAAGCTTCTGCTCCCCACTTGAGTTTCACAGCTGGAAAGGTTAAAAACCCACCCTGAGCACAAAACGTGAGTTCACCCAAAGGAACAGTCCCTTCACGAACCAGGGAAGGAGGGCAGCATGCCCAACGGGCCAGGAGAGCAGGAACCAGCCGGGTCTCAAACAGCTGGCTGCTGGATAGGCCGTGGCCACAGTCCTGCCGATCAGTGTGGGGTTTGGGGTTTGCTGTTGTGGCCCTGCGGCTCCGCTCGGCTTTCTGCCAGCAGGACGGGGCAGTGGGGCCGGCCACGGGCCTGGCACCCACTGAGGGCCAAGCACGGCACCCGCCGCTCCTCCGGCTGGCTGCTGCCCGCGGGGTGCGCTGCTCCTCCTGGCCGGAGCAGAAGGACAGACACGGTGACTGGCTTCCTGGGTTCTCTGATAGCAGAAACATCGCACGGAAAATGCAGCACGGCAGAGCTGGAATTTTTACCTCGGGCTTAGCAGCTCGGTCAAGAAGTTTCGATTCAATGCAAATTCGAGTGACACATTAAGTGCCTTTAAGTTATGAGGAAAATGCCAGTTCTTCCTTCAGTTGTCACTGTAAAAGCCACACCAGCAGGCGACACTTGTATAAATCCTAACATGCGTGCTCTAGAAAGCTGACGTTTCCCATAGTGATTTGTGGTGCGTGACTGGGTTGCTTTTCCTTCCGAAGTGGTAATCATCAGAGGGGAGGAAATCCAGGGAAGTTTTACACAGACTACCTGAAACTTGTCCTGTCAGAGACCCTGCGTGGGGCTGCCCTTCGGGCGTTCGGGGTCCTGCTCGGTGCAGTGCCAGCAGACCGGGGCCTGGACGGGCAGCATGGTGGGCTGGCAGCACTGTGGTGCCCACGGTGCTCGCTGAGGCCTCGGCTGCTCCGTGGAGCGCTGAAACCTGGCAGGGGCGGCCGCACGTCGCTTCGTGGGACATCTTGCCTCTTGTCTGAGGCTCGGCTCTAAGACATCCAGCCGAGGCCGCTGTTCATAACTAATGTGTCGGGCAGATTTATTCACAGCAACTACCCCGGTGCTGGTAAGAAAGGTATTTACCAATCATTCTGCAGCCACTGAAGCGAAGCTATGCAAAGGCAAACCAAAATCGTTATCAGCCATTGTTTTTAGAGACCAGTGGGGAGCTAATCCAGAAATGACATTGCACGTGTAAATGTCTCCACTGATACTGCTGCTTCTCTAAGCTAGAATACTTCCATTGATATTTGTAGCTTTTTTTATCGGATATCTCAGCATCCAGCTGGAGAGTCCTGCCTTGGGTATGTACCCTGAGCCTTAGGAAGTAGTGTGTGGAATTAAATATTTAAAGCATTAAGCTTCCATTTATTAAAAATGGAATTTTTCAGGTCTCAGTCACTCAGTTATCAAATAAGTCAATGCTCTGCTGTTATTCTGATGCTGTAGATATGAGTGGAAGTAATCTAGCACTTTTAAGGGAGTTTTCAAATGTTGAGATGGGTGTAACTAAGAAGAAAATTCCTCTCACTGGACAGATCTCCCATATGCACATCTATTTTCCGAAGGCAGTAATTTGATATTCTCACATGTTAGTCTACAGGTCACAGGAGAGCATGGCAAAGTAATAATACAAGTCAAGGTATGTAAATGTGGCCTTTGATTTATGTAGTAAACCATTTTTTTAAAGTAAAAAGCTCAATTAAAAGAAAAATGATTTAAAAGAAAATTAGTGTCAATATTACAAAGTTTTAAAGATTTTATTACTTGGGTCATTCTGTTTGTGAAGATGAGTTGATGTGTCCCTCTACTCTAATACAAAGCTGTGTACCCTAGAGTTATTTATACAAATCGTATAGGATTTGCAAAACTATGTTTCTTTGCCAACCTACTGAATGCTGCATGTAGACTTTTAGGTGTTAGAAGTACGGCTACAAAAACTTAAACTTGGCATTCTCATACTTGATATCCAGCTGCCTGATAAAACTACAAAGATTAGAGTGTACTCTAAACGTATTAGTTGTTTAAAGAATAAACATTGCCAATTCTTTTTGCAAAGCGGCCAGTATTTTAATGAGGTGTTCTGGCTGTTGCTTCTCAAACGTCAGACACTAAATCACTCGAATCCACCAGAAGTAACACAAGCTAACGCATCTGTGCCGCAGTTCCCAAGCAGCCTCTGTTTGCTTTCTCTATTGTATTCCTGGCATTCCTCGGGGGGGCTGTGCTGTGAAGCAATACTCCATGTGGTACAAAAGGGGAAGGGTTTGCCTCCTACTGAGGTGATGCATGATTGTTCATAGCTAAATCTTTCCCTAACACGTTGCCGGGGAGCAGCACCAGGGCAGGGAGAGGGGGGCCCGAAGCGGAGATGTGTGCCCGGGGCTCTGTGAAAACAAGGTGGCTGGTTTCGGAGATGCTGTCTCTGGCGTTTGGACTGTGCCCACTGTTGTTAAAGGAAAGCTAACTGCCAGCTGCACGGTGTGGCACTGTCTCTGTAGGCCTTGTGGCCCTTGTCGACTGGTTAAAGAGCCGTACAGATGCATTTCTGCTAGCGCTGGCTTGATTCTTCTCACTGTTCCTTCTGGGTCGGCTGCAGGCCGTTGTTGCCCCGTGCCCGTTCACTTTCCGTGCCCGCTGCTCAGGCGCTGGTCCCCTCCATGCTGCGGGTGGCGTTTGGCCTGGCGCGGGCACCAGCAGCACCAGCAGCTCCCGAGACCTTCCCCAACAGTTTTGGGGCAGAAGCAGTTAAATCGCTCAGATAATGCTGCCGTCAGTCCTTCGAAGGGTGTCGGCTCGCACAGTTCCACCCTGTAAGTGCAGGAATAGCCAGAAGATAGGGATCAGCAGAGTAAGGCACTTCGTAGCGCCAGGCGGACACTGGCGCGCAGCTAGGGACGCAGCTAGGGACGTTGTTCCTTCACAGCCCTCACCAAAGCTTTGGCACAAGGGCAGCAGCTGAGCAGCCGGCCCAGGGCTCTGGCTGCTCCCCGCAGCCAGCGGCACGGGCAGCTTTGCTGGGAAGCAGATGAGTTTGTGAACAACTGCATTCATAACAGCCCGGCAGCCAGTGACTCCAACAGCAGCCTCTCCATTTTTATTTTTACTTTTTTCCTTTTGGCAAAGCCCACAAGTATCCGAAGACAGGAATTTAGTATTTTCTAAAATATCGGGTACTGCTTTTCCCCTTACAATGGCTTTCTCTTCCGGAACAACTTATAGCCCCGTTGGCTGACTGGGTTCCTCCTCCGAATTTTGGCCCTAGTTCACTTAAAGCACTGAAGGCATTTAAAGCATTTAAAGTGCATTCCTAGCTTTGAGCAGTTAATGGTACCGAAGTCAACAAGATCGCTCAAAATACTGCTTTAAGTGAGACTAATCTGTTGAGTACCTCAGCAAAAAACGGGATCTCATAGCCGACCACAGTTAACCATCTGAGTCTGACGATGAATAGTGAGTATTTTAGCACTCCAGCACAAACACAGAGGGAAACAAAATATATGCCAATTATAATGTAATTTGAAACACAAATCAAAATGAGGAAATTGTTTTTCTTGTGTATTGTTCTTCAGCTGGTAAAAAAGTAGCTGCTTATTTGCCACGAACCATTCTCTTGCATTTTTTCTCAAACACTGTGTACTCTCCTGGTTCCTTATATTTTGGAACTGGCGCCCTGCTTTTTTGGCTGTTGGACTGAAATCTATGTTATGTCTGCAGTTCATTCCTCCATTCCAAACAGAAGATGTGATGTTTAAAATAATGTCTATATTGTCATACTACATTTTTTGAAGTTACAACTTTCATATTCTTAACCTCATGCTTTAGATTTGCAGAGTACCCTTACTGTGCTTGCAGCTAAATGAGGGTAGTAGTTATCAAAACCGTTTCAAACAGCAGTGACGCTCCGTCCTTGCCTAGGGCAACTAAGCCTGGAAAGATCCCAATCTGTGAAGGTCAGGTCATCTTGTTAGGAGTACATGGTTCATGGTAGAAATTATTTCCATTAGATCAGATGTATATATATATAAATAGCAGAACCAAAACCAGATAGGATTCTTACGGGAAAAGCTATGCAGCAAATGAAGTTATTGCATCAGAGTTTTGTGTTTTATGTTTTTAATAAACGTATGACACGGGGATCAGACTCGTATTTCTTTTTATAACAAACCGGATTCTATCTCAAAAAGTCTATTGTTCTACAGCAAAGCTAGACAAAGAGTGCAAAGCTTGCTCTTTATTCTGTCTCAAGATGACACGCTACTATGTATTGTGCATTGCACAATAAAATGTTATATAACCCCAAATTTTATTTTAAGAGTATGCCCATTTTGGACAACAGTGACAAAATCAGTTCCTTATGCTGTGCTTGAGCAAAGCATCTCTTCAGGGCAACCATCTTGCTGAAGAATGCAGGGCAGAAGCCAGCAGCGGAGTCATACTCGGCATATGCCGTACCAGAAAACTTCTGTACTCAGAGAACTTGCCATTTTAGTTGTTATGTCAATACAATATTTGCTCAAACCGAACTCTAGAAACCAGTGGAAGTTTTTTGATAAGTTTCAGTGGGCAGTGTCTCATCATACAAGCAGAAACACAAGAACCTAAGAGCCGGTGAGCACAAACTGACTGAGGAGCGGGTTGATCAAGGTATTGATGGCAGAAATTCATGCAAAATTCTCAGGTGACTTGGCTTCACTCATTTTTCTGTAATTTTCTTAGAACTCGTGACAAACTCAGAAGACCAAAACATGGGAACTGTTTATAGTAAGCAACAAAACTAATCCATACAAAGCTAAATTCATCGTTGATATAAAACAACTGTCTTCAGTAAAGTTTTGCCAGAGTTGAATGTTGCTCCATCACTTTGTGTACGTTAGCATGGTTTCTAAGGCACAGATCACAACAAGACAAATAATCGTATTTAAGATAATCCACTGCCATCCATTTTTGTTGTTTTTGTTGTTTATTCCAAATAAAAATATTTTGCAGATGGATACAAGTCATGTGTGGCCTGGGGCCCACAGTTTCCATTGTTGCATCTAGGACAAAAAAACATCTTCCATGAAAAAATAACCAGACATTTAATTACCTTTCCTATGGGTATTTTGAAGGTTCTCTCCCCCAGCTCTTTCGTAGATGCAGCACTGGGCACGCATCTGCACCCTTCTGCTCTGCCTCTGTGGCCCAGGGGCTGAGGGAGCGGGCAGGGAAGCGAGAAGCGAACGCTGGAAGGCAGCTCCTGTGGTCAGGATCAGCCGCCCCCCTTGGGAGGGGCTGGGACTGCATTTCTGGTATAACCAACTCTAGTCCTTTAAAAATTAATTACTTGGATTCTGATCTGCTTTAAATCAAGTTAGATCGTGATGGCTTGAAGAGCCGTATTTTGTCCACCTTGGTCTCTAGACTCTAACTTTGGTTTAATTCCCTTTTTGCAGGCAGCCTGATACAGTAGCTCTAAGGAAGATGTGATCTCCACAGCCACTGAAAGAGGAGCCAATTCTGAAGCAAGGTGATAACTGAAATTTAATATCTTTTATGTAAAGTACTTAATCTTTAATCAACAAACACATGAGATGGGAATAATGTCTTTTAGAAGATCTGTGTTATTTGTTTCTGAGCCCTATCTCATCTTCTGGGAGAACATGATCAGTCCCTCTGGACTCTGCAAACATCCAGATTAGATCACTTCAAAACACCCTGTGCACCTGTTATATGTAGTGGCTTTTG
Source organism: Anser brachyrhynchus (assembly GCF_964034855.1). Taxonomy (NCBI): domain Eukaryota; kingdom Metazoa; phylum Chordata; class Aves; order Anseriformes; family Anatidae; genus Anser; species Anser brachyrhynchus. The sequence continues at coordinate 1,392,758 of NC_137703.1, read as the reverse complement.
AACTACGATTTGTGTTCTTTTCCACTTCAAAAGCACACAGGAAGCATCCCAGTTTCATTTAGTATCTAGGCCTACCTCTGAAGTGGGATTATGTATAAACTTGCTAAAAGTCAGATAAAATGGCCTCCCATGCCTGAACAAAAGTGTTTGCTTGGGGGCTCCTTGGTGATGTGTGATGCAACCTCCATGTTCCTCTGAATGTTCTGTACAGGATTTCATTTTCCTGGTAAGCTCTGAGTGAATTTCTTATGCTTATTGGTCAAAGACCGTGGCCAGGATCACTCCAAGGGATCTTTATATGGAGCACTCCTTGTATGGATACAAGATGATGTGCAGTTTGTCCTTTTGGCAGAGATCTGGCACTCATCTCCATTTTTTTTTTCTTTTTCTGAATTAGAGACTGCGGTTTGCAATGAGTTTTGATTAACCTCCTTGTATTCTGCTTAAGACAAAATCATTCTCAGATTGTTTTAGGAATGTCCCTCCCTTGAATTTTGTTGGCTACTACCCAGAGAAGTAACGAAAACCTGTGACTGTACATTGTAACCTTTCAGAGGCTAGACACTAACAGTTCATCTGTGCTTTGTGAAGTACGGGATACTGGTGGTGCTTAGTAAATAACTGATGGCATTAACAGAACTGCATATACAAGTATTACTGAGTAGGATTTGGCTTTGGTTTTTGATAGGAGGGGGAAGAGAGGAGATGTGTGAGATTAAAACTGAACTGGATCCCTGTCATGTTCAAAGTATGTGGGTGCACATAAATATTACACAAATTTGTCATGTGGTTAAGAGACCATAAAGCTGTCCTCATCCTCATTTTTCTTCCGCTCCAAATAACGACCCCTCTTTGCTCATCTTTCTTTGAAAACAGATTTGCAATTGCAGAAATAGGAAGAGGTAAGCTTGAATACCTTGAACTCCTGTCTTTTTAAACAATTGAATGCATATAGCCAAAAACTGGCATCAGCAAGCAAGGCAGCTGAAGCACGTTCCAAATATTGCTCTATTTAAAGCATCCCAAGGCTCACAAGAACAACTGCAGAGGCAAACCTTAAATCTTGTCAATAAAACCAGCGGAGGGAGGAATGGCAGAACAGGGTAAGATGCACAATTAAATGTTAATGTGATTAATGTAACAGTGTATTCTTAAAAATCATAACTCTGAGCAACGAAAAGTGAAAATACTCAGCTATTTGTAAGGTAGTGAGTCTTGCTTGATACACCGTATGTTACTTTCTAGTAAGAAAGTGCAAGCGTTTAAAAGCTAATTCCATTAACAGTGGCGAGTTTAAAGTAGCTTGGGTTCCTCCTGTATCTTTGAATTCTACCAGTTTTGTTGTCTTTAGTCCTCTGTAGTTGCAATTTTAAGTTGTCGAACATAATTAAACTGAACCATGCAAAAGGAGTTATGTTTGCCAGTAATTTAAATATACTGTGTAGCTGAAATCCGAGCGTAATGCTAGGTGGACATTAGTGTAGATTTTAACCCCACAAAGCCCAAGTGACCGAGCAGAGTGAAATTTTAATAATGTATTATTTGCTATAAGCACAGTTCCACTGAAGATGAAAAAAGGCATTTTATAAAAATGCATTTTGTAGTCACTGTCGCTTTCTATTTATTTCACTGTGAGAGGTTTGGATGGTAAAAGAGCTATAGGCTTAAATGTGGTGTCAGCTGTGGACACAGCTATTCAGGCAGTACTTTTCCTTGTGAAAGGAATTTTTAGTTGGGGGGTGGGGGGCACCTGGGCCTGCTCACACCTTCCCTCCCAGGTTTCTGCTGCCTAGCGTGGAGCTCAAGCTGCCATCACAGTGAGGGGGCAGTAGTTTGGCCGTGTGCCGCTTCCTGAGATGAAACACAAAGAAAACTTCAGCAAAATCCTGAGGCGTTTTGGAGCAAGGAGCATAAGTCTGTGGCTTCGAACTTGACAAGCTTGCACAGGGGAAAACTTCACCTCTTCACCTGCCAGGCCTGTACCTGTTTAAATCAAGTGGGAGTTTTTTACAAGTGTGTTGGGGTAATTCTTTTACCCGTCCTTGTCAGTGCTGTTGGGCTCAGACATTTCAGGGGTAAAGGCAGCCCAGTGAGACCACAGGCATTGTTGTGCTCATGGCAGTTGGTAGGAGTTTCGACCAAGTACAGGCAGTAAAACCAAGCAAATGTATAGTTCTGGATAAAAGGTCTTAAAAAAAAAAACAACGAGACGAGATGAATTTTATCAGTATATTTAGGGAGTACCTAGCTTGGAAATCTCTGCTGCTGCAGGCTGTGGCTGAGGACTCCTCGGTGTCACTGCTCCTTGGGCATCCCGTGGTGGACAGCTCCAGGAGCGGTGCTCAGAGTCTGTTTGGCATGCACGGAGGAGCTCTCCTGCAGCACAGCAAAAGTGCTGTGTTTGCCGCTCTGACCGGCTCCTCTCTGTTTATTCTGAGATAAATTCATGTCTGAAGTAGAGAAAAATTACTGTAATGGGGGGAAAAATAAAGTAATTCTTAGTTAGAACGCCAACTTTAGTACAGGGATCACAGCAAGATTCCGTTATTCATTCTTGCTGCCACCCAGAATTGTTCTTTTTGATTTCAGCGGGCTCTGGCTCAAACCTTGGAAGCTGGGCTTGGTTTCCTTGGTCTGTTTGGAGGCAATGCTCGTGACTGCTGCTCAGCGACTCATATTTCCCTCGCTATTTTGCTCTCATTTGCAGCCATAAGAACAATGATTGTAATGACACCTCCCACTTTAGGATTTTGGCTGGTTACCTGCAGGGGCCAGTAAAAGGGTAATTTCTTTCTTTCCAAAGCACAGCTCCTTAGGAGAGTCCTGCTCTGCCGCTGTCCCTCCACACCTCATCACCACCTCAGCCTGAGAACCGGGCCGTGCCGAGGCTCCTTCTGGCTGCCGGTGTGCGCAGCCCTGCTCCATGGCAAGGGTGGCACTCGATTGTCAGATTTACGCTTGGGATAATTTTCCCGTGGACCAAATATTGGAACCTTGGAGTTTGTCACCTTCTTCTGAGGCCTAACAAATGGGTTACCTGCTGAGACATCCCCTAGCCATGTCCGTATGTCATGCTTCAGCCTCTCCTGCTCGTGGCATAACATGCAGCCTTCCACGCAGTCACCTTACTCTAGCTCAGGGTATCTGTCCCATGACGTGCAGGAGATCACAGCGAATGATCTCACGGTCATTTCTGTTCTTAAACTGTGAAACACAAGCACACCCAATGGCTCCCATGAAACTCTATCCCTCAGAGCCAGCTGCTTGCTGCCTCCTGACCAATGCTGGGCGCAGCATTCCTGCTGGCCCGTCAGCGACTGCTTGCTCCTCTCACCTTCCTGCACTGAAAGTGCATCTCGTATAACACAACACCATGTTCAGCAGACACGTTGGCAAGCGAGCAGAGCTCTATCAAAATATTTCCATGTACTCCAGTAGGATCCAGCCCTTTATTTGTAATAGGACCTTCAGAAAAAGTGGCAAGGAAAGAAGTGATTCCCAGCAGAATTAGCTTTCCCTTACCAAGGGTCAGTCTTTAAAGGAAACAGGTGAGGGATTCCCCTGTGGCAGAAGGACACCTGATTTCAGAGCAGAGTTTTATTCTTGTGCTGCATGGTTGCTTATGTGCTTTATATTTCAATGGCAGCACATGCAGATGATCTGTCTATATGCTCTCTTTCCCTCTCCATAGATACACCACGGAATATCATGGCATGTCTAAACTAAACTATATCATGGCATACCTAAGCTATGCAAGGTGTTGTGAAGTTTTACATTATTTCTCAGTCCCTCAAAAAACCTGGAACTCTTTTAACTGCAGAAAGATGTACTTTAACGTGCTGCAGTATGTTGGTAACTGATACAACCTCAAAGGCCGCTGATATGCTGCTTTCTGGCAACCTTCTGCTATTTGCAGCAAACTGATGGAAGGGTCTTTGAACTTCTGATGCTGTACAGATACGTGTTTATTTAAAGGCCTGTTCCTGCTTTCCGCATGCTTCTTGCAGAACCACCACCGGCACTTGCCTCTGTGTCTCCATGTTATTTATTAGCTTGTCCTGGTGCTGCCGGACGGGGCAGGCAGGACATCACGTCTTTGTGTCCGGCCCGACTCAGGCAGACAGGCGGTATGTCCACATCGGAAACTTTTCTGTTATTTTCTTCCTTTAACGTGGAGAAAACCCTTTCGGTGGATAATTGCATGAACCGTAACTACAACGTATCACTCTAGTAAGAGGAGAGGAGAGGGCTCAGTCAGGCACCGTGCACAGAAAGCGCTGAGAGCTGTGAGCCCCTGCGGCACGGTGCCTGGCAAACATCCCGTGGATGTTTGGGGTGTGGGAACTCACACAGCATCCCCTCATTGTGGCCCCAGGCACACCGACCTTAAATTAAACAGGTACAGTATTAACTAATCACTGTATATTTAATTTACTGTTGACAACCTCATGAGACTTGCTTGTGGAAGGTGCTGTCAGGGTATTGAGCCTGAATCTGCCGGGGGAGCTGCCATCAGTGCCGTCCAGTCCAGATGTTCCCCCGATGACCCGTGGAGCCCAAGGACAGAAGCACGTTTCTGTCTCCTCTCTGCACTCTGGTACTTTTGGAAGCGCTAAGCCTCTGGCCTATCTGATTGCAGAGCCCAGAGTGTGGAAATTTCTTGGGGCTTTGCTACGTATATGTAGTACGTGTGCCAAGACATGGTGACTCCGTGCCAAAAATAGCAGTCATAGATGTGGCCCAAGCTCACAGGTATCTTTTTTGCTCTGCGATAACTACGGTTTTGTAATGTGACCTTTCTGAAAAAGATCCTCTTTTGTCTTTCAGCCCCAGTCCCACTTTCCCGTCTCGTTGTACCTATTCTCCTTGCAGTTGGCTGGATCGTGGGTTGTGCCCTAATGGTTTACATCGTCTTCTCCTGACAGAAGTAAGTGACCTGTATCATATCCACCCCTGCTTGCTTTGGTGTGCATTGCTACCTTTTTAAATGTAGTTTTCTTTGTGTTACAGGACAGAAGAATTTCCAATGATGTTGACTGGAAGAACCTGAAAGTTAAATTGGAATGCTGAATGACAAAAATACGTATAAAATGAGTTATGTTTAATATCAACACTAGATATGGTGTATAATTTTTATCTGCAACAAAGGTGTGAAATGCTAGTCAGGAAGAATCATTAAAGCAATTTCCTGATTTTCAAATGGTTTGTAACTGAGTGAGTGGTTTTTGGAGTCCAGTGGTAGGTCAGATACCTGCCTGCTCTCCGTCCTGCTTTGTTGTTGCCATCTTGAATTTAAGCATTTTTGGAAACAGCATTCCTAGAGTTACTGGTACCATGGTAGAAAAAAACATGAGTTAAGCTCATTTGTGAGATGTGCCAAGCTGGGGAAGGAGTATCTCAGTCTATATGGGAAACTTTTAAATGAGTTAAGACAATTTTTTAATTTTTTTAGTAAACTTTATATATATATAAAATTTAAAATACTGTGGCTGTATACTCTCCCTTTCCCAAGATCTGAAGTGTCTAAATATATTTTCTGAAATTACATTACCTTTTTTAACAAAGCAATCAAATAGTACCACTATCTAAATCAAAAAAAAATCCTCTAGAAAATGAAAGGGAGGTAGGAAAAGTTACCTGGTGGAAAAGCAGCTTAAAATGTATGATTTGGACATTCTAGGTCCTAAAAACTTTATTTCTTATTTAATACTGCGTAGATAAAATCCAAATTAACTGCTGGTCTTTTCTGTATAGATGATATTCAGGGTCCAATCTTGTATTTTTTTACATCGGAATCCAATCCGGTTCGTGTTGAATCAAATGCCACGAGGCTGGATCGAGGTCGTCGCTTGGCATGCCAGGCCTGGCCTGTGGTGTGCCGGCAGCTCCCCTCTGCTGGCAGCAAACGGGATATCGGGGAACAGTGTTAGAGATCAGAATGAAACTAAATAACTGGTCTGGAAAAAATGCAATGCAAAAGGTGAAACTTAAATTTCTACACCTTTCAGGAACTGTTCGAAAGGATTGGGGATTCAGAGGAGGGCAGCAACAGGAAACTGGGATTTATAATGTGTAACCAGGGATTTATAATGTGTAACCAGGGACAAAATGAACACACTGAAGTGGTTCAGCCTAAAAGAGAGAAGACTGAAGAAAACATAATTCTTCAAAACCTTAATAAAAAAAAGAAGGGAATAACCTTTTCTTGGTGACACACGCGGCAGGAATTAGTGGAGAACCAGCAGGTGAGATACAGTCTGTCTTTATGGTAAAGATACAGACATGCTGGAAGAATTTTTTAAGCATAATAATCAATATTATTGATTACTGGAGGCCTTTGAAAACAGATGGACAAACATCCTTCAGGCCTGCAGCAGGAGGACAGGTGGTGCTGCCTTGGTGCCTGAGGGTGACTGACATCAGGTGCGCAGCTCTCCACAGCTGTAAGTACTCTCAGGAAAGCCAGCAGGCTGTTTGCAGAGAAGAGGCGGAACTGACTGGTGGTAAAAGCAGGCGAGTGCTACTTTCAACGTGAAGAAATACATCATTTTAATACTGTTGCAGCGTTAGAAGTCTGTAGTACAGAAGAGAGGTGAGCTGCAGACCATGAACACAAGGTATGTGACGACAGCCAGCCGTGCTGTTGGGCTCTGTGGTCAGTCTTGCTCCAATGTTCATGTGAACATGTTGCACTTTAATGATCTCCACCTCACTGTGGACTAGCAGAAAGGACTGAAGCCTTCAGTCATACGTTTAGTGCTTTAATTTTGCATGTTTTTAAAGCCTCCTAGATGTTTCCTGCATCGCTAAGAGGAGGAAGAGGCACGAGAGAACCTTTTCTTTAGTTTGATCCCAAGGACAGGTGGGCTGATTTTCTGAATTTCCCAGCTCTTGTGCTTTGGTGTCAGCATGCTCCTGTGCAGTACCAAGGCAGTTCGGACTCTCACCTCTCAAACAAGAGCAGTTGCTGGGAGGGTCACAGGTCTTCAGGTGAGGCAGGCTGTACCATGCAAATGCTAGGAGGCATTGCATGACATACCAAAGCGTAGCGCAGTCTTCTGAAGGTATGATAGTGTTGTCCAAATCAGCCTTGGTGCAATACTCAATGCCTTTCCTTAGAAAGTTGGCTTTACGTAAGGCATCAATGAATATCAAACTTAAAACAGCTGCTGCTAGCTAAGGGACCTCAAGCTGTTCAGAATCATGCAGGAGTTAACTTCTTGTGAGGCCTGGGGATGTATTTTTAGTCTTATGGGGAAAATTTCATGGAATCTGTTGTAATGAAACAGAAATGTGTACGTCCTTCAAAAAGAAAACATCAGGCATGTTTAAGGTTGGGAGGTCTGTTCTGTAGCATAGCGTGTCTAAAATTGTAGGTCAGATTCAAAGTGGCATCCTGTTTATCTTGTACAAGGGGGTTGCCTTTTTTTGATTATTATAATTGGGAGTTAATTATATTTACCTGCTATGTAATGTGCCTTGAGACTGTCCAGTGACCTGCTCATTTAAAATCAGAAGTGATCAGATAATCTGAACTACTATATTTTCACAGATAGCTCAGTTTTGAGCCCGAAGATTTTTATACCAAAATATTTCTGTTCTTTCTGTTCTGTCTTGGTGATTCTAACAAGATGTACATTTAAGGAAATGTGGAAAAAACCTTAATGACCCCTTGATGAGATTGGGTAAGAAACTTCTGTGACTCTTGCTCAGGCACTCTGAATTAATTCTGAGAAGAGGAGGAAGGCACATTAATCAGACATCCTGTCTCCATCTGTGGTCACTGTCTGTTATCCTTTAGGGAGGTGGGGGAAAAAATAAATGTGTTTGGCATTGGTGCAACCACAACCATGAAAATCCCTTTGCAACTCCAGCAGCTATTAGCTGAAGCACTGAAGTGTGACATTTAGTTTTGGGAATTGTAACACCGAGCTATCTTGCCCCTTTGACATCAGCTCATTTCACAGGCAGTCCTATTTCCTCAGCTGTCCTGAGGGGATAAACCGTGCAGGCTCCTGGAGAGCTGCAGAGTCCAAACCTCTGCGGCCGCTGCTTCCACGTGACACCACCCGTTCTAACCCACCCGTACACCTACCGTATAAGCTCTCTAAGAGGCCAGTCTGAGCACACATTATCTCATTTTAGGGACCAATGCCTCATTTTCTAAGACCGAGACAGTCTTGCTACTAGCTCTGGCTGTCCAAACTCTAGACAACTGGGAGGCCCTTGGAGACACAGAGAAGTAGGTGCCCAAGTAGGTCAACTTTTTGGTGGTTTTCCCGGAGACCCTTGTGCTGAGAAGTGAAGTGACGGCCTTTACGCTAAATTCCAACCTGTCTTTTCTCATGAGCTCGTTCTCCCCTTTGCGAGCGGACAAAGCAAACAGCGAGGCTCTTACTGGAGCAGCTCGTCAGCTGTGCCTGGTTTGCACTGTGCCAGCGGTGTGACAGAGCCGACAGCAGCTCCCCTGCAGCTGCCTCGTGGCTTCGGTCCCGGCTCCGGCCCGCAGAGCTGCGGCGTGCCACTCGCCTGGCCACAGCCACCGCCAGCACAGGGGCGTGCAAACCGCGCCTTTTCCCGAGTCTGGAGCAGAATGAACACGTGTTTATGTACCAGGCACTGATGAAAATACACAGTTCTGAAAGGTCCAGATGTCCCGAGCAGCTTTTTCAGGTGTCTAACAACATCAGGCATCAAATGTTTTAAATTTAAAAGTACAGAGCTAAAACATAAACAGTGTTAGCTTTAGCTGATGGTTGAGAGCAGAACGATCTCGTTTGGAAAAGACAAATAAATACATATTCTCTTCAGATTGTTAGGTAGTTCCCAGTATCTATGTTTGCTTTTTATTATTATTTTTATTTATGTTTTCCCCCTACGGTTTTATCCATAAGATGGTGAATTGAAATCACTGCTCAAAGGGCAATGACAGGGCAAAACAAAGATGTTTCTAGGGTGGCTCGCATATTGTTGAGCTGAGTGCTGTTCAGTGGAAAAGGAGCTCCTGTCACTTTTGTAGACTAATGAAAAGAGGATTATTCCGAGAAAATATGCACCCTACACACTGCTTAAAGAACACTGACCACTATGCAAGGCGGCCTTTTGCATCCATCTCCAGTGCAACCCACTCATGCGCCTTTTCATTACAAAACCATACAATGCACCGCTGAAGCTTCCCACACTAGCAGGGGTGGATTGGGAAATACGTTCTCTAGGGTTTTTTTAATTCCCCTAAAGCACAAGCATCCTGTTCCACTTGAGAGAAAAAAACCCTAATTTATTATTATTTCCCAAATACACTTTGGATTTCTACCAAAATTAAGGTACTGCTGTTGTTGCATGGCAATAGCTTCAGTGTCTCCATCACCGTGCCACGGGATGTTTGTGTTATGACACTGGGCAGGACGTTGGTTATCGGTATAATGCCATTGAGGTCTGAAGAGCTGTTTGGCATCACCTGAGCTCCAGTTCTCCGTAAGCAGAGGTGACGGCCTTTTCCAACCCCCTCCTTTTCATTATTTCAGCACCTCTCAGCAGCAGGTTGCCCTTGGCTTCAGCATGCGTGGCCCTCCCTGGGCAGAGGAAGCGAAGCTGCTTGATGGGGAATCACTGCATCTGTGCTCCTTGGCTGAATTATTTAGTGATGGTTACGGGTGGTGTGTGTTTGGTACCTGCTTCGTTAATGCGTTGGTAATGAGCTGACTAATGCCAGCATTTGCGTTGTATGTATTAGCCGAAGTTTCATCAGGCTGCCGCAGCGGGAAGTTACATTAACCGAAACAGTCCAAAGACATCTTTATAACCCGAGAGACTAACTGTAAGCTTCTGCAGAAGCTGGCAACAATCCTATAAGTTCCTTGTTGTTTTTGAAGCCTTTGGGTGATGGTTTTCATGCCATGTCTATAAATACTTCCCTGACATTAACATTCTACGAAGCCTCACTGGCACTAATTAGTTTGCAAGCTGTGATGAAAGTCATATTCTGATTGTCACTGCTTGCTTAATGTCAGACAGCTTGCATCTAAATTATTAGTGCTACGTTTCTCTTATGAAGACCTGAATTTCGCTTTTGCATGTGTGAGGAAATCGTGTCACTGGGTAGAGTTTGGCTTCTAATACACGCCTGGTACATTTTATTTTCCTGTTAAATGCCGCTATGTGGTTTTGCTGCACTTGGCTGCTGTGCCAGGTGACTTTAGGGTACGAACCGAAGACTGGATTGATGAGAAGTGGTGGGTGATCTGCCCGGCCCCAGGACTGCTGTCGACAGGCGCTGGGGGTGGGGGCTGTACTGCAGAGGCACAATCACTCTCGTTTTCCCCTGGTCCCGCAGTGTAGTTGTGTCCTGCCAGGGCTTGTTTCGGTCGCTATCCGCACAGTTCTCGTTCAGCTGCTTTAGCCAGGGGCAGAGCCGAGCCTTCATTTATTTCCCCACCTATTCCAGTGGGGGAACAAGGAGCCAGCAGCCTCACCCATTCCTGCGTGCCTGAGCCTGCGGCTACCAGAGCCCACAGCTGTGTAGAGGAAGGAAGGGGGGGTCTCAGGTGGTGTTTCTGGAAGTGATTTAGGTGCGTGAGCATGTGTACCTAGTGATGAAATGGGGGCTTCAGGGAAAGTGTCCTGTCACGCATGAGTGTAAAAGCTGGGTCCAATGATGTGCCTAAAGCCGGCTGTTAAATGTGTCTAGGAAAAGAGCTGCTCTTGCTCTGGCCAGAGCTTTGCTGGGTGTTTTCCATAAGGGTAGCTTTATTTCTTACTGCAACAGTGAAAGAGGTGACTGTGCTTGTGGTATGTACCTAGCATATATGAATTCCCTGCTCCCTGAGCAGGAGCTAGCATGAAACAAGATGTGACTATTTTTATGTGTATAAGTTGTTCAGAAATGAAAAAAAACTTCACTGGATACTCTGCCTGTGGACCTGAGTTTGTGAAAGATTGAATTTCATTTGAACGCCATCAGGTTAATGTCTCTTGTAAGAGAAAGTTTATTGCGTTCGGTTTTGGTGTGATTTCGTTGGCTACTAAATAACCTATTAACATCTGGTTTTGAAACTTGAACAAAGTGATTTCAATTCTCCTTGTCAGCTTTTATAGATGTTGAGGGTGCAGTGCTCAGGGGCAGGTACAGAAGTTCACTTACAGGGACAATATGGTTTTTGTGTTTCTATAATTCCTATAAGGAATACGCATTGCATTTGGCTCATAATTTCAGTTTATTATCAAAATGTTTTTATCAGATGACAAACCCAAAAAGCTAAAAGGAACATAGGTTTTCAAATGTACCTATTGTAGCAGTCATCTGAGGTATCTGCTACTTATTTTTGGAAATCTGTTTGCTTTGGTATACAAAGCAGTAAGTTCCTTTGCAATCTGCATGAGGATGTCCAACACGTATCACGGCAGATTTAAAGCCTATTACCATCTTATTTAAAGCTCCATTCTTGCAAGCAGCTTCACTGATGTGAGGACTGACACTGACCAGAACATGTACAAATTATGTGCAGGATCAAAACCCTAGACACTGAGAAAGTCAGCCTGAAAACTGTACGTGATGGTACACTTGCTGGTGTACTCCATGGAAGAGCTCTGTTTTGTAGACTCTATCTTATTGCCTAATACCATGCTTTAATCAAATTTCCCAGTTCTATGCAGATGCTGATAAAATATATTACAATACTTCAAGTCAAAAGTGTAGCTCAGATTTAAATATAAAAACTATGGTTTGTACATTGCTAGAAACTTTTAAAAAGACCAACTTTAGAGAAAACAAGAAAAAGCTTAGAAAACCGTGAAAGGGTCTTAGATCGCAATCTTACAGATTACACGTTCAAAAATTAATAAATTACCTACAATTTCAGTTTGGCTGGAAAGTACTAGATAAACTGTTGTAAATAGTGAGTTCAAATAATACACACTGGCGTAATTAGTGAGAAATTAATTACAGCAGGTCTTTGGACTCCTCTTGTATAAATGGTTTCAAGTAGAAATGAAAGCATTTGGTAGAACAGATTTATCGTAACAGCAGAGGGTACAAAGTCTGACACAGGATACCAACTGTTGTCTCATTATCATGTTATGATGTCTCAAACCATGTGTTACTTAATATTTTCTTCCTCTGCTTGATCACAACTATGCATTCACCAACCAGTGGGAGATAATGCATCGTACTTTGACATTTCAAGAAAAAAACACAAAACTGCCAGCGACCCATGGGCAACAGGATTAACTATGAGTGAAATGTTACTGTACACTGCCAAGTGATTTAGATTCTGCAGGGTTCAGTGGTAGGAAAAGCAGCTGATTAGCTAGAACAGCTAACTGCTGCACTGGTATTAGTCCTTCATTGGAGAAATAGATTGATTTGATGTGTGATTGTTTGGTGTTTGCCTGTTTACTAAGAATTACGGTGACTTTGTAGAATGTTTCCCTCAGTTTTCTTCCCTCCTCCCCTTCTAAAAAGTAGTTCAAAATTTCTCTTCTTCTAGAAAACTTCTTGAGATGCAAGGCTTGCAGCTCCATTACCAAACTCGGCATTTTTTAGCAGGATCCATGTAGTTTTTCGTGGTACATGAAAAAGCTTCGGAAAACTCCGGAGAGTTTTGCAATGATCCTATGACCCTTTAAAACAAAACAAGAACATCTTGGCATTTTTAATTCCCTTTGTTTAAAAGCAAAAACAAAACAAACAAGCAAACCAAAGATCCACATTTCATAACGTTTTTCCCCCATCACTCCAAAAAACTGTGGGAAATGAACGTACTTCTCAGCTCTGACAGTTGGTTCCCTTTCACCTGAAGTGGTGGCTGTGTCTTCTCCCTCCAGTTTTGTATTCCCTTTTGCAACCCCCAGAAATACAGGACCAGACCTTCCTCATTATGGGCTCTCACAAGACTTCCATTTATTTCTATACCAACAGCTTTACTGCCTGTTTTTCGCTGAGATTTTGTTCCATAGCTATCTTTTGTTGATAAGTTTCCCGCTAAAGGGAAAACAAGACCTCGAGGTGGAGGAATTAGGTATAATTTTTCAGTGAATATTCATTTACGTTTTTACACCAACCAGATTTTAAGTAATATCATATTGCTTCTCTGGGCGTTTTCACAAATGTTCCAGTGAAGGAGTTTCCTGGAAAAAAGACTCATAAAAACAGCAGATCTCAAGTGAGTATGAGGACGTAGCAGCTGAAGTGGTTTTTGTATCTGTAATTGTGAACATGTGTGAATGTAACTGAGGGGAGTTGCTCATTCCTTCAGGAATGGAAACACAGCATGCACATGCCCGTGCTAGAAAACAGCTTCAGCTGTAAATGTCAGACATAAATCCTGATGCACATTGATTGTGGACCAGGAATTATTTGAAGGACTGCTTCTCTGAGTAACTTTTGATTATTCTGTGAATAATCATAATGATTACGTTCAAGAGAACCAGGAAGTGTCCAGAGAAGTTGAGGTGAAGTTCAGCAGGTGACATCTGCAACGATTTGACTGGCTCCACGAGATCAAATGTGAAAATATTTCCCAGCTGGTCTCAGCAGCAGTGCAGGAGGTAACTTTCTATTTTTTAGCCATTTTTCTGGGCTATGTATTTCAGTGATCTAGCAGGGCTTCTCTGTTCTGTGGCCAAGAACCGCTGAAGTGCGAGTTCGCCAGAAACAGAACAAGAAGGATTTCGGGTCTATTTGCATATGTTACAAACAAAAAGCATACTGAAATGCTTTCTATTTCAGATTTCTTAGGTAGGCCTCATCCTGAAAATTGCCTCATGTTCTAAAAACGTTAGTATGGTTCCTCATTAATATTTGTGTAATTGGGTATATACTTTACAGCCTTTCATACTGATGTAAAGCAGCACAATACATGATGTAATGTGCCTAGAATATACACAAAGACAACTACGTGAAGATGCTGATCTGGTGAACTTCAGGGGACCCATGGTTCGTAGAAATTAGGTATGGAAGGAGGAGGCAAAGTTCTGCAGAACCGCCGTAGAGCCTCCTTAGTGCCGTGGCTGAACTCAGCTGACTGCAGGAGTTCTGCACAAACTGCCTCTGGGAGAGGTCTGCGTATGGTATAAAACCCACCCACAGTGAAATGCCAGTCAAGGAGCAACTGGAGGAACAGTCACTGCTTTCACCAAATATTTAAGCGTGTGGGATAAATGAGATAGTTCTTTGGGGAAAAGCCATTGAAAGAAAGATGCTGGAATTAACGCTCTGAATCATATCGAGCAAAATCAGCTACTGTGCATGTGAGCCCCAGGGGTGATTCGAAGCTAATAGCTATACCACTAAAGAACAGGTTGCTCTGACTTAAATGAAAAGATCCTCGTCTGGTCCTAATAATTCACACTGAACAGCCAAGTTTACGGTATGTCCCTCTTGCTTATTGTCCCAACACATACAGGTTTGTAAGTAATCTTCCACCGAAACCTCACTTCTGTTACTCTTGCAAGAGAAAACAAATGGTGATTTTGTGTAGCTTTCTATATGCCTAAATCAACCCTGGTAAATGAAACCTAGCATTTTGTGCTGGATTTTATAATTCAGTAGCTAAAAGCTGTGTTGCACCTAGGGAATTACACTGAGGATTGTTATACATGCTGACCTGAATTTGCCTGGGCTGTGCACGTCAGTTTTGATGGAGTTCACAGCATATTCTGGTCTGTATGTTCCACACCATACCTACACATGTGACAAAGAAAAGAATTTGTTAGCAATAAGATCATTCAGGATGAGTCCTGCTGTCATTTCACTATGATATCTTGATTCTTGAGATTAAATTTCATTTTAGAACGTATCAAAAAGTGCATTCTTTGTTTTTAAAAAAGGATACAGTAAGCATCAAACAAAGACAGTATGAAATACCTGTGCAAAATTCAGAAAAAACAGCTGCTGATGGTTCATGTCAAGACCAGGAAGAAGTTTCTCTTTCCCATTCTTTTTCACATAATTTTCATAGGCCTGTAAAATGAATTGTGTAGCAATGTTACAACTTCTAATCCATACAGTCAAAATGAAATGATGACAAGGAGGAACATCACAGAGTCTTTGACATAATTTATCATGAACTACCTTGGCCATCCATCTTATCACAGGCCACCTTTAAGCATAAAAACCAGGACCATTTCTTAGTAGTGCAGTGCCAGTGGTCTGACTGAACTGAGGCAGGTTGCTCAATGAGCAGGCTCTTAGACTACTGGTCAGGTCTCCTGCTGCCTGACTTATGTTGGAATAAATGGTAAAAGAAACAACCTTAAATAAAGCAATTTATGGGGGGGGGGATGTGAGGGGTAGGGAGAAGGCTAATGGAGTAATTTCAGCAAGGCGGGTACACCCAGATAACCACATTTTTGCATAACTATGCATCTTTTTATAGGGGAAGAAATTAAGAATGCAAAGGAGGACTTTTCTGAAATGCGGTAGCTACAGAATACTATTCAGCAAACTTTATAATAATTAATGTATCAAATTCCGTTGAACTGTTACGTATTTTCCTAGCAAACCCTTTCACAGGGTTAGTGAGTAACAGAGTATGTTCTGTAATGGAAATGGCTGTGAGGCTCTCTTGCACCAGCTTAGGGGTAGATGCAGTGAGGCACCAGCACGCCCCGTGCCAAGCCAGCCTCCGACCCGTCAGCGTTTGGGAGCTGCCTGTGCAAAGAGCCACCTGCAGCAGCTCCCTCTCCTGCGGGTTCTGTGGTTAGGCATTACTGTTGCTTCCCTCAATACGTATATTGCATGGTAAGATTAAAAAAAAGGCATGGTGCTGAGCTGCTTTCTAAGGCACAGTCCCAAACTGAGCCCAGCTGAAATGTCTCTCTTGATCCAGGGACTCCCAGGATGGGGATCCCCAGCCCGGTGCCTTTGCCGGGTGTCCCTGCCTGCCTCTGGCACAAATGATCTCCAAGACAATGAAGGTGTGGTCAGAGGATTCATTCCTCCTCCTCTAATTCATCTTTCCCTCCTACCCTTGTTCTTATGAGTTATTCTTGTTCCTTCTCTTCTCTAATGAGTTAAAAGTGTGGTAAAATGCTTCAAAAGTAGAAGGAAAAAAACAACAACAATCTCTGACTTTACGGAATGCGTGTGTCCTGTTCACAGTTTGCTTTCCTCTCAAATGTTTATCAAAGAAATATCATGTTATTTTGCCAATTATTGGGTTAGCATCTAAAATAATACACCTACAGTAAGATAGGCTTTCCTGTATACAATGCAGAGCTCCAGGATCCAGTTTTACTAGCATAAAACTGATTCTGCAGGGAGAAGATCAGTTTTATCAATTATTAAATGTTGTATTGTATATTTTTAATTGTTAGCTAATTTTAATTTTTTAATGGACTAGAAATAAACGTATTTTTTTCTAACAGTTGGAGAAGACTTTAAAACTTTCCATAGTAATAAAAGCTGCTTTCATGTTTCTCATGAAGACCACATGTCAGACAGTAAATTGTTAGCATGTTATTACTTATAGAAAGATGCTGGCAAACCGGAGAAATGTTCTGACTGAAGACAGTGCCAAACTACAGCAAGGGTAAAGCCAATTGCACAAGTGCAAATTGAAGAATGAGTGGTTAACAGGTCTAGTGACAAGGCTCCTGTAACTGTAGTCAATCATGAGCTGAACAAGAGCCAACGGTGCCATGATACTGCAAAAAGGGCAAATATCATACTGGGATGTATAAACAGGAATGTCTTATACAAGTCACACGAAGTAATCCTTCCCCTGTACTTGGCACTGGCCAGGTCTCAGCTGGAGCACTCTGTCCAGTTTTGGGCACTGCACTTAAAGAAAGATGTGGACCAACTGGAGAGAGTCCAGAAGAAAGCAGCAAGAATGAGCAGAGGTCTAGCAAACATGACCTATGAGGAAAGATTGAAAGAACGGGGTTTGTTTAGTCTAAAGAGGAGAAGTCTGGGCCTTCAAGTATGTAACAGTCCTCAAGTATGTAAAAGGTTGCAGAAAAGGAAGGAATAGATGGCTCTGCGTTCCCAGTGTTGAAAGCAGAGATGCGATGGCGCTCACACTACAGCGTGGAGGTGGCAGATCTTCCCTTACTGCAGGTTTGGCTCTTGGGAAGGTTGGTTGTGCCTGCTGGGAGGGGGGACTGGGTGGGCTCTCAAGGTCCCTTCTTGTCCTTTTTTCTACTACTCATATAATGTCGTAGTAAGTATGGATAGCCAATTCTACTTTTTAAAATAGTTCTGACTTTCTACTTTTTCTCTGCCTACGCCCATTCCTTTCAGAAGGAGAATGGCCTTTCATGGGTCTGTACTGCTCTGCCTTTTTGTTTGGTTGGTTTTTTAATGCATAAATGTTCTGACAATTCAAGATAAGACTGATGCAGTATGCCATACAGATGCCTCTTTTAGTCTTCCAAGTCATTCTTTAAACTCTCCTTTATGATTGTATTTATGTATTTACCCTCAGACGTTTATACTTCTAGTGGTGTAAGTGTTGCTGACGGCCTTGTTTGCAGAAGCTGTGCTGTGTGAGTTGGCCCATGCATCCCAGCAGGCACTTCATGAGGAATAATAGCGGTCTCATTGTCAAGTGTGGGGTATTTTGCTACAGAACAAGGTGTTCAGGGAAGGAGTGGAAGGACCACGTTATGATGGCCTGCACTGTCAGATTTGTAAGTAACAAGAAAATGGCCAGGAAAGGAAAGGAAAACCAAAATGCTTACAAGTCCCCCATGGAGGGCTTATCGCAAGGAGTCCAGATGTCACTGACATCTTTGGATACCTGTTTAGGGGACACTAGTCACTTGTAGGAGATGACATTTTGAACAAGGAGTAGTGTTCCATGTAGGCAGAGACTGTTTATGGACAGAGCTTAGAAAGAAATCATTCTAGCCCTCCTTCCTGGCGTGAAAAGGCTGGTGAAGGCAGACAGAGCTGCTCAGTATCATCAGTTTAGTTAGGTGATGGTCCAAGTGTGACACTGATTCATTAAATGTTTTCGTTCTGCAAGTCCCTATTCACAGAAGTATAAAAAAAATTTTTGAAAAAGATACAGAGTGTGCTAGCAGTAACTAATACCTATCCTGAAACAATTAATAGGATGAAATACAACAGCTTGGTCCTGTCCCTAACACAAAAATAATGTTTCTTCTTCAAAGACTCTGAAATTCATTTTTGTAATATATGATGGTTTTAGCTAAAATAGAAAAATGGATACTTCTTACCTTATATGCTTGTCTAACACCTCCGTTATCAGCAATGTTTTCTCCTAGGGTGTTGATTCCACTCAGCTGTAAAACAAAAAGCGAAAAGTATGGTTTTCTGAAAGAACTTATCCAGGACCTCTAAACTTTGCCAAACTTTGTGCTTTATTCACTTTTAGAGGGGAGAATTCCCTTAGAATGTGAAGCTTTAGCAGAAGATTATGACACTGTCTCTGAAAGTTGTCTGCCTCCCTAGTCTCAAAATCCATGCAGATATGTTTTCCCTAATTCTCTTCTCCCCCATCCAGGTAGCTCTCTAGGATCGCATATCTCTGTTACTCAGATTTTCTGATGCTTAGTCATTTGTTCATCCATTCTTCCTTTTTTCCCCATGTCTTTACCCATCATCTTCTTACCACAGTTCCAGCTAGAAGTGGGCAGAATCTGTCCTAAGTTAAATCCAAACTCCAGATAGTTGAAATTATCGGTTAACAGACATCAGCAAATCTGCTAGGAAGTCGTTAAGTATTTTCCTGTATATTAGGCCAGTTAGGTAGCTCTTTGGTAGCAAGATGCATAGAAGATAACTATTTAGCTAATACAGTACTTGTAAAGCAGTGAAGTATCACTAAAGATGATGAATCTTTGGTAATAGAGAAACTATAATTTTATTTTTAAGTGATTATACTTTTGACCTTTATCCTGGACTTTTGGCTACAATATTCAAAGCTACAAAACTTAGAATCATCATTAGATTGAATATGATGTGTGAAAAACGGCAGATAAATTTGCCAAAAAAACACTCTTTTATTTTTAATGGCTTCTCTGTCAGTCCCAGCAGTTTTAAAAAGAGATTTAGGAAATCCTCAGGGCAAGAAGCTTTTCCTTTTCCCTGTTCTGTAAGAGGAATATATTGCCAGCCTCTAAAAAGGCCACCCAGTGGTAGTCAGAGAAGCACCTTCTTGCAAGCATTTTCTTGTTGGCCACCTAACTGTAGGAGGTCCCACCCAAGAACTTTGTTCCTTACAGAAATAGGTGGTGGCACTGTGCAGCGCCCTGCGTGGTTCTCCAGTGAAGTCCAAAATAAACAAGGTGGGCGCTGAAGGTAACTGCTCTGCCACCATGCGATGCAGGTGAGCGCCACAGTGGTGGACTGCTTCCCTTTCTTACTGTGCGGCGGTGACCCAGCAGCTGCCCTGGGACTTCCCTCTGGAAGGTGCAGAAGCATGAACCGAGAACTGTCCTGGCGCACCGTGTGCCTCTGCTGACAGAATAAGGGCACCTCACCCAGAAACGATGGCTGAAAGCTGCTAGCTGTAGATTTGAAGAACACGCAGTGCCAGCCTGCATCAGTTACAGCCCTGTGGCGCTAGGGTGGGAGAGCCGTGAAGGTAATTAAGCTGTTTCTAGATGATTTAAACTGGCTTACATGTTAGAGGTAATGGGGGTGCATTAGCAGGGCATTTGGTCATCCTCAAAATGACATGGTATGAAGTGCTGTGCTATGGAGACAGACCTGGCTGTTTCCTGTGGTGGTTTTGCAGCTTGCATTCAATAGGAACAGGACGGGTTTCCTGTTCGGCAAGAGGAGTGCCCAAATCACTCTTACCTGTTCCTTTGAGTTAATGTTCGTCTTGCTGGGACACAAAACAGACCCGATCCTGCACACTGTTCTCATGAAATTAGGGCTTCCAGACACAGCCATTACACTGTATGCCTAAAACGCCTAATAGTTTTAGCCCTGCAGAATGCTATAAATGCAGTTACATTTAGACTGGCTGCCTCTCCTAAGTCTGCATTTCATCTTTTCCTCATAGTCCTACTGTACTCGGTTCTCCTCGGACCTTATTGCTTTGTAGTCCACATGTTTATCTTCAGGAAAGAGCAAGAAACTTGTGAGAGAGAGAAAGCAGCAGGGAGGATTTGCTTTCACGGGAGTATATATTATTTGCACACCAAGCTTTAGAGAAATGAGGATCAAACTTGTAAGGTGTGTGTTTGTTTTCCCTCATAAAGAATAGCCTTTGAGGGTCTAAAAAGGCTTCTAGGGCAACTGCTCCTAGGACTGTCACTCCTTTGGAACATAAGTCCTGCCTCTTTCAGCACAATTGGTGTATGTGTGGAGTTTTTACCATTATCTTTAACAACCTCTTACTGTTTTCCCTCTTTTCTTTTTGTGGTGTAGGGGGTGACAGTGTTGGCCATATGCCAAGAGACCATTTATGTGAAAAGGGTTTGCACAGTTAGGACATAAGATTTTGTGTTCCCTCATTACAAACAACATTGGTAGTTACAAATAAATGCAACGTACCTGCTGTCCCCCTGCTAGGTCCCACGAAAAGTTTCCATACTGGTACACCATACACTGGGATAACTCCTTAAAATTGCGCGCTGATTCTTCAGTCCACCAGTCTATGAGGTCTCCATTCTCATTAAAATTTCTGCCTGTAATAATATTTTAGCAGAATTACGTATACAGGAAAATAAGTTTTTTGATGCACTAAGACGGGTAGCAAGTAATTACAATCACACGGGCAATAAATAAATAAATATCTGTAATGAGGAAGTCATACATATGATGCTCTTAATTTTCCTTTTTTCTAAACCAACTGTATTCCAGCTAAGGAATAAAACAAACTAATCCAGATTGAATTAGAAGGTTGGATTAAGGCTCTCTTAGGAAGTCTGGCGTAGTTCTGACCTGTGATTGATGCTGGATTGATCATGTGTGTAAAACTTCCCATGTGCTCTAAGTTTTGTAACTAGAAACTCAGTAACTTACCATTGTCATCAAACCCATGTGTGATTTCATGACCGATGACCATGCCTATGCCACCATAATTCAGAGATTTGGGCTGGGATGCACTGAAGAAAGGGGGCTGTAAAATGCCAGCAGGAAAGACTGCAAAAAAAGCCAACATGATTAAGGTACTGCCTCATTATGCCATGTGTACAGTGTGAACAGACCGTTTTAGCAGGCTTCAAACAAAGTCGTGCTGTTCCCTCAGATTTACCAGCAACAGTAATTGTATTTACATGTGGTAATGGCTGTAGGGAAGTAGAAACAGATCAGCAGGACCATTCCCCTTCCTCCCCAAGCTTAGGGTAAAGCAAAAGAGTTCTTTAGACGCTTGCATAATCATGATCAGATTTACTTTAAGCATTTGTTACTGCTTTGCTTTGCGAAGGAGCAGCTGTACTTTTCCAGTTTACAGCATTTAGAGCTCTCAGACTCTTGTAGCATTATTAAATAGACCTTGCAACACCATGGAAGATGGGAGGGTGTTCCCCTAGAATGAATAAATTATTTGATCATAGCCCCCACCAGAAATCAATCTCAGAGGAATTTGTTCTTCCTTTGAAAATATCAGTAACTCCCACTAGAATAATAATAATAATAAAAGGCCATGAGAGCAGTGAAAGAATTGGAACAAGGAGCTTCTTTTCACCCACTTCTATTTTTTTACACTTTTAAGAAACAGCTTAGTAAAAATAAATAATCTTGCAATTGTGGTATTTTTATAAATGAAGATTTGTTCTTGTGTTTCAGTGTAAATCCCGGTACGGTTCTAGGCATTTCTTACAAGAGAAGAAAGAACCATGAGAAAATTGAAAAATAACAGGTTAGAAAAGAAACCATTTCTGCTGCCCTGTGTAAACTGCTGCCTGCTGTCATGGTAATTCTGTGTCATTGTTACTTTGGCATGTAATTAAAGAGCGGAATGTTTCAATGTTCGTTATTATCAGAAAATGCTGATAGTAAAGACAAGAGTGTAAAGGCCACACTGTGCAATGGGCTACTTTGTTGACTGGCAAAACAGAGCAATATCTGGAGTACAGCATCAGAAGGCTAGTCTTTTTTGTGAAGATTACTGCTAGCAAGACATTTCCTCAGAATGATAGGCATCGGTCCTGCTGGCTCGAAACACAGCTGTAACTTCTTTGGAGCTCAGTGTGCCCTTTGCTTGAAAAGCCAGGAACATCTTCCCTTCCTGGAGGCAGGCAGTTCCCCAGGACTTTCAGTTCAGAATAATTAACACCCTGTCACCTCATCCATTTTCAGAATAAAATGTCAGAATTTAAAGGTTTTTTTTTAACCCTGTCCTTCTGAAAACAAGTTATTCCCCATCTTTTGCTACATAGCACAGTGGATAGGTCTTCTTCGTCTAGCGGGATAGATTTCAAGCGGAGATGTAGAAAGGAAAGGAAATGGAAGTGCAGCTTACATGGGAGCTTTGAGAACATCCAAGGAAGGAAAAACACATGGATTATTTCCCTCAGAATCCATGCAGCCAATGACAAGAACATGCTGCTTTTCTTCCTGGATGTGTTTGCAGACGGTAACGCCTTGGCCAGGAGTGCCCGTGTTGCACGGTATCCCCCAGGCAGGCCGAAGCATTGCTTAGCTGAACCAGCTCCCCTTCACACACCTGCCTGCAGGCCAGGGGTAGCCGGTACCCAAAGGAACGGACGGGGGGCTGCCTTACTAGTGGCAGCCCAGCCGATTTGTTTGGGGTTGGGTGGCTTCCTTAGGACCAGTGCTGCCGACGGAACAGCAGGAATCACAGCCGTATTGGAATGCAGTAACAGAGCTCTAAACTTCCTACACATCCTGCAAAAACCTCCTTTTTAGAGGTTATTTTTTAAAGAATAGAATTACTAATCTGATTTGGACATCATTCTAAAGATCAGACTGCTTTAATTATCTGGACATGCCATAGCTGAAAGATGAAGTAAGAATTTATGGCTCAGATTAACTGCCATCACCTTCAGTCTTCCAAATCAGGATTTGTTTTCTACAGATTATTGAGCAAAACAATTTCTAATAAGGCCTTCTGGGCAGATTTTTATGCTTAATATTCAGTAATATGTTCAAAATGCTCACTTAGCTTTACCACTACCAAAATGACTGTACTGTCTTGCCGTCCCTAGTACTAGTAGGGAGCTCTTCTATGCTGTGATTCATAACTAGATCCTTAAGGTAGCTGGTGAGAGATTTTCTGAGGAAAGTTTGTCTTTTGGGAAGTGCTGATTTCATTAAGCCTCAAATGTTTTGTTCCAGCTGCCACAATTATTTTTCCTTAGAGAAAGTGGTGACAGAGCCCCGTAGGATTGCTGTCTGCCTGGGACGTAAGCAGCTCTGAACAACGAGCGTGCGTTCCAGGAGTACGCTGCTGGTTCCATGCTCAGGACGGCTCACGTGAGGCTGCATTCCTGGACTTCCTAGCAGAGGATCTTACAGCTGTATATGGGAAAGTGCAGGAGATAAGGACACAGAAGCTGAGAATAAGCTGTTTGCTGTACTAACGCTTTCACGTCTGAATCTCAAGCTTCTGTCCTTGTTCTGCAAGTGATTCAAAACATGGGGAGACGAAAAACTCTATGGCCACCGATCTCAAGCGGTGAAACCTCTGAGTTTGCTCTACTGAGACCCTTCTACAACCCCCATTTCACTTAT
The DNA here is from genome assembly GCF_964034855.1 of Anser brachyrhynchus. Lineage (NCBI taxonomy): Eukaryota > Metazoa > Chordata > Aves > Anseriformes > Anatidae > Anser > Anser brachyrhynchus. The sequence goes on along the minus strand of NC_137703.1, from coordinate 1,369,138 downwards.
ATTTTTAAAATACATGCGTATATATGTATGTATATAACTTGGCCATTAAAAATGTATCCAGGTAGTAAGCTGGTAAACCTTACCTATCTGGTTCCTACTTGCAGAATAAAAAGCATTGACAACAGCAGCTCCACTTATCCACCTAGGAACAACAGAAGAAGTTAGAATTTCAGTTCTCAGTGGCAGAGTTAGCGACTACAGATACAAACCTAGAAATGGAAATCACAGAATCTCAGAATAATTGAGGTTTGAAGGCAGGTTTGGAGACTGATGAATCCAGTGCCCCTCCTCACAGCCTGGTCAACTAGAGAAAGTTGCTCAGGATGAGTGTAGAACCATAGCGTGGTTTGGGTTGGGAGGGACCTTAAAGCCCACCTAATTCCACCCCCTGCCACATCCAACCAGCCCAGGTTGCTCAAGGCCCCATCCAACCTGGCCTTGAACACCCCCAGGGATGGGGCACCCTCACCTTCTCTGGGCAGCCTGTTCCAGCGCCTCACCACCCTTATTGTTAAAAAGAAGTTTTTTCTTAGATATAGGTGGAATTTGTTGTATAGCAGTTTGTACCCGTTGTCTTTTGTTCTGTCACCAAACGCTACTGAGGAGACTGCTCCATCTGCTTTACGCCTGCGCATCAGGTATCTCCACACACTGATAACACGCCCTGTCCCCCTGCTGCCATTTCTCCTTGCAGCTAAACAATCCCCGTGCTCTCAGCCTCTCATTGTATTTCAGGTGCTCCGATCCCTCAACCATTTTAGTAGTCCTTCCCTTAGTTATCCAAACTGCTTAATGATGATACTTGGTTTGTGTTTTCATTTCTGCTCTTACTGCAGGACTGTACAGGCAAACTTTTCCATGAAAAAAAACCAACACACAAAAACAAAAAACCTATCAAGCAAACAAACAAAAAAAACCACTGAAACACAGAAACGAAGGTCATAATGATATCTAAACATTTGGGGATGATGTAAATTTTTTTTTCAAGACCATATTTTTGCATTGCTTATCATCATCATATATATATCCAGATATCTCAAGTACCACATTAGAAACTATTACAGTTTTCTCTTTATCACACTTCCTTAAGGAATGAAGTCACATGCAAAGATCATCATGAGATCTGTGGCAAGGCTTGACGCACAGTCCTACAGGTTAACTTCAGTAATAACTCCTTTCCTTGCTGAAGACTCTTCGCCTTACTTTCGGTCCGTCTCAAAACATAGGAAACAATGGGGGTCCAAGCTAAGAATAACAGTTCAATTTACAGAGCCAAGGAGCAGAACCAAGAAATACACAGGCTGATGGTTTTTGAATTCTTCTTAGGAGATCACTTTCTTTTCTCTCATTTCGTATGTTCTTACTGCTCATTGTGGATTAGCATGTGCAGCTGTATGTGCTTTATCGGGTTCTATGGGCTTCAGTTGTGCCTCATATTAGCACAGTTCTGGGAGGTAGTCATTGATCTGGGAACTGTTAGGACTAGAAAAGTAAAAATGAAGTCTTGCATCTCTGGTTTTGATCGAGGGCTGAGGGCTGTAGTGGCTTATAGGCTATGAGTTCCTAGGGTGATTTGTAATAAACAGGTTTTTCCCTTTACATAAGCAGTTAAGCCTGACCCTGGCAGTTTTATTATACTTAATAAATAGTGTTTGACAGTACACTGAAAAGTTTTTCGTAGGAGACTTTGGACTAACAGAGTGAAGTTGTAAATGATTTATTTGGTAACTGTATTGCATAACCAATCATAAGCAGCGAACTGTACCCCAACAGTGGCTATTACTCAATGAACTCAAAATTAACTTGCAGAATAAATGATACCTATCAGGAGATGATCACTCGTGGCTGATATTAAAAACCTCAACTATAAGGTTGATGATCACTTCCAGGTTTACTTAAGGTAATTTTTGAATGCAATTAGAGTTGGTAGTTATGGTAGTTACTCCTAACTAATATACTCTTATGGGAACAAAACAGGACTTGTGCTAAATTAAGGAGAAGTAATTCAACAAGCAAAATTCAAACAAAGCTTGAAGTTAAAATAAAACAAAAGTGAGATAGCTGTTAGGTGGAACATATATTTACAGTTAATGATGTGTAAATGCTGAAGAGAAAAAGCAATATTTGGAACTATTTATCTAAATAATGACTATATTTCTGAAAAAACTCTGACAGTATTTGGAAATTTCATAATGGCCGTTCCAGAGGTGTGAAGTATATGTCATCTTCTGAAAAGGTAAAAGTTTGAAGATGCGAGATGATTTCTTTTGTTTTGTTTTTCTTAAAAAAAAAAAGTCTGGAACAGCACTATGAAAATGATAAAGTAATTAAAAACAGAAAGACAGAATCATATAATAATTCAGCTAAGTACCTTTAGAAGTCATATGGTCTCATGTGAAAGTAATTAGATCAGGTTGCTTATAGGCTTGTCCATTCAAGACTGGAGTATATCCAAGGACGGAGATCAAACAGCCTCTCTGGGTCTTGTTTCACCACCCCATAAGGTGAAAAGTTTTTCCTAATATCTAGTCAGAATTTTTCATATTCTAATTTGTGTCTGTTCCCACTCGTTCTATCACTGTGCATCTCCAAGAAGAGTCAAGCTTCTCTATATCCCCTCCCGCTAGGTAGTTGAAGACAACAGTAAAACCCCTCCTTTGTCTTCTCAAGACTGAACAAAACCAGTTCTCTTATCCTCTCCTCTACACAAATCCATCTCTGCAGCCCATATTCAAATGACCAGTCCTGCAAAGTTCGCATAGCCTATGGTGACCACAGTCTTCTTTCTGATTTCGCTTAATTAATTTTTAATGGGTCAGAGCTGGGACAGGACGAGTAGCCAGCACAGCTAGGGAATGTTCTGTGTCAGTCTTTTAGTACATCTACATCAGTACTTTAATTCAGAGCATGAGAACATTTCTGAAGTAAATTCCTGCTCATCTTCATTTAATCGTGCCTTGTTTGGCATTGCACAGCAGCCTCTGAGCAACAGAAATAAAACACATGGGGATGAAATTCATCTTTCGGATGAACTTAATTGAAAAGCTGCTCTCCAGGAGTCCACTTAATCCGCTCCAGGAGCTGAGAGGCCAGACTAGACCTACTCCAGAATACTTAACCTTCCACACCATCCCCCAAGTTTCATCGCCCTTCTTGATAATGTAGGTTCAGCCTTTGAGAAGATAGCAGTGCCCTCCTACTGGCTCTCTTAATGGGGGAAAAATTGCAGGTAGGTCATTAAAGCATTGATGATTACCCTCCAACCAAGTACTTCCTCCTGTGGAGACTGGGTGTAAACCTATATATGGTATTTTAAAGTACTTACTCCTCTTTGTCCACCTTTTCTCTGAGCTTTTTCAGTCTTTTCTTCTGGGTAAATACTAGATTTTGAATAATGTTTTCAAAGTATTCTTCTTCTTTGAAGTTCAACTAAAAAGAAAGAGGAGAAAATACTTAGCGGCCGTGTTAGTGATTTGCAGTTAAAGACAGATAGAGCTGGAAAATCTAGTCTTCGGCATTATAATCTAAACAATGCATTTCTAAGAGTACTTTTTATCTAGGGTTAAAGCATGGTTCACAGTTCTCTGCCATATCACTGAGTTGATACTGTAACTGGATGTATGTTATTGGCTGTATAATCTTTACCAGAGATCTTTATTCCCTCTTTATATGTTTAGAATTAAGTTGAGCATTTGTTGGTTTTGACCCTAATTTATGGGAGTTGCCAGCCTAATAAACTGCAATTCTACCTTGGAAAGAATACATAAACAAGGTTTAAACTGTGTTTTAAAAGCATACTCTAATTATATGTCTGTATTTTTCAAAATTAAAATTTCACCTTCTAAGGTAAATTCTACCTGAACATACATGGATGTTGATACGCTAATGGAGTTATTCTTAAAATGAACCTGCATCATAAAAGAATACCGAGGACACATTTGCAGTGAGAAAGCTCAGGTGCAGTTTAAATTATACAGGTTGTCCACATTGTACTTCAGGGACTGATTCCCATTCATGGCTAGGCAGGTGCAGTTACTAAGTGAAGTGTACCCACATCCACGTCAACCAGTGTTAAATCAATCTGTGGCAGATTTAGATATACTTGACTGAACACCATTGTCTCTATGTTTTATTCTAGCATAATTCCTCTGGAATTTATACATTCCCTTGAAATACCATCAAATACACATCACCATCGGTTCTGGATCAGCTGCACCACACTGAACTTTAATACATTCTTACTTACTCCTTTGCAACTCAAGACAAGATTGAGTTATTCCGTGCAGATGCATATGATTTGGCTTGGCTAAGAAGACAAAAACACAATTTCTCTCTTAAGACCTTTTTCTAATTATGCTGCCTATTGTGGATACTTACCTCCTGGTACTCACTATTCAGCTTATTGTCATCAGTCATGATCTCATCTGGATAACCGATCCTCTCTCTAATTGCTGTTGCCTAGGGAAAAGATAATTTGATATCCATAGCAATCAATCAGGAATTAGGTAATAAGTGTAGTGTGGAAGCAACTGTAGAAAATCCAGAACTTCAATTATATATAGTTTTTGTACACTTCTTTAATCACTGAAATCACTGTGAGGTTTATGGTTAATTATAACAGTGGAAAATTCCAGAAAATATATTGGCCCTTCTTTTATAAGTAAACTTAGAGAAACGTGCACAAGACAAACAAACATACTCCAGCTATGTTTTTGAGTTGAAAGTCTGGTTTAAAAAATAGTAGATATCCCAAAATATTTCTCATACTTTACAACATTTAAAATTGAAATAAAATTCACGACTGGAAGTTTTTTAACTTCTGTATGTTATAGGGAATCACATTTACAAATTTTCAGAAACTCAGCTTCAGTCTGTATCCAAATTTCTTAACTAGCTCCCACATCTACATTGGAGTGAAATACTTTATTAAATGTTCCCAAATTTTGGCAATTTGAACTCCTGAACAAAGTCTTTTAACTCAAACTTTACTCAGTTTCATTTGATAGTTAAATATTGATTTGTACTTGATGACAATGCCAGAATCAATTAAAAAAAAAGAAAGAAAAAAATGATTATAGCAGCTACTACTTCTACCCTTAAAAGAGAGCTCACTGAAGGTGTCCAGTCTATGATTTGACTTTTTGTTCTCATCCTATTGCACGTAATAGCTGGTCAAATCACCATAAATCATTCCTTCCCAATTTCAGTATTATTTTCTTGTAGACATTGATTATCGATCCCCTTAATCACTGATTTGCCTGAAAGGTCTTAATCTCTTGTATGGATGTTTTCTATTTTGTGTGCTTATCTCCAGAGAAGCCCCTTCGCATGTAATTAATTTGAATCCGATATAGAAATCTATAAGCAGCTGTGCCTGTATGAACACGTGTTTTTATATATATGTAACATAGTGATAGATGTTACTGCTTCTTTTTTTTTCAGGAGACCTAACAAATGGTATGCTCATCTTTACAGAAATACACAGTATTTCCAATATTTAACTTACTTTTTGCTCTGCTTTCTTCTTGGTTTCTAGATCCATCCATGTGAGTTCATCTAAGGTTTTTATAAAAACATCACGTATATCTGCAATCATTTCTTCAACCTTGGAAGAAAACATTAGTATGTTACCTATCCACATAAAATGATCAAGTTACTTTTCAGCAGCGGTAGTTTGTTTATTACAGTCTTGTTTTTCCTGCAGTAGCTGCTTAAGCGTGTGCCGTTTATGGACCACACTCAAAATCTGGAGGTCGAGTTAAGGAGTGCTTTTGGCCTGTCCTATGGGAGGAAAGGGAATGGGCACGAGCTCACAATACAATACGAATTATTTGGGTAACAAAAAATCTGTCAGATATCCATCTGTGGGATGTTATGCGTCTGATGAAATGGTTTTATATGTGCCTACCACAAAGAAATGGTATATCTTAAGCTTGGATTACAGTCGGAGTGACAGGAAGGAACTAAGTCCTTTCAGGTTAATTTTCAGCAATGCAGTGTGTGACTGAACACAAACAGAAAGAACCGATAACCGACTGTCCCTGTGCCCCGCGTTGGCAGGATGTGAACTAGCATCAGTCGCAAAGAAGCAGCAGGGACTGTCGGTTCTAGGAAGCGCTGTTCCTTGCGTGTGCTTTTCGGCTGACGCGTGGCCCCTCACTACTGCGGCTGTGGTGGTGCTTTAGGCTCCAGGCCGGCTCCTAGGACACGTGGAGCAGGCAGATGTCTCTCTCCCTCCAAGCGCGCACACGTACCCAAGTTGCATTTCACATTACTTCCCAGTGTGGCCGTTTGCACTGAAGACAGGCCAGCTCAAAGGAAGCGCTGCAGAAGCGCGCAGTGCAAAGGAGTGGCTCTCAGAGCCCAGGCATTCTTGTTACTCCCCAGCGGTGCAGCGACCGAGAAGCAAACCTGAAGGTTAGGGTTTTCAGAAAGTGCACCTGCTCTACGGAAAAGTTGAACTGAAAGTGTAATCCAAGCTTTTAAAAGAACCGCATGTTAAGTGACACTTAGGTGACATTTGGATGGCACACGGGTTAAGTTTGCTAAATCCTTACCACATGTTTACTGTCTCCAGCAAATGCTTCCTCTACGTATAATCGTCCCACTGCGTTTTCCATGTTGCCATTGACATAGTTTGCACAGCGCCGCCAAACAGCAGTTTCTGATGTTGTGCCATAAAGTGCCTGCCAAACACAAACATCAGATAAAACAGTGACATCTGGGCCTGCGTAAGATAAAGGAGAACAGTGGCTGACTGGTGGATGTGTGTTTCAGAGGAGCCTAACTGACCTTAAATCAATGTATTTGATTCATGTTTGTATTTACCACAGTTAAGTGGACTCACTCTGTGAGGGGAGCATCCTTCACAGTCTGAGGAAGTATAAGAATCATTAGCACTATTCTTTATCCTTTCAACATATGAAAGGTAGAGAGAAGACACTACTCTAAAAGCGAAGAATAGGAGAGGTCAGAGAGGAATATGCTGACACAGCATTTCTGTTGCTGCAGGGGTCTGTATCGCCATTCCAGCTCAGACAGGGCCGTTGTGATTACACAGCAAAAATTCATTCCCTCCGTGGTTTCCCACCCAGCCGACAGCACTAACGGCGCGTTGCGGGTAGAGGAACACACTGCTTTCTACAGCAACAAAAACCTGCCTCTTGCCGTATTAGTGAAAGTAACGCGCGATTGAAATGCAGGGCTGTGGATTTGTGTGTGTCCAGAAATTTCCTCAGTGAAGTGCTAGGATGTAGTGCTGGATGTTTATAGAGTTCAAAAAGTAGCATTCCTTGATGATGCAGGCTAAGCAAATGTGAAGCTTCATATTATAACAATTTTAAAGAGCAGGAACAAAAGAAATAAACAATGAATAAGACTACTGTGTTCAGATATATAAAACTGAACAAACTAAATGTCCATTAATTGCCTCCAGTAATTCCCCCTTTTTTTTTTTTTGGTAACAAGCAGAATCTTAAAATGCTGCATATGTGTGTGAAAGTGTTTCCTTTTTAACTAACAGATAAAACAAAATGGCCTTAATCTTTATTAATGGAGCTCAGCAAACTTACAAAGTAGAAAGTTCAGCTGGGGAAATAGAGAAGATTTCTATCTCCAATCTGTGGGATTGCTCAACATTTCCTTAAAAGCACTAAAATATCTGCAAGATCAAATGACTGAAAAACAAGACTGGGCTCACATTGTTTGGCTGAATCTATTACATTAAATGCTGAAGAGTTTCTAACAAGTCGATCAAAACTGTAGAGCAGTTGTTTGCAAATGAATATGACTGTTATCAAAATGACCATATCATAAATGGATTAATTTAGATTTGGAAATAACAGAGACCAAGTATCAGAACAGTGCTTTTCAGACCCACTTCAGCTATTAAGCATATATCATATAAATGACGCATACACTCCAGCGGGAGCTTCAGCAAACAAATATAGCTTTTGTGCACAAAATTTAAAATACATTAAATTTTTATATAGGATGGACGTGAAAAAGAGAGATGAATTTCTGCACCTTACGGAAAGCATTCCTTGTGTCTTTGTAGTTACGGCTTAGGCTGTTTACCAGATCCATTACAAATCGCCAGATCATGTAATTTTGAAGCTCTCTGTATAATAAAACAACAATAATAAGCTGGTAATATTTTTAGACTTCTGAAATTTACTGTAAATAAAATGCAAATTACAAAAAAACCTAACATACCTACCTGGGAGTATACTTATTAAGAATAGACTTCAGCTTGGTAAGGTATTCTGGATCATAAACAACCACATGTTCTGTATTCTCAACATTAATTTGTACAGTTGACATTATATTATTTATGAATTTTGACCAGTTGAACACCTGGAAAAGCAATATGCATTATTATATTGTTAAATCCTAAAGAAACAGTATTTAGCTATTCAAAAAATAGGTTTGCATAACACAAATGCTCTGACTTGAGTTCTCCTAACAGCTTCACCACTTGTAAATGGCATCATTGTAATAATAACTGATCTGAGATAATTTATATCCACTGTGCTCTAAAATCTCATTAACATATGGTGGTATTTAGCAGAAAGAGTCCAGATACTGTTTTGTTTTCAGTCTTACACAATTAAAAATGTTACGGCCCTTTCCATTTAGCCTGGAAAAGCAGATATATATATATATTTTTTAAGTAAAATTTCAATTGCCTTCTTGCTATATTTGGCTATGAACTTCTAAATCAAACCATGACTAAAAGCTTTATTTTTCAATATGGTATGGGCAATGAGAAATTTGTGGTATACATGACAGTACATTCTCAAGCATATAGTAAGGGCTTTCTCCGAAGTACACTGAAGTCCATAAAATGACTTATTTTAATAGGCTTTAAAACAGACACACCGAATACCCACTCCAACAAATTTTCCTCTGTATGCTGTAGTACGAGATACTGAAAAATGAAATGGATTTGGTAGCAGATCTGTTAGCATCTGATAGCAGCAAGCTGTGGCAGACAAATCTACTTCCCTTCATCTGCATGGTACCACTTGAGACAGATCCCTCAGCCTGCAGTCCTTTGGGCGGTACGGTGTTACATGGTTCTGTATGGTTTCTTTAGTCAATACGGTTATACGGTGTTACGGTTCTTTTGACAGGAAAGCTTTACTGGAAGAGGTAACGTCTTTTATCAGACAAACTCTGTAGCTGAGGAAAGTAGATAAGCTTTCAGGAATAGATCTCTTCAGGTTTGAAAGAGAAGCAGCAAACTTCCAGCTAATTTTAGGGATAATTGCTGTACTATCCTTAGACCATTACAACAACACGACCAACTCCCATCATGTGTCTTTTGTGCATTTTTGGATAAATTTAGAGCAGATGATTATTGCTGATCTGCAGTGCTCCCCGGGAACTAAAAATAACCAGGGCAATACCATTCTGTGAGCAAGAGAAGTTAGTTTCTGACATTATGATTGCATTCTGACATTCTGACAGTAATGGTAACTGTTCAAAGTAAGATCTGTGGGAGAAGGTAAATTATGAAACAGATTAAGCTAGGCAGAATGGAACTGCCGTATAATTTAAAGTTGAAGAATCTAAAGTCAATAAAAATAGCAGAGACTATGAAGCTGTGCTAGTAATAATAGTGTTTCATAGCACCTCGCTGGCCTCAGAAGGCTCGGTTAACACACTGCTGCCAGTCAGAGCACAGTGCTTGCCATCTGTTAGCGTCTTTGTCTGCGTGCAGGACTCTGAAGTCGCTTATCATAAACATGTGCGTGTCTAGTAAGACATGATGCTACTGGGAAGGCTCACCCATGTTATCAAATCTTTTGATATTCTTTAGCTGGACTTTGTGGTTACTTGAATTAAAGGCTATACTGTGCGAACAGCACATGGCTCAGATAGGAGACAATTCAGAGCTGAAACATCTTGGGGGAGCTACAGTGGGAGGAATGGGGAGAATTTTCCTGGTGTACGGTCGTGTCATCCTGGGCTTCTTTCTGCTTGCTTTGGGAGCCCATCTGACAGAGGGAATGGTGGAAAACCAGGACTTTTTGTTCTGAATCTGTAGCTCTGGATAAACAGAGAGGGTCTGAATAGTCACACACAATAGCGCAGCATATTTGAATGAACTGGTGGCTGCGTTTTTCTCCATCTCATATTGATGCAGAGGGGCAAGATCTGCCTTCAAATTTGCAGGAACAGCAGGTACAGACTTTTACATATAGTTTAATGTCAGCAGACTTTTAGGTAATACACTGTGCAATTCAAGTATCTTGTTTAATTTCAAATGTGTCTAAGCTCAAGAAAGAAATGTCTTTAAAGAAAAATTTGTCAGGCATTATCATTTAATCTCATCAGCCATAAATTAGAGGTTAAAATACCAGATTATTGATCACTCACCGTATGATTGATTTCCAATGAAAAGTTGTTTTGGAGTTGTGCCAGTGTCATTTTATTATACAGCAGAAGCGGATCGTTTCTGTCTTCAGATTTTGTTGTTGCCTATCAAAGTTAATCATGAGATTACTACATTACTACATAAATTGAGTCAGTTCATAGGAATTTTAGTAAGTAGAAGTAAAAAGAAAAAAAAATTCTGGCTTAATACATTACCGTGAGAAGTTTGCATAGCTGTGAAGCATCTCACGTGTATATACGCAGGTGCAAAACCGTGGGAGAAGGGAATCAAGGAAATGTATTTGTTGAGTATAAGGTGGCCTGTGGGCTGTGGCAGGAACACAGCGCGTGCATTCTGATCAGCATGTACGTGCTGTCTAATATATTCCTTCTGGAACCACTGTAGGATGGGAGGCATAACTCACTCAAGCTTCACATTAGTCTAGGCAATATGGTTTTGTACCGGTGTGGTGTTAAGAATGTGCATACATTAATACCTTAATGGAAAGACTGTATTAGGCCATTTGTTACAGACAATAAAACTGCCTCGCTGCCAGAGAACTGTGTCTGCAGTGGTGCTTTACGAGGTGACTTTATCCCTGGAGTCTCCAGACAGGAAATGTCAGCAAGGAGGTCTCTGGGATTAGGGTACAGACAATGTAAATTAGGGAGAGGAAAAAAAAACCACAGGACTCAGTAGTATTGTCTCCAAACTACTCCCTTGGTCTCTGATTTCTGTCTTGAATATGTTTCTGTTCTTTTCCTCAAACAGCAGTGTGTTCTTTGCCTGGATGCTTCTGATGTGCATTCCTGTATCCCTTTTAGCGTGGACGTAACATGTGACAGCATCAGCGCTCAGTCACCCTGTACTCGAGCCCCTTTTCACTTCGACTTTTTTGATGGCAAGGAGAGAACATACAGGCACACAAGTGACTGTGGGAAAAGAGTGATCTTGTGATCCACGAAAGTAATTCATGGGAGAATCCATATCACTGCTGCCTGGAGTACTCCACTTGACTCAGTCAGGGGCAAGAACAGTAGCTCCCGCCGATTTCAACTCATTTGAAAAAATCAGTCATGCCAACTCTGATTTTATCTCTATCCATTTTTTTTTTAAAGAGATTTATCTTTGTTTTCCTCTCTCCTACTCTACTCCCTAATGTATTGTGCATTCAGTATTTTATTCTGTTTTCTTCACCAATTCCCAAGAGCACAATGCCTTCTCTACTCTAGTAACATTCCGGATGGTGCCACGTTTTCTAGCTTTGATGAAAAGGTTAAAAAGTGAGGCAGTAGCAACTTACCCACAACCACCTGTACTCTTTATCAGCAGCAACTGCTGTAGAGAAATTTCATTTGCGGCTTCCTTTCTTAATCCATTTCAAATATTTCTCCAATAAATTCTTTTTCATTTAATAATTTTCTCTCTCCGATCTAAGCCCAGAAGTGTTTCTCAGGAAAATGTGAAATAAATCAAAATCATATGGTTTTAGTTTATATAAATGCGGTGGAAATGTCTACCTTGGCCAAACACATGCCCTTACTATCAGGGTAACTTAAAAAATAGCTGAAGCTATTTGGCTTGTTTTACAGTAATCTTCAGCTTCAGGACCTTCTGAAATGTTTAATAATTACAGGCCATGTTTTTGCTCATGGATGCTTTAATTTCCACTTGCTTTTCTCCATGCAAATTTAAATTCTAGCTATTTCTCCAGGGCATATTTTCTGGAGAACAGCGCTTGATTAAAAATGCACTTGAAACAATCGGTATTGTGGAGCAGCTTGTGTAGGACAAACATTACTTTGTGTTCTGTGGCAGGCTAAAGGTTGGGAATCTACTGCTCTGGTAATCAAACAGCCCATGTGAAGAAAAGGACAAACAGAAAAGAGGCCCCAAAAGCATCTCCCAAAACATACTTTCTAAAACTGAACAGAAACCAAGCCTGTCTCTTGCTTTCTCCTTCTCTTGAAGGGCTTCTGTGAAGAGATTAGGATAAAATATTTTGCTATTTGGAAAACAGCTAACTCAAATATTTCCCCTTGCTCATTAGAAGGCACGTCTTATTATGTGTTCCTTTTAGGTGTTCCAGGCCCCATATATTTTTGGTCAACATTTGGTCCCACAAAGTAGCATGAGCAAGTAACTTAACAACTTGGTTTATAGTTAGCTTTCTTAGGTATTAAGAAGAAAGCTATTTAAAGAATACTTTAAAAATGTTTTTTCTTACATTAGCGATCTCTTTCTCCAGGTCCATAACTCTTTTCATTTCTTCAGAAATCTGCGTCTCATTGAAAGAAATGTTTCTTTCTTGTAGGATTAGTTTAGCTACAGAAATCATGAAATCAACATAGGCAGAACACGCCTGCAGGAAAAAAAATACAAATAATTTAAAGACAAAACTCTTCAAAGTATAGCACATTTTGATTATCTTTAAGATTTCATCTTCATTTTTATGAACTATGGTTCTTCACCCCTTTTTTAGGTAACTTTACAGTAACTTACTCCAAAATACTGTTAGATCACAAATAGAAATTTGAAAAGCCCCTCATGGAAAATTGCTGTGTGATTTGTAGCACTGCTCAAACCTAAACACTGTCAACTACTGCACTGTGTTTTCATTATTTAAAATGAGACATTGGTAGGTCCACATTTAAACCACCACCTGTGTTTTTTCTAGCTCACTTTAATTACAACTTCCAAAAATACTGCTTCCAAAGAGCAGTGTTCCCAGAAACGTAAAACCAAGAGAAATGTTGATGGACTGTGTAGGATTAGCATTGTGGGAAAATTACTCCCAGAAGCAGTGTAGCTCCTCCCTGCTGCAGCCTGGAACATTTAGAATATAGATTTTTGCTATACCTAAGTTTGGTATAGGTAAGTACACTATGGATATATACTATTGAATATATTAAATTTAATACATCTGAATTTACCAAGGATAGGAATGGATATATACAAGTATATTCTCTTAAATGTTACATTGTCAAATATCTATAAAGGTATCATTATATTTTATGGAACTTAATTTTATTCTAATATCTCCTTGATAAGTCACACTAATTTTTCTGTAAGCAGAAATGCTCTTTTCAATATACTTTTAAAATGCAAATCAAAAATACATATTAAGTTAGCTAATAATAAATCTATTTTAGGCAAAATACCTTAATCTACTAAAACAGTGATAAAAATTGGATTAGTAAGGCGCATGGCATCAACTTCATTAAGAGACGTATTTTGGTATGTTCAGCTCCTAAGGCAGTGGGTTGCAGCCCTTTTAATGAACGCTGCGTTTGTACAGCCGTTCGGATAGCTGCCTTCCTTGCCATCCATCCGATGTCAGCCTCCCCTGCCTGCCAACAGTGCGGTGCTGTAACAGGCTGTGTGTGCTGGGAAACTCTGAGCAGCTCATGAAAAGTATTGACAACAGACTTCAAAAAGAAAGGTGGCTCACAGCATCCTGAAGGACTGAACTCTCAGTGTTATTTTTAATTAAGACAGATTATTTTGTCAGAGAGAAAGCCCATCAAACCACTGACAGCCACATTAAGTCACAAAAGAGAGAGCGCACCAAGCCTTAAAATAACATTTCAAAATACCCAAATCTGTGTATAATTTATGCAAAAAAATGAATGCAGACATTACCCCAAACCAGCAAGTAAACAGGAGTCTTCAGGTACCAATCAATGCACTTTATTTTTGGCCTAAGGATCATTGCATGGTCGTGTAGCAGTCAAAGAATTGTCAGCTAATTTCAGACAGACTGTGTAAATACACTCGGATATTTTGTGGGAACTTAGATGTCAGAGTAACGCCTGTATAAGCACAGGATCCATGCATCTTACAGGAAAAAAAAATAAAAAATCTGTTCCCAAACTCCACTTATCACTTTGTGGTGTGAAGTCCTGACAAAGGCAGAGGTTAAAGTGCAGGAGGCAGGTGCCTTGTTTAATGTGCACAGCTCAAAGGATAGAATGAGACAGCAAGAAACGGAGCCAAACACAGGTTATCAGAGTGCAAGGACGGAAGGGAGGAACAGCTCTCAGTTGAGGTACTCAAGCTTCAGGTTGGAAGGGACCACAAAACATTATCAAGTCCAACCTTTCATGGGAAAAGGGATCCTAGATGAGGTTATCTAGCACCTTGTCTATTTGCATATAAAACCTCCAGTGATGGGGGTCCCTGGGGGGGCTGTTCCAGTCACTGACAGGTCTCACTGTACCTGCTTGTTTCATGATTATTTCCTTCCAAGGGGTCCTAAAAAGTCAAGGAGCTGCTCCTCTTCTGACCTGCTTAATCATATATGAATTGCGTGGAAAACTACTACTTTTCTTCCGCGTGAATGTTCAGTTATTAAAAAAGGAAACAAAGAGAATGGGAGATAAAGGAAATGAGACAGGCTGGGGTTTTGGGGGCATAGTGACTTTAGAGGAACATGCAGTCGTCTCATCCAGTGCAGAGACAATTGGTTAGTACTGGCAACTGGAGCCGAGACAAAAAACACTTGGCTTCTAGTGCAGCCAGAAGGTCAAACAGGGACACCAGCATTAATGGCATAGTATTATAATACCAAAACTTCAGGACAGTTGTGATACTCCCTCCCATTCTTAGCCAACTTATTTCTATTTGCCCTTAATCTCATTCCTCTATATCCTGTTAATTTCCTTTCCTTTTAGCTCTGGTCTCTTGTCTTCTGACACACTTACCCACGTTAGAGTTTCTTTCTCCAGTCTGTCACACATTCTCTTCCCACCTGTAGATCAACCTTGTTTAAATTCTCATCATTATTACCTTTCTATTTCGGTTTCCCAGAGGACTCCCAGGGTTGGCATTACAATCTCTTTGGGGAGAGACTGTTCCTGCTCTTTGAGGGACTCCAACCCAACTCTTGAGGGTACACCTGCCTTGAAAATAGAGGCTAAAGCTTCTAAAGCAGTCGGTGATCTGTCAGCTCCATCTTACCTCTTTGTATGCACCAGTGCATTCATAGTAGTCACGAGAAGGCAGGCCGAGTCCAGGTTGATCAATCTGTAAAGTCAAACAAAAATTTAGAAGTGCTTAAGGACAAAATGTCATAGCATTGTACTATTCTTTGGCCAATTATAGGTTGCTGATGCCTCACTCTTGCAAAATTCTTGCCAAAGGGGAGTTTCTCTCCCATCCTGTTGCCCTCCTTTAATTCTTTCCACTCTCCCTTTATTTTTTTTGTCTCTCTCTTCAGTTTTCTTTTTCTGTTGCTGAACATGCTATATATAATCCGTGCTAAAATGCTGGATGTACAGAAAACAAAGCAGTCCCCAGACAAGCAGGGCAGTTACTCCATCTGTGGAACTCTTACATGCAAAGTAGTCAAGGATCTGTCCACCCATTTACAGGAAAGATTACCTCGTCACTGCACCTGTAACAGCTGTGTCTCCGGAGTAGCTGGTGGAGATTCACCACACACCATCCTGTCTTCTCTGGACTTTCCATTTCCAGAGTGTCCATTTTTCATCTTACATTTACAGGCAGGACACTCGGCATGCTCCTTAAGCACATGTCCTCAGCCATTTTCATATCTGTGCCAGCTGACTGCAGGTCCTGTTACTACTTTGGCATCTGAATACCTTGTAAAAACACAACCCCCTTCGTTGTGGGCTCTCTGCCATAGCCAGGTTTTCAGTGACAGAGCTTTCTGCCGGAATTACATGGAAGGAAAGTCATGCTTACTTATTTCCTTGCATGCATATCTAAGTAGATCATGTCTGTCTTCTGTCCAGTGTACATATAAGCTGTGTGTATATCTATACATGTCTCAGTTATTCTCATCTCACTGAGAACAACAATGTATGACTGCACAGAATAAAGATTTATAATCCTGAGAATGGATGATGAATATACTGTCAAACTGATAATGGAAGTTTAAAAAAAAAGCAACTACGGAGATTCACAAACTTATCTACAACTGACCGGTAAACTTCAAATCAGTAACGTTACTGCTGGCTAACATTTACGGCTGTGCTTTCTGGTTCTTTCGCTACACTTACAGGATCAGCAAGGCAATGCCACCCAGGTAGACTTACATGAATGATATGTGTTGTGGAATTTTTATCATCCGTGCCAACAAAAAAATTAATAAGGACCTTTTTCCCATATCTGGAGTTCAGCTCTGCAATAGCTGTCTCAGCTGTCCAAGAAGCACCTAGGCAAATGGAAGGTATACTCAATCTCTATTTTTGGTAAACAATGGAAAGTACAATCATTTAGAAATTCTAATGGAGAAGGAAATAAACACCAATTATCTTACCATAGGAAGACTCCCAGTTATTTGTTGCTACAGGCCAGTCAGATACATTTGGCAGCAGTCTGATTAAAGGCATTCCACCCCTGCTATCAATGGTAGCTTTTGGAAAAAATAAAATGAATTAGCATGACATTTTAAAACATATGAATGGTATACTATTATAATGTGTTCAGAATTCTGAACCTGAGCTATCTTTTCTCCATCACCACAATAGGATTATGTTCTGATGTATGACTCTTCTTCAACTTTTAATTTTTAAAATATGTTTCAGCCATGACTGCAAAACAACTTATGCAAATCCTTGGGAAGATGACATTTAAAAAATGTTATTTTGACTCTGCAAAGAGCTTGAAATAATAGCTTTAAAAATATTAATAATTTTATGGAAACTATAAAAACAAATTAGTAGCACTGCTGTTTTATTGCTCCTCATTCTAGTGACAGCATTTAGCTCAAATTCTTGAAATAAATTATCTCTGTGTCTTTAAAGAAACATAATATACGGGCTATTTTCCACCTCATCTCTGATAATTTCTACAAAATAATTAATATTTAACTGAAAGGATTTGAGTTTAAATATCTGAAGCAAACTGGTAACTCAAGAGTAATGTAATCAAACCTAAAATATCAAAGTAAGTAAAATAGGAGATACGGTACTAGTTTTACTGTTGACGTTCTTATTTGACCCTCTACCTGGTATATTTTAGTTCTCACCAAGAATTTCTAAAAAATTCTGCTCAGATACTATATGTATATAGGTATAACTGACTTTGAAAGATAGGTTTCTTGGATATCATTCTTTAGATTATATTTATGTATCCTATATGCACTAAATTCAGGAGGAACTTACTTTCATTTATGCACGAACTGTACAGAGTTTTTGCCTTCTGCACTGCTGTTATATCATTACTTCTTGGTGTGTCGAGGACATCTGAAACAGATGGCACATACATCTTAATATCTGATCTTTATGGGAAAGATAACTGAAAGAACCACAGAGGACACCATCCTGAGCACCAGAGGATGGAAGATCAGGGCTTTTGTTCCATCTCAAATTCCAGGGAAGCTTCACTATTTGAAAAATAGGGGGGAAAAGCTCTGGAGATGACATGCCTTGCAATTATGTCAGCCTGTGATAACATGTTGAGCGTAAAGGTGTGAAATAGATATTCTGTACATCATCCTCTGCAAAAGAGAATTGCCTTGACCTTTCAGTGATAGTTTTTAGATGACCGATCTGTTTGGAGAAGAGCATTGCTGTTGGGGCCCTAAGTGTACCAAGAGGCCCCAACTGCACTGACCAGCAGCCTGTAAGACTCACAGCGTCAACGGTGGGTTGAGCTGTTGGCTGAACCTGGCCATTGCCACTGCACCTGCTCTTCTCGTCTGGTCTGGGTCCTGTGGGACTCTGCCTCCTTTCTATGAGGCCTCTGTCCCTGCCTGCCTTGCGGTCACGTTTGGCTTCTGGCTCGCCTTCCCCTGTGGGGCAGCCCACTCTTGCCTCTCCTTTACAACTGCTTTGTTCCACAGGAACCGAAGCCTCAGGAAGACCGCGACATTCACGAATTGCAAGCCTGGCAAAACTAAAAGCTCTGCAAGGAGAGAACGGGTTTTGAGTCCATAGAGTGCTTTGAAGAATCTTTCATGAGTATAAACTCAGTTATTTCTTTGACTTACTTGTGTCTGAAAAAGGCGAATGTGGATAATTTGATGGTATTAGTTTGTGGAAAATGAAGTATTTGTAAGTCTATGTTGTGATTCTTTATAAAAACGCTTGCCTGCTATTTAGGATGTAGCTGATGGAATACAGATACGGAGGACAGGGCTGCCAGAGAGCAATTTCCAGCATTTCAGCTGACTTGGATACAGGCAGACCTCTTTCTTTGTCACCTAGCTTCACTGCTCCTGTTAGTTCATGGGGGTAATGATACAGATTTCAGTTATAATACGCAGATGAGCACACAGAGTTCAGATATCAGAAAGGTCAGGTCTATTCAGCTCTGCCCCAGTGTCAGACACAACAGCTTAACTTCCAAAGCATTCTCTGAGCAAACAGTTTGTAGTGGTTTTATCCTGAACTGAACATAAAGAAACTGAAATATTTAGTAGTATTTTAAGCTTTGCTAGATAACCACATCTTCTTAGGATTACATGTAAGCCAAAGAAGAAACTTTATATAGTCCACAAACATAAACCCTACTGACCTTTTAAAACAACTTCTAGTTCATCTCTTAAAATGTCAAAGTTACTATAACGGGAGCTGGTTTCTGGAATGACGTTCTTCTTAAGCCATCCTCCACAGGCATATTGGTAAAAATCATGACAAGGCTCTGCAGTCGTGTCCATGTTCTCAATGATTCGGGCTGCTGTAATATAAGACAAATCAAGGTGTGAAGACTTTTTAGACAAAAGCAGTGAATCCCCCCCCCCTTTTTTTTTTTTCTTTTTTTGCTCTGATGGGGAAAATAACAAGTAGTTTTCCTTTAGTTTAGAATAGGCTCATGTTTACTATCGTGTTCTAGACCAAGCAAAGTACTAGTCAGTAAACAAAAAATTGCTATTCTTTTACTGCGCACAACACACATACATTTCTATTGCCTGTGTTTGCTGATGGGTAAACTGACTCTAATGTTGCTACTTATTGTGAGTGGTTACTTGGTTATAAAATGTTGAATTTACTGACTTATACTTCTTTGTATTGAAACGTGGTGAAAAGAGAAATTAAAAGCACAAGACATATAGGTTAAGTATCCAGTGTGATGTAACTTAAGTAATTAGGTATGATGCTGGCTTAGCTGAATCTAATCTATTTCAATACAATAATGATTTTTTTTTTTCACTGTTTAAATTCTTGTCAGGAAAGTTTTCCTATTAATGATTTCCTGAACTGACATTTGATTTTCTAGACCTATTCTACAGTTTTTCTAGAACTGACACTGCCTCTTGATGTCCCTCTTGACCCTATTAAAGTGGCTGGTCAAAGACTAACTGGTCAGTGACTGATCGTGACACAGGATTCCCTTTTTAAACCTGTTTTCTTGATGACAGTTTCCCAGCTGCTGTTCATAAACTTACTGCACTTTTTCTTTTTTGTCTACTTATTCCACCTAGCTTGTTTTCACCACTAGTATGCTAGCACTAAGGGAAGGAGAGATGCTAGGAGCCAAGCAACAGCTAGTGAGACCTCTGATTTGCCAGAATACTGAATATCCTTCCCGTTTTTCAGACATTATTTTTAGTAAATGGTGAGGCTTGTGATTATAAGTGTTCATTCCTCCCACATGGGTGAGTCAAATATTTATAGTTATTTCTCCAGTATTTTCAATATTTTCCGTGTCTCTTATGCTGGTGGAAATGAGAGGTGTGGGCAGCCTGTAGTATTTATGTTGACTGGCTTTTTTTTTCCCACCTGCTTTTCTTGGGATCTTCAGTTGGCTAAAGAAAGTTATATTTGAGGCCAACATCTGATGTAATTTTGTTATCAATGAAGCCTTGAAACATATGCTTGGTGTCGACACGTGAATTGCCCCTTTGAAGGGGAAGTGGGACCACTTATGCTGGACAGAATCCTAAACATGCTCTAAGTTATTTATGAGTTGATACTTGTGCCCAGGGGAGATTTATGATAAGTTCAAGGCTGTACATTGAGACATTTTTGCCCTGCAAATATTAAGTGTGAGACTGATGAATATTTTGTTTTTTAATTCTAACGCAGGGCAATACATACTTTTACAAATAAAGTTTATACACAGTACACATTTCCTTCGTCCTCAGTATTGCTTTGATGAACCAGTGTTGGTTGATTCATATTCTTACTTGTTTATTTGACTTCCTAACTGTGACCAAAGAATACAGAGCCTTCTCAATTACTTTTAATGATTAATTTTATTGTAGTACTCATGATTGCCAGTTGTTGCTTTAACAGCTTACAAATAAAGTAATAAAAGCTGGCATAACAACCAGTGACCTGGGGAGGGTATGGGAGAAACACTATGTGCTTACCTAGGCAAAATTTATATGAGAGATCAAAATTTCCTATTCTCATCAGTCTGTGTTGTTTGAGCTCAGGAAAATTAGCAGAGTTTGTCAGCATATTCAAAAAATGTTTAGGTGTACAAATTACATGGTAACTTTAAATGCCACACTGCAATAGATTTCACAAACTTTGATAACGTTATCATGCAGTTACTCACATTGTACCCTGTATATAACCAATTGAATTTACATTGCATTTTTTCTTCTGGTCATTTATTTGAAGCTCCTCTATTAAATGTACTATAAATTCTGTCAGTATCTGCACTTTATTCTTTTTCAGTGGCTTGTTCCTATTGCAAAATTTTGAAATACATTGGGAAAAAAATCACAATATTGGCCAATTCTGGTGTAAGGCATTACCATTTCACTTAATGCCTATACCTAATTATATTTCCTGAAAGTTAATACTTCCTGCTTTCTATGTGTATTTAACTTGGCTGTCTGTTATCCTACATGGTCTGGAAGGAGAACTCAAATTAAATGTGGAACAAAATCCTGATTTGAACTAATATTACACTTACGGATTCATCCCAGTAAGATTAAGGAGCAAAAAACAGTTTTCTCTTGTTTAAGGACTTTTTTATTATTATTAAAGTTGATTAATTTTGTTATTAAATGATACAGTTCTGAAAAGCTTTGTGAACTCTGTTGTGAATTCTTTGAGCGCTGAAGGCTTGAGCAGCCCCTAGCTAACCATTCTGGACCCCTGGTTCGCAGCATTCTGATTCTGGAGTCAAGAACTCACTCACTGTAGTGACCACCTAACTGAATTAGCCTTTTCTGTGAGTAATTCCTTATCAACACTCCCATTTAAAGAATTTAATGATCATATAGGTGTAGAGGAGGCCCAGCACTTCTATAGCAATTTCTGCCTTAAATGCATTATACCACGGTGGGACAGGGAAAACCTGGCTCAGTAAATAACTAATCTAACACTTTAAAATTCAAGCTGGTCACTCCAAACTTTGCTTAGAGCTATGCATTCTAAATAATTTACACTCAGATGCAGTATTTGGAATTGAATTACAGTTCTGTAATGGCTAACACACCTGAACATCATGTGGGGGGCCCCTTATCCTAACTGCTCCCTTTGTTGTAAGGAAAACAAAGACATCATTGCTACAGCAGTGTAATAGACCGGACAGATTTTTAGGTGCTTCTGGTGATTGACCCTTGCTAGGCAGAAACACGTCTTAATGCTGCAGGTTATGATATGGTCAGAAGTGTTCTAGTTTGGTGTCATTGCTTTTGCATCTGTTTTTATCTTATTTTAGGTATAGCGCAACAGCTAAAACTTAAGTATAGAGATTATAACTCATTAGATACACTGGTTGCCTCCCCAGAATCCTACAGTATGGTGTACAAATACCAAGTCTTAACAGCATTCCTTGGAGAGTCTAAGTCTTGAACTAGCCTGACCCCAATGACTTTATAAGATCTGACAAATCACATCACAAGATTTTACATTTGTAGAAGAAATATGCTAAGAAAAAGTTTTGGGTGAGCAGATCTCATGCCTCAATGTGCCATATTTGACTGCAGTTAGCTGGGAAAATTATGTGCTTATATATATATATATTTAAGTACATAAATGTATTTAAAAGGTATATATTTTCATTCTTACCTGATTTTATACAGTCTGATGTCTTGCAAACCCCATCTA
The DNA here is from genome assembly GCF_964034855.1 of Anser brachyrhynchus. Classification (NCBI taxonomy): domain Eukaryota; kingdom Metazoa; phylum Chordata; class Aves; order Anseriformes; family Anatidae; genus Anser; species Anser brachyrhynchus. The sequence continues at coordinate 1,346,779 of NC_137703.1, read as the reverse complement.
AAAAAGGATACAATCATACTTTTAATTTCTACTGAATGTCAATATAATAAAAGCTCCTGTAATTTTTACTTCCATGGGCAGTCACCTTAGAAATTGCATTTAACTGCAGTGTACAGTAAGATAAAGATAAAAGGACACCATATATTCAGAAAGCGAATATTTATAGGATCAGGTTCTAAAAATACCATTACCTTCATCCCTTTAGGGTCACTCAGTGCTAGTCACCCATCATGCACAATTTTTGTAGTCAGAAGAAAATATTCTATCATTCAATTAGAGATGGTAAAAATATTATTTTTACAAAAAAAAAAAAGAAAGAATAAGTTTGGAGGAAAGAAAGAACACGTGCTGAAGAGAGTTGCAAAGTTAGTTTGAATTTAGCAACTCCCAACAAAGACAAAAACATTTTGGAAGAATTATATGAAAATCCTGAGACATTCATTCTGAAGCCCTTTAAACAAAACAAAAGGTTCCAGAACATGAAGATACTTCCTTCTGAGACCTCAGAAATACAGCATTTTTTATTTTTCATTTCAAAACGGCATTTTGCCGTTCCATAATCAAATAATACTATAATAAAAAGCTTAAATTAAAATTATTATGTACTTTAAAATGAAATGAAGCATTTCATTGCTGATATAACGAAACATTTTAATTTGACACAAAAAGGAATTTTGAGTTTCCTTGCATTGTCTTTTCCAAAAATTATCAGAGTACTTCTGCCTGAACTGAATTATTTTCAAATATTTTGGTATGACCAGTGAACCACAAAACCTTTTCATATGACTATACCCATTAAGAATTTTTGCAGCAATAGCTGCAAAAAAAATAGGAAAAAAAAGGAAAAAAATAGGATTTTTGTACATATACAGGAATATGGAAGAAACACTGTAGTTTGGTTTTCTTCAGAAGCATTGTATTTTGTATTTTTCTGCTTACTGACGCATTAATTACAAACAGAAATATTGCTAAGACAGAACAAGCAGATGGTTTGTGTTTACCACAACCTTGCATGAACAAATTAACTTAGAGAGTCCTAGTTGGAAAAATAGCAATTTTGTGTCAGTGCCCAGCAATAATGAGTGGGGATGCAGCTTTACATTTCATGTAATTGTGTCATACTGTTAATCACATATGTACGAGATACAATTATGATGTAGCTGTTATTAATCATTTAATTTTATACAGTGGGCAAGGTACAGTCTTCCACTATCAGGCAAATACTTCTGAGCTGACCATTTAAAATTTTTTCTTAATGTTTTCTGTCTAGCAGTTATATATACCATGCAACATAGACTTTTCTAATACAACATTTTAATGTATTGAATCTTCAGTATTTTTTCCAGTATGAACAGCTGAATTCTATCTGATGAAGCACTTTTGCATAATTACTTAAAATACTTTTACATTAGTATGTATTTGTACATTGAAAGACACTTTAAATGTACTCACCATCATAAGTCGCATACAGAACTATCATTGTGATTGCTACAATAGCTAGCAGAATCACTACAACAGTTAGCCCTATTTCCAGGCCACTCCATCGCAGTTTCTTCTTTGGTTTTGGAGTATTCATTTCAGTTATATCCATCTGGCTTTCTGACTTGCCCATAACCTAGTGTCTGAAAAGGAAAAAGGAAAATTCTCTGGAGGACTTACGCTGAATCATGGGTCTTGAAATTGGCTTCTCAACAGCACAGTAACAAAGATGTTTCCTGGGTGAATTTTCACACTTGCACAGTTTATTTGTAACATTTCTAGAAAGACATGACATTAAAAATGACATCCTTTTCTCATAGACAAACACACACACACACACGGTACATACCATGTACTACTTGTCATTTATGGAGAACAGAAGAGTGGTGTTCCTTCACATGAAGAGGCCACCAAACAGAAAGGGAAGGCCAACAAACCAAACCCTATGTAATTTAATCTTGCACGATGGTACAGGAGTTCACAAGCAAGCAAAAGCAAGTCTTCCCTGCTTGAATAAAAATTAACTTAATCTGCCAATTACTTATCTGCTGCCAAAGGTCAAAATATGCCATTGTGCTTCGCTGTCATCTTTTAAAATATCGTGTAAGCAATTCTTGACTACAGCTTTACAGCTGTCACCGAAAATAGCAAAAAATAAAAAAATAAACCCTCAGGCTCTGCTGGGAGCTTGCCACACTCACACTGAAGATAATGACTCTTTACAGTGATCTTTAAAGAAGTGCAACCAAGTCCTCTCGTTTGAGGTTAGAACACTGTAAATTAGAAGTAACTGCGGTACGTACATGCAAAACCGGGGGCGACTAGACTCATCCTCACTCATGGAATGTGAATGCCGTCGTAGATTTTAAGATTGTACTTCTGTCGCTCGTTAAGATCACCTGGCTACCTTTTGCAGCGCTGCTGTTGTATAATTCTTTGCTCTCTCTCTTCGTATACTCCCATTTGCTTAGGGCCAGGTCATTTTCTCTGCTGGCAGAGATTCGTATTCCTATACACACAGCAATGCTGTTGTCCTCAGTATCTCACAATGAAAACTTGACAGCTTCTATTCGCAGCATTTCCTGGAGATCCTCTTGTATTCTTCACACCCTTTCCCCCCTACTCTTTGTACGCAGGGGTAACAGCAGTAAGGGAACCCCTCTCAGCTTCTACATCCATTCAAGCCCAAGACTTGTACTTCATTTATTTGAAGCTGTTTCAAGTTGTGTATTGCTGGCTTGGATTCATCTTTGTCTCTTCAAGCTGCTACAATCTTTCAGACATCCAGTCTTTTCTTCTCAGCGCCTTCTGTTTCTGATTTCTATTCCTTGGTTTCAATTATCTCTTCCCCCCTTTTCATGCCCACCTCACAAGCTAGCTCCTCCTCTGCAAAAACATGTCACTAAAGTGTGTATGCTTATGAATAAAACAAAAATATTAAATAATGCAGTATCATGGACCTAAGTAAACAGAGACTTTGTGTTCCACGTGGTTATGCAATAGCTGGTTCAGTGGATCCTTGGACACTATCACACTGACACTGTTTATCCAAATGAACGAGAAAACATTTCAGTTGAGTGTCTCATCTCCACCTCTGTCACTACCGCCTGGTGCCAGCAGGATGTGGGAAGTGACCAGCAGGGCCAGGATCAGGGGTCTTCTGTAGCTCCGGAGGCTGGTGTCCCGCAAGGTCTGCCCAGCCTCTGCCTTTCCACATCTACAGGTACCATTTCAGCCACTTGCACTTTCCTCATGGGCCGCTATTTTGCTCTGAAGAGTAGGTTTTTGGCCAAATCAGCAAGTGGTTTCTGAGACACAGGACTGAAACCCCACAGAACCATGCACAAGTGAGAGCTATGTACAGAAACTTGCCCTGCATTAACTGTGAGCTAGAAATTTGTAAGTAATGTAACGACAAGTTAACCATGATACCCTTCTCTCTTTGATCATACAAAGCAGCAGAAAATGTTATTTCTACGGACTGAATGCTGACCAGTGCCCAGAATCCTCTGAATACTTGGAGCCTAATGTAAGAAATGATGTTTGCCTTCTGCCTCTGAAAGTGTCTTTAAAGCACTGAAAACGCAGTTTATTAGGGCAGCAAGAACTCCTGTACCTTTCATGTGCTCATATGTTCCTTGCAGTCAGCTAAGTTTTTCCAAGTGAGCTAATCTTTCTGCTCCTGCAGGAGTGTTCCTCGTGTTTAAAGGCATCCCACTGACTAATCTTTACCTCTGGTTATTTAGAGAACTTATCCCGTCTGCATCAACGACCACCAGGCAAAAGCTTCTTTCTGCGCTAATTGCAAGCGCAGCAAAAGTATAAGACTAATTTAAGCAGATACAAGGTTAGGTATTACGGTTTTCTTACGTTTCTTAGTGCTCCCGTGATTCCCTCTACCAACTAAAGCCTGGATACAACAGACAGCCGAAATTACTTTGTCCGATCCCGGTCTAGGTGGCACGGGGGATTAATTAGCCACCTTTTCCTTCGGGGACGCGCACGCTTGAAGCTGGCCGGTGGCACGCCCGGCTCTCAGGGCAGCCTCCAGAGCGTCCCCAAAGCACCCGGCCCCTTCGTGCCCCCGGGCCCTCGGGGCGGCGGGCGGCCCTCGGGGCTCCGTGCCGCAGGGGAGGGGGGCACGGCGGCCGCCGGGGGGCGCCCCGGGCCCGGCGGGAGGGGCCGCGGGCGGGGAGGGGCCGCCAGGTCGGTACCGCGGCCCCGGGGCCGCTGCCGGCCGGGGAGGCGAGCCCCGAGCCCCGAGCCCCGCCGGGGGGCTCCGTGCTCCCGCGGGGCCCGCCCGAGCCCCCCGCGGGGCGCCCGCCCCGTCCCGCCCCGCGTCCCCGCACTCACCGGGCGCCGCTCGGAGGGGTCCGGCCGCGGGGCCGCCACGCGCATCCCCGGGCGGCGGCGGCGGCGAGGGGCGCCCCGGGCCCGCGGGCGGCGGCGGGGCGGCGGCGGGCAGCGGCGGTCCGGCGGAAGGCAGGCTCAGGCCGTCGGGGCGCCGGGCGGCCGCCGGCGGGGCTCAGCGCCCGGCTCGCCCGCGGGCAGCGGCGGGGACGCGGGGCGCCGGCATCGCCGGGACATCAAAGCCCGGGGGCGCTCCCCGCTGCCCGCCGCCTCGGAGCGGGGGAGCCGTGGTGTGGCCGGCGGCCGAGCGGTTGTGCGGGTGACCTGGAGGCTCCTTCCTCTTCGCGCTCATAAGCACGCGGTGGGGCAGGGAACAAGCGAGCAGGCTCCCCCCCGCCCCGGCGGCACCGAGCCGCGCTCTTCGCCTCGCCGAGCCTCCCCCGGGCGCCGCGGTGGAGGCGCGGGGGGAAGGATGCGGCCGCGGGCGGGCGGGCGGCGCGACCCACGCGGCCCGGGCCGGGGCTGCCCCACCGGCGGCCCGGGGGAGCCCCCGCGGCGCCCCGCCGCCGGCCCCGGCCGCTGCCGGGGGGAGGGCAGGGCGAGCGGCTGCACGGCCGCGGGGCTCGCTCCCGTGCGCGCTCGGTGCCTGTGCCAAGTTAAAGCAGGCACGTACCCTCCGCAGGCTCTGAGGTCCTCGCTCACCCAAGGATTTCTGCTCACGAGAGAGGCAGCTGCAACTTCGTGCCCGGAGAGGCAGCTCTGAGCTACCGTCGGATTTATCAGGCAGCCAATATCAAAAGATACTCGTTTCCTTCTTACTAAGTTTCGTGCGAATAGTTTCATTTTTACTAATGAAGAGGCAAACGCCAGAAGAAGCAGTACGAGCCGCTGCCACTCCTCTCTCTCGAGCCAGATACCCTGCTCCCTTTTGCTGCCTCCCTAAAGGCACCCATATTGCCTCTAAGGCACGAACGGCAGCTGAAATTTCTGAAATCTTTTATCACCAACTACACACGCTGCAACATCCACTGCTTGCGAGAGGCAACCTTCCCCTGCTCTTAGAAAAGTGGAAACCGAGAAGTGGCTTCGTGCTGGAACTGCACAGAGAGTGGTCCACGGAGCGCATGCAATGAAGAGGGGAGGGCAACCAGGTATCAGCAGAGCAGAGCAGGTAAAAATGAAGCACTTTTGCAAAATGAGCATATGAAGAAGGAACAAGAACAAAAAAGGGTTTAGTCCCTGAACAGAAAAGGCAATAGTAAGTACCCAAAGTAGGCAAGAAAAAAAGTCTAGAGAACAGAAACGTTGCATTTTCTTACAGTTAAGAGTGGGAAAAATGCTGGTTCTACCATTTCCAGAATCAGCGTTCAAATTAATGTAAGCATCTCACCTGCAGCCTTTCCTGCATTAATTCTTGCAGAGTCCCACTCCAGCGACTGGAAGAAGCCATCTGCTCCTGCAGGTCAGTCCTGACATTACCTGCTGCCTTCAAGTCACCCCGACACAACCAGTGCAAAATCTCACCAATCAATGCAAGGACAGATGAGTCATTAAGACTATTGTACGGCCCTAATTACGGCAAAGCTGGACAAGCAGAGGGTAATGTGTGTGGACAGACAACTAAAATGGCAACAAAAGGACTTCCTTCAGAATTTTTAGGTAAACCAAAAACCTGCCTTATTCACCGCAAAGGGAGAGAAAAGGGAGACACTCGACTGGAAATCTTTTAATAGTCCGATAGAACTGACATGCCTGACGTGCAGTGTGAGAGTTTCCACTCCTGGAGAACCTCGTGCTTGGAAAAGCAGTCGGACATCGGTATATCTGAAGGCTAAAGGAGGTATGACCTGTGATTCAAGTACTGTAATTCCTGTGTGGGCCTCCTTTAGGGAAAACTCCCACCAAGTAAATAGTGTAGTATCCTGTCTAAAACCCATTATCTGTGCTCCCACGGACAATCAGAGAAAGAGGAAGCTTGTACTCGCAGACTATGTTGTAAGCCTGCGATAGAGCTGGAAAATCCCTCGGTCAGCACAGCCACACCGCTCCTGCTGCAGGCTGGCCCCTCAGCTGCCCGCTGCTGACAGCTCCCTGCGAACGCGTGCGCTCCTTGGCTCGCGGGACTGTCCCCCTGCCACCCACCAAGGTGCGCCTCAGCTGCCTCGCGCGCTTTCAGTAGGTGGTGTACACACTAAGCTCCTTCTTGCAGTGACCTTCAGGCTCTGCCTGTGAGCAGCTTCTACAAATTCCTAGCTGAGATCAGGAGTGTATGTGATTATTTTGTATGCCCTCTGAGTTTAGAGATAAGAGAAGATGTACAGCCTCATTCTATTAATGGAAATACTCTGTGCATTGATAAGGTACACCCTCATGCCAAGATGAACCAAAGAGCACATCACAGCTTGCATTAATTACTGTCAAATTCTAAGTATTTTCTTTCTTCTTATTCAGCTTTGTCATCTTTCTGGTATTATAATTTCACAAAGATGAGAAAAAAAAAATAAAAACACCCCCCCCCAACCTACAACAGAAAGCTCACCCCAAAACTGAAAACATAATGAAACCCTCACACTTAGAGATGATAATAAATGGTTTGTCCTTATGACCCTTCTGAGTTATCTTATGCTTGAGTAATCTTCCTGCTTTCGGTGAGAAAGACAGCAGGATTAAGCGTGTGCAGGTCCGTCCTTCGGGGATAAGTTTAATGGAGTCTGGTGCTACTGCCGACAGTTCTCTGTACTTCTGATGGACAACCACCAAATTGAAACAAATACGTGGTAAATTTAAAGAACCAAATAATACTCAGTGGACGATTTAGAGTCAGAAAATGAAAAAAAAAAACAGTTAATGAATCAACACAGTGTCATTAAATCAGCGTCTTTGCAAAATAAAGGTTTCTGGTCTATACTAACTTAAGATGACATAGTGGTACTACTACCTCCTAAAAATCAGTGGCTAGAGAAGAAAGCTTCTCCAAAAACTGTGCCCGCGGGTAGTTCGGAACACACAAAATGCACTGTCCGGCCCTGAGCAAAACAAACTGCGTCACAATAACTGACAGCAGTAAGACCTTATTCTCAGTATGACCTCTGGATGACACTTAGGAAATTAGGACTCATTTACATTACTGTGAAACAGAGTTGATGATACTCGTTGTATTTCCTTTTGGGAAAGCTCACTTTCCCAAAGTAACAAAGTCAACGTTCAAGAAGCAGACAGCTGCCAACTTTAATGCTGCCTATGTGACTGTGACGGCCCATCCTAATCCTGTTACATTCTTCTCCCTGTCAAGTCCGATGTTGTAGGCAGCAAAAGAAAATGGAAAATCTCCTGCCTTCTGTCCCTGGTCTGGGGCACGGTGAACGCGGTGGGGCTGTGGGAGAATGTAGATGCCAGAGTCTAACACGCTGGGAATATAGGCAGGGTTCTTTGGGTACATTTATAATGAATCCAAGTCTGGGTGATTTTTCATTTAGGAAAGTAAACAGCCTAGGCCTCACATATATGCTTCAGTGCCTAAATTATTCAGGTCTAATTGTATTGTATTACAAAGCTTTGTCTTTGTAGCTGACAGTCTTTGTACCGTAACTGATTTGCAGGTGTTCGCAAGCCTGAAAAAATGTTTGTCCAAAAAGCAGTGCTTTTTTTTGCTATTTTTGAGCCTGCCTAAAAGCACAATGCTTCAATTAATACAGTCTAATAGGCTTTTGGGGGTCCTAGGATCCCGCCACACTGGCGATCATAGTTGTGGTACTGGAAAACAGTGCGTGTTTTTTGTGGAAGAAGTGGGTAAAAAATAAAGTAAGGTAAGACTGTATGTGATATTTGCTAACACATAAAAGTTATTAGTAATGTATGCACAGAAGCAAGAGGTAAGAGACAGGATTTGGATGAGTTAATTGCCATGTTTCCTGCACAGTTCAAGTATGACTTTGCAAAGCTCAGTCACACTTGGGCTTTTCCGGTTCACTTCAAAACCACAGCTTTGCAAAAAGCATACAAGCACAGAGAGGCCTTCAGTCCAGCAGCTACTGGAGCAGAGACTACCACGGACGTACAACGCGTACGCTGCCAATAGCACATGATGTTTCCGAGTAGTCGCCAGTGTTTGGGCTTCCAAGCGTGGCAGCCCCCCAGATGCAGCGCCAGCCGCGCCAGCGATGCTCCGGGCTCTGCCCAGCATCTCCCTCGCGGTGCCCTTCGGCTGTGCTTACCCCAGGGAGCCGCCAGCACGGCCTGGCTGCCGGCGAGCTGCGTGACTGCTCCGGCTGCTGCAAGCTGTGCTCAGCAGCAAGGAAAGGGCAGCGGCTGCGTGGCGCTGAGGAGGAGGCGGCGCTGCCTCTGCCAAGGCGTGGGCAGCTCGCACCTCATGCCGTGCTGCACCCCGAACCTTCTGGAAGGCCGACGAGGCGGAGGCTGAGGCAGAGGCTGAGGTGGCCAAGGCCGAGGTGCCCAGTGCAGCAAAGCTAAGTGACTCCTGTGCCCATTCTCCCGCGTCGGAGGAGGGCTCCGGATGCACCGCGGTACAGGAGCAGGGCCCTTCAGGTCACCCCTCAGCGGGGTGGCTCTGCCTCGGGTGCGCTTAAATGTGGCGGGGTTGTGGGGCTGCAGGGAACGTGCCTTGGGAGTCAGTCCTGGTGAGGAATCAGCGCAGCGTCGTTGCCGACAGGAAAACAACAACCCACCCTACTTGCCTGTTTGTATTTGTTCGTGAGGAGGTATTTCATGTTTAAACATAAACACTTGTGTTTTGGAGAAGTTAGCTGCTTGCATCACCTCAAAAGCTTAAACTTGGATTTTTGTTTTGTTAGAATTTACATCATCTTTATTATTCTCAGGCCTCAGGGCTGGTAATTTCCTGTCTGCCTTTCTCGCAGAGCTGGATCTTGCCAGGAGCCCCGGGGCAGGGAAGTGGAGGCAGGCGCCAAGAGATGGGGCCTGTGTGGGTCGGGCGGCGCGGGGGGTGCCAAGGGTGTGCTCCTGCAGGAGATGCCAACAGCAGCAGCAGGCACTGGACAGAGAGCAAGTCACGGACGGGGAGATACGTGCAGACCACGATGGTGGCTAATATTTTGAGTTAAAAACTTGAAAAGCGTATGCATGCTTTGTATTTCTCCAGGCTAAATGATAGAAGCTAGATTCTACTGAATAATGAGATGAAGGCTAATAATATATTGGACTGTTTGAAGCAGAGTTGAAATGCCTAGTGAGTCCGTACAAGATAATTAAAGTTCAACCCACAAAATATACGAACACAGGTCTTGGCGGTGTGTGGTTGTTAGTTTTGTTGTTATTTGTTTGTTTGTTTGTTTTGATCTTTTCTGTAGTCCACATATGTCTTGGTCATCTAGGAAGTGTTATTTGACCAGCCTTACTCAGGCTTCAGACTGGAAGGCACGGAGTGAGTTTACGAAAGGTCCTATCCTGGTGACAGAGGGTACGTGAGTTGGAACAGATTTGTGCAATTAAGTACTTCTATTGAAAAAGAAAACAGAGGGCTGTTTTGGATTCCTCCAAGTTTCAAATCAAGTGTGTTCTCCAAGCTCTGGTGAATTTTGTAAGGGTATGTGCCTGCTGAACTGTCCTCGTTGTGATAACGGTACTTTTAGAATACCTTACCCGAGTGCTGGCTCGGTGCTGCCTGGAACTGTTCTGATTCAGAACCAAGGTGTAAAAGCACCAACAGGTGAAGAAAACTTATGTGTGGTACTTGGGAAAGACAGACTACTTTTTTTAATAATATCCAGGAAAAGAACAGATTCTGAGTGGTCTGAAGTGGTCTGAAGGGCAATAATCGGCCTTGCATTTAGCACTAGAAATTTTGAGTGATACTGTGTAAAGTCTTAAATGAGCCTTGTTAATGTGGATGCTTGAATATAGCATCCTGGCAAGCTCATGGGTGTTATGTATAGGATGGCATTCTGCTGAAGTACTGCACATCCGTATCATGTGTTGGCCACATTTGACCATTTATAGACAAGCAGCCTTTTATCAGGAGAGATGAATTCTTTGAAGAACAGATCCTGGAGTATGTATTTTATCAGTACGGTGGAAAAATGTCAGACTGGTACAGCCACTAATGAGGTTACACCTCACCAAAGGGTGTGATTCTTCTCATTGTCATTATGTTAAAAAGATGAGCCGTTGACATACTGCAAACCTAATAAACATACTAAACACTGAAGGCTATGTTTGCTCAGAGTGTTGAGTAGAGTTATAATCAAGAGGATTATTAAGGCTGGAAGGTATTTAAAATGAGAGGAAAGAAATGTCTAAATTTAGGATGAGAGATTAAAAATATTCATAAATATTGTCTAAGTCACTGGAAAACAATCCATCACAACAGTAAGTAACCTCACCTTGCCTGGCATAGCAGGAAATTAGTAGTCAGTTTTCTCTTCTTTCTTGCTGTTTGCATACTAGGTTAAAGTTTCTTTTCCCCATCTGAATGACATAAGCAAATAGACTGCAAGAAAAATAAGTTCTGTTTCAATGTCACAGATTAGCTGGCTGCACGTCTCTGGACAATGAGATAATTTGAACAAAGTCCATTACTTAAATGTCTCTTTTTGGTCTTTTCTTAATCATCAATGGCAAAGTACAAGGCTTGCATAACACAAGCATTGTATAGAAAATGGGAGGAAAAAACCAACACCTTGACTCTGGACTGTCAGAGCGCAGTGAGATTTGTCCTGCTCCAAACCATCCTTCTTGGGTCACATCAAATAAGATTAGTTTTTCTATTTCTGTATGGTATACAGTAGCTTTTGTGGAGTGCCTTGAAGTAAGGAGGAGCAAAACTTTGGTATGCATGAGTCTGAAAGTGGGCAAATAAATCTCTATTGATTGTTTCAGTGAGGACTCGTCCTGCCTCCACTGAAGCCCGTGGCAAAGCTTCTAATAACTGTAACCGTGAGGTCAAGTCATAGGATATCATTTAGCCCTGAAAAATTTTGCCCTTTAGTTAGGTGCCTGAGTGTGGTATTTAGCTGCATAAGTGCAGTACCATATGTCTGAGCATGCATAAAACACAGCACCTACCATGAAAGCAAATACCTGCTCTACGTTCAGCTTAAAAGGCATCATCGTGCCTCTGGTGGAGTTCTGCAGTGACAGCTGGTCACTTACAGAGGCTGGGTCTGGCCCCTGATGAAGCACACTACCTCTGGGAAACACGGGCGCAGCGACAAAGAACTGGTCCTGTATTGTTGTGTAGAGGGGTGGCATGGCATCAACAGCTCAATATTTTCCCTTGATTTACTTACACTTGGCTAAAAAACGCTTACACAATGCAAGTGATATTCTTTTATTTATTTATTTAATTATTTATTTATTTAGCTGAAAGTCTTCCCCTGTATCTGAAAGTGTTTGTTTCCTTACTGCACAGTGTTTTTCAATTTCCATTTACTTTTCTCATATGCTTAGTTACTGTACTCTCTGACCCTCTTTTCACTTTATTTTCCTATTGGTTGTCTTTTTTTTTTTTTTTAAATGCTCTGTTTCACTGAAGCTATTAGTGTTATGCAGATCAAATAATTTCAGGGTTAAAGCAAACCCTTGAACTCAGTGTTTAATGGATTTGTAATTAGGCCATCTATCCCTGTGAGAATGGGCAGTTTGAGAATTTACTAGGATTTACAGACGGATTTAGTAGCCTACTAAGAGTTTTCAGACCTATTAAATTCCTTTAGAAGTTTTAACGACACCACCTATTTAGGCAGGGAAAGATTTTGGACAAGGGTGTCTCTAAATACACACAAGACTGAGAGATAAGGAGTAGAAGAATGCCTGTTTTTCAGAGAAGAAGGAAAAGTTTCAAGGATTTTATAATTTTAATGCAGAGATACATTTTGGAAAAAAAATCTATTGTGGTAACACGTGACTAGTTTAAATCGTATGATGTGTTTTCTCTGAGACCTTATTTGCATATTTAATGATACATGAATGTTAAAATACATATTAACCAGGCATTATATGTGCCCCATACTGTAGGTATATATGGCTAGCACTACTTTCTGATCCTAGAATACATAATTGTATTTAAACAAAAATCATAAAGTATTTGCTTTCCTTAATCCAACCTGTTTGCCATTTATAAGATTCTGAGGCACTACATCTCCGTCTTCTGAGGAGATGAAATGGTATCAGTTAAATGCCAGGTGATGTAATTATGAAGTAACGGTTTATTCTTACTCGTAGCTGCTTGGACTCTTAGGACAGATGCTAACTTTTTTGTTGTTGCTTACTTTCCACAGAGAAAGGGCAAACTACATATAACCAAAAATACCTTCCTCCCCCTTCTCCACCTCTCAGTGCTTCTGGTTAAACTTTGGACAAGGTGGAGGTAGGGGAATGGGAAGGCAGGGAACAAATGGTCAGTTTTCTCACAGTAGCATAATGCTGCTGTTCCTTTTACCAGGTTAAAGATGCCCAAAGCATGATGAGTTTCTTCTTCATTCAATGATTTCTCTGTAAATACCACACAGTATTAAATTGGGTCCACTTACCTGTACAGCCAAGTGAGTGCAGAACTTTCTTTAAATTTGAGCTGTTCGGATCTACTTTGGGTTAGCAGTGGGTTTGACTTGTGAAATTTGGTTTGCTTGAATTCAGATTTTCTCTTAACTGTAAAATATACCTTTTTCTCTCAAAGTAGTTTGGGTCCATACCCTTATCTCCTGACTGCAGCAATCTGAATGCACTCATAGATACTTAATTTGTTCAGTCCTGTGTAATACTCAGGTCCTGCAGTTACAGTGAGCTTGAGTACGTCTTGTTAAGGAATATAAATTCAGCTGTTCCTGTAACTACTCCGACGCTATCTCTGTTACCTCCCTAATTACTTGACTGATGGTATCCTCAGTGCTAAAAACGTGTTTCTAAAAAATGCTGACTGTTCTGAGTGGTGGGATAACAGAAATGTACTACAGCCTGCCTTGCGCCTAACAGCTTGCTCTTTATATAGAGAGCTACAATGAACTTTTATTCCCTTATTTACACAACTTCAGAGTAGCTTTGTTACCTGCAGGTAAAGCAGTTCCACTGCAGTCTTTGGCACTACATTAGGTTTGTACCACCGATCATCCGACCTAACAGCATGGAGTTTGGCTTTCTTTAACTGATAGCAGCAACAGGATTTGATAGTTCATTGTGTCATGCTGTGAGTTCTTAAAATATAATCAAAACTATTAATCTGAAGAGTTTCTGAAAACAAAATTGCTGTTTAAACATCAAGCACAAACTGTCCTTTCCTCTTTCTTCACGGAATTAGCTTTTGAAAGGCCAAGAGCTGCTGCAGAGATAACAAGGACTGAAGAATTTACAGCAGGTGGTACCAACTGTGCAAGTACAACTCCCAGCCAAAATAATCTGACACCCAGCTGCGTGGAAGCCTGGGGGATCAGAGAGTGACTCAGGCGGAAGTGAGAATGGAGAATCTGGCTGAAGCACCAAGCCCCTTCCAGAAGCGTGTTATTATTCTCTCTCATTCAGTGGGATAGCCCCCCAGGGAATGCCATGTTAAAATTAAAAAAGACTTCTGGTTTCTTGACCAGCTAAATATATTCCCTTCCTATCCAAAAAGAAAGAGCAAATAGCACATACGAAGTGCTGTATGTGATGGTGAAGGAGGCCGGGTACACGCGAGCAAGAGGAAGCAGCGAACTGCCGAAGGAAGCGTGCCTTTCAGCACCGCGCCGCGAGAAGGCTGCAGGAGCTGCGCTGTGATTTGGAGCCGGGGTGAAGGAGTTCAGGGAAAGTTCCCAGTTCAGTTCTGCCGCACTGTGCCGCGTGAGTTTGGTGACTGGAATCGCTCCAAGCTGGTAGACGCACGCGCACACTTGTGCAGATGCTTTTGTATTATTCTGGGGGCTGCCACGGTCTTATGGTGCGGGCATGGAGAAATATAATTCAACTGTCTCCGTTTCTTCCCTGGTGGTGACAATGATGGTACATGGCGTATCTGCCTTTGTCAAGCAGAGGTCTTATGGACGGAGAAAACTAACAAGAGCAAACTGGTGTTAAGGGCCGTAAGAGTACTTACCTGCTGTGGGTGGGTGGAAGTCCTCTCTTGCTTCACATGATTTGTGAAGATTTAGAAAATCTTATAAAAATCTGTTTTCACCTGAGACAAAATTTATTTGTCCGCATGTATGCTGGTGCCCTCATTATTAACTTTTGGTTACAGATCATTATTTGCTTCTCTTAAGTAAATAATATTCTGGTCCAATAGAGACGTCTGAGCCAAAATAAAATTCATATGCATGTTTGTAAATAGTCCTGTTTTCCCGGCTTTTGTCTATTACATTCTGTGGGACAGCTTTGGACACCCTGCTGTGTCTTGGATAGCTTAACTGTAGATATCCTGGATGATCATCCTAGTTGGTATGGGACGGTGGTGGCAAAGAAAAGCTATTTACCTTTTCTCTTAAAGTTTTATTTTATTCTTTTAAAACATTGCCTGATGTGGATATTGGTTTCTTAATAAGCTGATGAAGTGTTAAAGGTGGTTGATTCTGCTGGAATGATAAATGGATCAGTGCTATATGTTTTATAAGATCAGCTATGTAGAACTGTGTGTAAGACAAGACCTAAATGTATACTAACATGGTCAGTTTTTATTTATTTATTTTGCCCGTGATGAGCCTCCTACTCACTGGAGAAAACTTGCTAGAGTTCACATAAACACTGAAACAATCTGTGACAGTGGTGGTATTGGCTACAGCTTTCCTATTGCCGGCCTATTTAAGGCTTGAGAGAACGAAGCCTATGACAGTTATAACAAAACCGCTGCTGAGGTAGAGGTCATGATGTTTCAGTTATGTGGAGATCGAAGGATAAAAATGCTAAGATGTTTTATGATTAAAACAAAAGTTTAATCTTTCATACGATTTAATAGCAATTAGAGAGAACAGTCCAAATTGGTTTGAGATTTAAAAATTAGCTTTTTCTGCTTGCAGCGTTGTAGGAGATTAGAGATTTGAATTAGCTGTTATCCATTTAGGCTATTCATAGCTTTGTTAAGATGAATTCTGTGTTTCCAGTGTTAGTTATTTTAAAGGTACAAACAAGTGATATTTTGTTTCAAAATTTCTTCTCATCTTATTGTGGAGGAGCACAGTATGGTTTTCCAGCATAGTAATGATAATTAGTATTCTGTATGAGGTTCTAATAAAATAAAAATGCACGTAAAATTCATTTGTTTGAGCTGAGATGCACAGAAAGCTTTGAAAACAATAAGAAGAGGGGTTTCTCTGATGTTGGTAAGGCTCAGGAACAGATGCAATTCAGTGTTGTTCCTTTTTGAGCTATGTTTCTCCCACACAATTGCAGCTGACTCAAAAGACTTTGAACGTTTGAAACTTTAAAAGTTCTGAAGTTCTTTCAGAAGCTCTGAAGTTTTAAGTTTACCTCCCTGGACCATTTGCTAAATTTAAAGAGTTCAGTTGCTGGTATAAGAACATCCTGATTAAATAAGAAAATGCCTGAGGAGATGACACCACTGGCTTTCTATGACTAAGTTTTGCTAAAATAAAATTAATGAAAATGTTTACTGCATTTATTGCAGCTGAAAAAATACATATAGAAAATTTCAGTCAAAGTTTACACTTGTGTTACAAATGCAATTGTACTGTTCATTTTATTAAGCTGTGACCTGCTTTGTTTGTGTGTTTCTGATTTAATGGAAAAGTGCATTAATACCCTGCTGTGAAATCATGACTTCCCTGGGGCCAATTAGATGATCTATCAGTAATAACTTAAAAAATACTGTGGTAAAAGGAGCTCCTGGCACATATCCTTTTTAAATTCTAATACTCTTCTCTAATGATGGCCAAAATAAGATACAAGATTGAAGCAAATGGAAGCTTGCATACTTTTGGAAACACAGTCATTGTTATCCTTTGTTCTGAAATGCTAATATTTTATTCTTGACAGAAGAAGCCTTTTTCCATTCTACCCCTTGTGAAATTCTTCAAGTGCTCTGCATAATAAATTCAGGACACAGGAAGCCAAGTTAACATTCAAATAAGTGGTAGATGGGCAGAGGTGTCCTTGAAGTCACCGCAAGCTGATTGCACAGAAGTACTGAAAACAAAATTTCAAAGTTTGAAAATACTGGTTACAGTGAGTTTCAGTGGATTTCCTTCACATTAGCATGATGTCCATCTGAAAACCTGTCTTTGATCGTATCTCTGCATGCGAGCAATTTTGCTGCATTTTTCTAAGATACTCTCACTTGGGCTAGCTGCATTTTTACTGTAAAAAGAAAGAATGCAAGAGGGTCTGAAGTACTATGCTTCTAATGTTGTGTATGCTTCCACTATTTTTTCTGGGTACCATTTAAGATGATGCAGTATAACCTACTGGAATTATTTCTTTCCCAGAAGAACTTAACATTTCTGGATCTTGTGTCTTCTGAAGAATTTTCTATGGTTACTTGATGGTATATTCAGTGAGCATTTGTATTTTCTAGAGCTGGAGCCATTTGTAGCAGAGTTCCCACCTACTTTCAATTGGAACTCAAACTCATAAATAATTGATATGCTTTTGGAAAAATCTGGTCTGTCCTTTAAATTCTTCCCTGCCTTAATGCACTGGAAAATGGGTTTAAATAAGGCCCTGTGAACATACTGGTTCCTTATCAATCAGTTGCTGTTGTTACTAGGACTTTTTGTTTAGTTTATGTCATTTCCTATGTGACCTGCTGAAATGGTGTATTTTGACTAAATGTGAGATGACCACATATAATAGAATAGTGAAATATCATTGACTGGATTGAAATGGAAGTTATTTGAAACAGAGCAATGCCTGTGATGAAATGGATGCTCTGAAATGCGGAGTGCTGCCACAACAACACGAATGTTAAAGGACATCCTCATGTGGTAAAGTGTGAGTCATTCAGCATTAGAAGAATGAAGACTGAGAAACAGCCCCAAGACCATCAAAGGCATATCTTCAAAGCTTGTCTGGGATAGATGAATTCAAAATGCAAGAACTTAATCTCAGAATAAAATTTTAATACATTTTAAAGCAGAAAGAGTGGTTTGGGGTGGGACGTGCACCATGCAATTCCCAAGTCCAAGACATAAAAGCTGAGTCTTAAGTCAACTAATACAAACTGAGGAATTAGCCCTTATTTATATGAAGTCCACTGATGAACTAATGAAATGGAGCTTTAGTGATTTATATATATACATATATATATTAGTGCCTTTCAGTAAGGTGAAAGGAATCCTGCGAGCTGCTCTCCTGTTTTATGTACTTTAAAATAAGTACGTAGCCTGTGTTTTCTGTATTGTAATCTCCACCAGAAGAAGAGAATAGTTTTCAAACCCCTCTCTTGTTACTACTAAATACAATAGAGTTGCTCATCGTACGGGCGGAACATTAAGAGATGTAAAAAAAAAGAAAAGGCTGACTTGGGAATGTTTCCATTCTTTCTCCTAGTAAGGTCCTACTGGCACATGTTTGAATATCACCGAGCCTTTCAGGACTGTCCCACACAGGAGGTGGGTAACACATGTGCCTTGCTTTTTGCTGTGTGCATAATACAGACTGCTGTAATGGTATCAATAAGTTGAAGCTTTAATAAATAAAATATGGCAATACTTGAATTTGATATAACTTGGTTATACATGCCGCTCTCATTCTCTGTCATATCCACATAAGCATTTGGTACATTTGATGTTCTTAGCAAAGAAAACAGTGTACTTCTGGAACTGCTTTTGTAGAAATGTAGGCTGCAGCTAGACATTGCCATGCAGATAAAGCAGCAGATGTAGAATGATGATACCTTGATGTAGTCTACCCTGCCCTACGCCAGTAACTTTTCATGGTAATTCGCTGCTTAACGGCTCCTATGAAGAAGAAATGGGGTGAGAGTCTAGGCCAGTTCATTCCATTAAGGGAAGTTTTCTCAGCTGTGCTGTCCTGGTTGTGACTGTAGAAGTAATCCTGCTGTGCAGCACAGCAGTGGGGGGTTTGGGAGAGTTGAGAATGTCAGCTGTACCTCCTGAGATGAAACAGGTACATCTGAATGTAGTTAAACTTCAACCTTCATAAAAGAGAGAAAGATGGTGTGCTCAGAAGGAAGAGAGTTGGGCTCTTGGAGCTAGGTCAGGGCATGCTGGTAGATAGTATTTGTCTCTTTGTGCGTGATTTGCTTAGATCTGAATTTTGGGGGGAGTTTACAGGGAGTACGTGGAGAAAATATGTCTAGGAAACTTTAAGTTCTGTCTGTTGAGAAAAACCTTAAAATGGGAACATCTGGCTAGGCAGTGTTGCAGCATACATGTTTTTGGGCTTCTTGTTCTAGTTCAACTGTGTTGGGGCAGGCAGGTGGGTGGGGAAGTAAATTGAAGTTTAGGGAAACAATGTGTCAAGTAGTAATTGCACTCAGGAAGGATGAATAAGAGTTTCCTAATTAAAAGATGTTTTTCGGGGAGCTTCAGCTTAACAGGGTGACTGCTTTGTCTTAATTATTTTCTGTCAGTGTATATTTATGTGGGTGTTTGTCTCTCACTGGTCTGTACTCTGTGAGTGAATTGTGCTACCTGTATTGCTAATAAAAAGCCAGCTGTAGTTCCGAGAGAAAGGTGTGTGTTAAACTACAGGCCTGCTTGCCAAGCTGCTTACTTCATCAGGTGTTATTCTGTTCCAGTTTCAAGCCCTGTTCCTGGTTGCCTCTCCAGGAGATGAGGGAGTGATTGTTTGGAAAACTTAGGAAGGAAAATAGGCTCAGTGGAATGTGGGGTGAGATGGATCTGTGGGAGAGGTGTACGTACAACTGAGAAGCTGCTTAAGATTCCCTGTGCAGAAACTTAAGAGAAGGAACAAGGTACAACCTTGGGCTGCTCGTGATCAAGCTTGATGAATATAGAAATATTTAACTTTGTAATCTAGCCAAATCTCTGCCATTCCTCACGAGCCCATGTTCCTAAATTAAAGATGCCAGGTATGTAAGTTGAATATATCTTGTTATAAAAGAATCTTCTCTTTGCTGCTTTTAGGTTTAGTATTTTTCATTTAGATTTAGGATTTCTATCTCAAGTTAATTATGAATCCTCATAGTTCAGAAGCAGTTGCCAATGGGTGCTTAATCAAGAGAATGCAAGCTAAATTATGCTTCATGTCAGTTAATTGTAATTTTTGTGCTAGTGTTCAGAAGAGATCTGTATCATCCCATAAATAACAATGGCATTATTTATTTGGGGAAATTATTGTGCGTACGAAGAAAGAGTTTTTTTCGGAGTGAACTTTTTTTCTTGCCAAATGCCACAGCACTCTGCCTTTGCTCTTACTATTTTAAAATTATGCACTTCTGACAGCCACTTAAATACATTTTCCAAACATAATTTACTATATGAGGTTTTTTCCCCAGGGTGACAGTTAGGGACTAGAAATAAAGGATGTTATTTTAGGGAAGTGAGAGTGGATACTAAACTAATACAGAAATTAAGCATAATACTGTTTTCCAGTTGCACTCCGGTGCACAAAGAAAACAAATCCTGAGCGTGATATCCAGTATTGCCACCAAAGATTTCTAGACCCTCTTTATAACTGATTGAGACCGTGTTTGCACTGGTAACAGGCTTCAAGTCACACTGCAAATAAAAAAGCACTCATCCAAATATCCTCTGAAGAAAACAAAATTCTTCTGTCTTCCCAGGGTACTTGGTCACCTTTCTGACAGCACACTCACAGGCTCCAGTGTCTTCAGGAACACAAGTAAACAATGCTGAGCTCATGTCTGGGATAGAAGGAGGGCATGTTTAAAAATGAGAAAGTTCCAAACTGTCTCCAAGAGCTGAATGTGATCAGTGCTGGCAGGAGTGTAAATAATAACAAATAAGTTAATGCAACTCCTACCAGTGAGAACAGCTGGCCTGAGCTCATTTTTACCAGCTCCTCAAAGTAAAGTGTGTTTTGGTATGAAACTTTTTCATGTCAATCAAAGACCAAAACATTGGTTCTTTTTCCTTATCACAAAGGCCTGACGTGGCAAGTGTGTGAAAACCATAGTTCTTGGTCATTAGGGTTCAGAAACTGAGGAAGTCACACAACAAAAGCCGCAGCTTTGCAGATATTGTTGACCACTGGTATGGAATGCAAAAATTACATAAAAATCAATGTCAGGCCTAAAATGACTTGAAGCCTTATGACTTCAGGATGAGATTTACTTGATGCTGGTACAGAAAATCCGCGGTTCTTCCGATGAACATCCACCACCACTTTTCAGGTTACCTCTCTGCAGAGCACAGCAGACTATTGAACTTTGAGGTGAGAAGTACAGGGTGTTAGGGCTCCAGATAGTCCAAATCTGGAATTCTTCTCCTTCAGAGCTTCCCTCAGGAGCTGTATTCATGCTGTTGGTTGTACTGTGATTTTCTGCAGTATTGCATTGCCGTCTGACCAACTACGCTATGTAAAGCTGATGTCACCGGGCCTAGGATTGCAGAAAGTTCTTTTGTAGATACCTGAATTCTGTGAAACCAGGGGGTGGTGCCAAGTGGTTTTAGACTGTTCTTAGCGTAAGGAGCAACTGTTAAAATACAAAGGGCAGTGCTGAGGCAGGACTCAAGTTCTAGAATGATTCCTGTGGGTGTGCAATCTCCTAACATCTTCAGACTGAGAGAAGAGCTAGTGGAGAGCGACAGCTTTTGTCGAAGTGTTAGTTCAGCCACACAAAAGCATTTCTCATTTGTTTAGGCTTTCTGGGATTTTAATTGAGCTGTTTTTCTGGCTTTTTTTTTTCCTTCCCCGGTGCACATCCTGGTATAAGGAATATGAATGACTTCATTGCCCCTTCAGTGCCTCACATTCTTTTGGACATTGGAGAATATCTACCGCTCCCAACTGCTGGAGTTTTATGCTGTTTATTTTTGTTTACTTGACATTTATACTGAAGAGACCACAACAGCTTGTTTATCATTGTCCTGAATACAGTTCAAGTAAATGCCAGACCCCCCTCTTCTCAATATCTGATGTTTAAGCTTGAGTTTGATGCTGTGATTTTGTCCCATGAAAACCAGACAAAAAGACACTGCAACTTTATATTTCAGGTGGAAATTCCACAATTGTCTTAAGGTGTTTTTTGGTTCCTTGGAGAAAGAGTGCAGTTTTTTGGCTGTCACACAGTCTGTTTTCTCTCTATGACCAAGCACAGGATTTAGTTGCAATTGTTAATCCCTTTCTCTCTTTTGTATCTGTGACGCTTGGATCAGCGTTTTGGTGTCATTAGAAGTAGGTGCCCCAGTTAGCAATCTTAGCTGCCTTAGTTTTTGATGTAAGTTCATGTCACTGTTGGTTATTTTGCAAACAGTTCATTAGTTGCAGGCAAACTGTGTAAATCACAAAGCCGGGCACTGCACAGAGTGAACAAAAGCTCTTTCCAGTCTGGTCACTTTTGAGATGCACGGTTCATAGTGCAGGAAGGAACTGAGAGCTTTGTTGGTGGAAATTGTTGACTCCTTGCAGAGACCAGACTGCTGACTGCTTTGAAGGATTCTTGTTTTTTGAGTATCTACTGATAATGCAGATAACTGCAAAATTTCCATCCATGACTGTAAAGTTAACAAAAGTTGTTCTTCTGTTTGTGACGGATAAGATCTTCTGATTAGGAGAGCTTGTGCTAGAGGTGTCTTTTCCTTCCTGTCACAATCACATTCTCACATGGACCACTGTGAGGCTGGCTTTGTAACACTTTTCCTTGCTCAAATAATGAGGAGTTGAGAATGTATTGGCAAAATGAGTGGAAGATTTAATTCTTCCTGGTTTCTGAATGGAAGTTAGTGCATTTGTCCTATGAAGCCTTTTTTAGAGGCTGCCTGTTTCCAACTCTACTACATATGATTAGTGAAAGCTCTCAGGGCTGAACTCTTTGAAACCTAAAACAGAAGTGTCTGCAGACTTTAACATTCACCCCCTCTGTTTTTTTCAGAATAATTTGTATTTGTCTGTGCTTGAGATAAATATGAGTGATCTTCAGCAAAACTAAAATGAGGGTGTCTGAAAGCTCACCGAGACGAAATGTAATGTGATTTCTGTTGTGCCTCTGTAATAGGGAGGATATTAATTTTCTGAGCCTTTAATAGATTTTGTCATACTTAAAATATATTAAGTGGTGACAAAGTCATCTGAATGCTTGCAGAAATAGCTTGTTTTCTTTTTTTTTTTCAGTCAGTTACGACTGCTAAATACCTGTCTATGTTGTTTACGTGCCAGATGACTGCTAAAAGGAGCTGAAGAAATACTTACATTTTCATTACACTTTTTTCCTCCCAAAGCTGGGAGGCTACATACATCCTCTGGCCGTGTACCCTTAACTGCACTGCTCCTCCCGGAGCTCTGGTTAGGGATCCTCAGCCGTTTGACTCGCACTGTAACTGCTCTGGCTCTCATTGCTGGAGGGTTAGCGCTTCAGCCCATGCCCTGTCACTAACACAGGGGGTGACGTGCTGGAGTGGACCAGGATTCCAGCTGTGTGAGCGTCTGACTCTTACTAGCCAGGGGTTTATCTTGGTGACATTATAAAGACTGAGCCAGACGATTACAAGCCTCGCTTTCATTGCATGGGGTGGACTTCTTTTTCCAGACAGTACTAAATTACCATGCACCAGGCTCCTGTGGTTTAGAGACGAGATTAAGTTCAGAGTCTCAGTATGCACAAGTGCTCTGTGTCAACTTTGTAAGTGATAATCTCTTCAGATAGACCCTTTTCCCCGTCTGTGAGACACTGTATTTTTAGTTATGCACTCTGTGAGATGATGGCCTTGGGATGTGAACTGATGCATAAGTGCAGCAAGCCATTTCAACAGTTCAGCCAAATTCTCTTACAAAAGCTGAAGACCGCTTAGCATTCAAATAGTTATTTGAAGTGTGATTTTTTTTATTATTTTATTTATTTTTAGAAAAAAAAATAACAGCACAGTCTATTAGTAAGCAGTTTCGCCTGGTTGCACTTTAGTGGAGTGTCCAGAAAGGGTTTTGAACAGTTTTCATAACGTCTGCCTTTGTCCAGTGACACTAGATGCTGTTGGCATCTTCAGAAATAAAAAGTTCTCCTCCTCTTACCTTTTCTTGATGATTGGTTGTTAATCTCACTTTAACAATCTTGTCCAAATAGTTATTCTATACATACCTTTGTCATGGCTTTTTGTTGTAAATCTTTCTTGATTTTCACGCTTGAGCCTCTGAAAATGGCCCACCTGCCCCATTTACTATATGGTATTAATTTATTAGCCATTTTATGAATGTTTATCCAAGGAAGACATTTGCATGTTGCCAAAAGAATCTTAAAAATAAGCTTCTACCTAAAATTACACATCCTTGATAATGTTTGTGATTTCTACATACACATAATTCATAGTGATAGTTTTATAGCTGGTTTTATGAGGTAACAAATTAAATTTGTTGTGCACTTCTGATCATTGTGTGTGCAAAATAATAAAACATTCAGGCAGCTTGGTAACGTTATTTTTGAAGATGTCATGTTCCTTTTCCCAGTATATTTTCTGTCCACATTGTGAATCTGAATCCTCACAGAGGCAGTATTAAATGCTCGACCACTTGGATGTGTTGATCATGTATCCTCTGATCTTTGATGTGGGAAACATGGTACTTTGAATGATATTAAGCATTATTTTAAGGTCTCAAATTTCTTTATATATATATATATCTGTGAACATCCTTCGAACTCTAAAAATTCAATAGTTCAAATGACATGGTTTTGACTGTTCATGGAACTCACCTTTATAACATGCACTCATAGCTTTTATGTAGTTGTCACGATCAGTATTGAGTATAATCAGCTTTGGTGCAGAACACCCTTCAATCTTCACACCAGACAATTAGTGACAAAGTAGATGAAGCTCAATCCTTTAGTCTTCCACCCATCCTTCCTTTAAGTGCCCGGGCTTTTCAGTCTGCCTGGAACATTGGGAAATTGGCTCACTGGAAGATGGGGAAGTATAAACGCCTGATTCAAGGCATAGAGGGTACACTGCGAAAAAGTTCGCAGCTGAGAAACTTCCCAACTAGGTGCCTCAGATCATGGACATGGTGACATTTGGAGAGAGTTCCCACAGCTATTGCCTCAGTTCCTAAAGATAGTGTCTTAAATTGCAGTCAACCACTACTGTCTGCGAGTTTTCTGTTCAGTATGTGCTCAGCTTAAAAAACATAATAATAATAAAAAAAAGTATTCTATTTCATACAACTTTGATTTTCTAATTGGCTTAGATTATTGTGGGGAATAAAACAACATTGAGAAGACAAATCTCAGCATGAGCAGCTGTTGCAGCAGAGTAGAGGTAGATGTACACAGGTGAAAAGCCTTGTGATATGGTTTGGGCAGCAGATGCCACGTATCTGGATAGTTAATAGAAAGCTCGTTTGAGTTACTGGATAGTGGACTGTGGTTTCTAAATGGAATGACAAAGTCAAATGGCCAACACCCTCAGCCTTCTGTTGAACAGATGTATAAATTCTGCTTCTGTGAGCAAACCGAGAAAAAAGCACTCAAGTGATGAACAAAATCAGAGGGGAAAATATCTGAGTCGTTTAGTTTTCCAAAATACAGCTGAAAGTGTACCATATGCTCTGCATCCTGATTCATGTTCCAGTTATGTACTTTCAGTTAAATTCAGGATTACTGCAAGGTGGATGTGAATTCATTGAAGTTGACAGAATTATATTAATTCCCACATAATTGACTTTAATCCAGACACTCAAATGATTGTAGATGTATTATGGATTTTTAACACAAAATCATAAAACTAGATTAAGAGCCCTGGGGTTACATGTACAAATTTGGCTTATGTCAGTGATGAAGTGGCTTTGCCAATGTCTTTGTAAGAGGATTCTTTTAGGTCCAATCTAAGCTAGTTAAATTCCTTGTAGTTGGGTTTTATTATGTTAAAACCTAACCCCATACCTGGCATTCTAGCTAGCATGTTGAGTGGAGAGAGTAAAGACTAAATAAGTACAAAATTCTGGTTAGCTTTCTTATATTAGTTAGCTCTTGCTCCTAGGTTGAATATTTGCACTTTACACAAGAAATTTCTGTATGTTGCTGTGTATTCCTCAGATGCTGAAGTCCTGTTTAAAAGTTAATTTTTAATGGAGAAGTGTAAGGATATACTTGGTCTTGAATCTTTTCTTATTTGGTCTGGTTGAAGATACTTGGATTTGATAATTGAAGTTTAGTCTATGCACGGCTGCTCTGTAGATATTTGAAAAGGATAAGTGCAAAAAAGAACCAATGTATGTGAAGCAGCTGTTAAATATTCTCTATCTGTTAAGTCTCCTATATATCTTCATGTGATTCTTAGGAGGAACGAAGCATGGCCCTGGGGAGGATGAAGGGAAAGTTTTCATATGCTACCTGAGAACTTGTTTTGACAGGCGTTCCCACACTTGTGCTGTAACAACTGCTGGGTAAGCTTCGTCCGAGCTTATGGAATCTGCATCGCTGCTGTGAAAATCCTATTTAAATGACATGGGTGAACTCAAAGGTCTTTTTAAATATAAATCAATATGTTTAAGAATGGAAATATACCATAAATACTGACAGTACACTGAATCTTTTGCCAAAATTGCTCAGTAGTTGTGCTTCTTTTTAAGCTGCCCAATTAAATACAGATATAAAATGACTGCTGTGCTTAACAATTGAGCACACCATATCAGGCAATATACATTCCTTGTACGGTGCTTCCCTGGGACAAACCTAGGTTCAGTTTCAAAGAAAGTGCTCCCAAATATGGCAAGAGTTGTAGCATTTTTCTTGATGGGAATTGTTGTTGGACTGTGTTGTCTGAAACACTGGCAGCTTTGTGACACTTAAGGAAAAGACAGGCATATCAATGTGGTTGTTCTTATGTGTGTAACTCAAGAGTGGAGACACACAAAATAAGCGTGAACATCAGTAGCATGTGACTACATGAAAGGTGGGGTGGCTGAAAGAGTCACTCTTGGCCATGTCAACCTCAGCAGCTGTTTCAAAAATAACCTGTGCACTGAGATAAAGTGGTCATAGCCCTATTCCTAGAAAATATAGGATGGAAAGGAAATTTTCATGAAAGATTGCTTGGTAACTAAAGTACTGGACTACTAATAAAATACTTGGAAAGGATTTTCCTCTGGCAGTGTTATCCCCAACAATGAAGTCAGTGTTGGAAGAGCAGTACTAGATGAAAAGGCTTTTTTTTTTTTTTTTGTTTCTGACAGTGCTCTAGCAATAGATTTAGTAATTTCCCTCCTCTTCATCTCTGTGCTTATTTTTTGTATTCATGTCTTACATTATTCTGATTTTAGAAGCCAAATTTGACTTTCAATGTTCCCATTCCTTTACACTTAGGCTGGTGTAAATTTTTGGTACTTGAACAAAACTCTGAAGACAACACATTCAGAAATAATGAAGGCAAATATTAACAAAAATTACGAAGCTTTCTGGTGATGCTGTTTCGCGCTTGCTCTCTGTCTCTCTCAGCAACGTAATACATTCATTGTATCCATTGATGAGAGAAGTGGTTATTAAAACATAATTATAAGGGCTTCAAAATAAAGATTAATGTTGGTGAAGAGTAATGGGAAACTTTAAGAGTACGTTAGGCTAAAATAGAAGATACAAGTTTTTAGCCTTTTTGTTGTAAATTGACCATGATTGTTAGGAGTAAAAAAATTTCTGTCTAATAGACTTAAACAATACTTGTTTTCTAGCTTTTTTCCCCTGAAATTTTCACAGCATCATGGGTATTCCTAAAGAAAATGTTGGAATTAGTTCTACCATGTATTACAGATGGAGTGCAAAATCTTACATTCTGCTTCTCTTGGAAAACCTCTTGAATAAAACAAATGACCAAACATAGCAGAAGCTGGTACCCAGAGTACTCGTTCCTTCTCTCTATTTAAGAGAAAAAATAAGAATTGCATTGTGTTTTTAAACTGCAGAGTAATTACTATGGAAAATAAACAGTCTCTGATGCATTCATTAAATTCAAAATACATATGGAAGTCATTTATCAAACACAATGAACAAAACAAGAGGAAGTGTGTAAATGTCAGAAATGATGCAATATGATTTCACGGTCCTTGAACACCAACTGAGTTTAATAATGTGTGTTCAAACTTTTCTCATTTTCAGCCAGGTGAACTGTTCAAGTTGTTTTCTCATTTCACATACAAGAGCGGTTCTGGGTGACCAGTCATTCGGTATACCATAGAAAAAGGATGATTGGGTTGGGGTAGTTCTTAACAGGCTGAATGCCGCCAGTTAACTGGCTGGGGCTGCTTGCTGTGAGGAAAATCTCAGCCTCTCGCTCTTAGTGCAGCTGGCCACTGCTCAAATAATTTTCGGTAGCTTTAGGAAAGATGGCTTAGGTGCCAGTGGCAGGGAAGGGCTCAACTGGAATTCCAAAAACTGAAGGGCAAGATGGCTAGCAGCATTAGTATGCCAGCAGTTTTACAGGGAAGAATGGCAAAAGATGTAGATTCACTTCTGTGCTTAATCTCTCTTGCCTTAACTGAACAAAACATCCAGTGTAAGTAAACTGGTAAATTAAGGTGGATAATCACACCTGGCCACTCTTACAGTTATAGAGCACAGCACTGCTCTCTTTGAAAGTTCTTTTATTACTGCTCTCATTGGAAGCTCTTCTATTCATTTTCTCTGTTGATAAGATAGCTTTGATCTAAACAGAACGAGTCAGAAGAAGTCTTATAAAAATACCTGTATAGATTACCAGTTATTTAAGATAATAAATGTTACACCACTTTAAGCAGAACCAAGGGGCAAATCTAGCTAGTCATATGAAAGGAGGCAAGTAATAACTGACATGAGAAATATGAAAGAAAAGACAAAACTGAAGAAAGTACAAAATTATCCATCAATACATCAAGCAATGTATTTGCTATAGCAAAGTTGCCCAAATGTTGAACTAAATTGTTGTGTTTGTTTTTTTTTAACTCAGTTATTTAGACTTGTATGTGATGCGTGAAGAATGTTACACCTGCAATGTTGAAGCAGATTTCCCAATTAATTTTCACTGGTTTACCTAGTTGTGGTTGGTGTCTGAGAAGATAAATATGAATCACAATGTAATTCTTTCACACGTGTCTGAATAAATGCAGGTGTTTGGCAGCAAGACTATCACAGACCCCAAACGTACAGTCACACAGAACATCTTTTGTTGAGCAATAAATGACATCTTATTCCTTCTGTTTGCACCAGATAGAACAGCTGCAGCAGTGTCAAAGTGTCACTGACCAGGGTGATCATTTTGCAAAAATGAAGCAAAGGCTTTGCCCTTTTTCTAGGTGCTTCAAACTATTTAGCCATAAATGAGCAGCGTTGCTCTGTGAGCGCGTGCTTTGTGCAGAACTCGGAGCAGCAGCAAGGCGAGGTGCTCCGTGAAGGACAGAGAATTTGATCAGGATTGAGGAATGGCATTCTGAGAGAGAAGATGGTGCTTAAATGCTGTAACTGATTTGGGAGGACTACAAGGTGCTCACTACCACTTTTTTCTTGGAAAATGTAAGTCCCTCTCAACTACACAGATGATGCAATTGTGAAACATTCTTCCTGCTCCCATCTTTATCTTCAGTGTTTCCATTGGGTTCCTCTCGTTACCATCAGCCTGGGATCGCAGCTGGCTGCATGGAATACGCTCCCTCCCTCCTTCCCTCCCTCCTTCCCCCAGTGCCCATCCGGCTCCAGAGCATCAGTTCCCTTCATCTGCTCGTTCCCATCGTTGGCTCCGCAGTGCTCTGCAGTCTCCTCTTCTAGCCTCCTTTATTGCTGCATTTCCTCGTGTCTTTGCTGTCTCTTTCTGTCCATTTACATGTTCTGAAAAAGTTCCCTAGCCCTGCTGTTAATGTTTATACTAGCCGGTTCGTGTGAAGGAAAATAAAATGATGTTTAACCAAACTGTCTCACAGCACATTTTAGTTTTCTGGATTTATGATAGCGCAGCTGTGACTGAATCCCATTTGAAAAACTTTTGGATTTTTTCCTGTAAGTGTGAAATTATATAAACTGTTGGAAAGTGGAAAAAGATTTTATCTAAAGCAATAACAATAAAATCTGTTTATGTTCAGATTATTTGTAATACAAGACTGATGCATTCTTT
The DNA here is from genome assembly GCF_964034855.1 of Anser brachyrhynchus. Lineage (NCBI taxonomy): Eukaryota > Metazoa > Chordata > Aves > Anseriformes > Anatidae > Anser > Anser brachyrhynchus. The sequence goes on along the minus strand of NC_137703.1, from coordinate 1,317,326 downwards.
CACCAGGAAATTTCTACCTAGAAGAGCTGTCTTGATCAGAATTCAACCTGTAACTTTGTGTTTATAGTACACGTAAATGGGTCATTTTATCAGTAAAAGTCTTCTTTCCACTCTTCCAAACTTTATCTGGGAAGAAGTATAGACTAAAGCGGTATGGACACAGGGAAAAGTGATACAGAATTAAATCCCAGTTCATTGTTTCTGATGGCAACCTAGCAATTCCTGGTGTTTCCAGCAGCAGTCAGGGCCTAGTTTAATATTCAGGAATATATATATATATATATATATATTTATGTATATGTATATATACATATATAAAAGTATTTACTAACCTGAGCTTCAATTCAAGAATACAGGAAATGGAAATAGGTGCTCTTAAAATGAAACTTCTATCTTCACAAAAACTCTCGGTCTGCATTGAAACAAGGGAAGAGTGTGCTAAGGTACAAGACAATAACACATCAGCTTGAAATAAACTGAAACGGTATATTCTAAATTGGATTGATGATTCATAAAGGAAAGCTCTTCAACCTTCTCATGTCATTTGACATCCAACTCTTCTGTTTGCCATCAGTCATTGCAAGCATGTAATACGTTTATTATAAAGATATATCTTTACTGCATCTTTTTGACAGTTTTTAGTATTATCCCAGAATTTGAGGTAGATCGGTCTTCAATCCTATGGGAGAGATCGTGTAGTCCTGTCTGAGACGTCACTAACTCTGTAGTAATGATTTTATTTTATATATTACTAGGAGAGGGGTAAGCCCTTCTTCAAGGTCAAAAAGTTTTACTTTCTTTTTTTTTTCTTTCTTTGAACTTCAGAAAAACAAATGTATTTAACTTTTCTTTACCATTTCTGGGTTAAATGGAGAAGAACCAGTGGCATGAATGATGCTGGACACAAGGTAAGTGTCACGGACTTTTGCTGAGACGAATTCCTGCTAACTCCCCATGAAGATGTGTGGGTGGGGTATTCCTGGACACACAGCTCATACAGCTGCAGCCTCTTCAGGTGTCCGTTCACTGCTCCTGTCCTTGGCTGTGCTCTGACCCAGAGCACAAAGCTCACACGGGGTGGGGGGGGTTCTTCTTTCTTGCCTGCTGCCATTTTCTGAGGTAGGGGAAGAAGAATCTAAGCTACGTTTTGCAAACTTGTTGAGAAGATGTTGGTCGAATTGGTCCTGTCACTGATAAAGTAAAAAACATACTGTTCGTGGTGTGTGGAGGGGGGCTGTCCGAACCGGGTTGGTTCTCCTCTCACCCCACTCCTTAAGAAATTTGCATGATTCTGTAAAAATGCTGGAAGTTTTGGGCTGTTTTATATTGTGTTGCTACTGGAATGAGTAATGTTTTTCCTATGTGTTTTATTTTTTTTATTTATTTATTTTCTCCCCATAATCATGACACTGTCTGTATCCATCACAGGGTTTTGGGGCAGCCTTTGGTGTCACAGTTTAAAACCTGAGGTCCCCAAAATGGAATTCCTCCTTATGCGGTCAGCTCAAAATCCCTTTACACCACAAATATCATGCTGTTGGCAGACTGTTACAACACATTTGCCTCCTAACTCAGTTAAAGTATAGTTGCAATTTATAGTCAAGAAATAGGCCAACGTATCTGCAGTGAGAGTGGCGTAGTCAAAGCACTGCAGTACTGTGGGAGGTGAAATAGTGCTTTGAGGGGTTTTGGGAAAGGAATGGGGGCTCACCAGATGTCTTTGAAAATAATATTCTTTAAGCATCTTTTGACCTTAAGAAAACAGTTCCTTGGTGAGACCGTTAAAGCATTGCTTTATCTTCCAGTACCAGATACAAAATCCATGTGACCTTGTACTCTTAAGTGAAGATAGGCAATTTATCACTGAGAAAGATCAGAATTTGAGGTTTTGTTCTAGCTTGTACTTCACTGCTTGTCACTGTGGGGCTAGAAGCACAGGGATTGAAAACTGATTTTTATCATTGACATAAATGAATGCTCTGTCCAAACTTCTTTTCAAGATGGTATTGATTTCTTTAACAAAACCTCCCTAGTTTACCAGAGAGACTGTTATCTGCTTTTCCATGGCTTCGGTCATTAGAAAGCAATGTTTCAAGAGCAAGCCCATCCCTACCAATACCTGCTTGCATATGTTGAAACGACAGGCCTAGCGAGTAGGCTTACCTATATTCTGGCACTCTGGGTGGGATTCACAATTTACTGGCGCAGCGATCCATATATATAAAAATAAACTCAGAACTAGCTAAATTAGTCCCGTTTAGTTTAGCACAGGCCGAAGCGTTTAGCATAGAGTGGGGCTGACAAGGCTGAGCGGGCCTCAGAGCAGCTCGTCACATTGCTGCAGCCTTCGGTCACATTGCTGGCAGAAAGCAGCAAAACCGATGCCACTTCCCATCCCTAAAGAAGGAAAAAAAATAGAAAAAGCAGAAAGAAAAACCCATCCCTAAAAAAAAAAAAAAAGCAGTGATATAAAAGGGGAGAAGAAAAAGATTGTGTACAAATTCAGTGTAGAAGAAACTTCAAAATGAAACGAATACATCTTCCATGGCTTTTCCAGTGTCATTTTGTAGAAAATGCAGAAATGTTTTCTCAGTGAATTAGCATTTGATATAGTTCTTTCCTCTGCACATAAATATATACTAATAGAAGCTTTAAATAATAAAAGAAGACAACATTTCTATGGGGGATGAGCAGAGTAGTCCCCAGTTTAGCTAATGTAATTGTACATTAATTCTGGACCTTTGTCAACACACATTAAAATTACTTCATCAGTTTAACCCATTTATTTTTTTAAGAGAATCCTGGGAGATCATTGCTGCTAAATGAATTAAGAGACGCAGCCAGTCTGGAAAAGGAACCTTTGAATGTTTAATTTTTCTGTTGCATAATGCACTGACACGTTGTCTCAGAAGACATCATATGAAGCAATACTATGGTGATGGTGGAAATGGAGAGAGTTTCATATCCTTGTGTCATTTGCTTTGAGGGCTTATAGGTTTGCTCTGAATCCTACAGATGTTACGCCCTATAGAAGGACTACTCAGTGCCAGAAGTATTTATAGGATGTGTATGCCTTATTCTTCTGTTGTTTTTGTTGTTGCTTTTTGGCATCTGCTCTGAACTCCACTAAAATCACTGAAAACTAAGTTTCAGGAAACTTTGAATCAGGCCCTTGATAAGGGCAGTGTGGATGAGTTTCAAATTTTGTTCCTAGTCCTTGGCAGTTGCTCTTGTTATAGACTTTTTGGCTTATGAAGGAGCTGGATTTCAGCACTTTCATGTTGCAGAGGGAAATAAACTCCTCTTACAAACAGAAAATAAGAGTGAGGCAAAGACCATAATTTTGTTACCACCAGAGGCTATTTTCAAATGCTTAAATAAATGTTCGATGTACTGGTAAAGCAACATTATTTTTACACCCAAGGACTTAAAGGGAATATTTGTGCTTGCAAGAACTGAACATTTAAGAATTTTCTTCATACGTATTTGAAATATGGCAAACTACAGTGCTTTACTGTGGGTTTCAAGGATAATTTTACTATAAAGTCTTGCACATAAGAAAAAAAAATCAGGTTATTTTTGCAGCTGTTAGTTCATGATCATTTTATAAGGGTAGAAATGGTTAGCTGCATCATACCATGCTTAGAAACCGTCACAGAGGTGAGCACATTTATCTTAGAGTAGTATTTTCCTGTTTCTTCATCTGGATATTTTTACATATGCAGCTGTGCACTGTACAGGAAAAAGATGGGAGGCATGAAGTTGAGAGGGAGTGGGAGACTTTCTTGTAATAAACAGCGTGTTTGCCTCTTCTGTCAGCTCCTATTATTATTAAAGACTGACTTCAAAAAGCTCATTTTATGAGAGCGCTGGGGGCTGTTTTATGTTGATCAACAGTTTGCTGCACCTCTGCTTTAGTTCAGCCCATCAGGTATGGACGATTGCTCCCCTGAGCTGGTTCCATTGGGGTGCTGAGGAGGGGACGAAGTGGGGACGGGCTTGGGAGCGCTTGGGGGAAAGCCCTTCAGGGTGGCTGCGGACGTCACTGGCAGGCACTTAAGGAGGCATCACATTATGCTTGCATCTACTTTATTTGCACTATAAATAGAGAACTTGAGCCCTTCAGAGTGAAATACTCCCCTTCGCTGCCATTAAACAAGATTTCATCTTCCCTCTGCCCCATGTCTATCAAAGGCGATGCGTTTGTCCTCCTGGATGTCATCACGTATTACCTTTCCTTCTTAAAGTTAAATCCAATGCTTTTTATTTTTATTTTCTTTTATTTTTTTCCCCTTTGGTTTCTTTGTTGTTGTTGTTTTATTTCTAACTTTGGGCTACCACTACCTCTCTTCACTGGAATCAGTAGCAGTTTGTTACCTGGAAAAAGTGAAATACCAGATTAAGAGTTTTCTTGAGGAAAAAATGCCCAAATAGACTTGTCTTAGAAATCAGAATGTGGAATGGTTCCCTGCTGCTGTCCTGCAGGACGTGTTTGTGTCTGTTAGTTACTACCCAGCCACAGTGACCTGAGAAAAGACATTTTTGGTTATTCTTGGTATTTTACTTCATTCAACTGTTTAGACAGGATGGGGAGAGAAAATAATTTTCTGTTTGATTCTTCAGCACAGCACTGCTAACTTGGCCAGTGCTTCTGAGGTTGGGATCAAAAGCTTAGGGAGGAACGTTCTCAGGCCTGTCCCTCACTTCCATCTTCCATAATCTTTTCTTACATCTTCTGTCTATAGGTATAGAACTGCTGTTAGATTCCTCCAAATAAAAACTTCATTGTAAATGTTTATTTAGCATTAGGATGATTTTTATAAGGTTTATCTTTTAGGTCTGAGAAAAGAACAGGCCACCTAGGTCACATGAGTAGCATGTGTACATCAAGGTGAGTTCTGAGTGTGGAAGGGAAATGTTCCCTCATGGAGAGGGAATTAATTAGTGTCCTTAATTACCGTGTGTGTTGGTGTTGTTTGGCCAGTGAGTTCACATCCTGAACTTCACATGCACTGGGAGTTCAGGGCCTAAAGCTGGGCCCTGCTTTGTGCTGAATTTCCTCCATGAATCCAGTAAGAATTGAATATTGAAGGATTTTTGTTACACCATCACTAAGAAGGAAAATCATTTAATAATGCTTTTCACTTTCACTCTTTATTGTTTTTTTTTCTTTAACTGTATATAATTGTTTCCTATAGACATTAAAGACTAAGGGAGGTAGCTAATTGCCGTATAGAAATCTCTGTAAAAGCTTTCTCACAAACTTCTGCTAATGCATTTACGTCCTGGAGATCCGAGTAGTGTTCAGCTTTCTAAACCCTGTGAAATAATAGCTCAGACTGCCCATAGTGCTCCCAGTAAAACTCGTTCCATTAAGTCACATTCCACAAACATATTCTGAGACTTTATCACCAGCTCAGTATTTAGCTCATGCTTTATGGAAGTTTTGTGAAGCTTCACAAATCTTTTCTCTTTTTTAGCTCAACCTTAAGTGGGCTGCAATGCAGTGTTTTCTGCATCTCTACTAGTGTGCAACCAAACAGAGTTTTGTTGTTGTTGTTTTTTGTTTTCCCCAACCAAACTGATGTGATTTTTAAATTGACTGAATAGAGCTGTAAGCTTTTAGCTGAATTTAGATCTAAAGCTCAGAGTAAATGAAATTAGATGCATTTTTGCATTCCTCCACAAGAAAGCCTCTGAAGTTTATTACAAGCTAATCACAGACCTCTTGCTCCTGCAATATAGCAGTCCAATTAGCAGCATTTGGTTTTAAAACATTGAGCATATTTTCTGAGCGGGAATTATTCAGGTTAAAAAGTCTTAAATCTGTATCTGAATCTAGTAGGTCTTCCATAACTGTAAGAAGTTAAACCATTTACTTTGACAGCAGTTTAGATTTTTCTTTAATGCTATCTCTGGGTTTCATATTAAAGCCCAAAAAAGCAGAAACTAGAGTTAAATCTGGGCAGGTGATCTTTTTGAATAGTTTGCTAAATATATGATGGAATCCTTTTTGTTTTAAATCATTCCCTGGCAGTATATATTCAGAAGATTCCCCTTCACGTTTGACAAGGGACTCTTCCTCTGAAAGACATGGATACCACCGACCACAGAAGTGCACAGAAGTGCATTTATTAAACCAGATGTTTTATGATGTTAGAATGATATATGGCATAAAACTAGATCCCAGAATTTGCTCTCATGGTGATCAGGTGACAGTAAAAATATATAAAGTACTACCACCTATAGAAGTCCGGGCAGGACATTTGCTCCTCTGCTGTTGCCAAGGGATTGGATTTTGATTTCTGTAATGCTTCCAGCTTCCATTTTATTGAATTGTGGTTGATGAAGCTGATGCATTTGATGTACCCTGGACCAACAAGTAAATAAAAATAAAAAATGTTTAAGAACATTTTTGTAAGCTGCAATAAAAGACTATTTCCACCGCTTTTTATCACTGCAATGGTGTATTTCAAGAGAACAAATTAATTTGATGTGATCTCATATATTTATTATTTTGAAGCATGGATTTTGAGGATGTTATTTTTTGTTTTTACAAGTCAAGCGTGGTAGTAGCAGTGATGTAATACAACTGTCACATATAACTTCCAGTAGTTGAAATTCTTAATTTAGGTTTCTTTTAATTGGGCTAAAATTAAGTTTGATTCCCTTACTACCTTTATTGTACACTTATCATGGTCTATTGTTGTGAATGGGTTTGCTTCTTGTTTTAGTGCAAGATGAGCGTTACGCACATCCACTGTATATTGGGTAGTTATGGAGTTGAAGCAAAGGTGTTTTTTTTGTTGTTGTTTTGCTTGTTTTTAAGGCTTGATTATTGGTTTGCCCACTGAAATTTGAGAATGTAATGTCAGATGGAAACAAGTAAAGCTGGAAAACATAAGAGGTCTGGGAATGGAGTAACAGGCAAAGGGACTGGTAATCTTGGGAGTCTCAAAAGAAGTACCTGCTTGGAAGAGCCACAAGCAGCTTGAGGCACTGCTGCTGTAGCATGACTGACAGTCTGAACCTGAAGCAAGCATGCAAGAGAATGGTTTATTTAAAAAAATATATGTATAGGACTAAGGAGAAACCTGTGCCTACTCCCCTCCCGTGCATCTGGCCTCAGGTACTGTCATGTTCGTTTGAGATCATCCCTTCAGAGCCTGAGTGTTTCCAGCGCTGCGAGGGCAGCGGCCTGAGGTGCGGTGTGCTCCTCCGGCACCTGCCCTGCTCCGCCTGCCAGAGGCACCAGGGATGCGGTGCTCCAGAAGAGCACAAAGACAGCCCTTTGCTTAGAAATAATAAAGGTCTGTTCGCTGCAAACAAAGGAAACTGCTTAGGGTGCCTCAAATAGCGAAGCGCGGCCCGGTTCAAGTGCTCCGCACAATAAGCCCACCGAGCAAGGAGCTGACTGCCCAGGAGGAAGGTCAGTCTTCTCTGGGACGCGTCAGCCACCCTTCAGGAAATGCAGCTTAGTTATCGGCAACAGCAAGATTGGGTTAGGCCTTGTGTGGCCCCGCTGTGAACATGGCAAGGTTGGGTTAAGCACTGTGTGGCCCTGCTGTGGACAGGGACCTCTGAGGACCTGTTTTCACCCACTTTTCTGTAGTGATGTTGAGACAGAACCACTAAACCAATCCCTCTACACCACAGCACGTTGTTAAATCAGAGATGTGTTCACAAAGCTGTGACCGTGAGCTGTGAGAGGAGAGAAACTCTTGTGAATGCTCCAGTGTCAGAGCATTCCTGGCCCTGGCAAGCAGAGCAGACTCCAAGCAGCACAGCGGGCTCGGGGGTGTTGGCTGTAACAAAACTGCCATCCCAGTTAGCTCAGGTTTGTGATTAACCAGCATCTACATTGTTCTGCAGCACAGATGTTGTTTAAATCTTTTATTTGAGCTCTTAACTTATTTAACATTAGATTCCTGTGAGGCCTCGCACTTGCATATCATATTTTTAAGTGCTTCTCTATGTAGAAGACAGTTTGCATTTTTGCTTTCTAGACAAAGAGCAACCTGCATGCAAACACCTCATTCTGCCATTCATTTCTCCTGATGGGTTTTCTTTGTAGGCTTCCTGTTGTTGGAGGATAAGTTGATGGTAGTGTTGAAGTTTGGATGGCAGAAAGAAGAAAATTATTACTGAAGTACAGAAATGACTCTTACTATTTTTACAATTATTTGTTAATTGTTTTACAGATATGTCCTGAAAAGAGGACTTCTTTTGGAGAGACACGAAGACACACTGGCATGCCTGAAAGAAATGATTAATGAGGAGAGCAAAAAGAAAATTTTGGGACGTGGTGAAAGATGTAAGTAAAACTACAGTGCTACTACAGTGCTATAACTCAGGGTATATGAATGTTGTTCATATGGTATGCACACCTGCTTATTGAAGTACTGCATTCTTACTGAAAGAATTACCAAAAATTGTGGAAGGTTTTAATTTCATGCCCTTTCATTTAGGAGAACTTGTGACTGTCTGATACCCATGAATTTTATGGGAAGTTATGATAGAGTGGTAGTACTGACTCCTGGATTTGATAGATTGTCATGCAGGGATCAAATCAAGCTCAAACACTTTTAAGTTGTAGCAATCATACGGATGATGACAACTATAGCTGCAAAGAGGTGTGATTCAAGTGGTTTGGCTTCAAACCCTTTAATTTTCCTGCTTGGTTGTGTCTTCTCAACCTGCGGGCATCTCCTCTGTTACCTTCCGCAGTTATCTGTTTTTTCATTTGCTGATTCAGCTGTACCCCCTGGGTGCGGCACCAGTTCAGATGCCGCATCTCGAATACAAGCATCACTATATTGCACTTAGGGTCCTGCCACACTTTGGTGCCACTTACTCCATCTGCAGCAAGGCTGAGACATCCTCAGCCCCTCCTTCAGCAGCGCTGCCTGGAAGGCCATTTTGTCCCTGGGCTCTAGTTGATTGCAAAGAGAAGGGCAACAGCAAGGAGGGAAAGGACAGATAGCTCCTGTCTGGAATTTGCATTTGGGACTTACGGAGGCAACACTGTCATGAAACTAAACAAAAGTTCTTCAACCAAGCCATATCCTCCTATTTTTGCTCCTTTAACTAGGAAAAACCTTCTTGTTCGGAGAAGACCAACCAGGCTGTTTGTTGTTCTGTAGAGGAAGAACATGTGAATTAAAGATAAGCTTGGGTGGTGGAATGATTCCCACCACTGAAAAAATCTTTAATGGTTGTATATTTAGCTTGGCAGTCAAAGAACTTTTGGAATTAAGTTTACAGAGGGAGCCACTGCCACTGCCAAAGTGTTCTAGTATTGTTCCAGAGTACTGCAGAAGGGATGTGGAGGAATCCCTGGGGAAAAGCTCTATTGTCCTTCGGTCTTTACTTTATGAAAAGTTAGAACTTGTTAATTTTTAACATTTTAATTAAGATGCATATTTTTGCAACATTTGTATATAAATAAAGCAAGCATTTACATACAAAATGCTATGATGCTCTCATTGATAGCCTTAAGCAGACAATGCTAGTTCACCTTTTGCAAAGATGTTTCACTCTTCCTAGCTTTTCTGCAAAGTCTTTGAGAAAAAAAAAAAAAGAGGAATGCAAAATAAATCCCTCATTTGGGTTTTAATGTAATACAAATGCTTTCTAGTTTTCAGCAGAAAAATCTTTAAGTAAGTTGGTGCAAATATTGAAAAGCTATCATACAGCGCAATGAAGACATACAAATCTAATTCTGTGATTGTTTATTATTTAGAAGAAATTCCTTTCATACATCCTCACAAAAAGTATTAAACAAGGAAGAAATCTTACTTTTAAATATAGAAAATCTGTTGGGCTGCAATGTTGCACTGAAGCTGGACATTGTGTGAAGAAATAAGTTCAGCTGAAAGTTTACAGGGCTGAAATTATAAAAGTTGATGATAACAGTTTCCTTCAGTAGATACTAGAAATCGCAGAGCAGACTATGCCTTCTATTTCAGATGAAGTGTATGTATCACCAAATTTCGTATGTGTACAATTAGAGGTAAAATATTCACTAGTCTATAAGGAAAATAAATGAAGGTTCCAGAAATCAAAATTCTGGGACATTATTGTGAAGCAATACAGAAGTGAAAGGCATGTGAACTATTTCTCTGATCTAGTAACCCAATTAGGATTGACATATACAAACAGACCGTATGTGCTGAAGACTATAACTCGCTTCCCTTTCTCTCAAGTGCTGTATTTTTTTTATCCATAATATTCTGTGTTTATTTTCTAGTATACTACAAGCATACATGCTGACATCCTGGTGAAATAATGGTAGCAGAGATGCAGGTGCTATCATTGAGCATGTAATTGAAATGGAAAGTTCAATGATCTTGAATCGTAAGATATCTTGGAACAATCACAGTGAGATTCTGCTTTCTTTCAAAATCATTCCTTTCTTTTGTAATGATCAGCTGAGGAGGGAAGGAGTAGCATAAGAGTGAAAAAACTTTTTGCAGGAGCCATGTTCACATCCCTAATAAATAAAGAGATTGTCACAGAATGTTCAAAGGCACATTTCTGCCTGATTTTCATGTTATTAGTGAAACTAAAATAATTGTTCTGGTTATATTTCCAATCATCATTTTAAGAAATGGTCCAGATTCCTATTACCAAGCTATTTTTATACTTCTCCAAATGGAGTTCTAAGTGGGTGCAAATTACCTCTGTAACTTAATAGATGTGAATATGCATCCCATTATTAGAAACAGTTAGAAAGAGGGATTGATGGAGAAGCACTCACACTAGCAGAGCTCACTGCAAAATTTATTGTTCTCGAACTTATACTTTTTTTTTCTTTTTCTTTTTGTGCTTCTAGAAAACAGTGGAGTGAATTTGATGCTAATGAAAGGGTGATTTTACAGCCTGGGATACCAGAATTCTGTTTATGCAGTGAACAGCTTTGGTGAGTATTTCTCTCATAATTCAATCAATATGCATCTCTTTGAACTGTGAGACTACGTGGAATCTATGTTCACAGTCCTTTTTAAGCTTTTATTCAAAATTTCCTCAAACAGGCTAACATCAAAATCAGCTGAAATTTTTTTGTTTAATATTTGAGTGAAAAATTGAGTAGCCCCTACTTCCACACACAAGATTTTTGAGCATCCACTGGATCTGCCAGCTAAGGTCATGCCCGTAATATTGGCAGTTAGCACTGTCAACATTGGCTGGCTTGAAATTGCCAGCTATTTTTCATCTGGGTCCTGAAACAGCTGCTGAAGGGGCACTGACTTCTGGCAAGTGGTGATGAGCTGGAATTAATAGTAAAGTCAAGTCATCCTGTTTTCAAATCCGTGTACGTTTTTCTACAGTCCAGCTCCCATATATGTACACATTCTTGAAGAAATCCCTGTTTGCAGTATAAATACTTTGCAGCAGTGTAGAGTATTTAATCAAAGACAGTACTCTCTTGGGCCACACATAAATGGGTCATATTGCAGCTTGAGGTGCCTTCTAGCTTGGACCCCCTGTGCCAAGACATTCACAGTGTGGATAGCTGCTGCTAGAGCTGTCTGCACTAGTTTCTTGGCTTTCATTCCTGCAAAGCTGCCAGGTGCAGGAAGAAGTACATGGTGTAACTCTGACCTTGTCTGTGTAACAGTGAGCCAGAGGGTTTCCTTTTAAGTCACTGTCTGCACAGAAATGGACTCAGAAGGGCATGTTAGAATGTAAGTTTGCATGTATTTGTAGGTGGGGTAGACCTTGGTGTACTTAGCTGGAATTCCACAAAAAAAAAACACTGAGAGACATGATCCCTCTGCAGTGTAGTCTAGGGTGCAGCTAAGGTCATCTAGATTCATGTCTGTCCCCATTTGAAGCTGATCAAAATAGGGGAGAACAAAAAGATAGCACACAATCATCATCAGCATTTTTCCTTTCTTTGTAAATTCTCACTTCAAAATCTAGCAATTTTGATTAGCACTGCTCTTATTGCCTATTGGAAAATAGCCTTATGTGGCCACACTGTTCATAAGTGAGTGATGGCAAAAAAGTTTTCTAAAAATTCTTTGTCTTCCCCATCACCTGTATAGAAATGCATATCCAGCTGTCCCAAATGGGACTACTGCCCCTTAGAAATTTTCCAATTAGATGATAATGGCAATGGGGCAGTAATAAGGAATAGCTTTTGGAAAGTATTGCATCCATTCCTTGCTTGCAAGCTCAGTTTCTGTTTGCACACAGCTGTGTTGACCTCATCATGCTTTGAGATGCGGTTTCCCCATCTATCGATGAGGATCATAAATCTTTCTCTTCCTCACAGACAGGAATTAATTCATGTCTGGAAGTTTTGATAGCCAATAACAGGAAAAATGTAGAACCATAGATACTCGTGAATGTTGCTGCAAATAGAAGCTGTGCATTTGAATTTGTAACACAGCAATCAGGATACCTGTGGAGTTACGGGGAAGTGGCAATCGCAGTAAATTCCCTCCTAAGAAAGATGTCTAGAACCTGAAGGCATTTTCCTCAATTGAGCTGGTATTACAGAAAATCCTGAAAGACAGAGTTCTGGAAGTCTGGAGATTCCTTGTAACAAGCTGCCAAGGCTTTCAGTTTCAACTAGATTTTCCAGAGCCATCAAATAGGAGATTAAAAGTAATGTAACTGAGAATATTCCTGTGATTCCAACTCATTTAAACATACGTGGATACAGTTTAGAGCTTAATGTGGCTAGCAGAGATAACAGCAATGATCTAGGCAGAATGTCTGAGTCCTCAGGTGGTTTTGCAGTTCACACTGAAGTTGAAGATGCCGTACCTACAGAGCTAACGGTGCCGCTTTCAGGTCAGGGGAGCAGTCTTTGCGCAATCTGCAGTCAGTACAGGTTTATTAGTTTGGGTACTGGCAGATGAGAAGACCTACTTGATTGAGTCAGTCACATGAACTTCCACTGGAAACATCAATGTTTAACTTTAGATTTGTTTGAACTCATGGATGCCACTTCTGCATTTCAAGTCTCCAGAGATTTCATGATCGATGAACTAGGTCCTGAAGTTTTTATTCAGCCCTTACTCATTTCTGATTTGGTCAAACTCCCACAGAATTTTGGTGATATTCTGTCGTAAAAAATACTCAAGATATAATGTGTCCATGCACTGCAGTTAAAGATGTGTTCAGTTTAAACCAAACTGTGCAAGCCCATGTAACTCCTGAGACACAGGAACTGTGCGAAGGTACTTGAGGGGATACCGATTGCTCAGCTTACCTTACTTTTTTCACACACCAGGGGCTGAAACGTAGATGAAAGACATGTAAAATCTGGCTTGGAAGATGTCAAAAAGAATTAAATTTTACTTTCTGGCTGGTACAACAAATATCTATGGAAAAGAAGGATTATAATTATGCCAGCTAGTCATTAGGACCTCCTGCAAATACCCATAAGGGCTGTGGGAATTAATGCAAGGAAGAGAATGAAACCATCCAGCTAGAACATCAAAAATCCCCCAGCGGCAGTGGTGGAATTGGTCCAGCTGGACGTGTTGCCGCCCGCTTGCAGAGCTGCACAGATCAACAACCACCTCTGCTCCCCGTCTCGCCACTGAGCAGTGGTAGGAGTTCCTGCTGGAAGACGCTCCAGAGAGGCAGCAGCAGTTCGGAAGCAGAGACCTAGCTGAACCCCCGTGAGAATATTATGGCCTGGGGTCAGAGATCAAGGTGTCTGTTATAACTTGAGACATTTGGCTATGGGATGCACTTCTGGCCCTTTGCTAATCGTATGTTGCAGCTGCCTCTTGCCATCTCTTCTCTTCACTGCCCGTCCCATGAAGGACTCCCCAGCAGTACCACTCGGTGGTTTCACCTTTCTCCCACATCCAGATTCCCACGTGCTTGGCCCTAGTTCACTCCATTTCCTTCCATGTACATTTGGCCATTAAATGCCATTTTAGATCTCTCTTTTGAAAAGAAAAGAGGAGAAAGGAAAGGAAAAGAAAGGAAAGGAAAGGGGCAAAGCTCTTTCAGTGTCTTGTAACCATGTTTGCTCTTTCTCTCTGCTAGTTTTATCTCCTTTCACCTTTGGAAGGTTGTGGAAAATTTAAGAACGTGTTTGCGCAGTCCAGGAGTAACCGGGACTGGTAGAGAGAATAACGAGAGGTTTGTCCTTACCCTTCTGACAAGCTAAAGGTTTTTTTCGTCTTTTTTTGAGGCAGTTGGCAGCAGTGTGGATCTCTGTGCAGATGAAATGTTGGAAAATGTACAAGGAGGGTCACTGTTTGAACTAGTGTTATAGGTAAGAGTCATTCTTACCCAAATTACTTTATGTTTAACTTTCAAAACAACTTAATTCAGTTTAGCAGCTTTGAAAACTTCTTCTGCTTTTGCTTTCTGCTGCATTCAGCAGAGGTGAGTGTATGTATACCTGAAGAGCCCCCAAGTGCACGCTGAGGAAAGAGCAGGGATATGTTTACTATGGATTGTGAGGTGAACGAAATAGGGAGTAGACACACTTCTGGACATGTCCCCCCTAAGTCTGAATTGATGATTTCCATGCAGAAATTCACCTGAGAGTTCTCTTTTGCAAGACTGCTTCTCTCGGGGACATTCACTACACATAATGTGACCATGCTGGTCATGAGGTACCTCCAGCCTTTATGCTACAGTCCCTTCTGTTCTGACAAGAAATGGAACAGATTTTAGATACGTATTCTCTCAATAAGTGGCACTTCCCTTCCTTTTATCTTTTCCCTTCATTTGGTACCAATACAGTATTAAGTTGCAATGGATCATTACATTAAGAGGGAGTAAAATAAGCTGGCTCCCACATGAAAATCTGGAAGTGCAGAGTTATCTCCCACACATTCTCTCACTGATATTTATTTCTTCTTTCAGGATTTATGCTTATTAGCACTGAGTCCTCCTGGTGCTGTTTTCAGCTCCAGCTGCTCCCATCTGTACATAGTGATACTCTTCTGTGCAATGTTACCCTCCCTGCAAGAGCAAATTTTAATATGATTAAATTTGCAGGTGAGAAACACACAGGAGAACAGGACTTGGAGCTGCCAAGCAGGGAGAGCTTAAGTTATCAAAAAAACCTCTTGGACACTCTTAGATATGCCTTTTTTACAGCAAACCCTGACAAATACTTTAGAAGAACAAATCCACAGCCCTGATGGAAGTATCTATGGACCACTGATGGCCTACAAAGAATTTAGGTAACTTTGAGTGTTCATTGATTACTGCAGATGAGGGAGAAAGAATTAAGTTAGAATCAGGTGGGGGAGGATTTTATTTATTTCTGATAGAGCACGCAGTTAAAAAAAAGAATCATAGAATGTGTTTTTCATAGATATTAACCTTGATTTGATTACAGCATTTCATGTATTTGGCATATAAGTTAGACTTAATTTAGTATTGTAGCTTAGAGATTTATTTGAGACCAATTCTGCAAAGATGCAGAATCTTTAAGTCTTTTATTGTCTTTTTTGATCTCTTCTAGTCCTTGCCAGTGTTTAAGTAACTTTTTTATGGCTAGGTTAAAGCACATGCAGAAATTTCCAAGGTTTTATTAGAAACAATTACTTGTTTCCATAATAAAGTGTAAAAAAAAGTAACACAGTGGCCTAAAAGTAGATGATAGATCCTAAGATTCCTTGTTAAAAATAATAAACATACAGAATCATTAAGAAAATCTGTGTAAGCTCATGAAGTTGACATTACACAAGAATAATGCTGACCGAATCGAAGTGGTGAGTACTCCATCTTTCCAGAGGTCAGGGGATATTTTAAAAAGAAGAGTGTTTTTTCCTTCTCAGTTAGCTCATTGTCTCTTTGTTGTGGCCGTGCTGAATTCTGTCTGACAGCATAAGAAAGCACTGATTATTTTGGAATATAAGGCCTAGTAGTGGTTGTCAGTCTTCGCCTGCGTATGAATGATAAAGTACAAGAATATCTAGGTTTCTTCTCGTGTGAAAAAGTGTTTAATTCTATTTACCTGGGTCAACAAAAATCTGTGTTGGGAGTCACACTGAAATCTCCTCAAGCACAAGGACACCAGTCTGTTCAGCAGCCATCACTGTGATGTCCAGCATTAACTATGAGCGATGTTCAGTAATGAACATAAAGAGATGAGCAGGATCATCAGTAGTCACCTGTGTAATCACAGAAGAGGTGGGAAAAGCACTACTCTGTTCAAGGCATTGCTGAGAAGCAAAATATTCCATCTGCCCTTAATGCTCACGCTGCAGCCACGTCTTTTAACTTCTGCAGTTTGCAGCTGGTGTTTCAGCTAGGAAGAATGCTAATGTGACAGCGTGTCCTCTTTTGGTGAGGAAAAGGAGGTGACTTGAGGCAGACAGCTGTTAAAAAACATTTTGATAGCCATCAAGTCAGTAGATTTAATATCTCAGAAAAGACTCAGTCTCTGAACAAAAGCTTGAGGACAACCAATTAAAACACTTTCTGCTTTTAGGCAGCATTTCTTTGCTGTTGTGGTTTTATGCTTAGCACTTACTACCTGCTGCCTTCAAAACTCACCAACATGAAAAAACTGAAGGTTGTCAGAGCAGGAATTGTGACCCCAGTTCCATCCTGGGTCCAAACAATTTCTACAACCCATGTGTTAATTCCACCCCACAGAGTGGTTTCCTTATAGTGCTATGACTAAGGGGAAGTGGGAGCAGGGATGTTCGGAGTGTTGTGTTTATTCCTCCTGGGGACTCAGAAGACCATAAAGGCAGCTGGAGTGAGGCCTGACAGCCTTCAGGCCAGGAGGTATGCGAATCCAGAAGCTGGGTGTAAAAGCTGTCATTCCCCACACTTCCCATTCTCACGAGAGGTTCAGCTCAGGCTTAAGGTTTACGCCTGTAGCATGTAAAGCCTCTCAAAAAAAAAAAAAAAGAATGGAGAAAAAATACTAGCGAGTAGTAGATATCATGCCAAAAAGGAGAAGAGACTCCATCAGACAGCGTGTTTCTGAGAAAAGGTCCAGAAAATTACGTTTCCCATCTGCTCATCCAGAATAAAGAGAATGCGCAGAAAAAAAAAAAAATACACAGAAAATGTTGATTTCAGACTAATTTCTTGTACTCTTCAGCCTTAGTTCAGTCCGTGTGTATACTTGATTTTGTCACAAAACACAGTCTCTTCTGGGTTCCCAAGCAGAGGCAGTCCATCTAGAAATTCTGTCATCTGAACTTTGATTTAGGAACCGAAATGCATGAGGTGTCCCAGAGGTGACCGAGACCTGGTTTGAATCACACGGTCCCTGGGCATCTCTAATCTCCCGCTGAGCCCCAAAGGCGACAAGAAGCTGCTTTCTCCTGTCAGAGCCTTCGGGGAGATCTCTGACGTTCCCTTAACCAAAGGGGAGTGCGTTCAAAACAAACAGCGTTTTGTGTCGCTGAACTCCCCCAGCTGCCTTCAGAACTTGCACAACACAGGCATCTCTGATTTGGCAGATATGATTTTTTAAGAATTGACTTCACAAATTGGTTTTGTTTTGCTCTTGCTATGGTGTGAGCAGCATGAATGCCACACTGAAACAAAAGAAAACGCCTTCAGCCAAATTCCCTCTCGCAGCCCTGCAAACCCACTCAAGCCAACTCGGTAGCAGCAGCAGCAGAACTGAGCAAACATGTTTTAGCTCCGGAGATCCCTGCAGTTTTTGTACCATTGGCAGAATGAGGGGGACAGAAAGTGGTTCACTGGTCTAAGCAGAGAGGGGCCAAGCACCACCGAGTCTCACTGTGCTTCTGGTCAGGTGTTACCAACAAAACCCGGGTTAGTCTGTTCCCCAGCAATTTAACACCACTGCAACCAAGGGCAGAGCCAGTCTGCTGGTCTGCTTTGTAAATAAGGTGAAAGAAAACATGAATCATGACGCAAGATACCTGCAATCTAAGTAAATGTGTCACAATACGCGTATCATAATGTCACCTCTAAGAGGTAGGAAGTAATCCAGCCTTTCTTCTTGATTCCTTGGGTGAGCTGGAACCTGAATAAATGATCTGCTTATCTGTGGATGTGGAAAGCCAGTTGAGTGTCACATTTGGACTGATAAAGTCACTGGAAGAGAGGGTATAGGCATTGTATCTTCAGGTTACTTACTCATCCTTGTTACAGTGAGATGAAAAAAGGGCTGCTGTTAGGACTCCTGAGCATCTACAGAAGCCTTATGTGTGGTCTCTAATCCTCCCAGCCCACGTCGAGTGATTTTCTGCTGCAACCCAACTTTGTGTAATGAGGCTCTGAGGAATTAGGTCAGTTACTCACCTCATGCCAACATTGTATAAGTGTTTTTTTTTTTGTTTTGTTTTGTTTTTTAAATTCAAGTAGTTGGGGGGTAAAGTTTGGTGATTATCTGAATGTCATCTGCATATCAGTGAAGATACTGTGTGCACACAGTGCAGACTAAACCCCATAAGGTGATGACAAACCGACTCTGACCTCAGGGACAGCCCACATCGGAACAGCTGGAGCCAGGCCTTAAGCTACAGGCTACAGGTTGAGAAATGTGTATAATAGTAGTGTTTTTGTTTTTTTTTTTTGAAACATCTTAATTACATGTTTGGAAGTCCCCAAAGCATCTTGTTGGGCAAAGAAACTACACCCTTTTAAAACATCTTTAATAACGCAGCAGCTGACAGTCCTGCTGAAATTATCTTGTGGATTTGTTTTGCTTATTGTGCTGGGTGCTGTGATGGAGACTACTAATACATTCTGTTATTGCCTGTGTTGAAAAGAGTGATTCACCCCAGGCTCCTTGGACTTCTTGCTGTAATGGATATAGAGGGGGATCTGAATTTAAGTACGGCTTTTGTGTAAGAGACGGAAGGGAAAAATCTGACCCGGAAGTATGAATTACAGAAAATGAGAATAATTAGGAAGATGTAGTTTTATGTGATTAGCTATGAATAACTGGCCAATTCCTTTTGTTGCTGTTGTTATTATGTTGTTCCATGTGGAATCTGGGTGCAGCAAGTCTAAGAAAAATTTCTGTGTAACACGTAAGGACAGACAACCATTGTACATCACTCCCTGCTAAACTAATCTAAACAGAAAAGACATCTGATACAAAAAACAAACAAACGAACAAAACACCAAAACAAAACAAAACAAACACATTTCCCTTCCTAAAGCCTCCTTTCAAAGCCAGAGAACATAAACTCTATCCTTGGACCTGCAAGTTAACCCCAGCTCTGGTGGACCATATGAACCAGACAGTATGACTGTGCAATTTATGCAAAGAGCATCTAGTTTTTATTTTATTTATTTTATTTTATTTTATGTTATGTTATGTTATGTTATGTTATGTTATTTTAATTTTAAATTTCGGTGTTTGCATTTAGCTCAGTGTATTAATATGTGAAAGTAGCTCCCTCTAGTGATGAGAAACTTTCATAATTTCCATCCTTCTGATGCAAATACAATGGCATAACAAAAAAGCTTGCAAGTTGTGACATTGATTCCACAGATGTACATATAGTTCATTCAAAGATATGTTAAGTTCTGTAGGTTGCTTAAATGCGTTTGATTAAGTGCCCTGCTGGAACTGGAACCCAGGAGCTTATGCTCTTTATTGTTGATTAGAACAATACTGCAATGCTTATGGAATTTTAGAGATAATTTAACGTGGAATTTTAATTGGATTAGCATTAGGACAAAAATCTTTAATGCTTTTTGTACTTCCTATTTTCTTGTATTTTCATGAACTTGCTTTCCTAGTTTTACTCCTTCATGCCGCGAAAGTAACCAGACAAGTTTTGCTAAGCTTGCTCACTTTACAAATTGCTGAGGTTAAAATTGCCTGTGATCACCATTCCACCTTTTCCATGGGGCACGGAGCCCAGTCTGTCCTTTAAGAAGAGCTGTAGAACCTTTGAGGACTTTGTGCTGTAAGGTGCCAGGCATTCTGCTTGGTTCCAACAAAGCAGTAAGGTGCCGCTTGATTTTGTCATGTGCTTAACTTCGAGCGCATGGTGAACACGGTTGTGACTAACAATGATAATCACAGACAGCGTGTGGATCTTTCTTCCGAGATCTTTTTCCTCTTATGCAGAAATTCTATTTTTTCTTAAAATGCCCTTAATGTTGACATGTCTGAGGTTTCAAAAATAATTTGTATAGCAAGTTTTAACCTTGAGCATTTCAAGATCAAGTCAGTACTGCTTGGAAGGGATACATAAGTTTATGCATAACATTTCCGGATTTTATTATAGTGGCTTTTTTCTATTTGCTGGTGTTTTTCTGCTCTAAGTCATAGTACAAACTTGTGTTTGTTTTTTTTGTTTAATAGAAATTATATTCACTCTACATTAATTTTTCAATTTCTTCTCTTTCAAATGCATAGAGTTAAATGATGGTAAGATTTTGTGTTAAGTACTTATATACTTGTTCGCTGTCATGAAGATGATACTTTTGTTCTAGTCTCTATCCCTAGCATAACAAGAACTATGGCTGCTGGTGGTAGATGAGAAAAAATATTCTGCTGCCAGCCCCTTTCTCTGTGTTCTATCATGAATATTGGAGGAATTATGTCTGACAAAATTGGCTGTCTGAAATCCACAGGAACTGATCAGTACTTATCCTAGCTTCTTCCAATTCAAAGCAGTTTTTTTTTTTTTTTTTTCCTCCATATTGAATATACTTATTAGTGGTCCTTTAAAGCATCATTTTTCTTTGCTGTGACTGCTATTCTACTTCTGTGGTGTGCCAGTCTTCACTGTTAAACAGCAGGAAGATCTGGTTTTGGAAACCAGATATGGAAGAGAAAAATACCTGCTCTGGAAAATGCACACAGGAAATACATAAATTGAGTGGAGACTGGGGAAGGCAGCATTTTACCTCATACTAAGTAAAAATTTAATTTTTATTTCATTATGTAAAGCACAGCATAAGTCAGGAAGCACTTGACATTAGACATACTGATAACTAGTACTAACTTCAGAGGAATCACTTAAGTAATTCTGTTGAATTTAACAGGATGAAACTTCACAGTGAGTCTAGTTTTGCCTGAAAGTGAGTATATGTGATTCATTACAGTAATACAATTTTTTAATAAGGGGAAAATACCTAGTTTTTATGTCAATCAATATAATGAATATATTACTTAGTAAATTAGGTAGCTAGATGAGTTGGGAGAGGGCATGCATATGGCTGTCCTGACATCGCTATCACCATTTCTTCAGACAACTTTTACTAATCCATCACACTATTTTTCACACTGCTGCTGGGAGGTGGGGGGTATTTTCCCATGCACATCTTATGCAGTGCAACATGAACGTGGCTAATATCCATATCCCTTTATCTGTCTCTGCGGAAATATCAAAGTGTTTAGGCCAAACAGCTGATTTGAGCAGCATTTTTAGTTTGATTGTCACTTGTAAGTTTTTAAACTGATTCCAACTCTCCAGCCCTTTGAAGTAAAGCTTCTTTATTGACTGCACATCTAGGAGTTGTGTCATCCACATGACTTCACAGGCAGTTGTTCCATTTGCAGAGGCTGTATCATGTGGGAAGGTTTTTTTAACTGGCGAGATGAGACTGCATGCAGAACGTCAGATGACTATGGTCAATTGGAAATCTGCACTTGGAAAATTAGTATGTCCCAATTAGGAACATTTTTCTAATGTGCTTATTAATAGTGTTTGTTTTCCAAGGTAGTTGCTGGCTTCACATCTCAGTTGTGACCGGAGGATTTCATTTAAGAACAAGTTGTCTCTAGTGAAGAAATTCTCCTAACTGTCACTCCTGCCTTACTCGGCCAGATCAGTTCCACGCAATTTTACTATTTAATCATGAAACTTAATGTGAACTCCATTGTCTGAGACAAAAAACAGAACTTGATGTTCATACCATGGGGTGTTTGAGCAAGATCTGTTTCTTTTGTGAGTCATATCTATTTATTTTTGTATGTACATGCAATTATCTAACATAGTTCTGCTGCCAGGCTTTCTGCTGAAAGCAGTAAAGTCAGAACTGAGAGATATTTAGTGAGGAAAGGTTATACTGGCAGTATACATTTACAGGTAATTAAGAGAGATGAGAAAACAGAAAAGCAAGTTGGAAAATTAGCACATATTCTGTGCCAGTAGTCCTGGTAGTGCGTAAAGAAAAGCACAAACATTGCATTAACCTGATGCTCACCAGCTACCAAACTAGGAAGGAAATCAAAACAAATTGAAATAACTGCCGATGTCCATCTTTCCCCACCTCCCCCACCATTGTGGATGCTCAAGAGCAGGGGCATTGCAGATCAGCCATTCACCTCTATCCCTTCTCCCTGTCCAGCAGAAGAGATACCCGTGTAATGCCAAAACTTTTAGGCAAGTGATAGCATAGTAGCAAATCCAGAACATTTCAACATTAGCCTCTCTAAAGCAAAATCTTCACTATTTGCTAATATTTGCCTCTTTCATATTTCTTAAGTAAATCTGGTTAATTTAAAGGGTAGGAATTTCTATATTTTGAAAAATCTTATTGCCTCTTCCAACTTCTGTTATAACTATTTCAAGACTATCTCAAACTGTTTCCTGAGAGGAGACCTTTCTTTGGCTTCAGGCGTCTTGGCTCCACTTCTCTGAAATCTTTTAAGAGCATTATATCTCTTGATGGGATGCAGGGTTCTAATTGATTGCTTCATACATTAGTATTGTGAGATAGCAAGACTGAAAGCTATTTTCTGCCATTAGTGTGTGTTCTGAGAAGCTCTCTACAGAGATTGGTTTCCTTGATTCCAGTGGCTGAACTTTGACTGCAAAAGTTGTTTTGATGTTCTCATTCGGCTTTTAGGGACATTATCCTATGTTTGAGAAGATTTTTAAAAAAAAGCAAAACTGCTCAGTGTTGTCAGAAAAAAACTAAACCTGAGTTATCATGACTGAACAAAGCAGAAGTGCAATATGCTTGTATCTCACCGGCTCTCGCTTGATCTCCATTTTTGGCAGAGGTATCTGTGCAATGAAGATTATTTCTCTAATCGCTTCAGGTTAACCTTTGCTTAGAAAGGTTGCTGGGCTTTCTTTTCAGAATGTGAAGTGAACTTTGCTGTCTTGAGTTGGCAGAATTTTGTACAAGTGAAAATGAGGCAAAAGCTATGGACTATGCATCCCAGAACCAATTACAAAAAGCAACAAAAAAGGTGCATGAGAGAAGAATGAAAGGTAGAATTCTTTAATGACTTTTGGTTTGTTTCCCTTTATTATACCAGAACCCCCACATACTAAATTCTTCTCTAATTCTGCCTGAACAATCTCATTAGAGATCTCAACAAAATACGGGTGTTTGGGCAGATGTAAGAATGAGTAATGAATATTCCTTCATATTGTCCTAGTGTATAGCAGTACTAGTTTTGAGCTTTAGTCAGCTGTGAGGCTTTCTAAATGAGTTACATTCTAGGGGAAGACCACAAATATCCTTTTTATCTGCTACTTCCTTGTCATTAATAAGAGAAAAGTTATATGCATCTTGTAAAGCTGTGTGGTTTATTGTGAATTCAACAGAAAGGTGTGACTTGTCAGAGGTGGGAAAATGTGTTTAATGCTTATGATTCAGTGAACTGAGCCTGAAATAAGTTTACTTCTGATCACAATTTCTGTTTATAAGGGGTTCATTACAGAGACTCTGGCTTTACTCACCCGTACACGATATCGGCTGTGGCTGTTTTCCTGGGTAGCAGCACGTGCACGTACATGGTGGTTGTCGTCTTCACTCTGAGTGGCATTAGAGCATGCCATTTGCTGTCTTTGTCATCCTGAGCCTTGTGTTCCTTTTGAAGCTAATGCTGTCCCTTCTAATACAGTAAGAACGGTGTGCTCGCAGTGTGGGACTGCAGCTGGAGCTGCCGCAGCTCTTCTGTACCTTGGTTTTGCATTCTGAACACTGGGGGACACTGCTCGCTTGCCTCTTTCTGGCTGTGCTGTTGAACACACAAAGCACGTTGTTTCAATCAAACTCAAGGACCTGAATTCATGTTTTATTCCCCTGATGGTCCTCAGATGCTAACGTTTGATTCAAAGAATACAGAATTCTGCACAGTGTGATTTTTGTTTATTCTTATTAACTGAATGAATGGGTTAAAGACTGGATTGAGTAATGTTGCAGTGATGCTGGGGAGAAGCTTGCACTTAATTTTCTGTAGCAAACACTACTGGAGTAACAGAGAATGTAGCAGGTGTATACCTAGATCAGATACAGGACCTTTTAAAAGTTTCTTTAAAAAGGACTTTCTAAAAAAAAAAAAAAAAGGAACTTTTAAAAGGATCTTTAGAAAAAAAAATTATTTTGAAGGACTTTCAGTTTTATCTTAAAATGCAAAGCATCTGTGAAGTGCAAAGCAGTGGAAAAGATAAGGTCTTGTGATAGTCTTGAATATATTTTGCTATGTTGATAGGGTTTAAGTTACTTGCCAAATGCTTTAGAACCAGCTGTGTCCAAGACCTCAGATCTTTTGTGTGTAGGTTGGGCAGTTCTTTTCTCCTCAGCTCACTTAAACCATTCGTGCTACCACCGTTTTTTTTTTTTTTTTACTGTTACTGAATTGTGTCCTTTAGCCAAAATCAAATGATTTTGCAAGGACGGAGTTTAGATACGTGTAGAAGTATGAAGTAGCATTAAATTTTACTGACTGATGAACGTACCTACTTTACAGCAGATTACAGCTTGATTTTTTAAGAAAAAGAAAGAACAGTACTGCACACCCTTACATTGTCTGCAGAAAGGCGACTTGTGGCTTTTGGGAAAACCAGAGCTTCTACCTGGCAAGAAGTGGATGGTGAACACCCAGCCTTTTTCTTCTAAGGCCTCACCAGAAGGAGAAAGATGCTCAAGAAGAGGAAGGGTTTCCATTCCAAATGTAAGTCTATGAGTGAGCAACATACTGAAGACAAAAACCTGATCACACACAATTTAATGGTCTTAGCTGATTGTATTGTGTTCTGATATATTGATCTTGCTTTATTTCTTTCTTGAATTTATCAGTGGAAATTCAATTAGTATGGATGAGATATTAATCTCAATGCCTGCCAGGTGAACTATGGCTGCATTACTCATTGGTTTATATTGATTTTGGAATTGCTGTGTTTTTTGGTGCATTGTCTGGTAATGCTAATAAGAAACAGTGTTCTCTCCCCTCTCCAGGCTTGCTGTTCACTAAAGAACCAAAAATTGATTATCTGATAAAAAAAATTCAGTGTTACCTTATTCCTACCAAATACATTTTTCCCAGATATAAGAAGTAGGCACTTGTACTTATGTAATGAGTTAGGTTGTAACTACTGAATCTTAATTGTGGTGAACATATGGTAAATTTGTAAAACTTCTGAGGAACATCTTAATGCATTCTGTAATTAAGACTAGTCCATTTCAGTTCTAAATGTGGTTAGGAATTTCAAAGGTCATACACAGAGTGTCATTGCATTTCTTGGTACACCACTTTACAGAGCTCCACCGTTATTGTGGTTTCTGCATCCAGTAGCATTTTGAGTTTAGTTTCATCTGAAGGGACAGTGGTCAGTACCAGCCAATAACCAGCACCGTGCAAAACTAGGCACTGCAAAACCCCAGAGACATCTTTATAGCTGTACTTTTCTGAATGGAGTTATGCCATTATTAAACAGGAGTATTTGTGCTTGGGACCACACCAAAACAAATAAGAGTTTGGGAGGCCTTATACCTCCTGTCCTTTTTGATACAAAGAATGTAGACTCTGAAAGTTCTGTTTTTTCACATTATAGGCACAGAGAAGAGAAGGAAGGATATGGCAAAATTTTACCCCTAAAATCCTGGCTGGGACATACTTGCAGTAATTGGACGATATAAAGGATCACATCCAATGCATCATTTCTGACCTTGGTATTCTTTACTGTTTGCTTTGCCAAACAATGACAAATAATTACTGTCATGGGAAGTTTCTGGTTTTAGAGTTCATTTCCTGTCTTTGAAATCATGGAAATTCATTTGAATTGACCATTTTTGATATATCTGCATAGAGACAAAAGTTCAAGTGTTTTGCACTCTTTCTTGATGACACATTTTCATTGCATGCAAAATGGAGAATTTCCTTGTGTGTTTGGACAGAATCTCTGTGTATTTAGATTGTTTGAAAATACGTCCCTGAAGCTGCCTTATCGTTGCTACCCTGACATCCCATCCATTCTAACTGCCCGTTAAATTTTCCAGTTACTTTAGGCTGTCTCTCTGTCTGTAAAGCATTTATTTCATACAAATGAAAATAATAACCTTCCCTATTATTATTATTCCCTTCTAGAAGGATAATTACTGACTCAGATATTTCCAAGAATGGTATTAAAAGAAAAGCCACTTTTACCTGCTTAAAGCTGTATAGTAATTCTGTTCAAAATACTTGTAAATGTAAGACCATTAGGACTGATATAAATACGCCGTTACCATGGGATTGACTGCATGTCACCTGTAGCTCACCTCTCCCCATGAGATGGCTCTCCTCTAATTTCCTGCCTCTTCTTCCCAGAACGCAGGACAGCAGAGGCGGTAATGATGATCCTTACAGCTGTTGTTGCCAGGGAGGGACAGCTTTACAAGGACTGTGTGTGCATACACACGTGCAAAAAAAGAAAAAAAAAAGAAAAAAAAGAAAAAAAAAAGATCAGCTTTAGCATTTATACAAGAGGTTCAAACGTGCCCGTGATTTTTGAGTGTTTATTTTACTTATATGAAAACAAAAGATGAATTGGAACACTATCCCCTAAGATGTCTTTTCCAAGCAGATGCTTTGCAGCCCAGTACTCTCCTGTCAGAAAAACAGAACTGCATTATTGACAGACTGCTTTATGTGGTAGCACAACATGAGCCCCGATTGTTTCTTGCTTTTCCTGTTTTGTGAGATACACCTTCTTGCCCTAATATCTTTGATCAGCTAATAAACTTTTTCCATACGTTTAGATATCACAACACTTGTACCAGTACCTTTTTTGAATGGCCAGTGAAGGCTTTATTCCAGTGTCCAAATCCCTCACCTCTCACACAGCACTAGAGAAATAATCCTCATTATTTCTTCACATACTTCACTGAAAGGAATTTGAAAATCTTTCAGCAGCTCTCAAATATATAAACCTGTGAGCTCTTTTTATTGCCAAGTACCACTTGGTTTAGTGTTAGACCTGGAAGGTACTGATGTCTGTCTGCAGAGTGCTAAGCTCCCTGGCTGGGGGAGAAGCAGAACGATCTCCAAAGGAGCTCTTAATATTTTCCCACTTCGCTGCCAAATCGTACTTCAGATAAACTGTTGCCCGGTCATAGTCAGCGTGTTTTTTCCCTCTTGCAGTGCAGCAATTTTTATGCATTTTTTCTTATTTCGGTGCTCTATGTCTTCTCTCTCCATTATTATTCAGCTCTACTGATTTCCCCTTTCCCCGACTTCTCTGTTGAGTTTCAAACTGGCAAATCTTTCCCTTCCATTTGCACATATAAAATCTCTCATAGCATTAGTCACAAGCCAGGAAGATCATTCAAAACAGCGTCAAGTGCTTTCCTTTTCATACCGATGCTCTTTATCCCTAGGAGCCTGGAGATGTTAAAGATTATGGACAAGGACGATGCCTTTTAGAGTGTTACTGTTTCCTGCATTCTCTGTGTGTGCTTTCCTCTTCAAGGAATTCACCCCTAAGATGGAGGCACAGGAATTCAAGGAGACGGACAGAAGTGTTATCTCTTCTGTCCAGGGAAGTATCTCCTCACAGAAAAGTGCTGGCAGAGCTCTGAGGCTTGCAGTCAAAGAAAGGAGTCTCTTGGCTCACCTTAGTTGACGGTATTAGTGCAGCACACGGTGCAGCTTGGGTTTGACCTCTTTGACCTTGAATTGCTACATGAATACAAGTATTAAATAATAGAAGTGGAGTACCTGTTAAAACAGTGTATGATTTTGGTATCGGGGAAGTATTTGATGACTCATCAGTGAAAGCTGAGAAAATAATGTGTACCTGGGCAGCGAGCTGTGCCTTGCTCAGGCTCGGGTAGTGCACAGCTTCTCAGCACCAAGATCTAAAGGAGGTAAGAGAGAAAAGAATGGCAGTTACTTTGGGTTGGAAAAGCTGTTCATCACTCCATCAGATGCTATAAACATCAACCTCAGGACTGCTTCACTCTTCTATGAATAAGTTTACCATGGATTTTTACATCAGAAAATAAACCATTATTCTTACAGATGTAATTACGTTGGGTAACCAGGGGGCAGCATAAACTCTAGTGGCAGGACTTGGACTACTGTCATCCGTTAAGTTGGTACTTCATTACATTGTTCTGCCAAAGAAGGGACTAGTCCTTTTACATACACTGCTGAATGCTGAATTTGTACTCCACTGCACTGCAGATAGACCAGAACATACTTGTATTTTGCAGTGGTGTAAATCTGAAATAACTCCATCAGGTTCTCTGTGGTTATTCTGGATTTGTGCCTGGGGAAGAATCTAACCCCGTACTGCTGCTTTATTCTGAGAAGGCTTCTCAGTGGCTATTCTCGGAAGGTTGTAGAAGTTTTTGAGCCCTTGCTGAAAATTTAATTCTGAGTTCTTTTGAGGTTTTCAGCCTGACTAAAGACCTCAGAATTAGTCCCAATTTGCAGGGCTTCAGCACAGTGCATGAAATGTGCTCTCTTTGTGTTCTTTTATTAAAGAATTGTTTTTCTGAAGAACAAAGGTAGTAGATGAAACAATGCAGATACCTGTGTACACTGTGCAATGTTATATTCTTATTGTGTCCTGCAGCTTTCAGAGCTTATAGATTTGAAAATAATACTGGTACACCTTAAAAAAAGTTTTAGTTATCATTCTGTGTTTCCATCTCTTCCTCTTTCTTATAGATAACTTCGTTGCTAAAAGAAACCTTGGTGTGCAGTGAAGAGACCCAAATCTTCTTGGCAGGCAAGTAAGCAAACATTCAGATACCTGCACATTATCAGACTTACTCACTAGGACACATCCTTTGCTGATTTTAATCAGTGCAGTTCTGCTGACTCCTGTGAACCTTTGCAGATTGGTCAGACAGTTTTTTATTTTAGTGTAAATAAACTTAACACTTTTTTAAGTAAAAATATATCACTTGATATGCTTTTCCTAAGCAATGTGAGAGCTAGATAGCATTATTCGGTTATTCTGCTATGTTCTTAGTTCAACATTTCTGTTGCATATGAATTTTCTTAGAATTTTTCTTATGCTAAATTAAACATAGTTCTT
Source organism: Anser brachyrhynchus (assembly GCF_964034855.1). Classification (NCBI taxonomy): domain Eukaryota; kingdom Metazoa; phylum Chordata; class Aves; order Anseriformes; family Anatidae; genus Anser; species Anser brachyrhynchus. The sequence goes on along the minus strand of NC_137703.1, from coordinate 1,288,164 downwards.
TTTGATTGAAAATTTGTGTATTCCCTGTTAGAGCTCCTAAGTTCTCTTAAAAAGTTACTCAGCAGTTTTTGTTGGCTGAATAAATTATATGGAAGATGTTCCTAAAAAATAGAGAATAGTTTTTCTGAAAGCAAAACGTTTGGTTTTGCCTATAGAAGTTATTGGCCATGTTGGAACAAGCTTACCCCAGATTGAGCAATTAGGTGTGATTTGCTGGAGTGCTCTGAGCCTGACGCTACTATGGGGGACTTCTGGCTTGGTCCAAGGATATATGACTTTCTGTCATAGATCCCAGCTAAGCTGGTTTCACTGAAAATGTCGCCGTCGTTGACGGGCATTTTCTCATTGGACACCCTTAGTCCTATTGCTCGTGCTGGTGAACAGATCTCCAACTCAAAGCACTACCCTATCTTCTTTAATTTTACTCTACAGTATGAAAAGATTTGGGGATTAATAGAACAGTTCACTTCTCTTGGCATTCATTTTTTGGACCCCACCATCATCACTTCCACATTACTTGTTTTCCAGACCTCTTTTCGCCTAGGAGGACCAGGCAGACTGCATGCGCAACTTTCAAAATGCTGAGTACATAGTAATCCCCTGATCTTGCCCATTCTGTTTCTCCCATAAGTTATTGCTGCCAGAGAAACAGAAATGCTGAATTCAGCCAGGAATGTTTCAGGATCGGATTTACTTTCTCATCTTTTTAGTTGTGATTTATGTACCCAAATAACAAGGCTATTTTGCTTTTTACTTCAGCTGCTTTAATCTTTCAATTAAAAGTTCATGGCATCATTTTTCACAGTTAGGTTCCATCCAAGCTAGGCTGTATGAGAAAGGTCAGAAGCAAGCTCGTTTGAATAGATGGGTAGATAACTTCAAAATGCTGTCTGGTTTGAAATTGATTTGTAAGATGCCTTTTAATGCTGGCTCTGAATCTGGGTCAGTGCTTTTCAAATTATACTCCATACTGACTCAAAAATAATTTCCAAATTGCATGCCTTTAGAAACAACGAGTTTCAGAAAAAGTTTTGTCTGGGGAAAAAAGAGGGTCAAGCCTGTCTTTGTAAGCAGATTATTCTTACAGTTTGCTTGTAAAAAGAACATAAACCAGTTCAAAACTTGTTAGAAGCTATCAATATTTCCTTGCTTCCCCCCCTCCAAATACAGAAAATCTTCTGCTCCTCATACATCAGAACTGAAAGTCTAATGATAGTTCTTCCAGTCTTCCATTAATTATTTCTGATGATCTGATGAACTCACATGGGAGGCATCTTGAGCCTAAATGTGCCTTAATGTCTCTGCTACAATACTTTTATGACTTCAGATGCCACGGACTTTAATTGTATTAATTTATCTCCTGCATTATCACACACTAACGTAGTGTTTCAGGGGAAGGAAGTGCACACTACTGTGACAGTGACCTATCAAGAAGAGTTGTTTGTCTTTCTTGTTGACTATATTAACTCTAGTAAATATTTGCCTATTGGCACACTGTTCATACAGCAGGAAGTTTCTCATGTGCTTTTGTGTATTAGAATAAATATGGCTATGATTTGGAAATCAGAACACATCTAGTATAATGTCTGTTAGGTTCATAGTCACAGCAGCATCAATTACAGCTGAATATTGATTTATTTTTCTTTTGCAAGGCTCACTGCTATTTATGCAAATACATGCAAGAACACATTTACTGTGAGCGTTTAATTAATAAATCTAATTAAACACCATTGTCCAGTGAATATGATTACATTTTTAATAAGCTTATAATATCTCATATAGTAATACTGGACCTGCTATCCATACAAACAGATCTGCTTTACCTACTGCCTGCTGAACTTCAATGCAGATGTGTATTCTCTCTAAGCTATTATGTTCCATAAAGCGGAAGAGTTAATAAGATTTTCTCTGATTTGCTTCTTGATGTAATAAAATTCGCATTTTTATAAAAGAAATCATAAGGTTTAATAGTGAAATATGAATAAAAACAGGACGAAAAATGGCCACCTGGTCAATCTGCCACTGAAATCAATAGGAAAGTGAGCACTGAATATTGTGGTAGTTGAGTAGGAGGCTTTCAAAATAATCTCATTTATGATCAGACAGAAGAAAAGTCATTTTTCCCAAATCAGGATTTTTTTCATCACAGGATTTTTTTAGGACATAAGAAAGCTAACTGAGGACTCACGATTATGCCACGTAAGAGAAGTGGTACTGCCATGAAGCAACTTTGATGTAATGCTGCTGTTTTTCCTTGCGTATCCTCTCCAACTGTCTTCTGTAGGTGGAACTCCTCTCGTAGACTCTCGTAGACTGTATCACACGTGCAGCAATGTAGTTTTAGTGTTTTTTTTTTTAGTTTTTTTTTTTTCATAATTTTGACTGATTTTGCCAATAACAACATTTTGGGGTTTAGCTGCCATGAGTTTGTTTTTTAAAATTCTTCTTTCTAGTGAAAAATCACTAAATACATAATAAAGTAATGGTTTTCATTTATAAGCTGGTTTCATCTGGAGAATTGTCTTTGGTACATGCAAGCGTGTTAGAGATAATGGTATGACTTACTGTGGTAGGTTACTTACAGAGGAAGGCTCAGATTTGGATGTACCCAAACCATATAATTTTGTAGCTTAATTTCTTAGTTTCTCAGTTTCTTTGTCAGAGAGGTGATCAGCACATGGAAATTAGGGAATGCAAGGAGAGAAGTAGAATTTACATTTTTGAAGCAAAATATCTTTGTAAAATGTATGCTCGTGTCAGGTATATGTCGTCTTAGCCTCTAGTACCTGGCCTTAGCCTCTAGCCTGTTGCAGAATTTAGAGCTGGTATTTCTTAGATTTGCATGCATGAACAGCTGTATAATGACTCACAGACTGGTATCTAGTTTACTTCAAAAATCGTCTGCCTTTTCCAATGTCACCTGTCACCTTTGTTCAGTCATAAAATCCTTTTCTTAGATCATATTGTCTCCCATATCACAAACAAGCTTTTGCTCTGTTATTGTCTGGTTTACCTTTCTCCTTATATTGCCGGACCAAACTATTCATCTGCTAATGCAGATATCATCTTTCTGTACCTGCTAACAGGTGTCCTGGAGCCCTGACAGCTAGTCTCCCGTTTTTCTCTTCTTTCCCCACTTTTCTCCTCACAGAGGTTACAGTGTAGACAGAATCAAACTCTACATGCAGGATGTTTTCTGTCATTAATGTCTTAGTAAGATATTTTCTTAGGGCCTTTGATTCTAGACATCGTCTTTTGTCCCTCATCCATAAACCTATCTCTGCATCCATTTTCCCACTTCTATATGAGTGATATAAAACTCATCTTTTGCAGAGAGTAGCATGGAAAACTACTATATAACCTTGTTTTCCTCCTTCTGTAACAGTGACGTAAAACTCATTTTTCTGCAGGGAGTAGCATGGAAAACTACTGCGTAACCTTCAGAACATGTTATTATTTCCAAGTGACTCACTTTTCCCCCTCATTTTCTAATTCTTCTTTTCTGTACCCTTCCTTTGTCGGTTACGTTTTCCTAACGCTTCCCTTAATCCACACCCATCCTAAATATTTCTATGGTAATTTCAGCACAATGGAGAAGTAGTAAATAATTTTTCAATATCATTGCTAGCTTCCTCTTTTGTATGCCACAGTCTACATAGCAAAGAGTTGTTAGACTTTATCCCCTGTGCAAATGCCCAGACTTTTTTTCCCCAGAACCCATACATTATTTTTCAAGATCTCATCCATAAGGTCAGGGCTCAGCCCACATAACTCTAGGTACGTAATTAAGTGCCTAAATTAGGATTTAGGACTTCCTCCTGTTTTCAGTGGAAGGAGGGGCGGGAACAGAACAGAAAACAAGTTATTTGGATAAATGGATTCCAACCTCTAAGGTTAGACAGAGCTGATTTTAGTCCATTATTTGAGGATTTTCGTGGTTTAGAATTTTGTTGAAAAAAAAAGTCAAAATTGTTTGCCATTTTCAGACAATTACTTTGCTGCTGGTGTTTTCCAGTCACTGCTAATTTTAGTCTGCAATGAGGCTACATTATGTCGTTTGGAACTGTGAAAACATCGGACTGATGTCGCTCATTTGGGCTATCGCATTAGCGCTTGGTTTTGTCTCAGCGCTCCCAGCTCCCTCAGCCCCTGCCGGTGCATCTGGTGGCCCAGCCCTGTGATCATCTCTGCGCTCCCGTGCTGCGCTGGCTCTGCCACCTCTCCTGTGCTGGGGAGCCCAGCACTGAGCCTGGTGCTCCGGGCTTGCCTCGCCAGTGCCGAGTGAGGGGGTCACATCCCTCGACCTGCTGTCAGCGCCGTTCAGAATGCAGCCCGGGGAACTGTTGGCCTTCCTTACCCTGAGGGTGCACTGCTGGCTTGCGGTCACCCTGTTGTCCTCCAGGACCCCCAGGTTCTTCTCTACAGAGCCACTTTTCATCTGGTCGGCCTCCCGTGTGTGCTGGTCACTGGTCACGGGCTTGTTCCTCTCCAGATGCAGGACTTTGCATTTCCTTTTGTAGAACCCTGTAAGCCTGCTTTCTGCCCACTGCTCCGGCTTGTCTGTCGGAACAGGGCACGACAGCTCGTGTGTCAGCTGCTCCTCCCAGCTGTACAATCACCTGTGGGCTTCAACATGCAGCATTTAGTCTTCTCTGCAAACTGCTGCGCTCAGGCTGGAAAAGCAGTCCGTGTATTCCATGCACTGCACTGCTTTCCTCCTCGCTGGTGCCCTCCCAGGATAAAAGGAAGGGTCAGAAAACAGTAACGCTCTTGCAGAAGCACTGCAACAGCTCGTATTTTCTAAATCTCCAGGAGTATTTTAATGTGGTGGACTTGCTATTGCTTGCTTGCTTGCGTGCTTATTTATTTATTTATTATTTTTTATTTTTTAGATTTTCTAGCTATATGCCCTCATGACATAAAGCAGGCAGGGAAATAAAAAGGAATACCAGATTCATTAGTTCATTAAAAACCTGTTTCTGTATCAGCTTTATTTTGCAAGGTCTTCCCCACTAATCCTTAATAACTAGGCTGAAATTGGCCTAATGTATTTTCAGTGAGAATTAAAGAACTCACTGCTATTCTTTTTAGACTCTTGTTTGTTTTTATTGTATTAGAGATGAGATACAACAGCTTTCGATTTTATGGAATTACCCATTGCTTTTCTGCATCTAATAGATTTTAAAGGTTCACACTACAGTTTCAGGTAAAATTTAGTAAACAATAGTATTTCTGAACAACCTGTCTTCTTTCTTTTTTCTTTTTTTAAGTGCACATTTGGGAAAAGGAAAAGTGAATCGAACTACGCACTGATACACAGAGCATATGGTTAATTTTTACTTGGCAACGGGGCAATCAACACAGCTGCTGTCGAAATATGATTTTTCAGATATACTTCTATAGGAGTTGGCCACCAGAGATTACTAAAAAGACTTCAAATTTCTTGGTTTCTATATTTCTATATACATTCAACTTAGTATAGCTGTCTGTTTGTGAACATAATGAGGGATTTTATTTTGATTTTTAAATCTGTGATAATTTTGAGCAGAACAGAAGCAGTTCCTGTAAAGTAGCTATGGTAATTGATGCAGTAATTGATTTTAGAGTATACTGGACTGGACTAAAAATTAATAAAGGAAATAGGGTCCACTTTGCAATAGTGTACTGTGGAAACACGATTAACAAATTTTTTAGATTCACTTTCCCTTGTTGGTCATTTGGTCAGTGCACTTGGTTTGTCACAGTTGTTTTTCTAAAAATGAGACATTGTTTGGATTTTGGTTTTCTTTAATTATCCTATTTAAAATTATGAATTGTCCATCAGATGAGTGCGTGTATAAGGAACTGTTTATCAGGTACTTGCCAAGAGTACTTACAATTATTAAGTATGCCAAACAGTTCTAATTTTCAGTGTGGAGGTTGTAGTTACGTGCTGCTGAGTGTTGACACTAAGAGTTCAAGTGCTGTGGCTCCAACCAAGCAGCATGTGTATGTAATACACAAAGGAGAGCTATGGAAGATAAACAGAGTTACAGGGATAAAGTAAGACCTGGTATAAACGTGCAGCACAGCCAGTCTTTCAGTACAAAATACCACTGAACAGTGTGTCTGATAAAGACTACTCTGTCAGATATTCTCTTGATGCTGATCATTTTACTGTGATGTCTGATTCTCAGTTGCATGACTGAGCCTTTTTCCTTTGCAGTATGAATGTTAGAAATGTTTTTTTTTGTTTTGTTTTGTTTTGTTTTTCTTCTAATAGAGAATTGGATTGCAGGACAGCCACCATAGTTTTTCTGTTGCCTGTCATCCAGACACCATCAGACAGTTTCTGCCACAGTGTCTGTCTCCTGTGAAAGAACACCCAAACAGCATGTGTGTACAGACTCCAAGGGATGAACGCGCTGCTCAAGGTGCATTTGGGGCCGTGGTGTTTTCAAAATTTTTACAGGATTCCCATATTCCAAATACTGATACTCAAAGGGAAGTTAAGATGTCCGTTTCACTGAATACTCCCTATGTCTCACCATAGCTAGAGATAAAAGCTGTTAATGTTCATAAAGGATTCAATAAATCCCTCGGAGGTGGTGAACAGTATTCTGCAGATGACTATGAAGGTTCAGAGACTAGTGGCAAATGATACTAGATGTGTAAGAAGGAGCCAAATGCCTGAGATCTCATAAGGGGTTGCTGTAGATTAATAAATGGCACATCTTACTGTTCTTCGGAACCCAGGTCTCATCCTGGTTGCTGTATAATTAGCTTCTTTTTTAATCTGCGGAAGAGACATAAAGTAATACTGTGCCTCATACAGCAGCTCTAGCCGCTACATTTTGAACTTGCTGTGTATTTTGTATTCAAGTACAGGCAACACATTCCAGGAAAAATAATTGGATCCTTGAAAATGTGAGTACGTAAAAAAGTACAGAGTAAATGCATTTACTTTTGGCAGAAATTCTGGACAGCACAGTACTTGATCCAAGGGAATAAGAAGGCTATTATCATCCATTATCTTTTTGTGCTTAAAGCCAAATTTTCCTGAGTGCATTTCCCCTGTGTGAGTGCTGATACTTTCACCATAAGGATGGATTTGAGGTTCCTTTACAATGATTATACTGCATCACCTCATGTTCTCAAATGTAGGATGCACTGCTAATCACTCCTGGACAGTGTCTTTCATCAGGCAGAGCAATTTCAAGGTGAGAGGTTGTTAGGAGTAAACAAAGAGTTTACAAGGAATGGAAAAAATGAATTAATTCCAAAAAATAAAAATAAAAAAGTGCTATATATTAGAGTTCAGGAAGTTTAGCATAAAAGATAATTACAAAAGTCTAGCAGAGTTGGATTGTTCTTGTTGAGCGTCATCTCTGAGTCAGAGCTTTACAAAATAAAACATCTGTGATTTGCAGTTAACTTTCTACATTAAAAAATTATTTGCTAAAATCAGTAACTATTACAGTACAGCATATCAAATTTTACTACCTACTAGTGAATATTGACAATGTAATATTACTTGTAATGCAAAGCAATGATGTATCATAGCTGCTCCGATATAATCAGCTCTATGTCTAGCTTTTAATGTTTTTTTTCTTTAATGACACATTTTTGTGTAATTCAGAATTTAGAGAAATCAGCATTATAAATGGTCTCAATTTGTTTTTTAAAACATTGCTTAGTAATATGTTCCTACTACTGTTTTATTAGTCTGTGCATATTTAAGTGAGATTAAATGTATGATTACTTTGTGATTGTATGTCAGAATATTTACGTAAATTTGACTTTCCTAGTGCAAAAAGTGGAGGGTGGTGGTAATGGAAATGAATTAATTACAATTTTTGGTTCATAGTGAAGATCTGCATATGAATCACAAAAGGCTTCTTCTGGTCTGACTATTTCTGTTGAAAGATTATTTTACCAGGAACATGAATATAATAAAAAGGTTCCTAATCAAATGTATGAGTTCCCGCCTTTGATAACACAGCGTATTTGATAAATTCATAATGGACACATTCCCTGCTGGTGAAGTGCATTGTACTAGAAACAAATAATAAATAACCGATGGAAATTCAGTTCATATATCAAAGTGATCTTGATACGTAACCTTATCCATGGGTCTTCACTGTGTAGTGGGCTGGAATACATAACGATGTGCTAGAGCAGGCTGATCTCTCAGCTGTCAAGAATGTTGTCCCCTCTCCTCCTCGCACGTGTCACCTCCGCCATTCGCATGCCACGGCCTGTGTTACCTCGCCGTGGTATCGGGGGTCCTGCAGGAGCAGGGTGAGTAAATAATGCGTGGCAGCGCTGGTAGCGTGTCTTTGCTCTGGTGTTGTGGAAGCAGCACCATCCGCAGTGAAGGGAAAGGATTACAAGTTTAGAAGGGAAAACAGGGACTGAATCTGTGTTTTGCCAGGGATGAGCCTTTGTGTACTGCGACAGGCGTTCAGACCGCATTGTCATTGTAGATGTATGACTAACAAAGGAGCTCTGGGACTTGGCAGAGCTAATTATGCTGAGAACTCCGTGTCCTCACATGTATTCCTGCCAGAATTTAAAGGTATAGCTGCACATCGTGTGGCTCATTCTCATCCGGGACTACTAGAAGTTTTCTTGGTGTGATTTCTTGGCATGAGCATCTTCCAACAACCACTGCCCCTACCTGAGCTGAACTCAGAGCCATGACGTACACAGACACATGGGGCTTGCTGGCATTATTTGTTGCTGGAGGTTGCATATCAGACCTTATCTGTGATTTCCAGTTCACTTCTAAACCTTTCCTGTCAGTGTGAATGGAAGAAATCACTAAGTGCTCCTCCTCAACTGGCACATAGGAACCTGACACAAACCTCGTCATTTCAGTTGAGTTCACTGACTTGGTTCAGTTTTGTTTTGGTTTGGGTTTCATTTGTTTACAGCCGTCCTGATTCTGACCTGCTTGTGTCTAGCTGGGAAGTGAGTGGGAAAAGGAATAACCAAAACTGCACAAGGAAAATGACTGGGGCTTTTGACCATTTGCACGCTGTGTTTTAAACAAATGACAACAAACCTTTCAGTACCGGCCTTTCAAATGTTGTAGTTCTCTCTTCAGATTTCTCTTTGCCTATGGAATAACTTGGTATCTTGTTTTAATTATTTCATGCTTCGCTTAAATCATGGTTTATGGAGAGCTCAAGAATAAGCCCAAAACAGTGTGTCTTCATTAGATTGTGGTGTGGCAGCTGTCATCTCAGATCATCTGAGGTGTGAATGAGGAATGGGTTTACTGAAAGAGGACAGCCAAGGTCCTTTAGTCCCTTCACCAGCACCAACTTGCAAATGCTGTTACCTGTATAATACTGTTGTCATTAAACTGGTGTCTTCCCCTGTATGTTGAGTTTCCTTGCTGGGCTGCTATGTAAGTGGTACATCAGGCAGACCTAGTGATGGTATAATTACAAGTGCTTAGTACACAAATGTTCAATTACATGCTCAATAGTAACCAACTAACTCTCTCAGTGAAGGTTGTTTCTTAATGTTTTTTTAATGAAAATCCGCATTTTAGAAAGAATTGATATTTAGCATTACAATTTTTTAAATGGAAGATAAACAGATAGACATACAGGATTTTACTACATCCATAAGTGAATTTGGCAATGATAAAATACATTCTGTGGTTAAACAGTCTGCAGTTACCATTGTCATGGTGACTTTTGCTGCCTTACTAATTCAAATCTAGCAGTAGATAAAGGGTATGACAACTCTAAGAGTTGGAGGAGAACAAAAAAAAGCTCAAAAATATTTCACTGAAAGTAGTGAAATGAAAAAACATAATTACTCTCACAAATTCTCTTTTCAGAATGCAAAATGGAAGTACCAGCCACCACTGGATTCAAAAGGGATGTGTTCATGTTTTCATCACTTGTGCCATAAAAATTACTGCACTACTCCATTTTAATAATGTAGAAAAGCAGTCATTTTACTTTATATGCACAGTTAGAGAGAGGCGTTAAAAGCCCAGTCCCAGTGGAAGCAAAACTTTAATCATCAGCAGAGCTTCTCTATACACTGAGTCTGCATGATCAAGCAATTAACAGTGAAGCAGAATTCTTGCAATATTTTTAAAGAGTACAATCTTTAAAAGTGTGCAATACCAAACTGTTGTCTTAAGATTCTTGTTCTGTTTTAATTGAGGAGTGAGGGGAAGCTGGATTACAAACATGAGTATTGTCTCCTCAAAGTACGTATGATATAATGACTTTTGCATGACAGAGGTTAGACTATTAGGAGCTGTAAGACAAGTGATAGCGTTACTATTAAAAAGACTTGTGGAAGTCTGTCAGAAGCGTTGATGTATGATACATTAAAGTAATAACAGAAGCTGATTCAGAATGCAGCTGAATTTGAGAACACATCGCTGACTGAATGTTTATCAGTTACCTGGTTGACTGCAGTCACAGGCGTGAATAATACAAAAACTGCACTAAAAATACGGATAAAACTGCCGGGAAAACAAAATCGTCACTCCTTTTCCTAGAAAAAAAAATTAATTATAATTTCTGTCTTCTAAGCTTGTTTGTATGTCATTTATGACAAAGAAAGGCAAATTTTGCCATCTAATGAAGATTGCACCAAATATGCTTTAATTTTCTCCAGACTATGTTTTTTTTTTGCAGATATTAACAACTCCAGAAACTCTAGTAGACAAAGCATTTGCCAGAATACTGAAAGCGGTGTTACCGGCGGGTGAGCGTGGCGCGGGGCAGCGCTGGTGCTGTGGTACAGGCAGGGGCACCATGCTCCTGAAGGGGATGGCCGGGAGCAGGCGCTGGTGGTACCGCTGCCCTGGAAACCTCCTCGGAGTGCTGCTGCTGCCTGTAGTCTGATGGATCTCCCTGACTTTTCAGGTAGAAAACATTTTTTTCTAAAGCATTGCTTTGGGTTTATGTATTTATTTTCCTTGGCTTTTAAAAGAATCCTGTCTCTCCCAGGGTGCCACTCTGGTGGTGCTCACCTGTTAGGTTACGGCTAGCTTTGCTGTGTATCCAAGAAGCACAGCTCATAGAGTCACAGAATCACAGAATACCCTGAGTTGGAAGGGACCCACAAGGCTCACCAAATCCAGCTCCTGGCTCCACGCAGAACCACCCCAAACCCAAACCCTGTGTCTGAGAGCACTGTCCAAACAATCCTTGAACTCCAGCAGGCTCGGTGCCCTGACCATGTCCCTGAGGAGCCTGTTCCAGTTCCCAACCACCTCTCAGTGAAGAACTTTTTCCTAACACCCAGCCTGATTAGAAACATAGAATATCCTGAGCTGGGAGGGAGCTGGTGTCTTATGGTGATGTTTAATTGCACTTAACCCAGTTGATTGCAGCAGAACTCATTGTCTTTATATATGACTTAATGTCCCTAAAAACATTGCATAGAGCTAATGATGTACTTATGACTAAATCCTAAAGGAGTTCTTTACTTGTGATTAAAGTCATTTATCGGTCAGTTCATTATTTTGGAGTATGTTATATTACTCAGCTAAGTAGTTGAAATATTGTAATTATGTAAGACATCTACAAAAATACATTGAGTTTAACTAGTGAGGTATGCATGTCCTTTTGCCAATCTGACATCATAATAACACACTAAACCAGAGAAATGTACTCAAGCAATGTTACTCAGGTAAGCTTAAAATCTGCAGTCATAAGGCTCTTGAATAAGCTTGAATTTTTCTGGTCTTATCCTCTTATGTCAATCACACTTTTATCAAACCTGTCGGTCTTGAATATTTTTCTTGTTTATCCATGTTTATTATTAGTAATCTATTACGTTAATTAAGTGAATATTTTTTTTTTATTTTTTATTTTTTTAAAAAAAGGCTTTCTTCATCAGTGAGGATGGCAGCCTGGTTCTTAACTCCAAGCTTGCAGAATACAGCTATAACTCATCTTACCCAGTTTGTAGAATTGTATATAGAGAATGATGTTGGGTTGTAGTTTTGTGACATTTTGTTGTAGATGGATCTAATTGAAGAGGAATGTTACTAGTTATTGACAAAAACTAACTTCAGGGTCTCTTTATGCAGATGAACACATTTAAATTATGATGAGGTTGTTCAGTGCCATGAAATACAGGTTGTGGTGAGTTGGAACATGGGAAACGGGGAAAGAGAAAAAAGAAAGCAGAATACAGAGAGGGAGAGAAAGAACATGACATAAGAAAAAGAAAAGGCAAAAAGGTAACAGGAAGCAAAGACAAAATAAGAAAAGTAGACATCTAGTTGAGTGGGAAAATGAAATGGGAGAGAGTGAACAAAAGTTGTTTGGAAGTGAGTAATGGAAAATCTATGAGAAAACTGCTGTAAAAGAATGAAAGTAAGAGAATAGAAGAACAAAAGTCAGTTAGAATATAAGGTTGAGAATAGGATTTTTTTTTCTTCCCGTTTCCTTTTCTGTTTTCATGCCTATCTTCTAAAGCTTCCTCATACTATGTTGTGATGTCATCTATTTTTTTTCCTCTTTTTTATGTTCTGTCTTCTAAGAGCACTTAAAGCCATGTTTGATCAAGGCAGATAGCTGGCAGCAGCTTTTTCACTGCACAATCAAGACAGGAAAGCAGCCGATTTTGAACTCACTTTATTCTAGTTTGAAGACTGCATATCTTCATAACAAATAGAACAAGCTAGCATCGTCTGTCTGCTAAATCATGAAGAAATAGAATTCCCTTTTCACTGGAAAAAAAAATGTTAATGTATATTTTACTCCTTATGTTGCTGACAGACTTAAAACAGAAAAGGTTTTAATTGAAAACAGTGTATGAGGAATTGATATTACCTGGTCTGTTTCTTTGATAAATGTAATACCTGCATTAAAAGCTCTTTCTAATCCCAGTGATTACCTATATGAAGTTATAAATGATAGTTCAGCAGAGAGACCTGCTCTTATGCCTTCTGGACCAGAAGAATTATGTGAAAGTAGGGAAGGATCTATCTGACTGAGGGAGAGACCTGAGGAAATTGTAAGGCTGCTCTAGTTTTGAGGTTTGCGAGACAAAAAATGCTGAAAAGGGCATCTTTGTTTTCAGACCATCACGCATATCCTGGCTGCATTAGGACAAGGGTTGTCAGCAGGTCGAGGGCAGGGATCCTTTCTGTCTGCTCAGCGCTGGTGAGGCTTCACCTGGAGTGCTGGGTCCAGTTCCAGACCCCCCAGTGTAAGAAAGACATGGACACGCTGGAGAGAGTCAGTCCAACGTAGGGCCACCAAGCTGGCCCTCTGCTCTGAGGAGGGGCAGTTGGGCTGGGGCTGCTCGGCCCGGCGAGGCCTTGGCTTCGGGGGAGCTCCCCCGCGGCCACCCAGACCTGCAGGGAGCTGCAAGAGGAAGGAGCCGGGCCCTGCTCAGGGGAGCCCAGCACCAAGGGCAGAGGTCCTGGGCACAAACCGGAGCCGGGTGGGTACCACAGGGTGCTGGGGTCTCCTTGGGGACCTTCGGAAGCTGCTGGGATGTGGCCCGTGGCCCTGCTGGGGCAGAGGGAGCTGGAGGTGCCTCCAGCTGCAGCCCCGCTGTGGTTCTGTGATTCCTGGGTATGAAAGTGTTGTCTGCTCTGGCTTTAAGGAAAAAGCATTAAATGTTTTACTGATAAGTCAAATTAAAACTTAATTAAGAAACAGATGATGAGCCTGACCTTGAGTCGGTTCTTAATTACAGTGTACTTTGCTTCTGGCTCAATGCACTGTTGTGTACTTACTGAAGAGGCATGCTTTGAGTAGTTAAAGTAGTGATGGTGAAAGTCATTGTTTTTCCTTGTTAGATCTGAATGGGTCTTTGCACATTAGACAACTGAATTGAAGGATTTTTTCAGTATTCCTTCAGAATTGTTTTACCAAACCAAAATTAACAGTGAAATACGTAAGAGAAATGCAAGCTGCTGTCAATATGTGAGGAGTCTTTAAGCACTTTTTTTCCATAGCACTAACACTCAGGCTGCAATATTTATAATAAATCAACCCAACCTCAACATTTAAGGCATAATCGACTGGAAATCAGTTGATGTGAAACTACATGGCCCAAGGGACTTTCAGATGGATATATCCCTTATAAATTCTGTGTATTCACATGAGAGTTTCCACAAGGTTGCTACTGCCTTACAGTCAATATTATTACTTCCTCGAGTGTTTTCTTACTTAAATTAATTAGGATAACCTAAATGTAATGCATTCTGAAAAAATGATTGCTTAAAAATTACTATGAGTTTGAACAGACTCTTTTCCTTTTATTACTATTCCTAAATATTTGTAGGGATATAATTCACAGTTTTTTGGTAAATGATTTCACTAGATATGGTTCATATAAAATAACTCTCATGAAAAAAATCTTGTTATTCGTTAAGCATTGGAGTGTTAATACTCTGTTGAGTCTCTGATGTTACAATAGTGTGCCATATATTTACAAATTGGCAAAGAAAAGATACTCTTTGATTTTTTTCATCCCCAAAACTTGAGCAATGTTTTAAAGTAGGCTAACTGCCGTGAAGTCACAGACTATGCAGTCATAAGAGCTTGACTTCTTAGAACTTACTAAATGATACTAGCATTTCAGTAGTATCAAGTGAGTGCCTTTTGGCGTTGAAAAAAATATACTTTCAGCCCACAGACTGAAATAATCTGTCTGTGATCAACGCTATGCTTCCTTCTAAACAAAATATCGTAGTCAAATAGTTACAAATTTGGATTTATGGATTGCTGTTTAATCAGTTATTGCTTTCATAGTGGTTAAAACACTTTGTGAAATGACTAGTGGACATGCTGCAGATGGAGGCTAACTGATTATCTTGGTTGGATGTTTTGTCCTCAGACCTTCAGGGAAAAAATTAGCAAACAACCAGTTGTGAGAAATAATGTCAGCCAGAACCCCCAGCTCCCTTTCCACGGGGCTGCTCTCCAGCCTCTCGGCCCCCAGTCTGTACGTGCAGCCAGGGTTGCCCTGTCCCAGGCACAGAATCATGAATTGTTTAATGCTTCCATTAAACTTACTTACTGATACTTTAAAAGGTGATGAGAATGTAAGACTGTGGAGGGGATTGAGGACAATTTATTCCTGTGTTGTTAAATAAGTCAACTAGAAATCTGCTCACTTTACACCTGATTACTATGCTGTGCACTCTGACTAAGTGTGCTTATTTAACCATACCTGTTTTCTCGATGAGCGAATGACTCACTCATATTGAGATTTGGCTGTTCCAAGCTAATCACAAATGTCAGTTCACTGGAAAAATACATGTGCTTTTACAGTATGTATTTCTTGGCTCTTTTGAGTATCATATGCTAGAAAAAGTATTGACGATAGCTTAAAGCTCCAAATAGGATTTGTGTACCCCCTCTGCCACTTCTGCCACAGCTTACAAGGTGCCTTCTGTGCCCAGAAACCATAGCAAATGCATCAGGAGCATCAAAACAAGATGCCTGCTTTTTAAACTCCTGTTGTGGTCAGCTGTGTATGTGCACAGGCATTTTAAGAATTTGGTCCCTTTTGGAGTGCACGTGCAGAATTCAGGACCTAATGGGGTAGTTGGATTTACTGCCCTTTGCACCTAATGCTTTCCAAGCGCTGCAGGGTGACTGAACATGATGCCCATTTTTCACGTTAACTGAATGGGACGTATTTCAGATTTCTACTGCAGTTTGGATGGCCCAGTGGGGACATCTGGGCTTGGATTACATCTGTCCTTTCCAGCGCCTCAGCACATAGTTTAAGGGATTCGAGCTGGCATGGGCTCAGCCTGCTGCCAGGTCGGCTGCAGGAAATACACAGTGCTGATCTCCAGCCAGTGCAGGGGCAGTTTGTGTTCTTGGGTATGGCTCCAGTACCAATAACAACATCAATGAGCCTGTAATGAAAACTCAGCCTCCCAGGGGGTAAGACAAACGTAAGAGTTCAGAGATTCAGTGTGTGGAAATAATCTAGTGTTCTTCTCAAGCATTTCTTTCTTTTCTCTCTCTGAAAGCTTAATCTCAGAATGGAGCGATGCATGGTTTCCATCTGGTCTGACAAAATAAGGTATTTATGGCAAGACTTCCCATACCTTGCCGTCACAATATATGCAGTTCTTGTAGGCACCAAGCCTTGATTTTGCAGTCTCTTTATCACAGTTTGAGTCTCAAAATTTGCAGATCAGAGGCTGGGCTTGTTACTGTATTTGAAAGGTTGTTTTCTAAGTGGGATTTGATCGTGTTTGGGAGGTTCTCCTTCACAGTCTCATTAAAATATTCATGAGTTCTTGAGTAGAATCATTAAGAAAATGCGTGTAGATTAGCTCTGCATATCCATTATTGTTGCATCTTTTATTATTCAACAACTTTCTGAATATGTTGATTTTTTTTTTTAGTTCTGTAAATTAACAATTTTATGTTGCTGGGGAAGATCAAACTGCAATATCAAAGACGAGAGCTTCATTTTCAGTGTACTGAAAGTTCTAGGAAATATTTATACCTTTGTTGCCTTGTTTTTCTTGGAATTACAGTATCTGTAATTTGGTAGTAAAAGTGGAGCTTTAAAAGCCTGCTAGGCTTTCCTGTTTCAGAGTTCACCAAATTTGAGAAACAAAATCTCCCTGCTTCAACAGACTATTTTAAAGCCTGCGAAGGTCATTTATTATTTTTTATCTTTTATCCATTATTCAGTAGATATAGTATTACTATTATGCTGTGCTATGAATTCTAAAATAAGGTGCAATATTTTCAAAAGTACCTGAGTAATACTGGAGTCCATTACATTCTTTTTTTCCTGCTTTTTGATAGAACTCTGATTCTGAAATCACTCCGATAACTTTTAAAATACCACAGCAGAGTAAAAAGCCCTATGTAATAAATATTATTCTTCAGTGTCACCCCCTATTAAAAGTTTGTTAACTCTGTTATTGAGGTTGGCTGGGTAGATGAGCTTCCTTCACGCTGACGTCTCAGTGAATGCCGTCTGACGAAGGTGGCAGGACTACTGTGCTGCAGTAAACAAATTGCCTGTGTCCCTTCAGATGAAGGGGATCTCGAGATATGTGGATCTACTTGTGCCTCTGTGCTACGAACATGAATTTTTGCAGGCCTGAAAGCTGCTCTGAATGGTTAGGCAGTTCTCCGTGCCTCGTTCATTGCAGGTAACGAGATCGGGCTGGTAGTGGCTACTGCCAGTTTGACAAAAGAAGAAAGATCTGTTGTGATTTTATATTCATGTTTGCTGTAAGGAATTTTTGCTAGGAGTCTTGAATGGCATTTAGCACATTCTGTCATGGCCCACACTTTCTGCAGGTGTGACAGGACTTAAAACAGCACTCTCAGTGCATACATTTTTAAGGTGTTTTATGTATGATATAAATTGATTTGGTGAACACACTGGTAGCCTTAATTTCCTGTTTCATTGGGTTTATGGGCTTCCAGTGAAGTAAGGATGCTGGATGCTTGTTTTTTTATTCTGTACTCTCATTTCCAGTGGGACATAGCCGTGCTTGCTGCCGCGATGAGCTCGGTGCATGGAGCCGCGTGTGGACACTGATGTGCAGCAGCTCAGGGCAGGACGAACAGCTGTGAGTGTCAGTGCAGGCAGCCATCCTGACCCTTACTGCTGTAGGGTTCCTGCGCATGGCTCACTCAAACATCTTAAAACATTGCCCAGGCCACTGAAGTACTTTTTGTAGCTATTGAGTGTCCTGCTGTGCTCCACAGTGAGTCTCTCGAGCCCTGTGTGAGCTGGCAGGCTTCGAAAGTCCCTGTAAAAACAGGAAATAACAAAATGATGGGCTCTGTACGCTCAGCTGGCTGGGCACTTTTAGGAACTCATGCATCGCAAGGCATTTGGTTTGATTTTGTTGTGTTTCAGGGAACTGGGGAGCCTGTCTGTGTTCCTCCTGAGTAACCTAATGGGCAGACTGGAAATGACTTACCTGAGTAGCAAGGGTCAGCTCCAGCAGGGTGCCCGTCCAGCCGGGAGGTGCATGTCTCCAGGGATGGGGACTGCACAGCCCCTCCAGGGAACTGGCACCAGTGTTTGGCCACCCTCACGGTAAAAAGGCTTTTTCATATTAAAGTAAGAATGGAAAAACAGAAACATACCGACTAACCCTGTCAGTTTGCATCCAGAAGTGGAAAGAATAATCAGTTGAAGTTGTTTAACTGCTGGCCTTCCATTCTGTGCTCAGGTCATCGCTTTAAGTAGGTACTTTTGTGTCTCCACGTGTCAAGAGTGTTTACACCCAGCAGCTCTTCATAGTGGAGGGATGGAGAGCATAGCGTGATGGACTGATTAAAGACAATAACATAATTCCTCTGCGGGTTGCTGCTGAAATACACCTCAAGTCCTTTTAGGTTTTGTAAATGCAAGTGAAAATATGATTCTATATTATATGGCTGTACATATTCTCTAAGGGTGCTGATCTGAAAAAAATAGTGAATTTGTGAATATTAACTTCTTCCGTGATAAGCAGGAGAGTGAAAACAGCACAGTCCGACAGTCATGTTTCAGCTAGCATTTTGCTCACTGAAGGACGCGCCTGCTGAATGCATTCAGTAGTTCACAGCTGTGCTGGGGAGAGAAGGGCCTTGGGCCCAGAAGAGGAATACAAATATATTATCATGTTCCCAGTAGGGAATACAAATATGTTAATCATCATATGCATCACTGGTATTTTTGCTCTTAATGTTCATAATTCTGGAAGTTTTAATTCAGTTTCAGTTTTAAATGTCTTCAGTACATTTTTACATTTTGTTTAAAATTCTAGTTATAGTCCACTGGGGAATATGACAACTCCTGGAAACCTGATGCAGTGTGTGCTGTTCGCAGGTGAAGCCACACTGCCTTGTACCTGCGGTGATTTCTGGCTCGCATGCAGCACAGGGCAGAAAACGGAAGCCCCGCAGTCTTGAACGTTTGGCAGGCTGCTTCATAGGGCCGGGACAATCTGTGGATCAGCAGCACGTAGCCTCAGAGAAGACTTGACTCCTGGTTTTCAGCTGGTAAGCACATCCCTAACCTCCATTTCCTAATGCACAATGTCAGGCGGTACACTACCTGTGCAAGGGTGCTAGTCCTGGATTTACGTAGCTACTTCATGTGCTGCATCTGCTTGCCTTCCTCACAGCTCCCTTCCCTCCCTCAGTGACAGTGACAGGAAGCATTGCTTTGGTACTTGCCTTTCCACAGCACCAGTCCACCTTCCTCTGTGGAACTCACGGCGTGCTTGCTGGAGGTCCAGGGGCGATATCTTGGTAGATCTTTTGACGGTAGGCGTGCAGCCTTCCCCATATCACCATGCCTCTGCAGCATCAGTCGGTAGTGGCGTTACTTCTGATACAGTTCAGGAAGGCTCGCAGCGGGGATGAAGGTTGCCTGTCAAAGCCTTGTGACCGAGGGCCTTTAAAGTCAGTTGTAGTTCTTGGGTTTTGCTTTATAGGCCTGCAGGAAGATGACTGTGTGAAGAACACAAGCCTATATTCATCTTTTGGCAATACTGTATTAAATTTGTCACAATCTTCTTTGAAATTATTTTGAGGTTTATAAAGATTTGATTTTTTTTTTAATTCTCTTCAGAAATTTCAATATTCATACTGGGAAAATAAATAGAATAACATTTGCTTATTTTGTTCCACAATTGAACACAGAAAGTATCAGACATCTCATGGGAGAGCTGGATTTTATGCTAATTCTGGCCTGATTTTTCAGCTCCCATATACTGCTGTAACTTGGACTGAGTTTAAATAACTAATGGGGTTACTGGATGAATCCAGATAAATTCTTTAAAAATGTTGAGGTTCAGTAATCATCATGCATAGGGTAAATCAGTTCTGAATGACCTTCTAGTTTTCATTCTGTCTTTATTCGGAGAACATCTTCAAATTGGTGGGAAAATGCCCCACTATCTTAACACTGGGCATTTTGTTCTTTCCTATACTTTTCTTTTTCTCTGATTTCTCCTCAGTGCCAAAAAATATATGGTTTATAGATTTTCCAAAACAGAACCTGTCAGATCTTTTAGGTCAGAATACAGAATCTTTCTGCTTCTGGGTTGGGAACCTGTCCTCTGGTTAGACATAGCATCAGAACCTGGGAAGCAGTTGGCAAAAATAAATGTTTAGTACGAAAACTAAGTGATGATGAATGGATTTACAGGAGACCAGTGTATTTGTTTTGTTTCTTGTTGGTGTAACACAATTTATGACACTCTTAATTCAGCCTTTCCTTGTCTGAAAAATAACCTTATTGAGAACCAGTAGGTCCCCTGTTACATAAATACTCACGAGTTATATTAAACTGATTGGAAATGGAAGAAAGTATGTTTTCTTTGTGGTTTTTTTGTTTGTTTGTTTGTTTTTTTAATGAAATAATGCATTTCCTTCAGCTCAACCAGTAAAGCTTTGTTATCATTGCCCACCTTAGTTTGTTAGTTTGCGCAAATATATGAGATGATACCAAACCTCAGATTATGCCACATGGTTTATGTTTTGCATTATGTGATATGTGATGTTCTGCTTTTTGAGCTGATTATTTTGGATAATTATAGACACTTGAGCAATTCCCAGCATATCCAAAGCAAACAGTTGATGCCGTTGCTGATCTGGAGTAGGATCAGCCCAACGTGTACCTGGGGGAGCCGGCCGAGAGAAAGCCCCAACATCTCTTCGCATTGCATTGCCTCCCGATCTGATGACCCTTGGCATTGCACAGTGGTTTTTAAAAATACTTTAAAAACAAAAATCCAATTACTGGAAAGTGAAGTTTATTTAGAAAAATCTGAAACTAAAAACCGCCATAAACTGAAGTGAACATTTTCTTTCTCAAGTACGTACCACCTAGTGAAAGGTAGTGGGAAGGTACAACCAATTTCTTCTGAAGTCTGCAGTATTCCTTCTTTGCAGTGCTTTAGATCCCATGAACACACTGTCCTTTTGATGAGCTCATACTTCAATTAAATCTTTCCATTATTAAAAAAAAAAAATCTATACAAAAATTCCCTTCTATAAGAGGAAAGATTTCATTGTCTTCCTGTATCCTCTCTTACTACCTTTCTGACCCTTTCTAATGGAAACTCAGTCATCCTTTACATCAGCAAGGTTAATAGACCTTTTTACTGTCACTCAAAGTTAGTTAGCAGCCCTTTCTTTATTCAGTGCTCTGAAAAACATTTCAAAAGAACACGCACAATTGGTTACCCTTTGGGGAAGAAGTTAGAGGATATGGGTATGTTATGAACTGTGATTTTTAGGGACTCCAGCACACAGGTATCACAAAAACGGTGCCTAGAGCTGGCACATTCATTCTCAGCCCATATGACTTTTAATATCTTTTCAAATTTGTTAAGGCTGTGGAAAAGAAACCTCTACTGTTTTCTTCCAACATTTTAACAGAATACTTGAAATCTGCCAAACCTGCTTTATCACCTGTATTTCTTCTACAGTATTACTTGTGGGTTTTTTCAGCTTTACCCCAGACTCTTTTTTTTTTTTTTTCTTTCCTGATTTTCTGACCTTTTCCAAAGCTTCAAGTCAGAACAGAAGAATTCCTAAGGAAGTCTTAGGAAGGAAAATTTCTACACTCTAAGCAATAGCAGTCTTCTGTAATGGGGGACCTTAAATTTCTCTGGAGCCCTTCCTTCCTCATTCAGGATGGTGAAAGGCTGCCACCTTCCTGCAGAGCTGCTCCTGTCCCTGCGACTCCTCTGGGAAAGATCAGCACGTTTCTGCTCCTGTGCTTATTTGGAGAAATACTACTGTGGTGCATGAAAGCCATCTCCCTCCTTAAAGTAAGGTCCCTTAAAGTCTTTGTAATGTATGTGCAGAATAGACAGGATTCCCTTTTTTAAAATAAGATTTTATCTTTGTTGTTGCATGCAGTAAGGTTTGTCCTGTGCTTTGTCCAATTTCTTTGGATATCATTTATGATAACATTTATGTTTGTGGTTTCAGGGTAAAGCAACACTGGCTTCCTTGCCAAAATAGCATCTCTCCAAGAAACAGGTCAGTGCTAGGAAGGTGATAATTTTGTTGGTATAGATAAAAGCAGTCATAACCAGCAAATACAATTCCTAGTCCTCTAGAGGCAGAATTGGGTTCCGAAGCTTACGATCTTCACTCTGCAGGACTCAGTTTCATCCTAACTCCTGAGGCTTCTCATTCAGCCTTCCTTAAAGGTTAGGGGGAGAGAAGATGATGAGGAAGTAACTATGAAAAGAGAACTGAAGGGCCAAGACAACCCACTGCAGAATTGTTGAGACTATACAGCAGCAGTGCAATGTGCAAACAGTACTACAAATGGCTCTTGTGGTCATTAATTTTATTACTATTGGAAAAAGTTCTACATATACAGCTGATTTTTTTGCTGCTTCCAGTTGGGTTCATAGCAGGGTCAGTCCTTGCCTTTTGCCATTTTTTTCCTCCCATCAGAAAGGGATAATTGTTTCTTTCCAGCTGTTTGGATTCTCCAGTTAACTCTCACAGTGCTGTTTTCCACAGCAGTGTGGTGTTACTGTCCAGCTCCTGATAGATGCACAACGTTTCCTTTTTTTCCAACATGATGAATACATTTAGCAATGTCTAAAATAAGGGTGATTATAGAGCACAGTGTTACATTTACTGGATTTGTTCAGTGATTAGGTATGACCACACTAATACAGCTGCAGTACGGGTGTTCTACTGCTAGTAGAGCTGCACGGCAAAATTAAAAGCATTCATATCATGCTGTTCCATGAATTATATTCATAGCCTGCTGTGCTTTCTATTAGAAAACAAACAGTTACTGCGAGGAGGTGTACTGAAGAATAGCTTCCCTGCTAGCTGTCTGTCTCCTCCTATCAATTCATTGAGCCAGTGGCTGCTCAATAAAAGTGACATTGTGGAGTGTCTTGTCTCCAGAGAGCCACTACGCCACAGCTAGCAGAATGTCTTACTCTCCACACTACCCAGAACTGAGCTTCTCTCCACTTTGGGAGCTGCAGATTTTGCTACCACCTCTCTGTCGTGCCATCCGCTAGAGAAATAATGCCTTCCTAGTGTGACAGACCCTTCTCCTCCTGGTACACACTGCAGCTTGCCTCTTCCTTCTCAGCATTGCCTTCCTGGAATTATTATTACCTTACAACTCCTTCTTTCTCTTCTGGCTGATCCCACTTTGGACGTTTCCTGAAGGACAGCACATAATCATCTCTGGCAGTGTGCGTACAGAGCAACCCAGCCGGATTCATTCTCATCTCAGCCATCTTGTCTATTGCCAGCCTCACTGAAGTGCTGGCACTATTTTCATTTTTCATTGGCATGCTGTGTATAGGTTTCTGAATGTGTCAGGGAAAGACACACACGTCATGATTGTACCTCACCTAGTGGACACTTTGGGGCTTACTCGCTTTCAGCTCCATTTGTCCTTACTAATTCTGCAGTTCTCCAGAAACGCTCAGTTCACTGCAGTCTCGATCTGCTGTCTACATTTACAGCACAGAAGCAAAAAAGAAAAGTTGGAGATCTGGCAGTGGGCAGTGCTTAGAACTAGCACATCTGCTCAGAGAGGGTGCTACCTCTTGCAGGGACAGGTGGTGATCTGCTACTGCGACTAGCAGCAATCCTCTGGGTTTGAAATGAGCATCCGCACAGCAAATTTCTGTTTCACTTGAGTTAGAGCTGTTGCAGGCTAACCCATAATGAGCACATAAGTTAAATCATATTTTTAGCTTTAATGGAATTATTCCTGATTTACACTGCTCTAATTGCTCCAATTCAGAAAGCACCCTTTTCCTACAGCACAGCAATACAGCTGCAGCGGAAATGGATTAAGTATCAGAGTATCTGCTTTTTCTTAGAAGTCGGCATGGACTGAGTTCATCTGGGGCAAATAACCAGATGAAATAATTAGCCGCATTTAACCATCTTGTATCTTGAAAGTGTTGTCTGAATCCAGTAGACCAATAATAGTCATTTATTTGATATCTTTTTTAAAGTCTGTTAAAAAGTCTAGGGAAAAAAAAAAATTATCAAATGCTATTGAGGAATAAATTACAAAGACATTTATGGAATTATATATATATACCTTTATGCCTGGCATAGAGGCTGTATTACCTTCTGAAATGAAATATTTGTACAACAGTTATAATAACCTTGTCTCTCATGAGTGAGAAAAGGAGGCAAACCCGTAAGTCAAAGCTTACCTTAGTGCAAGGTATGAAAATAAAATGACTCATACACTAAATAGGATAAATTTTTAAAAACCTATTTGTTGATTGTGTTTTATGAATGGTGAATATTTGATTCACTTCACAGGCATTCCTGAATTGCTACATGTAGTGTGTCTCTTAGAAATCCGTTCATAGACTGTCAAGTAGTGCTGACTTGTTAAAGAGACGTTGTTGTGTAGTGATGTTTGAAATGAGGCCAGAGAGGAGATTTCCATGCCTTATATATTTTCTGTTTGTGATCATTCTTTAGCACAAAAGAGAATTCACACCAAGATGCATATTGCAAAGGACAGTATTGTATTAGGAACCTCCCATAATCCAGGAGTCCAAAGGCAGAGAATGAAGGGAATATAGGTAGGAAGGAATTCAGTCTACAGATGCATGCCTTCCTTGGCACAGCCCAAACCAAGGACTTAGCGGCAGAGAAACGTGTCTTTTTCTTTGTCTTGTTTTCTGCAAGGTTGCTACCTGTGGCTTTCTTGGCACTGCTATATATTCCATTCTAGCACTGTTTCTTTAGAAAATCTGAGGGTAGAAGGGGGGTTGTGATGACACTTTGTGCCTTCTGCTTGCTCACCTGTCACCTCCTCCAGCCATTTGAGCCTGTTCACAGATTTCAGTGAAATTTGAGACTGAAATGGAAATTAGAAAGGTGGTGTTCCTGTAAGTTCTGAAATGCTGCAATGTAAACTTGTCCTTTAGAAGAGAACAGAGAATCCAGTGCAGTTTCATGTGCCCTGGCCATAAAAGTTTTGGTGCTCAGACCCCGCTGGATGTGCCAGTCGAGTACCGCGAGGCACAGCTCCGTGGGAGATCGGGCTGCTCTCACTGGCACTCGCAGAGCTGCGTGCTCCTTACCACAACTGCATTCTCTCTTTAGTTTTAAGATTGAAACTGATTTTTCTGTACTTTTTTTTATTTTATTGGAATTTATCAGTCACACTAAAAAAAAAAAAGAGGGGAAACTGCTCGAATTCATTGCTCCTAAGACCTTCAGGTTATAATTATGAAATGACCAAGGAAGAAAGAACATTTCACCATATTGTAACTTACAGTAAAAGCTGCCACAGGGAATGGCAAGGTGCAGTTCATATAATTAAATACATTCTGTGGGAAGAGAAGCTGAAGTGAGTAATACATCAGCTGCCTTGAATGGATATGGGGATAAATAAAAGTGACTTTCTTCTTAAAAACATTGATGAGCATTTCATTCCAAGTACAAAGGGAATGCATGGAATGAACTACTCATACCAAAGTGTCTAAAAATGTAGAGAGGCAGTGAGCCTGTATATGCACAGCTCGTAAAGTAAGATCAGTAAAGAAATGTGCAACGAAGATTGTACTAAGGGAACTTTCAGAAAATTTGTGGTTGAAATCTGCAGTCAGAGCTATTGGACATCCAGTGCAAGTATAATGGCTTGGGATACAGGAGCAAAAATTCCCAAAGTAGGAAAATTGCATTTTCCAAGTATTATTAACATTGTTTCTAAATACCTCACAGTAATGTGGCAAGAGCAAATGAAGACAACACAGGCAATGGAAGCTTGGAATTTAAAAATGAAAGTAATTGATCATGTGTCAGGAAGCACTAAGACATGCCAGAGTGAATGAAGCCTATTTTCTGCAGTTTAACATCTAGGTTAATTGATTGACTTTGGTAGCTAGGAGGGCATGAATCCCAGCCTGTGGTGGTTTTACTCGGGTGGGCAGCCGAGTTCCACCACGGTTGGGATACTTACAAAGTCTCTGCTTTGTGTTCACTAGCGTCTGGTGAAGAGTGGGCTCCACTGCACCCTGTCTGCTGGCTGGGGACCCTGCTGGGATCTATCTTCTCTGATCAGCTGCTCGTTTTCATAAACGTTGTGGGAAGCTTTGACACCATTAGACTGAAATGAAAATGATCATTTTGTCCAAAGGAACTGAGGAATCAGGGGTGGGAGAGAGACGTGCACATGCACATATCCACACTCAGACAGGGTGGTTGCATGTTTCCTGAGGAAGCCAGACTGAAAAATAGGGGTCCAAACAAGGGTGAATGATGCTTTTTTCTCTTACCTCCTGTGACTGTTCTTCTGATCTGGCTCATGCCGTTAATCTCAAGATTTAGAACACTGTCCTCGATTTAAAGTTGACTTGTGGGGGCAGAGGTGACTGTGATTTGTAAATAGAAGGAAATGAGCCCTGGCCTTTAGCTGGCACAGCACAGATTAACAATCAATAGTCCAGCAGGACGGATAAATCACAAAAGCCAACTCAAATCCTGTACACTTAGAGGCCAGATGGATGGTCCAGATCCAGGACTGCGCCCTGTGTGGAAGGCAGGATGGATGCCACTCTGTTCTGCAAATTTGTGACATGAGGGTTGGCAGTCAGTCCTGGTAAAGAGCGTGGGATCCTTGACATAGAGGCAGCCGCGATGTGAAGGGGAGAATGGAAGGGCAGCGGCTCCTGGTTGGGCTGCATAGGGGGAGTGCGTCTTTACGTCGGTCCTGTGGTGAGGACAGGTTTGTGGCTCTGTGTGACACATTGGTGTGGCTTGAAGACCTGGCTCATCTTGGGACATCGGCCTTCCCAGTGCCATGGCAGGGCAGCTTGAGAATGGGAAGGGAAGGGAAGGAGGGGATATTCAGAGAAATTATCATTGTCCTTAGCTCTGATCCCTGCATTGCGGACTTGTCGTGGTAGAGCTGGGGCTGTGCCTTCGCGTTTGCTGCCGGTCTTGCTGAGGGCTCAGCACCCGTGAGCCTTGTGGTGGCTGGTATGGCGTGGCACTATGGGGTGGGTAGGACTGGGCGAGGATCCGTTGTTATTAACAGGTTCCTAACCAAGTGGATTTGTAATGTTACACAGATTAGTACGTAACTGGAGCAGCCTTACAATATAATCCTTAATCAGAAAATATTTGTGCTGCATCCCTGTCAAGCATTTGAATGCAAAGTGGTGCTGAAAAGAAAGGAGAGGCAGAGTTCTCCGAGAAGACTGCATTGAACTTACCTGTCTGCTTGACATCCGAGTGCTGAAAATTTTGTCAGCTTGTAAGCTTCATCGGTATTCCTCTTTCTCAAGAGAAAACACGCCTAACATACCAAAACGCACTTGGCTGTGGTTCTATCCTTGTATTTCGTTAGAGCAGACAGTGAGCATTTAGATTTGAACCACACGGGGAATGAAAGTTTTATAAACCCCAGCCTGAGCAGAGACACCACACAGGCAGGGAACACCTTGCTGATGTGCGTGGCTGTTCCCTGCCATTAATAACAGGCTGCCACCAAGTGTGACGGCACAGTTAGTGTCCGTACGCTGTGTGCACACGCACACGTGTGCAGTGGGAGCAGGAGCACAAGAGGCAGAGCAGACACACCCCTTCTCTTTCTTCTTCCTCTAAGGCTCCTGCAGCTTTTCCCCCGTGCTAAGCTCGGAGCGCAGAAGTGCAGGAGGCTGAAAGCAGCCCTCCAGCTTGTGATGCACAGCCGTGGAGCAGCCATGGGCTTTACGGGAATGACATTTACGGCTGACATCAGATCTGAGTATTTGCATTGGATTTCAGTGTCAGCATCGGAGGTGTGGCTTGGCGGGGACACTGTCTCAGCCTTCTGATCAGCCAAGAGGCAGCTCCGGGGTGGGAAGATACTCACTCCCCTCTTCTCTGCTATCCTGCTTGCATCTGACTCCTCCCTCCTGCAGCTCCGAACAGCGCAGGGTGAATCCAACAGCCTCCCATTTCCACTATGTTCTCCCCGAGCCACTAGAGCTTGAAGATACCTGACACTGCCTTCGTTGCAGCTGGACTCGTGAGTAAGGCACGTTGCCTGATATCTGTCAGAAGTGAACGGCTTGTTATTACCTGAGGAGACTAAATTAGCCATCTTCCAGTACTGAAAGGGTTATGAAGAATTGCATTTTTTCCAGCACCTTTGGTACTTCACTGTTGCCTGATTTTTCAAGAGCATGTGTTGTTCTGGTGATCGGGGATGCGTAGACCTGGATATTTCTTCATCGGATGCCACAAAAGATAAAGGAAAACAAAGAAACTTGTGATGTGGAGCTAACAGTTATGGTTTCAGCTCGTGAAAACTTGCAGAGTCAGTGAGAAGGCAAGGAAAAAGATTTTCCAAGGACAATGTCGGTAACGCATAGTAATTTGTCAGTCAATGGGACGAGCTTCTTTGCTGAAAATCACAGCATTATGGATAAACCCAGTGAGCAGAGAACTTTGAATGTCTTTCTATTCTGCTTGACTTTTGTCATTGCATTCACCGCGCTTCTGGGCAGCATTTATTCACTAGTTTCTCTGCTGAAAATGCAAAATAAAACCACAATTTCAATGATTGTGACCTCTTTGTCAATAGATGATTTGATCAGCATTGTGCCAGTGATTATTTTCATGCTCACCCAGTGGTCAAGTGACGTCCTTCCCCAGCCTCTGTGCACCACCTCAGCACTTATATATTTATTCCAGGGCATTTCTAGCAATCTCAAAGGGTCTCTTATAGTTTCATACAACTTCTACAGCATCAATAAAACTGAGACAATCAGCTGCAGCGCTTCCAAACGGCGAGTGAGCATGGTGTGGGCAATTCTCAGCATTTGGATTGTCAGTTTGCTGATCTGCATTTTGCCTCTCTGTGGCTGGGGCAAGTATGTCCCCACCTCCTGGGGTTGCTTCATTGACTGTGCCAGCTCCTACATCTTGTTCTTATTTATTGTCTACTCACTGTGCTTTTGCCTCCTCACAGTGCTGTCTGTCCCTCTGACTTACCAGCTGTTGTGCTCAGACGACCAACAGCTGTTGCACATCGATTACCAGGAAATCTCTCGAGGCTACATCACCCCTGGGACACCCGCGGGCTGCAGTACTGCCACCCCATCTCTGTCACCGGTGGACCCTGTGGATAAAACCTTGAAGCATTTCCAAAACGCATGTCCAAGCTCGGAGGCGGATTTGAGGAAAGGTGTGGCTGAGAGCAGCGGCCTCGAGCCCCGCTGTGGGAGCAGTGCACAGAGCAGGAGCTTCACAGTGGGCTTCGCCCAGAAACGATTCTCACTGATTCTCGCATTGACAAAAGTCATTCTCTGGCTTCCAATGATGGTAAATTATCAGATCGCTTTACTCTTTAATATTTACTTACGTTTAAATGGGTCATGAGTCGTCGTGCCGTGAAGTGAACTGCCATTGCCGTTGTTCCTTATAGTGTAGTTTGTGTCAGCAAAAGTCCTTTTAAACAGGTCTGTGTCACACTACGTGAACATAACTGGGTTTCAGCTGGTTTGGCAGAACCTGATTCATCAGTGTGTTACTCTATCATCACATCATTTGTGTCAGCTGAATCCAGGGATGAATAAGGTCCACCTTTTTGTGTTTCCAGATGCCTGACAAGCATTTCTTCAGCATTGTGGGGTCTGAATGTTACTAAGCTAGCTTTTCTGCCTCTTGTCAACAGCAGTGAGTCACGTCCTTTGCTAGGCTGGCTGGAAAATAAGTTTGTTAGAAATATGAGGTTTGTTTGCATCTTTGTAATCTGTGTACAAAGAGCATTTGGTGGGGGTGCTGTCCATGTGCATGCAGCAGTGTATTTGGGAAGAGGCACATTCACGTGCAGTTAGGAAGGAGGAGGTTGAGGACATGGAGCGTGGCTCTGGGTTGGTGTTTTCTCTGCAGCTGGGTTATGTTCAGACTCGGCATCTGAGTTTCCCTCAACTGAAAGAGGGCATCAAAGAGGGCAGCACATCTGCAGCACTGTCCTGTGTGGTACTAAGTTCTCCTGTTCCCTATCAGGATTTGGAGTTCCTCAGTACCAGGCAGCAGAGACCTAGCTAGCGTCCCGCCTAAGGTGCTTGGATTGTGAGTAGCTCGTTTTAACAGTGCTCACCATCTGTATTTAACATTTTGCTTAAGCAAGGGATTTTCTGAGAAATGCAGAATAAGGAGGAGAGTCTCTGACAGTGTGTTTTCCCTGCTCTCTATTGGAAGCAAAATTGTTGGGCTGAACATACAAACATACATGAAAACTTTGGGCTTTTACTTGTGTCACATTCACGGTGGGATATTTTGTGAATTCATGGAATTCACATGCCTGAAGCAATTTAAATTTCAAAATGTTCTGCTTTCAGATACAAACGGTTGTCCAGCACATCACTGGCTTTCAAAGCCTTTCATTTGAGACTCTTAGCTTCCTGCTGACTTTGCTGGCTGCCACCGTCACCCCAGTATTTGTCCTGTCAGAACACTGGATCCACCTGCCCTGTGGCTGCATCATAAACTGCAGAAGGAATTCGTATGCTTTGTCTTCAGAAGAACTCAAAAGTAAGGATGGGAGGCTGACAAGCGGGTGGGATGTATCTCGTAGTAAACAGGGCAGGAGGTTAGTGTCGGTGACAGTTGTTGGTATTCCTTGAAATCATTTGCCTGAATTACATAGACACTCTTCAGAACAATATATGAGCCTCACAGCATTCTTGCAAGACAGCTGGAGAAAACTAAGTTAATTGGTACTAATGGATACTGAGGCACAGATGCTTGGTGATTTGCCCAAGTCACTGACAGATATGTTAGCAGAGCTAAAGGACTCTGAATCCTAGTTTCTGCCTCCTCTCTTACCTGGGAAAGATTTATCTGTCATAATCTGACTTTCACTAATGAAATACATGGACCATGCTAAACATGTTTAATGTCATGGGGAAAAACCAACAACATGTTAATTACGAGCAAATTATAAGAAGGAGAAGAGCTATTGTTTGTACACCTGCCCTATAGCTGTGGCTGGAAATCACAGTGCCACCAGAAAGCAAACAGCAGAGGACAGGGGCTGTGGGAGGGGCACGTCTCAGTGCACGCATGGAGCGTGTTCAAAGCTGAGCACCTACCACACACTTTTTAGCCTAAAACTTTGCACGTTTATAAATTTTAGCTGAAGGTAACAGAGGCTGCCAAACCTTCACTGATAACCTTCATGGAATCTTCTAAAGGCCTGTTTTTCTCTGTGCCTCAGATGTTTGCGACTAATATCATTGAGAAGTTTTAATACAGTGACTGCTAAGGTCAGGATTTCACCCATAATTAAATATGATGTAGTAAGCACACAAGCCGTTGAGTAGAAATACAAGTTTTATAAATGTACCACTTAACCTTTTCGTTTAGAATGTAGTGTGATAGGCTTGGCGGGAAGATGATTTCATTAGTTCAATAAGACACTTCTCCAGTTACTACATAAAGCAAAATAAGAAAGCGGAGGGTGAGGAATCTCAGATGATTTGTTATTGAAAAGAGAAAGAATGAAAGGATATAAATAGTGATCGAGAATGTGTATTTACTTAAATTGAACAATTGTTTGATTACTGTGTTAGATTACTTGGAGCACTGAATTTAGAATGGAGAATATGGAAATGTTTCATTGTGTAAATACTTTCAACTATTTGTTATAGAAATCTGTTTGTCTTGCTTGACTGTTGGCATTGAAGGTTAATTATGAATTCTCAGAAATGTTTTATCATTTTGTACAATTTTTTGCCTTTGAGAATATGGCCAAAACAGGCCTTGAGGCAGCAAAAATATTACAAAACTTAAGTATTTTCTTGTGTGTAGCCCATAAAGCGACATGTATTGTGTGGTTCTGAGAACGGCAGGTAATCTGCCAGTTTCCTGGAAACCCTGAACTTTGGAGTATATCCCTTCTGAGTTCATTGAGAAGGTAGCACGACAACACACTCTCTGAGAAATCTCTTCTCAACAATGCGTTCTTTTTACGATAGAAAATTGTGACTAAAAACTTATTCCATGTTCTAGAATGCCGTTTTCATCGTTTCCCTTCTTGCCTTTGACTTTCCAACGTGACGTTGTACCCCTCTCTCTTCAGCCAGACGCAGGGGTTTCGAATTCAACCTCTCCTTCCAGCAAGGCTACGGAATCTACCGAATCTCCCCCGAAAACCACCACCCCGACGGCGACGGGAAATCCGCGTCCTGCCCCAGCCTGGGGAGCCCCGGGAGCGCGCCCGGCGCCCCGCAGCCGCCCTTCAGCACCGCGGCGGCGGACAGCTCCCGCGCGGCCGGCCCGGGCCGCCGGCTGCCGCAGGCGGAGGCGGCGGGCGCCGAGCCCCCGGGCTGGGAGTGGTGCCGGAGCAGGTCGGAGCGGGCCCCTCGGCAGGTAAGGCGCTTCCTTGCGGCAGCGGGAGTCACTTCGCAAGGAAAAGAAAAAGGGAAAACAATTTCCTAACTTTTTTACAAAAAAAAAAAAAAAAGGGTAATTTTTCCTTGCTTTGACATTACTGTTAGTTCCTTTGGTCGGGCAGTTACTTCTAGTAAAAGGCATTGTCTGCTTTAGTACCTGCACGCCTATTGCAGGTTCTGGTCCTGCAATAATTTCTCACTCGTTTCCTTAAACGTGTTTTTTTTCCACCATTACTTTGCGTACACCTGCATGATCTGTATATGGTAAGCATTCAGTACAAATTCTGTTAATTCATCCTAACAAATAGGAATTCTCTCTCCAAAAGACTCCAAAAGCTTGTATTTTTAAGAGTATTTCCAAGTACCTGGTGACTTTTTTGTCATGCTTGTCATAGTTGAAAAAACGAGAACTGAAAAAAACAAACAAGAATGGTGAGTCCACAGAAAAATGCAGATTTCAGTCAGGTCACAAAGTTTCCTATTAGATTCAGACAAAGATTCCAAGTGTTAAAAAGTTTGTCCCTTTCCTTTAGAATGTGCACAGTTATCACGAAAATGAAATTCTGAAGAATCTATTATTTTTCAGGAGCTCTGAGAGAGAAGTGATTGAAGGTGGAGTCCTAATATGCTAGCCCTTCAATTTAACAGTTTGTAGAAGATGTCTATAAACTTATCTTATGCAGTTCTTTGCACAGAGGTCCTGATCCTGCCCTCTCACTGTATTGAATGCAATAGAGCTATAGAGCTTTTCACAGCTTGAGAGAAGAGGAATATCAAAACCCATAGATTTCAAGGATGTACTGTCTAAAACTAATATGCAGAGCTCCAGCCTTGCTATGGGACTCTTTCATCTATAGGTGTGTCCTGTTGAATGTACCCCCATTGCCACAGAAGTGGGGGTTTGCTTGCAGTGCTCAGATTGCAGAACTATGGGCTGTTCCCTGTGCAGAGTCCTCCTTCATGGAAGCCGGTCCTTGCTGTGCTGATAGGGGCTTATCGTCATCATCAGGATCAGTGATTTCAGCATGCTGGAGGCATTTTTCTTCTGCCATGACAAACCTTGTTGTGAGTGCCCATGCTGAGAGGGTCTGCCCTGACTTCTGAGCTGGGGTCAACACTAAAGAGCCGTTAGAGAGAATTGTCCCAAACTGTCCTTTGTGTAGTGACAGACTGAAATTGGATCAACAAAAGGACAGTTATTGTCTCATGTAAGAACACGGGCTTAAAGGAGAACTGCCAAGTTTTTGTTTCTATAGTCAGAGTTTGTTTAACAGAAAAAATATTGCAACCATTGATGTAGGTTGAATGCTGAAAAGTATTTTAGCTCTTAATGAAAGAAGGGAAAGATTGTTAGCCATTCCCTCTCCAACTGTCTGTAAAGCAGGCAACAAGTGTGAGATTTTCTGTCTCCTAAGAACTGGTGGTTACAAACCAAAGGCTGAACACTGGCATGAGGTACCAGGCAAGCCTGCAGTCTGACATCTGTAGTGGAAATTGAAATGAGCAACAGCTACTTGTCCCTGTGGAATTTACATGCTGCTCTCTTCGCGTACCAGGCTATAAAAAGCATCTCAGGGTGGTCTAAGGACTGAAAAAGTGCAGTGGTGTGTTGTGCAGTTATCTGCTCCTTCTGTGTGCACCTGTGCTGGGCAAAGGCGTTTTTGCTCTAGCACACAATTTTGGTCTGCGTAAACAATGCACGTAATGATCGTCTGGCAGCAGAGGTACATGCCTGTTCTCGAGATAAACCAGTTCAGTTTTGTGTGCACAGTTTTCATGCTTTATATGCAACACAGTCACAGTTATGTATTGCTGCTGTAAATTGAGACAACTTAAAGTGTCAGTTCTGCCTGCTCACCTTGGAGGCTTCTCTTGGTGGAATGCAAAAGGAGCTAGGATCAGCTTTTTAATTCATAATGCCCAAGCAACCAGGGAGCACATGCCCAAGGACTAAAACAAAGAGCAGAATCCCCTCTTCCTCTGATAAACACGAGTTTATAAATTGAGCTGAAGTAGGAATTTCTGCTTGATATTTCTGATATGATTGATCATCCCTTTCATGAAAAGGCAAATGTTCACTCCCTTGCAGTGTGCCGTGATGAACTACATTTGTGGGCAAAAGTCAATGTTGACTGAACCTGGTTTTAATCTGCTAGTTCTTGGTACCCCATTGTGTGCATGTATAGTTTAGTTAATAGTCGATATATCACTAGGTTCATTATTAGCCCTCCTTGCTATAGTTTCCAGACTTTTTTTTTAGACTTTTTTTTTTTTTAATAATTTTCCCATCTCTCGTGGCTGCCATTTCAAATTGGTAGACCTGTGACTTCCATTACAGCAGGTATGAGAATCTTGTTGTGAAGTAGTTGGCAATGACTGCGTGTGGCTGGCTTTACTTGCCCTGAGGCTTTATATGTCACTTTTGGACAGACTTCTTCAGTACTTGCATTACAAGGAATCCTAATTCATCCTTTTCTGACATTTTCCAAGTTATAACCCAGTGTGCAGTTGCCAGGCATTAAGGCTGCTACGGTCTAAAAGTTCAAGGCTTCTAAGTTACAGATCTCATTGTTTCTGACATTCAGCACGAGCTTCCAGAGCTTCACAGTGCTGACATTTGCTTTGCTGGTGAAAAAGGGCAGACTATGAAACTCCTGCAAGCATTGTAAAAAGAACTTTAATGCATTTCTCAGATGTATGTTGGGTGAAAGATCAATTTGGGCCAAACATTAAATAAGTTAAAAGCCACCCCTTTTATTCAGCCTACCTAGAGTCCCTAAGTATCTAAAAAAAGTCACTTTCTCCTCATTTCTCTCCATTACTCACTTTGTTAAAAAAGGGAGTCTTTCCCTAGCATTTATTGACCATGTACTTTGCTTCATTTGCCAATTAAGCTAGCTAACTGGGGAGAAGACAGCATACCTTACCAGGAAATGGATGATTATCTTAATGAGATAAAAGTTCCTCATCTTCAGTAGTTTCAGACTATAAATGCTTGATGACAGAAATAAATATAGATGTTCTTATTAGGGTACTTCCAGCTTTCAGTTCAACAAACAGAACTTGTAATAACTTACAGTAGGAGGAAGAATAGCAATTGCAGATGAGTTTTCTGTGTAGCTGCAAGTGGCGTCATAAAAGTGTTGAATTTCCACATAGGAAAGGGCATGGATGCTCAGTGTGAGGACTTATTGAGGAAAACATAATCTCAGTCCCTTTGCACATACTTGTTGAAAATATACAGTGGTTTGTCCTACAGGACATTCAAATGTATTTTTCTCACATTAAAATTCTGTATCATTTCTGTTCTACTACCTGGTTTGAAAGCACAGAAAGTACCAGGAAATTTAACAGAGAGTACGGTAGTAATAGGGGAAAATATGTTCCTCACAGAATGTGCTGATGTGCTTTTAGCTTATAAACTCCCCTTTGTTTCAGCTCTTGTAAAGTGTCTGTGTTAGAGCTGCCGAACCCGGCAGGCTGGCAGAGGCCAGGCGGCTCCGTGCTCCCACTTGCATCCCGCAGCGCGGCCGGGCGCCTTCGCAGCACAGACCTCGGGCACTGCATCCCACCGTGAGCCCCTGGGCCAGGCTCAGGCCCCCCCCAGTGCTCGCCCTCAGTCCCCCGAGCCCCCAGTTCTCCAAGCATCTGGTTTTGAGCAGCTGCTCCAGCGCTTGGCTCCTTCATCCCTTATCCTGCTCACCAGCCAGTGGGAGTGTTGTTCCTGAATATGCGCGGCTGTATGCATGCACTGCAGCTGCTGCCACCCCGGGCATGTGGCAGGAATCTTTAATGCTCTGTTCCTCTTTTCTCCCATGCTTCTTCCTCCCCAAATTACCTTGATCCTGCCCTTTCCCTGCTTCCCATCCTTCCCCTAAACATCCGGTAGGAAGTGTTGCACAGTCCCCAAATGCTTTCCCCCTGCGCCCCACGAAGCCCCATACCCCTGCAGGCAGCAGCCCCCCAGCAAGTATTTCTTTCCAGCAGGACAACTCTTGCTGGTGCAGTGCTGTTGTTTCCATCACCACTGATCTTACCGTGCAGGTGAAGCCTGAGGACCTGCCTCAGTTGTGGCCTGCTGCTGGCTGCGGCTTTTACTTGCGCTGTGCTGGTCAGGCAGAAACAGAGCTGGCTGTCACCAGCTTTCTAAGGGACTTTTTGTTAATCTTTCTCACAGTCACTTTGCAGACTGAAGAGAAGAAGAGATAGAAAAGGGAGATGAGATGTACTGTCGTAATAAAAGCAGGCTTGAAGGAGCATAGGTTCATGGAAGAAGCCCAAAGTTCTCTGAGAAAGCTCAGGAGGAAGAACAGCAGCATGCTGGAAATGAACCCGGCCTGAGCACGCTGGAGCCCACAGGCAAACCCAGAGTGCTTCCTGCTCAGGGTACCGGCAGCACCTGGTGCATTTTATCCTTTACAAGAAGGATACACGCAGAAAACACAGACCGTTCACTTCGTGTTACTTTAAAAAGCTGTGGAATCATTGAAAGGTAAACTGTAAACTGAAATAACTTCTGCTGTCTGTGCCGACCCTGTAACATGGTGGTGCTTAATTCAGGAAATGCAATTAGGCTGTATACTTCCTGCCGCAGATCACTAACGCCACGTCAGTGTCCAGAGGTCGTACCAGTGAGTGAGATTTTTAGTGGCGCTGGTTTAGAAAATTGACATAGTTTGAACAAATTTGTGTGTGTCTGTGCGTGTGTTGATTTATATTAGCCCGCTTAATTAGTTATGCTATTTTCGTAGGCATCTGCAGTGATCCAGAGGTAGAAAAACATTAATCCGATAGCATTAAGATGGCTGTGTATGGGGTGTATGATGTGCATGATGGCACCTCAGGGGGTGAGGTGCAGCCGTGTCCGCGCTGCCTGCATGCCGGCTGCACGTTGCCCCCAGGGAGGGCGGTGCAGGCTGCAGCACTTGTGTTAGCGGAGAACTGGTGGGGGATCCTGCAGCGGCTGGCTTTGTGCTCCCGTTTTGTGCTTCTCAAAAGGAACTGAGAAAAGCAAGAAGCTGAGAAAAGGACGAAGCATTGATGAATTACCTATTGTCTTTTTTTTAGCCTTATTTTTGAGGATTCTGTAATTTATTAGTTATCATTATTTAATATTGATTTCTTAGCCTTAACTTATTTATTCCAGTCCTAACCCAGTCTTGTGCTGTTAGCCAGTGCTAGTGACTGCACGACTTCCAGACCACAAAAAGTCATCGCAAGAGCAGGGTAGGAAGTGTTCTGTTTTTCATTTCCAGAAACAGTCCATACGTGCAGACTGTGTTTTCCCTTCCACTTACTCTGATTATCTTCCAATACATCTATTATAAGCTTTGTCTGTACTTTGAAGTTTCACTGATGTTTTTTAGAGGCCGCCATCAGAAAGAATTGACCTAATCCCGTGGGAGTTCCTCAGTCCCTTGCCTGACCATTGACACGGCTGCTCTCTCTGAGGGTTAACCCTTTTTGTGGCTGTACTTCTCGAGGTCTTATGCACAGTATTCTGTTCAGTGTCTAGTTCTGGTCTTAGAAACAAATTAGTTAAGTTACCTTAAGAGTTGATGGGGGGTTGAGTTCCACAGCCAGCTCCTGTGCCCCTTTTTAAGTTAAAGCTATTGCTGGTTTTGGGGGGCTGGATCTTGAACCTTGTGCTTTGTATGCTTTATTGGAATTTTACATTAAGTAAGGAAGACTGACATTTTTCATTGCTGCCAGTTGGAAGTGGGTTTACACTATCCACTGACAGTACGAGGAGCTTTGCATCTGAAGCTCTAAGCTATTTCGGAAATCTTTACAGAATGTATTTTCTCTGAAAAATATTTCTTTTATAAATATTCACATGCACTCATCTTTCCCTTTTAATTTGATCCTGTCCAAGTTTGTTTACACAAAGCCTGGGAAAAAACTGGTCTCTCTTCAGATATCTGCAATGGAAGCTTGTAACTATTAATTTATAAATATTATTTGTTATTCATCATTCTTTATTTTCCTATTTTAAAAGATTTACCTGGCTCCCCAGGGAGCAGGCACAGTTGCAGGGTATTCTCAGAATTTATATCGGAGCTGTGGTTTGAGATTTCTTGGAAGGAATCATTTTCAGTTATGCTAAAATTGAAGTTTGGAAAAATGTGTAAGGTAAACTAACAATGTAGGTGTATTTATTCACCATTTTGATTACTGGCTTTTCGATAAGACCTGTGGAACCACTGAATGGCAGAAGCACCAGGGGCTTGCATAAAAGCGTGAAAAATTCTGCGTAGGTGCCTCAGCTGGGGTAAGCGGAGGTGGCCGAACTTTGGGCAGTAGATACCTGCCGGTTCCTGGGGGTTTGCAATTTCTGTCTATTCACGGATGACCATGTGGAGTGCTTTATCAAGCTCCGTGTGACAGAATGCAAGAGAATTAGCCAGACTTCCCCACTGAGCGGTGAGATTTGAGAGCTTCATGCAGGGCGCGAATGATCAGTTGTTTATTGCAAGGGAAAACAGAAGTGCTGGACTGCAAGGGAAGGCTGACAGAGGACTGACCCCCAGCTGTACGGAAAAGGGAAATGGTGCCAGGCGCAAATACTGACTCTCCAAGACTGAAGTCTTGTAATGCCGCCACAGCGAGGTGCTGAATCTGCAGGTCCAGGCTCACGGAGCGGCCGTGTCTCCGGTATGTCCCCCTGCCAGGGAGGGAAATGCCTGGGGTCAGCGGGCACCCGGGGGTGCCCAGTGCTCTCTGCCCAGTCTCCTTGCTCCCACGCAGGGAAGGACGAAGGAAACAACCTCCAGTCTGAGCAGTAGATGGGAGTCTGCTTGCTCGTCCAGTACTGAATTCTCTTGAGAATACGGAGGGAAAGTGGAATTTGTCTGTGTCCTGCATATCGTCTGGGTAAACTCCAGATAAGCTGATGTAGGAGTGCTGCACTCTGAGCAAGCAGCAGTACCTTCCTTTCAGCAGAATGAAACCTGAGCACAGCTGAAGGGGGACACCAGGATGTGGCTCCTTGTGACTGAGAAGCATGTGGAAGGAGCAGCATGGCATAGGTGTAAAGCGCATGAACAGAACAGAATAGTTTAGATGGAAGGGACCTACAAAGATCGTAAAGTTCAACTGCAATGAAGACGTACATTTCTGTAATACTGGCTTACACATTATATGACTTTGGATTGACATCCTCCTTGTATGTCAGCATGTGAAGAGCTGAAAAATGTCACCAGGTTCCTGTTCTCACCCCTCCCCTCAAGGTCCTTCCTATTGTGTCCTGTCCACGTTTTTCTTTCTTTCTTTAGCACTTTCCAGTAAATTTACTCAGTCCTTTCACCTAAAAGCTGTGATTTTGCCTTTGTTTCGATGTGGGAAAAATGAGCACAAAAAGAAAGCCTCCATAAATCTTGTCTTGCTGCAAAGCTGGCACATGGCAGTGGCTGTGCTGATAAAATACAGACAGAGGTGGGAATACTGGGTGCAGTGCTGTGCACTAAATCGCAGTGTTTACAGGCAAAAATATCCTCTTGGGCTGCATCCTCCGGGTAGGGACATAGCTGTGTTTTTCCCATTATCACTAATGGAAGTCAAGAGGCTGAACCACATGCAGTGCCCTGCAAATGTGCCCCCTTATTTCTGTCCTACAAAGCCATCTTGTACATTTCCTCCCGGCGCTGCCTCTGCAGCACGAGTTGTTCAGAGGCGTCAGGTGGTTTTAGTCGTCATGCTAAGGGTTATATGTGGGGTTTGCTCAGTTACAGATGAAATGCTAATCCTTAACTTTCCCATTTCTCTGTCCCAAACATACCCCGTATGCTGCTGCCGACCCGCTGCAGGCTGCACCGCGCAGGGGGAGCGGACACTGCGACGGGCTCTGCCCGACACCAGCCCGACACCCCAGGCAGCAGACCTGCCTAGCTTTGTGAGCTGGGAGGTCAGAAGCAGGTGTGGGTAGGTGACTTTTAGCTACTCAAACTTCATCAAAACAGACGAAAAATTAAAACATGTTTTACTGAAGTTTGTAAGTAGCGGGGTTGCTGAATTGGGGGTCTGATCCAAAATGTCCCAAGTGCAAACATTGCAGCTTTTAGTCAGGTAAATACTCCGTTGTAACTAGCAGGGCTTTGTCACAGTCTGCACAAAGCTTTCATCTGAAGAGCTGCGGGTATTTCAGACATCCAATGCCAACAGCCACTGCAGTACTTCAGAGTGAAGCAACTCTTACCAGGACTGAACATTTTTCGTGCTGGCTGTGGGGAGGCGGGCGAGCGTGTGCCAGCTGGCCTGCGCTGCTCACTTGCCTGAGATTATTAAGGGAAACAAGGGATCAGAAATCTCTCCCTAGAAGACATTTTTTTCAACCTCTGAGCAACGAGTACCTTGCAGAAGGCTGTCCATTTTAATTTGCATTTTGAAAGCAGTAGTTTTTGTTCCGTTATTTTTTCAGACCTTAAAGAAGCAGAGAGAAAGGTATTAATCACTTTGATTCAGCTTTTGGAGAGAAGGGTGCCAGACAATATATGTGACACCTTTGATTTTCTGTTGAGGCTGTGTGCTACTGGGAAGATGGTGCTGTCATGGAAAATGCCATAGCTGGTTGTCCCCTCATCTTCAGTTCTGTGAGGAAAGAGTAACTCCATCAAGGTGATTTCTCTGGGAGAAAAGTGGCATGAAAGAAGAATGAGGCAGTGTTTTTTATTTAAGACCTATATAGGCCAGCCATAATTGAGAGGGAGACAAAAAATTGTACTTGTCATTTCTAACTCTTGCTTAGCTGCATTTTTGAAGGATACCTTTAACATCTTATAAAGTAGCAGTGTATCCCCCTTTCCCAAAGAGATTGGCTGTAAATATGTCTTTTTTTTTTTTTTGCCGCTAGTTAAGAGCCTTCAGGCAACAGAAATCTGCCAGGCTTGCAATGTTTTATAGGCTTTCTGATTTTTTTTTCTTCCTTTGACTTGATTACCTCACCTACGGGTTGCCTCAAGCAAGCTCCTTCAAGAGACTCTGTGTATAGGATCTGTTTGTGCCCTGCGGAGAGGAAGGGGGAAGCCTGTGTAAATGATTTCACTTAGGAGGAGTCAGCGCTGTGTCTCTGACTGCAGTTGGAAGGGTTTTTAGCAGTGATAAATACCCAGACTCTGTCTCACTCCAAGTACACTGTAAACACTCCAGTTAACATGGAATGAGTGGACTTGAAGATTATATTTGCTTTCCACTGTCCTGTACAACTATATCTGTGCTAACTTACTGTGGTGTTCTCATCCCATCTCTTCTTGCTCTTGGTTGGAAAATCGAGGTAGCATCTCACCATCGTCTTCTAACTCTGCTCTGAGTAGGGCAGAGTGATGTGGCCTTTGTGATGCCTGCTGACCCTGCTTGCAGTAAAACTGCAGTTAACTCTGTTGAACTGCACCAACAGGAGGAAAACTGAGAATAGAAACATTCGCCCAGGAGGACAAGGCTGAATACAGGCAGGATCCCACAGATTAGTCAATCGCTGTATTTTCCTGGTAAGAGTGACCACCATTTCAGTTTAACTTTACAGTACCAGCTGCTGAGCAGAACGTCTGTTAGTGCGGTGCTTGCAAAGGAACTCAGAGCTTTTTTCCAAGACTGGCAGTACCTACATGGAATAAACTTCACCAAGCGTGGTGAAAAGGGCAAGGCTCAGTTTTGCAGCTGTTACAAAAATGGGACTGAATGTGAGCAGATCATCTCCCATGCAAAGTGGAATTTTAAAGGACTTTCCATTGAGCTCATTTACTTCAGGCACAGCCAGCTGAGTACAGGAGTTCTGATACCTGGCTGCAGTATCCTTATCTTGGATGCCTCGGTTGCACCTTCTGTGGCCAGTTTGGTCCAAAGGAAAGTCTGTCCAGGCTGGGCAAGCCAATGACAAACCCAAGTTTTCAGGTCATCTGAGGTGAGCTTGGCTATTCTTGTCATACCCGACTGGCTCTAAATTTACTGCAGACGGCCTCTCAAAGGGCAA
Organism: Anser brachyrhynchus; assembly: GCF_964034855.1. Lineage (NCBI taxonomy): Eukaryota > Metazoa > Chordata > Aves > Anseriformes > Anatidae > Anser > Anser brachyrhynchus. Next base: position 1,245,862 of record NC_137703.1, on the reverse strand, counting down.
ACCATTGCAGTAATTAATTTTACTGCAGCTAATTTTTATTTTTAGGGAAGAGGAAGACTAAGCCTCTGTTTTAAAATAAACAGAAAACACATTGTCTCTGAAAAGAAATGATGGGATCCTTACTGGAAACATTCTAAAAATAAAACTTTTCAGCTAGAGCTTGTATTCCACCAAAGTCATTGGGAATGCAAGCTCATTAGAGCTTTGTTCAGGGTACTGATATTTCTGTTTGGGAGGCAGCACGGCCTGATGGACATTGGGCTGGGACAGAGCCAGACCTGCCTTCTGCTGGTGGCTCCGCATGGTGGCTCGTGTTCAGCAGGCTTGGGAGCGTCATTCCCCTTTCTGGGCGCTCCCATCAGAGCTCTCCTATCTTTCCCAGTGACAAGATGCACACAGTAGTAGGAGCTCTGCCTCCCTGTAACACTAATGCTACCCCCATCTAGTATTCTAGGGCCTGCGACTCATGACGTTTGAAAATTAGGAATCCTGAGGGGGAGTCTCCAAACCGCCTCCTGCTTGAGCTGGCTGAGCCAGCTGTGCTGCAGCTCTCCCCTTAGCCCTGTGTGACGTCTGAAAGTTTTCTTAGGCTGTCTCAGATCCTCTGAGGCATCTCATTAGGTGCACTGGAATATCCTCCAGCCAAATTTGCTTCTTTGATCATGTAGGAATTCCAGGCCGTTAGGCATTTCCTTTCTTCCCCCAATTAACCTTTTTTATCCACTGGCTTTGCCAGTATTGCAACAGCAATTTATTGTCTTTAAAACCAAACTGAGTCAACCGTTGTACTTGAGCCACCATTCAGCTCATGTAACAGTTTTTTATCTTTGATTTCAATTGCTAACAAGCATTTTCTAGCTAAGGATCTACTTCTGGAGCAGAGTCAGCTTTGTTTGCAGGAGATGAAATATTAACTGATAACTGTGTTTGGAGAACGGAGCCATCATGCTTTTCTTTCCCTGCTCTGCAGTTGTTTGCTTCCTGGAACAACAACAAAAAAAAATTGCCAGGATATCCTGGGAAGTGTGTGCTTAATCCAGACTAGTCGATGGTCTGTACAGATGCTCAGCACTGAAGAACTGAGACCACGGAGTTTAAGGTCCTTGTAAGACAATGAATCCAGTCACACGTAACAGAAAATGTGAAATACAAGTAGAAATGTTTGGTACTTGAAATGTTAGTGTTACCCTTAAGGAATTTTCTGGGCTCCCTCTAGCAGAATAAATTCTTGATCGCTTGTAAACAACAATCTTAAACAAATTACTCTGAACGTCGAGTGCAAGTACCATACTGATGATAATACTGATAGCTCCTGCAGACACTAAAGGGAGGCAGAGGGAATGCCGTACACCCTCGGGTGGCACTTGCCAGCAAGCAGAACAAGGCTCTGCTTTGGCAAGTGATGAAATTAAAATTTTCTTCAACTGTGCTTTCAGCTTAATACCCCTTTATTAATCTTTCATAGAAGTATAACCATTTCTTGGCGAAACAGATAGAGAAGGGCGTTCTGTTCCATTTTGTGCCAGTTTGCAAGGAGAAATGCAGTGACAGACCGTACAAAAATTACCTTCCCCTTTCCTTGCCTTCACTCTCGGAAAAGCCACAGGGTTCAAATGCTTATTTTCTCTCAAGGGAAGACTGTGGGGTTTCTGGGCTCCGTGAATGGCCTCGCTAGGGCCATGTGAAGGCTGGAAGCCAGGTGGCTCTCAGTGGACCCTTTCTCCCTGCTCCGCCAGGGCCACCAGCCAGCTGCTGTGGGATTCGGTTGTGTCCTCTGCACAGGCTGAAACCTCCCCTCCCTCGCAGCATCCTCACCTGGTGGGTCTGCTTAAATTCAGCTCAGGCAGCTGGAATGGGATGGAAGAGACCAGCATTAAACCGCAATGATGACGATGAAGTTTTGCCTCATAGCAACAACTATTTTCTGTCTTCTGTGAAATCTGGAAGGTGGTGATTTCATTTAATAATGAAGGCGTTTGCTTTATCAATTATGTAGCGATTCCTCTGTTCAGAATGCATCAGCGCTCCTCAAGGAACAAGTGCATTTGTGATTTACTTCATTGTAATTTTCTGTCTTTGCTTGTTAAAAAATGCATGTGCTGGTACACGTAGTCCTCCAGTGAGAACTCCGTCCCAGATTCCAACAGACAGCATAGCCCACGGCCGTCTCTGGCAGGAGCTGTGCAGAGGGTATGCCCTGGGACAGGACGTGATGGAAATGAATGCTCTGCACAAGAGGCAGCACGAGGCAAGAGAAGGGCCAGCTCCCACTGGCAGGGAGCTTGTGGCGAGCATCACAGCATCGGAGATCCTGCAGCATTCCCAAGTGGTGAAAAGCATGTGGAAATATATTAAGCAACCTCAAAAATTACCAACTTGCTGTTTCTGTGATGCAAACCTGCAGAAAGCTCCAGAGGAAGAGCTCAGATTTAGTGCTAGTCTGCAGCTTTCATGAGACCCAGCAAATATTTTGCAGGATTCAATTAAAGCTGGTCTCAGCACAGACAGCAATTTTAGCTTACAGAATGTTTTGGATGGGGAATGCCACTTTTTTTTTTTTTTTAATGAAATATTTGAGCATTGCCAATTTGAGACCCTCCAGAACGACCAGAAATTAAGACATGAGCTGTAAAAAGGTACATATTTTATATATGTATATGTGTGTCTACAGTGAATAAATGAATACTTCTATGTATCTGTGCCTGTGTGCATGCAAAGAAAAAGTATCTCTAAGAGGACATAAAAACCAAAGCAGGCTTGATTTTCAGTCTGCTGTGTTCAGGTAGATGTCTGAGCCTTCCTTCACCTCTCCTAGGAGCTGAGAGTGAGTAAAGTTCCAGAAAGACAAGCAAGTCTTCTTCACAGGGTCAGAATCACTGAGAGCAAGACTTGTGTGTCTGTCTTAAAAACAGCTTTGTATTAACACTTTTAAAAGAGAACACATGACATAAATTGTATGAGAGGAGATAAGAAGTGTATTTCTTTAAGGAACTAGGTTGTATTTTAAATACAGGAACGCAAAGAGTGGGCAGAAGAGCGTGGAAAGAGACCAATGGAGCAGGACCCTTTCCAAAAACATCTGGGGCCTGGGCTGTGTCAAGTGAGAAGGCAGATGTTCAGAAACAGCAGAGAAGATTTTTTTTTCTATTTTTACTGAAGTTAAAATTAATCATAACCCTTCTAGAACTGTGGATGCTTTATTTTAGTGTTCACACTAAAATACTGCAAAGATGAGATCCATGACCCTGGATGGATACACTGATGGCCACTGTCAAGCATTACTTGATTTGCCTCCTGCTCCTCCTGCTTTAGAATTAAATTGTATCATAAAACCTAAAATCAGAAAGCTGAACAGTAGGTAACAATGGCAAGGGAAGATAAAATACTTCTTCCCAGGATGTATCAATGTGGTCTGGTTTGCTAGTAGATTCCCATTTATTGCCACGGATGTGTGATAAGGTAATGGGGTGTTAATAACACAGAAGAAGCAAAAATGAGAATTTAATCACATTACCAAGACAAGGGTCCCATTCTGTTCTTATTCATGGTGATTTACATTGAGAGCAGTTCCAGTTATGATTGATTTTACCTGGCCATACATAAAACCAGCAATGAATTCTTCTCTCTTTTGGAGTAACAGTGGTCTCACTCGCAGCATTTTTCCCTTGGGCTGCTTGACTGGAGCGAAGCTTGCCACGCTGTGGGACATAGCCTGGCGGGGCAGGAAGGGCTCAGGGCAGGCGGGCTCAGCGGCAGCGGGGGCTCGGCTCCCTCCTGCCCCCCCGGAGCCCGCAGCCGTCCCCCCTGCGGGGAGCGCTGGGTCTCCCTGGGGACGGACATCAAGGCCTGGCGGTGAGTTTCCAGTTCAGTGGCTCGGATCTCTCCTCCGGCGTTATTCCTGCCTTCCCCTGCCACCTGGCCCCAGGGCTGGATTTAGTGTTTAATAACCTCTGCTTGGGAAGCTCTACTGTATCATGCAAATGCTCACTTTTTTTAGTAATTAGTTGGATGTTTTTAAACTTCTACTATTTTGCATTGATGATGAATGGATTTGTTTCATACACAGGTACTCAGCTGTAGTGTGCTGAGAGATTTGTGATTGGAAAGCTGCTGCCGAAAAGGGCCGTGGCTCCTAGGGCAGGCTCCTGTCACAGTCCTGAACGCGTGGCCTTGTGATGCACTGGCTGTGGAGAGACAAATGCATTCTCTTAATTGTCAAAACAGGTGGAGGTGTCTGTGACTGAACAATATTTCTACTGGAATTTTTCTAGTTGGAAAAAGTTTTCTAGTTTCTAGGTGCTGTTTACTGGCTTCCTGCTTGGTGCCCAGGAAGTGACCCAGAAGATCTGGCATGTCCCTTTCACTTCTAAAAGTAAATATTGATCTCTGAACAGAAGACAGACTTACAGAAAGAGCCTTTAAATCTATGGTCATTGGAAAACTTCTTATTCTCCAGATGTGGAGTACTCATTCCAGCAAGCGAGGATTGTTCACTCCCCCTCCAGGTGCCTCAGACATACCCTCCGCCTTCTTGACATCCACTCTGACAAATCTGTGGTGTTTTATCAAGTAGAACGTAACCTTGCACTGGAGTAAGGAGTTCTCATTTAACTTACTTTTTACATATTCTTTAGAAATCTTTCTGCATAATGTCAGTGCTCCAGTCTCTGAGCTCGAGTACCTACCAGAAATGCAGACACGCATAAATGACCCTGTGAAGACTTTCAGCACTGATTGCAGAAGCGAGGCAGGGGCTGGAAGCGGAGATACGGGGCTCGTATCCAGCGATATCACAGTGCCCAAGAGAAACACTGTTCTGAGCGTGTGTCACTGGAATTGCTGCATCCAGGCTCGTTCCATTGCAATATCCAAGACACCAAATTTGCACCACCATGCACACTGCTTAGGGCCAGCAGGCTTTGTGCACTTGGTCTTACCCAGAGCTGAATTTGTTGCTCTGTCCTCTGGCGGCATCAGTAAGCATCTGGGATGGAAGATGAGTGGACTAGAGCTTCCTAGAGAGAAAACAGAACAGAAAGCAGTTAGTCTCACATCTCACCTGGAGGAGCGATCCTAGTTACCAGTTAGTACAGAACATGTTAAGTGCCAGCACCTCACTGTGCTTGGAAAAAAAGTGCCCTCGTCATCGCTTTGAAACAAGGGCTGCCGGTGCTCACCCTTTAGCAAGCGACCCTCCCAGACACCCCCGTGCCCAGCCCAGCACCGGACTCCAGCAGCAACCAGGAGCATTCACGTACCTGGGACCTTTGCTGGCTATGACACAGCACGACAGCTGCCTCTGTAACTGCATGCTGGAAGATGCTTGAGGACCGTTTCTCTCCGACAGACCTATTCCAAAGACTAATACAACTTTGATTTCCCTCCAGGAGGGCAGCCCAGCTCCTAGCATTTTGTCAGCCAAATTCCTTTGTCGAAGGACTGTATTAAGTCACAGTCTGGCAAGATTTTTCTACACAATGAAACCTAATTTCCTTTTCGTGCTCTTTAGTGAAGATGAGGTAATGTGTCATTTGATTTAGCTGTGTGGTTGTAAAGTTCTCCTCGTTAATATTAAGCAAGTAATTGCACTACCCAGCTCCCTAAGAACAATTTCATCTTTCCAGTACCCTAAACCTCTCTGTTTCTACTCACTTCTCAGTTTTACTGGGAAGGAAACATTAAACAGAACTGGTCCAAGTGGAAGGACTCCTTTCTGTGCCTGACTAATGCTTGCACATCTCCCTGCTGCCAGTTATTAGACCTGGTGTTTCTGTTCCTCCTCCTTTTCTTCCTTTCTCTGTTCACACTTTGCACAGGATATTTTGTTAGCTGAAGAGGACAAGACTGGAATCTCTGCTTCCAAGGCTGAGCTCGGGGCATCCCGCTGTAACTCGCCAGGGAAAGACCGGTCCTTTCTGAAGCTCAGGGTTTCTGTGGGTTGTCTCTTGGTTGCAGGTGGATGGGGACGAGGAGGATGAGGCTCGGGCTGGCAGTGTGCCCCTCTGGGCAGCAGGGAGGCACCGTAGCTGGAGAGGGAACGCAACAGAGAGCAGCGCAGTAGGAGTAAGTTTGCATTTCACATAGCAAAGTGATGTGGAGATACCTGAGGTAGATTGAACGGATCGCCAAGGAGTCCCGAAGGCAGCATAGCAACCAGCACAGAAGGGTTACAGGGTGATTCACCTTGCTGGCTGGCAGCTTTCCAATACCCTCTGCACACACTTCTCCCTGGTGTCTGTGTGGGTGCAGAGCTGGATTTTGCAGCTTTCCCTAATTTCAGTACCTCTCTGTTGTACGTTTCCCTCTAACCAGTGCAGCCCTTCCTTTGAACTGCCCTGTCTCACGGCCAGTGCTTCCACAGCCCCACAAGGAGTTTGCCTTCAGCAAAGCTCTGGTTCACTTCAGTAGCAGATTTTACCAAATAAGAAGTGTTCAGGTGCTAATTCCTGCCTCTCTCAGTAAGCAGTCAAAGCCCAGCTGTAGCAAAGCAGATGAGGATAAGGCCTGCAGTGAGGTTCTCCAGAACCTGTGTACGGTGTTTGGTAGCTTTGTGTCTCCTGCTGCCATCGACTTCGCTCTCTCCAACATGAGTCGCTGAATGGATGACCTCCACAGTTAAAAATGTGAGCCCTAGCGGCATGAGGAAAAGGGTCAGGGTCTGTCCTGCCGCACGTAGCAACTCACCACTGAGTAAGCTACCAGAGTCCATGTAGGAGCAAACCGTTTCCTCTGTTCTCCATGCAAGCATTCCCAGTGATTTCTCTGTGTAATGCCTTTATTTGTTTACAGCCTCTGAAACACTACTTTCATTGCACCCGCTAAAAATCATTACTTTGAGCATGACTTTTAGTGCTCCAGAGCTGCAACTGAATTTACTCTCTATCCCTCCAAGTCTGTGAAAATTTCTCTTCTGATAAAGTCAGCTTTGTACTAGAGAGAAATCCATATTGGTGTCTAGAGCCAGTGTGAAATGTGGCTGGCAGCAAGAGTCTGGATTGGCCCTCTGGCCGTCTCAGTAGGGACTTTGTAAATCCTTATTATAGATTTCCTACTGTTACTTATTTCCACCTTAAAAATAAACAAAAATGAGCAAAAATTTCCTTGAATAGTATCTGTCAAGCTGTTTTGGAAATTTTAGCCTAGTCTGTCTTTAGGCACGTAATTTAGTTAAGATTAATTAAAACAGAGCTCCTAAGGGAGACAGATGCTCTCAGTACGGGGCCCAGTTTTTGAGAAGCCACAGGAGATCAGTACCTCGGTCTGAATTAAGCAGAAATTAAGTGAAAACACTTTCAGAGATGCCTGTTAATACTAGCTAGAGAGGTGCCTGCTGACGGTCGTTGTCTCATTGTGCACTGGCTGCCAGGAAATGTTACGTGTGTAGACTGCTACCGTGAAGAGTCTGTGTCCATAAGCTGTAGCTGAGTCACAGTAACTTGGGACTTTATTTCTGATACTTCTTATCTATGACTCTATACTCATATATAGTGTGTATATTAGTATAACGTATACTCTATTTTAGTGTACTTTTTATAGTAAAGTACATAGCAGTAACATTTTATATTCTTTAAAAAGTCATAATGAATACCAGGTTTCTAAAATAATGCAAGGAAAATTCTAATAATTTAATAAGCTAAGCATGATTGATTATTTATAATAGATTCTAACTTCAAAAATTAGCATTAGATAATGGTCATTCTTTCTCTTTTCAGCGATCAGGTGGGGCCTTAGCTATTCCCCTGTGTGCATTTCAAGGAACTGTGTCTCTTCAAGCACCCACAGGAAAAACTCTCTCTTTATCTACGTACGAGGTAAGCACTGAAGGACAAAAAATAACACCCACGTCAAAGAAAATTGAAGTTTATCGATCTAAAAGTGTTGGTCACGAGCCAAACCCAGAAGAGTCTCCTAATACATTTGCTGACACAAGTGTTAAAATTCATTTAGAAGTTCTTGAAATCTGTGACAATGAAGAGGCCCTGGATACTGTGTCAATCATCAGTAACATCAGCCAGTCGTCCACACAGGTGAGGTCTCCATCCTTACGTTATTCACGGAAAGAAAACAGATTCGTCTCATGTGATTTAGGGGAAACTGCTTCCTACTCTCTCTTCATACCATCAAACAATCCTGACAGCGATATTAACATAACAATTCCAGACACGGTCGAAGCTCATCGGCAGAACAGTAAAAAGCAACATATGGAAAGAGGTGGCTATCAGGAAGAAATACAAATGTTGAACAAAGCATACAGAAAACGGGAAGAAGATGACAACAACAATTAAAAGACTTTCACCCTAAACATTTAAACTGATTTGACAGATGTTGCTCCTCTTGACTCAAGCTACCCTAGCAAATACAATGCCAACTGTTTTTTGCTAGCACATAAATTAATTTTATTTGGGTAGACTCTTAAATAGTTTAAAACATTTAAAAATATACACATAGCAAAGCAAATACTTAAGTGCTTTACAGCTTTGCATAGTGAATTTCAAGTTATTTATATATCTATTTATTTGAGGAACACTTGTCTCTAAAAGAAATCCTAAATAAAATCTAAAAACCAGCCTTGTTTGCTTGGCACTGTGTGGTCTGTCTGTGGGAACCTGCAGAAAATGAGGGAACAACTTCATAGGGGTGAAGTTTGAACAGGTTTGAATGACTGTTGCAATGCTGCTCATACTGACGTACCAGACTTGAATCATTTACCTGAAAATATGTAGCACAAGCCTAAGACTAACTCATTTATTTGCCTAAGCAAAGGACTAAAAGTTACCTAGATGGTTTAATTTTCTATTGCTCTGTACATGATTGATATGTAATACCTATGTAAGTGGCCAGTGTATGGACCTTTGGATACAAGTGGCTGAAATGTAAGCGTGCACATTTTGTAAGTCCAACATTGTGAAACGTAAGTGTTCTCATTGCTTGACATTTCTGTTTGCAAGTGCATCAAATGTTCATTAATTTTCTGTCAGTTACTCTAAAGTGTGCCCTTTTCTGCCTCCATGATCTCTTAACGAGTTAAGAAGTTTCTCAACCTTGCAGATATTTGCTCTCCATCCAGATAAGGCAGCATTTGAAGTGTTTGAAGAGCTGTAACATCAACATTAATTTCAGTAATTTTTCATGTTTAAAGACTAGAGCCATCCCCAAGCAAGGAATAGATTTGCAATGTTGTTTTCTTCCTCAGCTAGTACTTTCAGCAACACAGCCGTGAGAGCGGGTGTCACTTGCTGATAGCTGCAGGAGTCCCTGCGGCCCGCAAGGAACACTAGCCCCTTTTCTGCCCCTATATATTCTGGCAGCAGTCCTGCCATCAGACCTCTCTGGGTGGACCCTCACGCTTTAGGGCTGAGTCAGGAGCTGGGGGTTACAACTGGTTTGTGACTCCTTAGGAGAGGGGGACAAAGCTATTCAGGGAGGACAGACTTAAGAGACCTGACAGATGCTGACCTCGAGAGTGAGGCTGATTACTTAGATCAGGTTCCTGCCCTGTAGCACCCTCTGGAGGAGCCCGTCCCTCTACTGTCTTACGGGGAACCTAGAACTAAGTCTGAAATCAACCTAAAACCCGTGAATACTCTGTTTTGTGTCAAATTTAGAGAAGCCAAGGCTGAAACAGTGAATGGAGTCCTTAAGGCTTACATGAAATACACTGCAAAGGCTTGAAATGCTAGTGCTTTTTGACTGGGAGCTCTTTTTTTCTGAGGGTTTATCATCATCGGTGCTGCGATCGAGATGGATCACTCTGTGCAAGGTGTGGTTTTCATGTGCTGCCTTTCCAAGGTGGAAATAAGGATTCTCGTAAGATTGCCTCAAGACTCTCAGTACCACTAAGATGCTATGTTATATTTCAGATTTAACAAGAAACTACAGTAGAAGGAACAAACAATAAGTCTGTTGAATAAGTTACATTCGTAGGCATAGAGCAGAGGGACCAAATATATTGCTTTGCTTTGTGTTTGCAGCAGGAACGCAGAAAGTTGCCTTATAGCAACAGACGTGCTCACTCCAGAAAAAGGTAGCAAGGTTGTGATGGAGGATGCAGCCCATCACACCTTCTGTTTGGTCAGATGTTCTGACGGATGCATTTAGAAGGGGTTAGGACTAGGAGGTGTTGAAATTCTGCGTAACTGTGACCTTGAACTTGATCTAATTGTAGAATGTTGTCTTGCTGCTGTAATGAAAAGGAACTTTTCTTTAATGAATCTGTAAATTTGATCATGTACAAAAGTCTGATTGTTTTATATTTTACTTTAAAGTGATTAACATCATTAAACATTTTAACCTGTCTGAAAACGCAAATTGTAATTATTCAGTAGATAAGAGCTCCTTGCACAAAGCAGCAAACGCTGTGTGAGAACACTTGCTCCTGGGTTGTGTATTCAGTACGTGTCAATGTGTCTTTAACATTTTATGAAGTGCATTTGGACCTAATTTTTAAAGCACTTCTTTTCTAATAGTTTTTAAAGAAAAACAAACAAACAAAAAAAATCCAACGTCCTCTTCTGTTGTTTATCCCCTGTATGACCTTTTAATGTATTTCACTGACAGCTTGACATTTGAGGGCAAAGTGTTCGTCAATGACTGTTTGAAGGTGACTTGAAAGAGACCTCATCTCTGCTCAGACACCATAGCAACTCGCTGAGCAAAAATCCCTTGGAAAATGTGACCTGCATCAGCCCCTGGGCTTCCCCTGCTCTTAGTACTTGGGCTTTTGAATAATGCAAAGGGTAGAGAACAAGAAAGGGCAAAAGACTTTCGGAGGTAATCTTTGGTAAGCAGTATATCCAGTGGGCTGGGGTTTCCTTTCAGTGGTGCTCGTGTACACTGAGAATAGCATTAAGTTAACAGAGTTACAAGAAAACTAAATCTGTAAGAAGCAGGACCAGGCCCCAGATCCCAAAAGCCCCAAAGGATTGTGCTTCTTGAAATAAAAGCTATAGCCTGGCACTGAAATGTAAATTTCCTATTCTAATCTTGATAGAAAATACATCTGACAGCATCAAACTGTTTCAAAATGCAGTAATTTCATAAAAAATAAATGTTACTTATATATTATTTTACCTTTATAGGTTTAGGGTTGATACATAGATTCTGGAACACGATTTCACCTCCTGGTATGTATCACTATAATGACTTCCAAGATGAACCTTTGAGTGTTATGTTCCTCTCCCGTAATGAATTTTGCAGATTTAGGTGTTTCAGAACAGAATAAATTCTGCTTTTATAGACTCAGGCAGCAGCTCCTATTTGAATTGCAGTACCTGTATGTATATATGCCTGTATGTTGCACTCTTCTGTTTGTTTTGCAGGAAAAGCTCATGTTAACGACCTCCCATCCTTACACACAGCCTTTCCCCACAGAGACAGCCGTACCGACCGCGGCAGTGCCTCGCGGGGTCACAGCTGTGGCCTGGGCTCCTCTCTGGCTGGGCCTCACCCCAGGGCGTGCCCGACAACTTTCACGTTCCCTCATCGGGAGTTTGACTGCAGGGAGGCCCTTCAGATCACCGAGGGGAGGGCACAGAGCTCTCCTCGCGCTGCTGCACCTTGGTGCGCGGGCCCGTTACCGCGCGGTGACGGCCTGCTGCTGGAGGGGTGACGTGAGTGCGAGGGGTGGGTAAAAGGCCTCGGGAAGGCTCGATAATCTGTGAGAGACCAAGATTATTGCAAGAAATATAACTTGTCGGAGACGTTGGGAAATGATCTTTGCGTTGAGAGACGCGCGGTTACCCTTTCCAACGTTTACGTGTACAAATTTATCTGAAATGTTTCAATCCGTAAGATTTCCTTCAGAAGACGTGTTTTTCCCCGTGTTAAGGAGACAAAGCAGTAGCGATGCGTGCAGAAGGACGCTCCCTCTGGCACTGCAGCCCCATCTACAAGAGCACGGCCACGCGGGGGGGCCGGGACCCTCCGACGTCCCGGGCCCGGGATTCGAACCCGCAGCCCCAGGGAGCCCGAGGGGGGGGCTGCGGCGGTTGGGGCGGGGCCTGCGGCGGGGCGGAGCCCGTGGCGGACGGAAGTGCTGCGGCGGAAGGGGCGGTGCGGTGCGGTGCGGTGCGGGCTGCCGGCCGCGGGCGGCCATGAGCTCGGAGCAGCGGCGCGGCTGGGCCCGGGGCGGCGATGGCGGCCCCGCCGCCTCCTCCTCCTCCTCCGCCTCGGCCGGCGGGCACGGGGGGCGTGGCGGGGGCGGCGGCGGCGGCCGGGGGCGGCACCCGAGCCACCTGAAGGGCCGCGAGATCGGGCTGTGGTACGCGCGGAAGCAGGGCCAGAGGAGCAAGGAGACGGACCGGCAGCAGGTGAGGGGCGGGGGGCGCCTCACGGGGCTCTGCCTGCCGAGCGGGTGACGTCACGGGCCGAGCGGGTGACGTCACGGGCCGAGCGGGTGACGTCACGGGCCGAGCGGGTGACGCCACGGGCCGAGCGGGTGACGTCAGGCCGGTGACGCCACGCTGTGCCGTCCGCAGCGGGCCGTGGTGCGGATGGACGAGCGCCGGGAGGAGCAGATCGCGCAGCTGCTGACGGCCGTGCAGAGCCGGAGCGAGAAGGAGCCCGACGCCATGTCCTGGTGGTCCGGGGACGAGGACGGGTAAGGCTCCGGCCCCGCGCCTCGCGTCCCACATCACACGAACGGGCAGGAGGCGCGCTGGGAGAGGTCTCCTGGCTCTACGGGTGCCCCCGGCCCAGCACGCAGCCATCCCCTAGCCACTGCTGCGAGGCTCTCTTCCAGGCTGCTGTCGAGTTTGGGGTGTTAGGTTTTTAGCTGAAGCCGTAAAACCCTGTAACCGGTCCCCAGGCCCACAGCAGGGGATTTACGTTATGGAGCGACCAGGTTCCTGCGGCCTCCGGGAGCGCTCCTCCGCAGGTGGCATTTGTCATCCTCCTTCTGGCGTTCGGCAGCGCTGGGAGGTTTTCTCAGCCTCTATGAAATAGGGCCCATTCTCGATGCCTTTTGTGAAAGGATTTAAATAGGCAGCGAAATGGGGGGTCGCGTACCTTGCCTTCAGTACGCTGGGTTGATGGGGTTGGGTTCTGGTGAAAGATCCAGTTACGGGGCGGCGGTTCTGACAGGCCGTTAAGCGGTAGTTCTCTGGAGACGTTTTGTTAGTACGTTAGCTCTGATGCGAAAGAACACGTTACATTTGAAGATCCTGTTGTACATTTTTTGATGACATGATCCTGTTGTACATTTTTTTTTGTTTCTACAATGTACGCCGTACTGCCTTCGGGTTAGGGGTCAGGCAACTTGGGGATGTAATGTCCCAAAACCAGATCTGCCTGGAGTGGTGCAGTGAACTCTTCAGTGTACGTTTCTCAGTGGCCAGGCGTATATTGGGTAATCTTTGAAGTTTCTGTTCTTTGCCCGTATTTCAGAAATACTCCAGAACAGCCCGCAAAAGTGAAACCAGAAGCTGAAAAAGCTCCTATCAAGCAGAGACCAGTCTTGGAAAAAACATTCCTTGATCGGGATGTGGAATATCTATTTGAAAAAAATCAGCAAGATACCGATTTAGATGAGCAACTTAAAGAAGATTTAAGAAAGAAGAAGTCCGATCCTAGATATATTGAAATGCAGGTACTTCCCATATGTTAAGAAGAAAGCTTTTGGGTTTATTTTTACATAAACTGAACTAACTAGAAAACTTCTTGTAATTAATTTACTCAAAGTTGTCAAGACATTACTTTAGGAAAAAAAGTACCATCAGAATTTACAAAACGCGTCCTTGTCAACGGGACAGGGATTGAAAATTAGGCCGTCAGTGATAATTTCTGATTGTTTAAAATCCAAAATTTTAAGTATCCGCATTGTATAGTTGGATGTGTATTTTCAGTTCTGTTTTTTTTAAATAGATTTTTTTTTGCGTTTGTGTGTAAAATTAAAAGTAGGGGAATAGGCTCTGAAGGCACACCTCTTCGAAATGTAGTTGAGGTTATTGTAATGGCAGTGTATAAAGCTGTACAAGGAAACGCTTTTAGCACCTGTCAGATGGGAGGCCTGCTGTTCAAGGCCCTGGTCTTTAAACTGCGTATGCGTGCCTCTTTGCGTACAGAACTGTTGGTGGTAAATATTTCTGGTACGTTTAGTGAAGCTGAGAACATGCATGGAATTAAATTTATTTCTAGTGGGCCTGTTCAGTCTTGGCTGAGCAGCTTGTCACGTTATTGATCTGTTTCGTCCAGATCATGGATGAAATCTGTTAATATTACTTCAGTGTTGAACAGGTGTTTGAAAACACGTACTGTTATTTTCTCTTTTCTCAGAGGTTCCGAGAGAAGCTCCCTTCGTATGGGATGAGACAGGTAAGCGTATGTTTAATTTGAAGAAAGATTCATTTCTCTTCTGAAGTAGGAGAAAAAACTGTGCAACTGGGAGTAAGAGGAAGCCTTTGTTGCCTGTTATGAAGGTGCTGAAGATTTCAGAGCTTTCAATATTAATGGAAACAGATGGGTATATGGTTGCTGTGACATTTTATTTTATTTTTTTTAAGTTCACTTCACGGTAGTAGAGAATTATCAAAATCCTTCCAAAATCTGTTTTTGACAATAATACTTGCAAATGTTTTCTTTGTTTGGAAACAGGAACTTGTAAACCTTATAAACAATAATCGAGTAACTGTGATAAGTGGCGAAACCGGCTGTGGAAAGACCACACAAGTCACGCAGTTCATCTTGGATGACTACATAGAGCGAGGGAAAGGGTCTACCTGCAGGATTGTTTGTACTCAGCCTAGGAGGATCAGTGCTATCTCGGTAAGTGCCGCTTTGACAAACTGAGTAACTTACTTCTTACGGTTGTGGGTGTGTTTCTTTGTTGTCATCCCTACCGTAAGTCCGAGATAAAATTACTGTCTTAGAATTTTTGAACGAAAATAGATTTTTTTTTTTTTTTTTTTTACTGGGCCTAAGCTACAGGGCAAGTTTATTAGCCGAGTATACAATCTGGTAGTTTATTTGAAGTTCAGATCTGGAAAAAATCCAAATGACCAGATAGATCAGTTTCTTTGAGAGGTGCACGGTGTCTCCTTTTGGATGTTGTCACACTAATCGTAGAGTTCAAGATTAGCATTCTGCCTGCAGTGGACAGGAAAGGTTGTTTTTTGTGTATTCATTTTCAGTCTTAAAATTGTTATTTGCAATAGAATCTATTATTAATATAGACTAATTCGATACTTTGTAAGTTTCGGTAGTGATCAGAGTACTGGCACCGTATGCCTCCCTTTTCCTTGAATGTAGGCATGGTTTATATTGGTGACTTTAATGGACTGGGCAGTGCAAACATGAAGTGAGATAAAACAGTAGTGTTGTGTAGCCCTTTAGAAATACACTAACAAGCAAGAAAGAACTTGGCTTTCCAGTGCACAGTAATTACTTTTTTTTTATAGTTAAATATCAAATCAGTATAGAACCTCACTTTCCATGAGGAAAAGCTGGCCGTACTGAAAGGGGTGGTGCATTCTGGAGTACGTACTGCTAATGCCTAGATGGTTGTGTTTCTCTAAAACGTGTCTTGGGTTGCCAACCTGTTCTTGAGTTGCTGACAGGAAACACTGCTGTCAGTGAAAGGGAAAAGATGGTTTTCAGAGTGTTCTGTTATTGTTGTTTACATTTCATCTTGGTTCTAGGTGTTTCTTACTGATGAGTAGCTAAATCATGGATCAGCCTCGTGTGTTTGTTTTTTTTTTTTTAACGTGCTGTTGTTTTTTTGAAGGTGGCTGAGAGAGTTGCTGCTGAAAGGGCAGAAGCATGCGGTAACGGCAAGAGTACAGGTTACCAGATTCGTCTTCAGAGGTAAGAGGCTCTCTTGACAGTTTTTGTTCCTTCATGTAAAGTGGTGTCTATTCAAAAAGAAAAAATTGCGAGGCAGTTCTTAACACGGACAAGTGCTTTTATTCTCTTACTTTCTCCAAAAGACATTCCTCTGAACAGCTGGTATAGGGAATAAAGTTTTTGAAAAATACCAAAAAGTTTGAGCGTGGTTATCATATTCTGTGTAGCATGTAAATGAGTGATTTGAGGTTGTAACACAAAGTCAGTTCTGAACTTCAAGCTGGCAGGATTGGTTAGCACTAAGCTGTACTTTCACTAGTAAGTCCTGTTTTCAGTTCTTCTAAAAGGTTTTGCTATACACAGAGGTTAAAAGCAATGTCCCTAATCAATTAATTTAAAGGAAAAATTAAAATGCTAAAGGAGAGAATGCTATAAGCCGTATTTCTGGGTAAAATTATGTATTTGTTACGCTTACCTAATGAGTAATTCCATTAAGGTTAGGTAATAAATTTAGTCTTGTTAACAAGAGTTCGTAGACCTAGTGCCATAGAACAAAAGTTACTATGCTTGCAGTGGTCTGTAATTTGAAAAAATTACCTGGGATGTTACTAGCAAACAATGAAACCTCACTTACCATTGATGGAAAAACTGCTGGTGAGAGATGACAGTTCAGTCCTTTCAGCACTTTAATTTGAAGCACTAGTTTATAGAATCTCATTTGTTTTTCTTTAATGTTTAATCAAGACTGTTACAGTGCTGTGTATTTAGCTTCTAGCTGCTATCTGTGCTGAGTTCAGATAGTTGTGAGAACTTGGGGTCAGCAGATCAACGTAGAAATGATGAGAAATGAAGTCAGAGGTTCCGTTAGGCTACAAGCAGTTCATTACCCAGCAACAAAAATGCTGTGACTCCGGCCTACACCCTCATTCCCCCAGTTGAACTGTGAACAAGTTCAAGAATGAGGCATACTTCGTAATGCCTGTAACAACTACCTGCTCTTTAACTTTAAGCTTTTTATTAAGTACTTTGTAAAATAAAGAAGAAAACTCAAGAATTCTTGATGTATTTCTTCCAGTCGGTTACCGAGGAAACAAGGTTCAATTTTATACTGTACCACAGGAATTGTCCTACAGTGGCTCCAGTCAGATAAGTAAGTTTTCCTGTTTTTTTAGAAACTAAATACAATTACCAAATGACTTGACTAGTGACCTGCTCTTGTTGGTCTCTGCTCTATTTTTAACTTTTGCTAAAAGCAAATGTTTAATTTTTTTGTTCTTCTGTTTTAGGCATTTGTCCAGTATTAGTCATGTAGTCCTTGATGAAATTCATGAAAGAAATCTTCAATCAGATGTTCTAATGAGCATTATTAAAGATCTTCTGAATGTGCGTTTGGATCTGAAAGTAATACTAATGAGTGCTACTTTAAACGCAGAGAAGTTTTCTGAATATTTTGGTAGGTTAAATGCTTCCTATGAATTTTCCTTCTAAGTGATTTAGGCGTCTAATATTTACCTTATTTTAGAAGTCATAGTGTGAGTGGGCAAACAGAGCGAAGCCTTTAGCTCTTTATTCTTCAAGTGCTGTCCTGTAACTGGAAACAGGTGAACGTGCTGGAGGACAGTATACTGCTTGCTACCTATGCTTGCTTTATTCAGTCACTTCCTTGGAAATTGAATTTGACATCTTCCATGAGAATTTAAAGGGGAGAAGAAAAACCTCTAGGCTTGAAAACTATATTGCAAAAATAGTGAAGAATGTTTATTGACTCTTTTACTTCAAAACACTATTTTATTTGCTGTTGAAAAATGACTTACGCCTTTCTCAACAGATAATTGCCCAATGGTTCACATACCCGGGTTCACTTTCCCAGTGGTGGAGTATCTTCTTGAAGATGTAATTGAGAAGTTGAGGTGAGTGTATTTTCTCAACACCAGTATAGATAGTATTTTGTTGGTTTCTCATTTTACTTAGTATGTCTTTTTGAAGATTATCTCAGTATAAATAGCCTGTTGAAAAATTAGTTGTGGTTTTCAGGAGTAAACTCACACTGGACATCTTGTTGCAGAAAACCTTTCGAGGGAATTTCAGTGGCTTTTACAGTAATAAGCTTGTAGCAACCTGGAAATGTTGGTTTGGGGAGGAGAAAAACTTCACTTTTTCTTTCAGTGTGGTGAATTTTCAGGTGGATAAATTAAGCTAGTCTTTGATATTTATTTTTTACTTGTTTTCATGCTTACTGTAGATGGTACCTATCATTTCTGTAATTAAAAAAAAAAAAATTAGAGGAAAATTCGAGAATACGATTAATATGGTACAACTAAAGTACGTATATTGTCCACAGTTTAGAAAACTACTGTGCAGCAGGATTAAATGACTAGTTTCAAAATTGTATTTGCTATTTAACTTTAAAGGTATATGCCAGAAAACACAGACCGTCGGCCACGGTGGAAGAAAGGCTTCATGCAAGGGCATATAAGCAGGCCAGAAAAAGAAGAAAAAGAGGAAATCTACAGGGAACGGTGGCCAGAATACTTAAGGCAGCTGCGGGGCAGGTTGTTCTCACTCTTCTGCATTAATTGTTGTTAACTTAATGAACATTTTAATACTCCTCGAGAGTGGTTTAAAACCAAGCTAAAAAACTCTGCCTCTTCAGCACCCAGCAGAGATTCTGTGCTTGAGACATTCTCTTTGATTGCCAGCTTTTGACTGCTTTGGTATCTGAATAAGTGGGTGACTTAGGTAGCCTGGCAAATTTATTTCAGGAATGGCATCTTTCCGTTCTTCTCCTGTCTTATTTTACCTCTGCAGTTTGTGACTTCCTATATATCCAGCTTCACAACAATAACTAATATAGGTGGCTCTGTTTTACCTCTCTTTCCTAAGAGAGCAAGTCCTCAGTGCTCTCTGTTCTATCCCATGCTCAACTTGTCCATTTGTACGTGTCCATTCCTTTCTCAGACAGGTCTTTGGAACAAATTGGTAATTGGTACTAGGTTTCATGAAAATAAAGGGCTGAGCAGATGAGATGCCTTCTGTACGTACTGTGAGGGAGGGATAAATTGAAGGGTAAACTCAGATTATTTAGATCCTAGATAATCCGTGAGATCATAACCCAAAGAGATCATGGAAATGCTCCAAATACAGTTCAGTCATAATTCTTAAACTTACTATTCTAAACTGGCAATAATTGAACTAAAATAAGTCTCCAGAGTAGCATGCCTGTTCAATTGTACCTACAAAGAAAGAAAGAAATTGAGCAGTAGTAGGTCACACAGATGAGTGATAGCAGAACCTTACAGCAGACATGCGTGCGTGACTATGTGTTAGTAAGTAACCAGTATGCATGCTTTTGATGCCTGTAGGTATTCCGCAAGTACTATAGATGCCTTGGAAATGATGGATGATGACAAGGTTGATCTTGACCTTATAGCAGCACTTATCAGACACATTGTTTTGGAAGAAGAGGTATGTTTCTGTGTTGTATCATCGTGTTTTCATGCTATGACTGAATTGTGGTCAGTGGCTGGTGGAGAAAGTCAAAGTTGGTAGGTAGTTTGGTCTATTACATACGCATAAAGAAGTGTTTTTTTGTTATTAGTTTTTTTGTTTTGTTTTGTTTTCTCAAAAGTAATCTACCAGCTTTAAATACCCAATTACTATTTAAGCCCTGAGTTTAGAATGTGGTCAGACACTGTTTTTTGAAATAAAGGGGTAAATTCCATGTTTAAAAGGTAGCACGTATCTAAGTTTTCTTCAATAACAGTTGTAGGCATTAATGGTAGCTACGCATGTAAAAAGCTTGGAAATATTGCACATATATGTTAATTTCAGACTTTTTTCTTTTGTTCTAAAGAGACTGTAAATCTTTTGATGATAGTAGAGATTGACTCAAATAAAATGGGATAGAAGTCTGAAGGTTTGGGTTCCATTTTAACTCCAATTGCGGCTTTTTTTCCTTAGAATAAGCTTTTAGATGTCTTCATACACATTAGTCATTTGATGAATAGTAGTGTAACTGCAAATTAAATTTTAACTCTTAGTTCTTTTTCTGACTGCATGTGTTTATCTTGTCCAAGGTAGTATTCTTTGTGGTGTGTAGTAAAACCTATGGTTTGTGAAATAGCTGTAGAAAACCAGTCTGAAAACCTCTTCAATGTACAACTAGATGTTTAACATCTAGGAGCTTCCCTCTCAGGAATGATGGAGAGAGGGCACAGCACTGTTTAGAGTTGATATTCACTCCCTCATATCTACAGTGTGCCATTGGCTTTAAATAGTTTTCTGCCTGAGTAATCTGTGTGAAGATAAGAATTTTGCTAGGATATACAAAAATTCAGTCGCGTTTACCAAATGTGCAGCTAGGAAGCTCTTCCTACTTATAGCTCGTCACGCTTTGTAGTTATTCCGGTTTCATTGGTAGTTGTCCCTAAATGTGCTTCAGATGTAATGACAAGGCAACTAGTTACTTTTTAATGTAAAAATGCATTGAGAACTTTACTCACCTACACGTTTAGGTTTCTGTGAGGCTCTGACCAGTATAGTAACTCTTACATAGTCTTTATTTCAAATTGTGGCTTCTCTTCTGTTGTTTGTGTTAGAGGAGGTTGATCTTGAAATACAAAACCATCAGATTCTGAAGCTAAAAATCCTAATTAGAGTCCCAGTAAAAGGTTTTTTGTTTAATACTGTTAGGTACATTGTTATCAGAGGGATTCTGTGCTTGAAGCAGTAACAAACTTGAAAGAATAACTTCTGTTGCCATGGGTAATATACATAGGTTACACCATAGCCTTAAGTTATACATTCATTTCTGTGTTCAAAAACATCTGTGGAAGAGCTGACACCGTAGGTGAGTCACTGAAGAGAATTTTGATTATTGAGAATGTCAACTCACTTAATATTTCAATTGATAGAGTATTTAAGCTGTAGATAATGAGGATGACTTGCTGTTTTTTCTTTTGTTCTTCCTTTGTTGAAAATTACACTTAGTTTCTTTTAGGTTTAACAGCTTTAACAGCAGCTCAAATTCTTCCAGTGTTTACGTGGCAGTGTTTGAAATGCTGCAGGGGAAAATGTTGAAAATGAAGTTTTTGTTTATTAAGCTCAGATAAATATGCAGCAAGACAAACTTTTTTTTCTGTAGTAAACAAAATATTTCAAGTTGTAGTCAGTGAGGTTTCGGGTATCACTTACTTGAAATATATGCGTCAGTATGCAAGTAGGTGATTTTTTGAATAGCATGTAACTTATTCTAACTTTTCCCATTCACTTCCTCTTTTATATATAGGATGGTGCAATTCTAGTGTTTCTTCCAGGATGGGACAACATTAGCACTTTGCATGATCTCTTGATGTCACAAGTCATGTTTAAGTCAGGTAAAAACAAAATTTTATGTGCAAATTTAGCAGCAGCATTAGTGGCAAACTTTTATTTTTGCCTATGTTTGCTGGTATTGCACTGGACTTTTCTTCTTCCCTCCTTCTTCCCTTTCAAAATGATTGCAGTGCGTTCAGCATTTTTTTTACATAGCTACAGTAACTTCCATCCAAAACTAAATTCTTTCTTCATTCTGTGTTAACTTCTTATTTTTGCTTGATGCTTCAGCAGCTTCTCTCTAATACTTTGCTGGTGGATCTTTTAAGTTCTGTTTTTTCCTAGATTCCTTTTAATAGGGCAGTAACATATCCTATGCCTATCCTATATGCTTTATTTTGTCTTGTTTGCATACCTCATGTTCAGCTAACTTGTCCTAACTATGCTTTTGACTATTAAGATAGTCTTACTATAATTCATGTCGTGTATGTTCTATAGATAGAGAACTTACTGAAAACTAGAGGAGAATGTCAGTTTAATAAATAAACTTGAGCAGTTATTAAATAATGAATTTACAAGTGAATATATTATGTTCTGTACAGTAATTTGTATTTACCAAGCCATCATAGCATAATACAAACTGGCATATTCTAAAGTAAAAAGGTATAAAGGAGTTTATTATGTGTGTTTTATGTTTTACTAGCTTTTGGGGGAGACTTCTGCGGAGTAATGTAGTGATTTTCTATCCCAGAGAAGCTTAGGTATTTCACAGATATTTATACTTTGAAATAGAATGCATTTGAAGATGCCTTGGCCTCTTAGTTTAAACAAGCAGCAATGTATAGCTGTTGCGGTAATAGACTTGATAAAACACCGAGATGAATTGTAAGAAAAATACGTTAAGTTTAATATACAGTTGTCAGCCAACCCAGAAATAGGGTTCTCTTCCCATTCCCCTCACAGCCCCACCTTTCATTGTAGCTGGCGGTTAGTTTATTCAGTTTATATTCCTCTGAGCTTCTAGCACGTAAGTCTGTATTTCAGAATGTGTCTCCTGCACTTAACACCGATGTATTGAACATTGCTAACAAATAGCAAAAAAATTAAAATATGCCATTATCTACATGGTAAAAACCAATTCAGAATAAGAAGTGGAAATAGTAGATTTACTTGCAGTGTATTTTCTGTGTTCTGTATTCTTGATTTTCCTGTATAATTAAAGTATCTGTGCTTACTCTGTATCTTCTGCTGATTTTTAATTTTCAGATAGGTTTATTATCATACCTTTACATTCATTGATGCCTACTGTTAACCAGACTCAGGTATGCTTGTCTTTTATTATTATGCAATAAAGTAACATTTCACAACTACCAAAAATTTTAATTGAGCATATGTTTGGTTTTGGCAAACATATAAATGGGCCATGGATAATTACAGGTGTTTAAGAAGACCCCGCCAGGAGTAAGGAAAATCGTGATTGCTACCAACATTGCAGAGACTAGGTAAATAGCTAGCTATGCAGACAAAAAAAAACCCTATAATTTTGACAAAATAAAAAAATATAAACCTGTTTAACTTTTTCAAAATGCATTTGAAATATTTGTATCATTGATTTATAACATTTTCAATTCCAATATGTCTATAGACTAAGCTTGAATTCTCCTTTGAGAATTGTTTAAAAAAAAAAAAAAATCAAAACATGGATGATTTATAATGACTTGCAGTTGTTGTACATGATAAATGTGAACTGCCTGTCCTCTACAGACTTTATAACTGCATATGGTGACTCTGTGGTGCCAGACCTAGGAGAATAAAACAAGTTTGCTCTTGAACTGCATAGTAACATTCTTCTTAATGAAATTCCAAGCATAGAATTTTTATTTTTGGCTTGCTGTTTGGGAGGGGGTAAAGAGAAGCTAAACCTTCTTAAGATCCTAGGTTAAACTTGCAAAGATGAAGAGTTGCATTTTTTTTCTCTTTTTTCAAACAGCATTACAATAGATGACGTGGTGTTCGTTATAGATGGTGGAAAGATAAAGGAAACTCACTTTGATACCCAGAACAACATCAGCACAATGGCAGCAGAGTGGGTTAGTAAAGCTAATGCCAAGCAAAGGAAAGGTCGAGCAGGAAGGTAAGAATAATGGCTAGTTAGAAAACCTTTATGATGTTAAATTTCAGTCTGTCTTGGAGCTCATGTGTGCTGAAGGTAGTACTTTGTTAATCCCATGTTCAGAAGCAGATAGTAGTACGACTCTCTTGTTCTTAGGGAAAGAATGGTTCGTTGTTTTCCTAAGAAACTGATATAACTTGTGCTGCATTTCAGTCATGAGTTTCCTTCCTTATTATAGAAGAATAAATCCTGCATTTTTTTTCAAATTTGATAGCGTTTACGTTCACACCTCACTTACGAGGCTATGATACATTAAAGCGAAAATTGCCTTCAAATTAATGTTGCTTAGATATATACCAAATTATTTAAAATTTCACTCCCTCTCAAAATACCTTGTGGAATACTTTATCTTTTGTTCAGACATACCGTTCTTCTCTGATCTCCTCATTGTTCCCTTTGAGCAGTTTATAGGAGATTTCTGCATTTTCTATGCCTTTGTTTTCCTGTTGATGGGTCTATGTTTCTGAAAGCTGAAATGGCTATTACAATTGAATACACTTCAATTCTAATTCCCTGAAGGGTTTTGGAAAGCTGCTTACAAATGAACACAGTCATAATGTCACAATGTCATAGAAAAAGCATGCATTTATTTCTTTAAATATGTTCTAGAGTTCAGCCAGGTCACTGTTACCATCTATACAATGGGCTCCGTGCTAGCCTTCTAGATGATTATCAACTACCTGAGATCTTGAGGACACCTTTGGAAGAACTATGCTTGCAAATCAAGGTAAGCATATGCATCTTCAAACGTGTGTACTAGTGACGTTTCTGTTGGAATAAGAGCTTGAGAGATTAAATTAATGCAACTCTGAGGTTAGAGTTGTCTTCAAGTCTGTCACACCAAAAGCACAATATATGCAATTAATAACTGCAGCAATTGTTTGCAAAATGTTATCAAACCCAAGAAAAATATATTGTCTAGTATAAATAAACGCTGAACTCTAACACAAATATGAACACAAATTTTTCCTCAAAAAATATTAGATCAGAGCTGCTTCTGTGAGAATGCCAGGGAGCTGAGAGATAAAGCTTCTTAAACCTACCTTCTGGTAAAATTCTTTTAAAACTGACATGAGTGATGTTTCTTTTTTGGCAGTTTGTATGGAATTCCTATGCATGCATAAGGCATACCACATGCAACATACTGAAGAATAGATGTTTAAAATTTCATCACTAACACGTCTTTATTTTGTCCTTACTTCTTAATTATTGAAATCCTAATTCAAGCTGTGAGTTATTCACACCTTTTGTAACTACTCTGGTCACTGCTTATTGATTTTAGGTGGGTAGCCATCTTCATTTTTGTTTTTTTCTTTCAGATTCTAAAGCTTGGAGGAATTGCGTATTTTCTGAGCAAACTAATGGATCCACCATCTCGCGATGCTGTAATGTTGGCTATAAATCATCTGATGGAGCTGGTAAAGTATTACTTAACATACAGTTTCATGCAAGGAAGAATCTATTTACAGCCATGTTATTACTGCATTGTTTGTTATCCAAGACCATTCTGATTGTACAGGTCTAGACATTTGAAACCCTTACTATGCAGACCCTTTATATCTCTAGGCTATGCAGTGTCCTGTCATCCCTACTGAACAGAGGAAATAAACTTCAAATATTAAATATTATGTGAAATTTTGGGCTGCATAAAGTAGTTCCTGAATCACTTAAAACACTGCTCACGCTTTGCGTTTAGATTCCATGCAGATCCTTAACTGGGTAGTGTAACACCCTGCTCATGGTGAATCCACCAAGTATTTCTATCCCGGTTGGATTAGTGAAGAATTTAGGATGTATTTCTGGGGGTAAGTGAGGCAGATAGGAGAAGGGTCTCTCGTATGTCAGTGCCCCTTTGCTGAGGGAGGAGAGATTAATGAGCAGTTCGTACTACTGACTTGCCTAGTATTAATTGTACAAATCAGTTGTAGCAATACATTGCAATGTCTGATTTAGATGAAAGGCGCTGTGTAGACTGTCATACTTCTATAAATGTTCAGATAAAATTCAGTGATATATTTGTTGTTCTGTGGCAAGGCTGTAAAGTAGCAAAGGGAAAAGTGAATGAAACAAGAAATGACACTGAAGGGAAATATACAAGTCTAAAAATAAGCTTGACCAGGAGAAGACACTCAAGTGTTAGTCTTCATACTTTGGTCCAGAAAGACACTGAGCCCAATAAACCACTTGAAACACAACTGAAGATGGTTGCTCTTTCCTTGTATCTGTTGAATGTTTGTTTCTTTGTAATTTGCACGATCACTTTCCTGTCTGACCATACTGAAGCTAGCTGCGTCCTCCACACTGCAGTTATGATTTTTGTTTTGTATTGTTTTCTGACAGAATGCTTTGGACAGACAAGAGGAACTGACTCCACTAGGTGTACATTTAGCACGATTACCAGTTGAACCACATATCGGAAAAATGATTCTCTTTGGAGCTTTATTCTGTTGCTTGGATCCAGTCCTGACGATTGCAGCAAGCCTCAGCTTCAAAGACCCTTTTGTCATTCCTTTGGTAAAGTTTCTAAGAAGAGCATTACAGATAAGATTTTAAGATTCTTATAAGAATATTAGGACACTACTGAGATGTTGTAGTTTAAAAGAACTTTAATCCTACTTTCAGGTTAATTACATATTTATAAGTACTATTTGCCTTGCAATGCTTAATAGCATGTGTTTTGCTTACAGAATATTGGAAGTAACATCACTTTTTATGTATGTTCCATACAAAGTATTGCTGTATATATGTACCTTAGTTAGGGAAGGTGACCTAGAAGGAAGAATGGCCTGTCAGTCATGAATATTTTATAAGTTCTAATTGTTCTTAGGGCAAAGAGAAAGTAGCAGATGCAAGAAGAAAGGAACTTTCAAAGAACACAAAAAGTGATCATCTGACAGTGGTGAATGCTTTCACAGTAAGCGTGTTTTAACGTTCTTTCCTTCAGAAATTTTGGTTTGGGTTTTATGCTTTAGTCTAAGGAAAAATTTGATCAGTGTATGCTCTGAAGTATTTCTTCCCTGGTTTCTACAGAAACATAAAACCAAATTCCTTTTCACCCTTCTAGTGTTAAGGAGTCTTGTCTTCAGGCTCAGTAACCTAATTTCTTGCGGATATACTGGTGGAAATGTAAATTCATGGTGGCGTTGTTACTTTCTAAACGTGTATTTGATGAGGGATGAACACAGTAGAATTTCTCTGTGGCAGTTTCCCAGTTGCTCTTCAAAAATCCCTTAGTCATTAACTCTTGTCCTTCTGGCACCTGCAAGAGGCTGGAGCAGACTTCAAAAGCCTTAGAGACTTAGCTGTGTAGCACTGGGCAAGAAGAAAAGGAAATAAATGGCCTGGAAACAGAGTTGCTGCCCAAGACTGTTAATAGCAACAAATGAAATTCTGACAAACTTGGCTAGATTTTGCTCCTCACCATGGAAAAATTAAGTTTTCAATTCAAAACTGTTGTGTTTTTCTGCTGTATGTGTATAGGTGTGTGGACATATATACACATATGTACATAATACAAAGAGATGAAAGGGTTTGCTTTCTCAAGGAGAAAAATGTAACTTGTTTATTGACCTATGGTTTTTTGGTCTGTCCTTATATACTTAATTTTCTTAGTATGTGTTTACTTAAATGCCTTTGAACTATGGTATGAATTTCTAGGGCTGGGAAGAGACTCGGCGCCGTGGATTCAGAACTGAGAAAGACTATTGCTGGGAATATTTCCTGTCTTCAAATACGCTCCAGGTAACATCCCGATGGTCTGAAAATGGAGGATTACATCTGTGGGGGAAGGGGAGTAGCCTTTTGGCATATTATCAATCTGGGACAATTTTTATTTCCTAGATGCTGCATAACATGAAAGGACAATTTGCTGAGCATCTCCTTGCAGCTGGATTTGTGAATAGCAGAGACCCCAAGGATCCCAAATCTAATACCAACTCAGGTAAACAGCAGAAGGAAACAAAGCTTTTGAGTCAAATTCTCAGTTTATGGAACTGCAACTGCATTACTTACTTTGCTGTCTCTTACAGATAATGAGAAGTTGCTCAAAGCAGTCATCTGTGCTGGTTTATATCCAAAAGTTGCAAAGATTCGGCCAAGCTTTAGCAAAAAGAGAAAAATGTAAGGATTTGGTACAATGTTGGTTTGTGTTTCAAGTATTTTCTGTGTTAGGTAGCTTGGTAAGGCAGAGCAATGGTTTAAATGCATTAATTTAATTTTTTTGTACAGATCAGTCAAGGGTGTGGGTTACTTCATTTGAAAATGTGACAGATCAGAGCATGGGATTGCTGATCTTTACTTATATGAGCAAAGATGTTTGACCATTTGCATACCTGCTGGTATGTGAAGTAATCGGTGTGACATTATCAAGCAATCCATAATTCTAAATTACATTGATAACACAGCTGCTAAATGAGTCTTACCATCATTTTTGGTCTACAGCAACAATTGAAACTCTTTCCTTCTGTAGTGTTTGGCAAGACAGAGCCTAGCAATTCTGGTCTGATCTAACACTTCTCATATTATCAAAGTGTTTATTCTTACTAATGGTTATCCATAGTAATAGTATGTGCAAGAAGGATATCTATATTCTTGTGAACGTGACTTAAGACAGAATGAAGGGTTGTATGTTTGGATGAACTTCCTGGGTATATAGTGTAGAAGCACCAAGCTAGGAGTGATCACTGTGCCTAGAATTAAAAAATGAACAAAGAAAACAAGTGATTATTTCTATGGTAGGTGTAAGAATAGGCAGTCAAAATTCTACTTTAGATTGCTTAATTTAGATCCGTCTGCAGCTGGCACTACCAGTCAGTTGATTCTCCATTTTGAACCAAGTCCAGTGTTCTTCAGTCATCTGAAGGATGCATGTAAGAGTAAGCTTGCAAACGTGACGGGAGATCCTGTGTCACTGCATCTTAGCCGCGTGGTGGAGCCAGGTATAAATCAGCACTGAACCTTCCTGGCAGCTACGTGTCTTTTCTACTGGAGAGAACAACAGGGCTTATTAAGGAGGTGAATTTAAACTTAAGCACAGAGATAGGGGTATCTGAAAATTAATACTGTAGATTCAGTTGCAGTCTTCTGAGGAAAGAAATTGAAGTTCCTTCAAATGTCCTTATTTCGGAGTTCAGAACACTGGTGGAGAATTGGAGGGTTTTTAACTTGGGATGTGATTTTGCTACGTTTTCAGTATCTTATTTCCATGCTAAATCTACTTTTTTTTTCAGGGTGAAAGTTTGCACCAAGACAGATGGAACAGTTAATATTCATCCTAAATCTGTTAATGTGGAGGAGACGGAGTTCCATTATAACTGGCTTGTGTACCATTTGAAGATGAGAACTAGCAGTGTATGTCGTGGTTTATATTTGTGTAACTTATTTTTGTAGCTCTTTAATGTGTTCGATCAGGGGATGTGAAGTGTCCCTTATCGTGGCCCAGAAGGTATGCAGCAGCTTTGTTTGAAGCCTTCAAGTTTTGGGTCACTTTTTTTACATGCCGTCAGATTCTGTTCTGTGGGCTCTTGGTGGTATTGTTCCACAAATAACTAGTATACTAAGTTCTGTTAGATTCTTGCTTCTGCTTCTGTTTTTTAAAAACGAAAAAAGCTTGCAAGCTTTCTTTTTCCTGCTTGATTACTAATGGAATTATTAGTTGGAGTTCACTGCTTTCTGTGAAGGACTGTATTTGGGACCATTTTTGCTCCCATTTAATCTGATTTTATGTAACTCTTCCAACTGAGTTGCTTCAAATCTGTTTTGCAAATCTATGAATGATTGAAAAATGATCTTCTGGAATTCTATTTTGAGTGTCTTAAGGCTTAGTGATGTCATTTAACATCCTTTCAAGGGTGACTGGACAATTTTGTCTTCTTGCAGATTTACTTATATGATTGTACAGAAGTCTCTCCGTATTGCCTCTTGTTCTTCGGAGGAGATATATCCATTCAGAAGGATAAAGATCAGGATACCATTGCTGTGGATGAATGGATTGTTTTCCAGTCTCCAGCTAGAATAGCACAGTTAGTTAAGGTAACTATATTTAATAATAATATATATGGAAATCGTAGTGTAACAGTAACTCTTCCTAGAGATTTTTTTTTATATTTGATGTTACTGCCTAACTGGTGATGTAGGGAGATAACAAAATGTTTTGAATGTATTCCTAGTAAGCGTGTGAAGTATACACAGTAAATGAAAGATACCTACTGAAGGTTTGTATATGAATGCAAATTAAAAAGTTGTAGTAAAAATAACATTCTGACCAGGCTGTTGTATCACATGATAAACTGGGTAGAAGTAAACACTGATGAACTCCCTTATGTTTGGCCTTAGGATTAGGCACTCAGAAGTTTTATTTATGTATTTGAGTTTCCATTGTAATAGCTGGACTGATGACAGTGAGGCTTGTGTGCCTTTTGCAGTGGTGGAAGGAAGGTGCTGTTAAAGCCTCTGCTGGAAATTTCATGGGGATGTTGAAAAATAGCGGAGGCTTCAGAGAAAAGTCATAGGGTAGATTTAAAGGGCTCATAAAAATCATAAGAGATTTGAAGAGCGTAATTTCTGTAGTTATCTGTAGGAAAAGCTGTAGGATGACCTGATCAGTCCATGAAATAACCACATGGATATGGAACGTGAGGATGGGGCTCTTCAGCTGGCAATAATACTTTCCAGTGAAAAGAGGAGCTGAATAGAGCTTGGTTGATTATTAGATCCTAGAAATTGCATCTGACTTTCTTAACCCAAATATTTTTAGTGTCCTTAAAGAGTCAGCTAATGGGTTAACAGGCCATCACATCCAGAGATGATCAGGTCATAAAAGGCAAAGCTAGTTTTTGAAAAGCAGCTTTTGATCCTGAAGGTAGCGCTGGTGAAATAAATCAATGTAAGAGCAGCAGGCGTAAGGATTAGGAGAACAGAGGACGCAAGGGAGTTGAACTTACTGTGGTAACATTGTGTAGCTTTATACTTGCCTCTTTTCATTCCAACAAACTTTTTGTCTGCAGAATTTAAGACAAGAGCTCGATGATCTTCTACAAGAAAAAATAGAAAACCCACACCCCGTGGACTGGAATGATACTACATCCAGGGATACAGCAGTACTGACCGCTATTATAGACTTAATCACAACACAGGAGAATGAAAGTGCCAGAAACTATGCTCCACGGTTTCAGAACGAGCGCTATAGTTGACACGCTTTCATCTGTGTTGGTAAAGCTGACATATTCACTTATTTTGTTTCGTTGTGTTTTTTTTTTTTATAGCATTTATTTAGCTAGAGGGAAAAACTCTTTTAGGGCAAGCAGGTAATTCCCTCATACTGAAGAGCAGTTATTCCAAAATAGTTGGTAATATCTGTATATGCATGGTATTCTGTGTTCATGGTAGCTTTTTAAGTAAGAAAAAAAATGCATTGTTAGCAATGTTAATTGGTGTATGTATTGTCCTTCCTCCGAGTCCTCTAAAACTGTAGCTTTTTTTTTTAAATATTTGTTACCAGATTTGGGGGGGTGGGGAAGGGAAAGAAGCTGAAGTACTGCTTAATTGTGCTTAAACTGTTCTTGCTATTGGTAAAAACATCTCAAAAGTTTTTTTTTTTTCTTGGGGGGTGGGGAGTAATTATTGTGTTGTTGCAGCAGTTTTCTCACCAACATTTCCATAGAAGGTAATGATAGCTTAATTAAACTAACTTGAAAACATATGTTGTTGACTTTGTGCTGTGGGAGGAAAGTCTTCAGAAATACTCTCACCTTCTTCCATTCATCCCAGGCAGTTCATCTTTCTTCACTTTCTGTACCCATCCAGCATCAGTACCGATGGAAAAATTTAGACTACAGGAGCTTCATGGTTATAAAAACTGATGGTGGAATACACTTACTTTAAGGGTTCATTGTATTCTAATTTTTTTTTAAGTTTTTTAAGCAATCATGTATAGGTATAGTGTTACATTAAAATACTTTTCTTTAAAGTGTTATTTCATCTGCTCTTAGTTCTTAATGTTTTGAATGCTTCCAGATATCTAAGAACATTTGATGAATTATGCTTCTTTTAGCATTTCAAGCGGGATGATTTGAGAGAACTAGTCTGGTCAGACCTGTGGAAGTGTGCCAGACCTGCTCTTCCCTTTAACCCCTGGGGCTGGGGGAAGATTGAGATTTAGCTGAAAGTGATGGGTGGGTGTTAAACTAGGGCCTGAGTAGTGCCAGCAGTTTAGTTGGCAGCCACCTATTACCTTCTGTTTGCTCTGCAGACATAGCTACATTATTTCCAGGTTTATCTTGTAGGAATAAAGCCTTTGCTTCTCATTTTGATGTTCTGCAAATGTAACCAACTTTCAGTTTTTAGAGGCTTTATTTTTTTTTCCCTTCTGCTTGACAGAAATCATCCCTGTGGCCTTTCTTGTCCACCTGAATCATGGGCTCAGAAGGATTTACTCATTTTATTCGTGTTACCCTGAAGAAAACAGGACTAAAACAGGGGCACAGCTTCCTGTCAGTTAATCCAGCGTCAGCTGTATTTATCTATGGTGTACAAGGAGCGCCACCACTCTGATCCAGCATAGCTGTTTTTTATACAACAGTCAGTTTGTGACTAGACTGTGCTTTCTCTTGGGTTAAAAAGGAGCAGAGGAGGCCAGGCTTGTTTTTGGAGCACCTTCCTTCCCCTCTGAAAACCCGAGGTGGGATTGCTGCTCCAACCCCGGGTGCTTGGGGTTGCTACCAGACCGAAGCACGCTGAGGTGGTTGTGGGTTGGTGTGGTCAGATCCTTACTTATACAGTAACATGATTAATGTGTAAATAATGATACCAGTTGTACTTTCCAGCAGCCGGCATCAGGCAGGAGGGAAGGGCCTGGGGGCTGCTCTGTGGCAGCTGTCCCACTGCGGCCCCGCGCCTTCCCCCAGCGCCTCCATGCCCTTACCCTGTGGGTTCTTCCCTAACGCAGAGGCGCGGGGTCCCGGGCTTGTGCTTGGTCACTGCTCCAACCTCCTGTGCACAGGTATGTCTGTGAGGGATGGAGGACACAGTCGTGCTGTTTATCTTTACAAAACAGGAAGAAAACAAGCAAACGTAAGTTACAAAAATTTAACCTCTCTGACAAGAATGACGTTAAGGAACTATCATTTAACAATTTGCAGTTTAAGAAAAATTGAAGCTTTTTTTAGTAAGGATTTAAAAAGATTTTATTGATTGTTGTCCTATAAAATCATAACTGTCTTTAATTCCTGAAGAACTGTGTCTGAGAATAGGAAAAATGGCTTTTAAAACATTATTTGGAAAGACAAGGTATGAAAAAATATATACAGTATTAAAAATCTGAATAAAATTAATGCCTGGATTTATACATTCAGTTTTGTTAAACATCTGCCTGTGTACAATAAACTCTTTGTTAAAATATTAGCAGTATTTTTTACTATGTTAAATAAGACTTTGCTCAATTTACAGTTTATACCATTACCATTTTATCAGTCCATTTATAAATTAATTCAAAAGGCTGTAAAACCACTGTCAGACTACCAAGGTAAGAATTTTTGTACAAAATTATTGCCTAATCGATTTTCAATTGTTACAGAGGTACATGTTTATAAACAAAGTCACTCACAGATCACCATAGTACAGAATATAAACACCACCCTTTTAAAAAAAAAGACGGGGACTGAGAAAGCCTTTGTACTACAACTTTTTGCCTTGTTTTTATTTAGCAGGTACTGAAGCCTGCTGACTTACCAGCTGGTCCTTAAAAGGTGAAGATTTTTATAGTACAACCTGTCACACGGATATACAGAAATGATGCACTGAAACTTACTTCATTTTTTAGTGCATTTTCTTCACACAATATTTAGTGGTTGTTTTTTTTCTGTGAAACTCCAAAGCTAAACTGCAGCTGCAAAAATCTAGGTGGTGCAGGTAGTGCAATGGTGAGAGGGCTTCTCGGGAGCTGAGAAGCGTGCGGCAGCACCGAGCTGGGCACCCCTGGAGCCGAGGGCCCGGTGCCGGGGGGTGGCTCCTGCTCCCCTCCAGCCTCCGCTCCGTGGCAGTCACGAAGGCGGTGACAGGACACCAAGCTAACCACGTTACCTAAGGGGCCGAGCTCTCAGCTCCCACGTCCTTCCTCAGCGGTGCTCTTATCTCGTACAGCGGAGATGAGCAGAGACCTGGCAGCTTAGATCCCTACAGGTCTTACAACTCCCTCTTTTTCTGCGTGTGGCTTCAACACGCTGACAAACGCTAAAGAGGAAGTTCAGTAAACTGAAGTTCAGTTGAACTTTTTGCCTCCACAGAAGGAAATAATCAATCTCCTCTAGCACAGAAGAGCAAAAAGGAAGAAAAAAAAAAAAAAAAACAGAAAAATGTACTTCATGTTTTCTGCAGTCTCCATCCTCCATCAAAACCCTTGCTGTACAGCAATAATTTAATAGAAAGACCTAGCCAAACACCTGGAGAAAACTGAAACAAAATGGACACAATTCCAGCTGTTATACAATCCTTTAAAATATCAAAAAAAATCCTGTGAGTCCAGACACTTGAATCCTGAACCAGAGCAGTGGCATTTAAAACTCACGTTGATGCTAGTGGGAAAAAAAACACATTGATGTGTTACGGCTACTTCTCTGCAGCTTGAAAGTACTTTGTATTGAAAATGTGGTTTAAGCTTTAAAGGTGCAACCTACCGCAAGGTACTGGAAAAGCAACCATGCTGCCAGGAAGGCATTCAGAGCTAAAAGAGCCTTTAGAGTGAGGACAGACAGCAGACATAAGACAGAAGGACTTGTTCATTTGGCAAAACCCATGAGCTTAAAAAAATATTCCTGGAAGAAACACCATAAGATACACCTGCCAGAAGGATCTGAGCGAGCTAACAACTGCTCACACCAAGGCTGTTCTTAAGGAAAACAAGCCCAGGTTGAGTCTGATAGTTGTGCTAAAATGGATCTGAGAACAAGACACTCAACATCATTATGTACTTGGTACAGTTTGGTACTTCTTGCTTGCTTTGAGAAATCTCAACACCGGAGCACCAGAACGCCTGAGCTGCGTGACTGAGTACCCACACCCAGGACTGGAGGCCAGCACCACAAGCAGCACGTCTCTAGTTCTTACCTTGTGTCAGCTTCACCCACAGTGATTACAGCGATCTAATTCAGTCTTAGCAAATCCGGCTCCTCCCTGGCTTTGTGCTGGAGAGGTAAGCCCTTATGAATGACATGCTTGTTCATTCTAGCTCAGGTTAAGCAAGGATTTTGACACAGCTAGGAAGTATCCCCTTAAACCCACTTACTTGTACTGGGAACGTACGACTGCAGTTTCTAAGGAACAGGAACTCCCTCCCCACTATTATGCTCCTGTTCACCTCCAGCTCAGTGTATAGATTTGGTGAGTTTCTGGTGCTCGCTCTGCTACAGCAAGGTCCAATTTTAAAAGAAAGAAAGTCAAAATGATCAAAAAAGAGTGGCAGAAGTGTAAGTAAAGAGCAGGGATGAAGGAACTGAAGTTGAAAGGGAAATCTGAGGAAAAAAAAATGCGTAACTGATCTCCAATGCCTAAGAAACTACTTCTAGTTGAAATCTGCTACAGTTCAAGCCAGGCATCAGTTCAGAGCTGTCAAAATGCAAACCGAAAAGGACTATCTGAAACATCAGTGCTCTGTTACCAGATTTTACACATCTGTGACCCACGTCGTCCATGCAAGAGCTGTAGTGCACGCGGCCATTCCCTGCTGACAGCAGTTAGTGCAAATCCTCTAGTACAGTATGAAGAAGCAAAAACCATCTACACATTTGTTTCAAGTCCAAGTAAACGTCCCATCCGCTCCATGTTCTTGTCGATCGTGGCGCGACACGTGATTTCCTTAGCACACTCCATGGGAAACCAGCCTCTTTCACCATCCCGCAACCGTTCCCCTTCATACCAGCCTGCAGGCGTGAACAGACAGGGAGCAACAAACCTTTTCAAGTAATTTTAAAGGCACTTTGTCAGAACTTCTGAGTCAGTGTCATCACATACGTGACGCGTACATGATTGATCTATAAAAGTTATGACTGGTGATGAGTTACTTTAAACATCTGTTGCCTAAACAGAGGCTGTCCTTAGAAACTTGAACCTAAATGCTCAAGTTTTTCTTGGAAGCTTAATCTTTATTCATCATATGGCCATCTCTATTAGGAAACAAATTCTTCTAGCTGGATTCATCTGCAGGGGTAAGAGAGGGTTACTAACAACACATACTCACCATCATTCACCTTTTGATAAACCAAAACAACATCAGCAACTTGAAGAGAGAGCTCGTCTGACTGCTTCGCTGTGTAAGTTCTGATGATCTCTACCTGAGTCAAGGCTGGGGAAGAAAAAAAAAAAGAAAGGCTGAATTAGAATATTTCCATTTCATATCTTCTATTCAAATGTGTATATAATTGATTTAAAATAAATCAGTGTATCTTAGCATATGCCCTGCCACACCCCACCCACCCACAACGCAGGTGGCAGCAAACGATGCAGATGGCTTCCCCCCTGAACAACTGCACACAAACTTGGGTTAAACATATGAAGAAATATGCTCTTGGTAACAGATTGAAACAACTGACCCGTGTTAATGAACGCAAACAGAAATAGCTGGGCAAAACAAAGCTCCTCAAAGAAGGAAGAGATGACAGCTTCGTGTATATTAAAGTAACATAGCCCAGGAAAAGAAAAGGTGACCTTTTAAGGATCCAGCCTGTATTTGCTCAAATCCCCGCTAAGGGGCAGTGCACTTCTATTCTCCTGTCAGTGCTCAAAAATCTCAGTACTTGCAACTTACTTGTTCTGTCTGTTTTCTGCCCATCTCTGTCTTGCCCAAGCACCGTAATCCAGCGAGCTCTTTCACTCCTGCAAACAGCAAAGAAAAAAATTCAGTTTCCCAACTCATGCTCTTGAAAAATGATCAAGACTACTCCCTTTTCACGATTCTGTATTTAAATTCTTCCTCTTATTGCGAAAGAAAAACTGAACAAGTAACCTCCTTTCTCCTCCTCTCAAAATACAGCCAGAAGGTGTGATACTACTTCTTGTAACAGCATTCTTCAAGCACTGTTAAACATTTTAAGCATGTTAGAGTAGAAAAAATGCCTATACACACATGGTTCTTACTGGCATCACATTGTACGTACCCTTATTTTGTTTTTTAAGTAATGCAGGTAAACTTCTCTACTAGTGTCTGCGACTAATACTTACGACTAATTAAACAAATAACCCACTTGAATTTTCTTTTTCAAAATTTTGTTTTTGTCTTTAGATAACTTGAGTTTTTAACTAAAAATAGTACCATCTGTCTTCTGCAGTTGTCTATTTTTTTGAAACTCTGAAACCAGTGCTAAACTTGTGTTTCAACCACAGTAAGAAAACATATAGAATTTTGCACAAGCTTAATTTTGTTCTTATTTTTAGAAACATGTTATTTACAGATTCGTATTTTCCCTTAACCAGTCTTGATAAGAAAATTACATTTCCTTTCAGGCAACTCTGAAAAAATGGGATAATGCCAGACTGGCTTCCTGTCTAAATACATGTTTCTTCATAAATCCATGTACACCATATATTTTGTGAAAACAAAACAAATTTGCTCCCACTGAAGTCACCTTCTCCCAGCAGGCACTGTTAGAGCATATGAAAAATCCCGTCCAGAAACCACTGCTTTCAGCCAGACTAGGAAAGCCTTTATGTATGTCCCTCTGCAACTTTCCATGTATTTTTCAAGAGAATCGATGTTACTTGTGTAAACAGACAGAGTGGGAAACAAATACAAAAAGATGCCAGCACCAGTGGATAATCTAATGCTAAATGACCGTGTCATTTAACCCTCCGCCTCCAGCAGCAGGCACAATTACAGCTGTCCCGGAGCGAGGACAGTGGGAACAGGCCTCTGCTGCGCTGGAAATCGGAGTCAATGCAAACATTTCGCTTCCACCTGTGCATCGCCCCGTTCAGCGAGCGCTCTGAAGTGTCCAGCTGCCTCCTCCTGCCGCTGCCCTCCCCATCGCGCTCGCCTAAAGTTACAAGAAATCTGGGATTTTCTGTACCCTGAGCGCACAACACACGGTAACGCTCTATAAAAAGAGTTTTCACATCAAGGAGGTATTGTCAGAGATTCTTTCCCTTGAAAGACAATCTGCTGGACTGCTATTTATATTACAAACCTTATATAGGCAAGCAGTAATCTTTTGTAGAACAAAATGTCTTTTTATAAAAAGCCCAGACAACTAAAAATGCGCTTCATTTTTTTCCCAATAAAAACGCATTTCCAAGCAAGTCTGAATCATCTGCTTACTTTATAATAAGATCTTTAATAGGGATCATTAACGATCTATAGTTTCTTTCAGAGTTATCCTAAACTTTGAAAGCAAACCTAAAACCGTAAGTTTTTCCAGGCTGGGATGCGTCTGGAGCGTTCTGTTTCATGTCCTCTGTCCCGCCCCCAGCCCCCGCGGAACAGATCCCATCTTTCACTTCTGTGAAGGGCTGTGTGCAAGTTAATGGCACCACAGAGAAGCGATGGCCTCTCCGAGACTCGCACCCCAAAGAACAAGACGCCGCTTGTTGCCCTTTTCTAAAGCGGAGCACTCCAGCACTGCCCCAGGAGAACAAGGACCACCTCTATCCGGCACAGCTCCCCAGCTTCCCCGCGGCCATGCCAAACTCCTCCTCCATCCCATCCTGCAGTTTCCGCTCCCGCACCGTCCGACCGCTGTGGTACAGGGCTCACAAAGCTGCCCCGGGACAGCACCGTTCAGCATTGGACCCAACGCACTCAGTTCAGCGTTTGCTGCACCGCCGTGCCGTGGGATCCCCTGTGCCCATGTCCCCCAGCTAATCCTGCACCCTACGCACGGAGCGCTTGTTAGAAATGCCCTGCTGCTAAAATAACTAGCAGGACAAGGTACTTCAAAGCAGCAAGGAAGAAACCAGTGCAGAAAAAATACCAGAGCAATCCTTGATGAATCTCTGCAGTCCGATTATCCCAGGTCGTCTTGTCAAGATAAATGCTAAGAGAATCTCCCTAACTACCCCGTAAAGGCAACATTTGCCTCGTGCTACGCTGCGTTACGCGTAGGTTCACCTGCAGTT